>NW_024499351.1:7406974-8606974 GCF_017590055.1 Onychostruthus taczanowskii
TTCTTTAAAAGGTATCTCCCAGACTAGCTGCACTACTGTCCTGAAAAATAAGACTGCAAACATTTGCCACTGACTGTTTAGTTTTCTTTTCACATCCTATTCCGACTCCAACAATTAATACATGCACATGTACATGTGTTCATGAACAGTTTATTATAAGCTGTTATTATATACCTAATTCTAAACTAATTATTTTTGTCTATCATAGGAACTTTAAGCTTTAAATACAGTTTGACAAATCTGTGTCTTCAAGAACTCATAAATATGCTCCAGTTTCCAATCAGTGAAGATTCACCCTATCAACCTTTGCTTACAAGTCTTCAAGAAATTTCATATACACTGAATATGCATATAGAAATATCTGCGAGTTACCACTTTTCTACAAGAATGTAGCAGAAACCCTGCCATCTTTGCAGACCCTGACATATCTGCAGTCATGTGTTACCTCCTTTCTGGACTACAAATCCAAAGGTTTTGAAACTGCTAACGAAATCAGGTGAATAAAACTTTCTAGCAGAATAAGTTATCAAAGTATACTAAGTGTGTTAAGTTTCACCCTGTCATATTTCAACTAATAAAATGGCCCAGGTGAATAAAACTTTCTAGCAGAGTAAGTTATCAAAGTGTGTTATACTAAGTGTGTTAAGTTTCACCCTGTCATATTTCAACTAATAAAATGGCTGGCTCTTCAACTAATACAATGTACAGTTTAGGGCAAGATCTAAGTAAATACCTATGCATCTAATGGTGAAGGAGCAAGTCAGTATTTGCATTTCTGATGAAACAGTGGCTCAGCACAGGCTAAGGCTTCAAAAGTCGCAAATTTCTGAGGGTTCAGTACAAGGACACACAGTCTGCTTTTACAGCATGGAAGCATCACATGACAACCTCTGCTTTCAGTTCAGATGCATTTCAACTCATGAACAGTGCAACACAACACAACTACACATGATATTGGTAGTCACATTGTCTGCCATGGGAGAAGTAGAAAGGAAGCATCTACCCATGACAAGGCTTTATCCTTTTTACATTCTATGAAACTCAGAACTTTCATATATATCATATATATATATGATATATATAATGTATATATATGAGATATATATATATATACACATGTATATATATATGTTGCATATACATACAACCACAGCATTCCTAGACCTGCAGTGCAGCTTTATCACTGCCTGAACCACTTTCTTACCTGCCTGATCCCAGGTATTTCCCAACATGGATCTCCACATTTGCTGATTTTTTCCCCTCCCTCACCTTCATTGCCAACTTAAAAGGCATTTCTCCAGCTTCATTAGAAACATATCTGTAATTCTTCCTCACTCTTTTTGTCCAATCCTTTCCCACTCCTATCTCAAGTTCTGTTGACATAAGCTTTTAACAAATCATCCAATAAAACAATATAAGTACTATTCTGTAAGTGACAGAGGACAAAAGAAAAACATTCTAGAATTCTATTTCCCTAAGCTCTGCATGAAAACTTGATTTTGCTGACCCTTGTCCTTAGTGCAAGACTGTATATGCTCCAGCTCTGATTTGCAGTGCTGAAGCTCTATCAGGGTGGAGCACAAACTACTTCCCTGTGCGTCATTACACGCTACCTACTAAATTATGCTGCTGGTCTCGGACTTTCCATCAACCCTGACTGCACAGAATTCCCCAAAGAAGTAAGGCAAACAATAACATTTTCTTTACAATGTGTTTAAACCAGTATTTGGTAGAAGGAAAAAAAGAGTAATTTTCAGGCCATGCTGGAGATGAGTGAATGAAAGCTCTGCTAAAAAAGACTTCTGAAAAAATGACAGATGAGTAGTCTTTTCAACACAGGTTATGTCTATCATGACAGACATTTCCAAATGCTTTCCCAAAACTGTCAGAAACTAAAAGATGACATTCTCCATTGCACCATATGCAACAACAAAAATTACCAAAACAGGTACAACAAACATCTGTTGGACAACTGCCAAAGTAAAGTATTTAGCTTGTTTTATTCAGAAGTGACAGCTAGAGTTCCTATCAACACTTCAGCAAAATACATTTTAATTTAGTTTTCAACTCAATCATGTTTATACAAACAAACATGATTTTAAAAATGTTGTCCTTGTTCATAGTTCATGTTCATAGCACATACACTCCCACAAATCTTGTTTTGGGTTATTTTTGTTCTTGCTGTTAACAGATTATGCAGTTCCATTTCAGATTGCTCATTCAAACTGTCTTTAAGAAATAAAAAAATTGAAAATTTTGAGAAATGTAATCCCCAGCTTAAAATTAAATTCTATGCACACAGACTAAATTCCCTACTTATGAATGGATAGTTAAACACATCTTGTAGGAATAAAAGAGGTGTCTTATGGAACCCAACCAGGGTTACCTCATCTCTGAGCTTTGCAACCACAGTAAAACAATGAGAATGACACACTTGTTCTCAGTAGGTGCCACAACTGTGATGAGATACTTGATGAAGCAACAGGTAAGAACATTTAAAGCAAATTAATCTGGAGGTTAATAGACATGTATGTCTAAGCTACTAAGTTTCTTCAGTATTCAGTTTAACTGAAAACCAATGCCTTCAATTGTATTCCTAAAGTAAAAGGGGCAGAAGAGGAAATGGATCTCAAAATGAATTATTTTATTTTTATTCTTGTATTTAGAGTTGAGGAAACATTTTATTTTCCTTTCACTAACTCCACTGCCAATCACAGCACTTGAACATACGCAGTTCTCAGCAGAAGGCTCCCAACTCAAATGCCAGCACTAACTAGAGAGCAGTGTTATCTTTAAGGAACAGAACTAAACACAATTTATGCTTTAATGGCACAAGAGCTTTATCTTGGCATACAGCAGCACTGCTGTCATAGGAAGTAGTCCTTCCAGCTTTATTTCCACCAGAAAGCCCTTGCTGGTGCAAAACCCCTATTGAGGCTAGTTAAACAGACACAGAGGTGCAGGAAGAGTGTTCTGGAAATATTACTCACAGAACTAAAGTTTTTAGGTCTGTGGCAAATAATGGAAACGTATTTTTCTCTGTTCAACATGTTAACTCCATAGACTTGCTGATACATTCAGTAAAACTGATGACAGCAGCCCCACAAGAGCCTCTGCATGAACCTGCCAGGCTTTACTCTGTTCATGACCCATACTTTTCTAGCAATATGGCATTTCAGTAACAATTCATATAGTTCAGTTCCTCTCTAACTCTTCTTGCCCACAATTCTTCAGGATACAAAGCCAGACTCCAAAGATGCAGCATTTATTACCAGGTCTCTCAATTTCTAAGCCCCATTTGCAAAGCTCTACATTTCCCTTAAATCCCATTAAGTTTCTTTCCTTCCCCAATCTCTTCAAAGCCTCTGCTCTTCTACTCTCCTAACACACACCTTCATTTTTCCAGTCCCGTGTACCTTCACCTCTTACAACTCCCTACAGCAAAAAATACAAACCTCTTCAGAAAACAATACAGACAGAGTTACATAAATTCACTAATGTGATAGAGAATTATATTCAATTTGAAGATTCTGTAAAACTAGCGAGTTTTCAAGAAACAGCTTTCAAGAACTAATTTCCATGGGCAAGTCCGGACAGACTTATTTGCCAACTACAAGATGGGAATTCAAAGAGTATTTGGGAGGACACGATCAGAGCTAAAATTTCTTTTGAAAATTATAAATAATCCAAAGTCAGCAAGACAAAATTCAGCAAAGGCATAACTGAAGTATATAGGAGGAATTAAAATGTACAAATATAACAGTTCAGTAACAGTCATACCACAGAAAGATCCCGGCATCACAGCAGTTCACGAACTAGAAATACCTCTTGTGAAACAGCTACAATCTTATTTAAAGTTTTGCATGAGAAACAGAAGGTAACTATTCTAAAATATTTAGTGCTGATGAAGACTCTCCCAAAATCTTAGTCTGCTCTTTGATACCACATGTTAAAGTGTGGATTAACTGAAAAAAACTTATAGAAAGGAAACATAACCAGGGAGGATTCAAAAAAGACCATGTCACAAGAAATTATAGCTAATTCTAGATGAAAGAAGCCCATGGCTGACAAAATGTTCCAGGGCAAAAAATGATAGTAAAAATTTGTTCACCAACTACTCAGGACAGGGTACAAAAATGTTTGTTTAAATTTCCACACAGATTTGCACTGAATATTAGGGAAAAAACACAAAGAGAAGCACTAGAAGACACAAAGACTCTACAATCTTCTTCTGTGGAAGATTTAAGACAATGTTAAACAAGCATAGGAAAGGCACTGTTTAAGCACACTCGAAACATAGCACTGATTGCATATAATGCTTTGGATTATACCATTTTAGATACTTGCTTTCATTTCTCTGTTTTGGCTATTGATCTTACCAAAGCCTGGATCAAAGAGTGAATTACATCTTCCACTTCACTTGGAATAATAAATCACAAGAAAGGTTGATTTGTGTTCTCATGAAATGGAAGATGAGTAAAAAACTGTTGTACAGTTTTTTAATATGCCCCTCCATAATCCTTTTGCTCTTCAGTTTTTAAGGGACAGCACTTGATAATCTAGAGAGATCTTCAAACAGAAATCCTAATTCCCTGCTCATACACAATGTATTCCTACTATGAAAAAACTGTGTATAATTTAATCAATATATAAAGCATGTCACTCGCACTAGTAGCATTCACAGAAATGCAAGGTTCTCACTAGGTTACTTTTCCCTTGCTACTCAGTTTAAATTAATGTCTAAGGGAAAAAGAAAGTAAAATTTCCCATAATATTTTTATCCTCTGTTATTTTTAATGGGTATTGCCTACATAGAATAATTAACTTTCAAGAGCAATCAGAAGAATTTAGAAGCTCTACAGGCTTTACAGGATGCAATTATATAGATTATTTTGCTTGTCAGACAGAAAAAAATTGAAAAATGGGAAAAGAAATTTTATCTACTTTTACCTGGCTTGCATTCATAGAGATCACAGCATTCCCCTGGCTTTCCTGATGCCTTAGAAACCAATATATTCAAATAGCCAGGTTGGCAAACCTTCCTCAAGCATCCTCCAGGATTACACACACAACGGCTTGGGAGTGGACAGCATTCACCAGGAGGTGCATAGCCTTCAATCAAGATGGAATCTTCTGGACATCGAGGAGAAAACTGGACCTCACAGCGAGCCTTGGAGCAATCAGGTTTCTCTTCTGAAAGGAAGAGAAAAATCATAATGCCATATGTGTCAGTAAAACACTAAAGTTGTAAAGATAAACTCAGACCTCTCTTCTCCCTGCCCCCAAAAGAATAAAAAAGGAAAGAGCTGCTGCTGAACTGATTAGCAACAATTACCAAATATCCTTTAAAAACTGTAATTATTTGCAAGATGCTAGGTGTCTTATGAAATATTTTACAAAATTTCTAATTTGTGCGATGTGCGTGACAGCTGAACCCACACAGTCTCAAGTGAAGCTGTGAACTTACATTTGGCCAGGATGTTAAGAAACAACTTATCATATTATGTCAGCCCTGATGTTCACACCTTTTCCTTCAGTTTCCTAAGACCTTCCGCTATGGGCTGATTTAAATGGCTTGATTTATTAACCTGAATTGAACCCTCACACATTCAAAAAGCAAGTCAAAAGTTCAACAGCTACCATATTTGAATACTTTGGCAGAAGAGCATTTTTCCTGTACACACTCCCAGTGTTCACATTAGAAGTGGTGTTCCTACATACTTCAGCAGCTTGAATACTAAGAGATAAGAGGTTTGACTATGGCGGTAATGAGGTTTGTTGATGGTCCTTATGCCATCTTATCCTTCTAACTCAGGATATTCTATGATTCCTTCATGTACAAGTACTTTATGTTTTTTCTTAAAACTATCAAAGACTACTAATCTAAATGTGCTTCTAGAGAGCATTGTAGCTTTTTTCTTACAGTTAAAAATCCTACTATTTCCATCTATCTTTAAAACAGCCTTGACTAGATATGTATTTTGCCTAGAACTTTAAATAACACTTTTAAGACCAATGCTTTTTTTCAAACCTACCCTTATGTTTAGGTTCTTGTCCGCTTTATTAAACACATTGTTCAGACAGAACATTACTGGTTACAGAGGCTCACTGCAGAGAGCTGCATAAATAATACATAACATACTGGTTTCAGTATTGTATTGATAGTCTTTATTTTATGCATGCAATAAAAGCCTTGACACTCTAGCTTTTAAAATTATTTTAATTTTCCACTGTGTGTTTGCTCAACATGCACAGACAAGTGATAGAACTGCTGCAGTAGCAGCCCTTAAAGTACATACTCATGATAGGCTCTTGATAGACCACTTGTACTCATGATGACCCTTAAATTCCCACTGTTCATTACTTTATGTGCCCTAGCATTATGCATCCAGTGATCTTCCAGTTTCCATGATAATCCCATCCTCATGCAATCTCTCTCATGAAAATACTTTGGATTATAAATATTTTAAAAAGCTGGCCTACTCTTTTTCACTTGACTGCATTTACACATACACATGTATCTACATGAAGATAAGAATTTCCTTAAGGACTGCTTAGATAATTCAATACAAATAAAATTTGAGCAACACAATTGGTCAAATACAATAAAAACTATTTTTGACCAATTGCCTTCCAAAAGGCAAGGTTTGTCAGAAATGCACATCAAACTGTTTGAATTCAGACTATTCAGGACTCTAGGTGTATCATTTTTGAAGACCAATGCAAAGCCTGATGCTGGAGTTGGAAAGATCACTTAGCAATGATATGAAAACAAGGACATGTCACTATCAATATGTAAGAAGCATCACAGGCAATAGAAGAGAGAGAATTTTAAAACAGAGAACCATGACAAGTATTTTTGTACGAAATATTCACTCAGTGTTTTGCAGTTATTTTGGATAGTCTGTTCCACATTAGAGTATTGTGCTTAGTGGAGTTAAAGGTTACAGACTGTGACAGGACTCTCCTATAAAGCCAGCACCATTTTCAGAGAAAATTATTTAAACATAACCACCACCTCAGAAAAGCCAAATTTATGTTTCAATACCAGTAATATAACACCAGTAGGTATTTATAAAACAAAAGTTTTCTTCTTAATCCAGTGTCACTATTACTTTTGTACTTCAGGGTCCCAAAAAATAAGCAGACAAAACCCTACTAATAACTTCCTATTAATACTCATGTAAATGCTGTGTTTCCAAATTATATCTCAAACTATGTACATGTTGAAACATTCCTCTCCCAATACACAAATGCAACTGAGCAACAGGAAAGTTAAACATATTCACCCAAGCTGGATCAACCAACAGACAATTATCTTTCAGCTTCCCAAACTCTAGCCCCCCCCAGCAGAGTCAAAAGCAGGTTAAGAAAATTTTTGCAGACTATGTCACAATTTGTTTCTTGATTTAAATATAATTTTTCTTTATGGAAAGCAGCTACTGACTAAAACGATTTGTGGTCAGCAGTATATAAAGTGTTTGGTTGAACACCATCTTTATCTAAAACATGAAAATCCAGCAGCTCCAGGTGTAGCATTGCTACTTGTTAGTTAAAGCTTTAAGCTGCTAGCCTCATGCTAGTGTAACTGCTCTCCAGGTCCAGAATTCACTGCAATGGAAGAAGATGGGAGTTCAGTTTTACTGCATTTCAGTAAAAGCTGATGTGGGCTCCTCGTTTTGACACTAAATTTGGATACAAGACATTATTACTAAGCAACAATTCAGAAAAGTTTCAAGGTTTTTCTTGTTGTTATCTCAGCAAATGACAAAATCTTCTCTATCCACAGAGATCAATTACACTAAACTAGTTCTACCTTTTCATTACTTCATTGCGGAAGGCATCGAAATTTAATCTGTTCTCAAAATAAATTATAAACATTAATACAGCCATAAGTGTCACTGCTTTAGCAGAATTCCTGATTTAATTCCAATATATACAGCTATTTAAGATTTCATCAAACAAGAACTGTTTAATAATTCTTTTTTCCTTTATTAACCAACACTTCTACCCCTTACAAAAGGAACAGGAAAAAAAACCCGTGTAAGAGCAAAATAATTAAAAATACACTAACAACCTCAAAGACAGATAGCAGGATAATGCCAACCTGTATTCCACCAAAAGAAAAACAAAAAAACAAAAAAACAAAAAAAAACAAACAAACAAACAAAAAAAAAAAAAAAAAAAAAAACACAACCAAAAAAACCCCAAAAACACATGTGAAATCACTCACAAGTGCTATTTCTACTACTTTGCCCCTTTTACATACCAGACAGACTGTTTCAAAGCAGCTTCTCAGCAGACCAAAGTAGATTGACAAGAGCCTACTGCCTCTCTGTAAAATAGACACATACACTACAAAGCACCAACCTGTCCCCTGGATGTTTTAAGCTACTGCCTATTACACAAATCAGGTTCATCCTGACCAACATCTTCACAGTCAAACAATGCATCAGGACTCAAACTCCATTTTGATAATAAATAGAATAAAAACAAATAAATATAATGTGTGTCCAGAAACGGGAGAACTTCATTTTTCAAAGCACTGTGGTGAACCTAAAGAATTAGGCTTTTGAGGGAAGGGAGAACTATACCTGGGACTATATATGTGATTTATTATGAAACAAATTAGTACAGCAGGTATATATACATATTCCTGAATAATAGGGCATCTTAACAAACAGATTACACAAGATACATGTGTCACACATTCTCACCCATAGTGCAAATTCCTTTGCAAGAAGAATTTCAAAAAACCCTAACTGCCTGTAGTGCCAGTAAAATTGCTATAGCATAAAACTCAATCTCATTTCAATACATACTTTAAAAAATATCCCAAGTGTTAATAAGGAGAACAATCACTTTTCAGGGATGCATTCCGATAAAAGTTTGAACTAATAACCTACAACTCACTAAGAAAAACATAGCTGGCTGCAAGTGCTGCCTTTATGTTCAAAAAAGCAGCATTTCAAATAGCAACACAAAGAACAGAAAATATTGGTTGGTTTTCTGATGAGGTTTCTCTGTGGGACACATTCTCTTTATAGCCTTTCATCAAACACCACCAAAGCTGGAAGCGTTCTGGTATCCCTGCCATCTCAGCAGCCTGAGCCAACAAAGAATCTCTGCAGCGATAAAGGAAGAGTCTGGATCAATCAAGCTTTTTCAAACGATCTATTCTGAGACAGACCATTTTCTTAAGAAATTCAGAAAGGTAGCTAGAAATACAACATTCTTAATAAATTGAACACAATCCAGACAGGAAAACTAACATTTTGATGAATTCCAGATAAGACTTCTAGTCTTGGAAACAAACTTTGATGAATTCCAGATAAGACTTCTAGTCTTGGAAACAAACTTAATATCTACTCTAAAAGACAGCTCTAGAGATCACTTCAAATAAAGTTCTTCAGTTTACCAGTGACAGGGTTATTTCTAGATATAAATTACTACTGGCAGAAGTTTTTCATTTGAAGACAAACTTTACTTTCTGTAGATCTGAAGGTTCAGGCTTACTTTTACTTTGTTAAGAGCCTGCAAGAAGAACTTGCTGTTATTGAGCACATGAGAGAGTACATCCAACAATTATTAAGAATAACCTAAGTTACAATGTATAACTGAAAAGTAATAGTTAAATAAGATACAATGCACAGTGTGCTTTATTATTAAATCAGGGATCATTCACTTAAAAAGTTAGGATGTCTCAAAAAAAATTCTCACTTTCATCTCAGAAGTGCACATTGAGCATCTCAGAAGGTGAGGCACAATAACACTCAAAATGACTTTTCTTTGCAGCCACAGCATACTTACTACAAAGTGCATGAGGAGGAGGAGAACAACCTTCAAAGGATGTAATAATAAGAAGAAATCAAGATATGAATTTGGGTTTTTTTCTTTTCATTAACTTACAAAGTGTCTATCATAAAGCAACAGCCATAAACCCAGAACTCTGTCACAAAGTTTCTCCATATCAAAAATTACAAAGTGTTTTTAAAATTATACTTCCTATGACTGTAAAAAGTTACGAGGGGGAAGTGGAGGTAAAATAGCAAGTTCTAAGCACTTATGCTTCAACCAATGATTTTTTTGAGAGAAGGCAGCTTCTTTACCTTCCTGAAAGGTTTAATCATTACCAAACTGGGTACTAGTTAGATATGTTTTTATTAAGACAGTCACTGAATATAGGAAGTCTAGATCTCAGGCATTTTCCATTTCTTTTGTTAAAGTAGATCAGTTGTAACAAAAACCAACCAAGCCAAACCACCCCTCAACCCTACTCATCTTTGCTAATACCAAAGCAGCATGGAAATAAAAATAGTTCCTTAAGAAAAATTAAACACTTTGCTTTCACCTCTGTATCAAATTCTTTTCCTTCATTATGTTTGCATGCTCTGCTTTGACACGCAGAGGAAGTACATGCCAAGTCGTTTAATGAGAAAAGCAGAGCAGTTAAAACATTGGTTAGAACAGTGAAAGGATGTTAGGGTATAATCTGGTGTGGGAGAAACACAGAAGGAAAGCCCTGACAGGGATGGGAGGGTCTTCTCATTCTTCAGGTGAAACGGAACAGATCCATGCTTCTCAGGAAACCATTTCAGGGAGGAATTTTTATCATTTTGTCAGAACTTCATGTGATGCTGTTACTCAGTCACCATAGAAACAAGGGCAGAATGTTTTATTGAAGGAGATGGCTGAAGAGAAATTGGTAGTTCTCAGGGCTAAATGTTTCCACTGAGATATTTAAACAGTTCTACGGTTGATTCTTTTAAGTAAAATTTTTAATACATATGCATATATATATACACAGAGATGGAGGGAATAATTTTTTTTCCTGTTAGGTCCATACAAAGAACACAGAATAAGAAGCAGTTTGAAATAGCAAGCTTCATATTTCATTTTTCTGAACTGGTCAGAAGAGGATGCAGTTTAAAAGGTGAACATTTTGCATGACTAAACAAAGCACTGCTCTACAGTTGGCATACATGAAGGCATGGGTTCAGCCTTGCATTTTTGTTTCACTGTAAACTATTTTTGTGAAATCTAGGCTAAAACACAGTCACTTTTATGGTACAGTCTTACAGTCATCATTGAGATACATTCCAAACAATAGGCATACTGTACTGTTACACAGTGGCAGGAAGGAAATATTAAAAGGATTAGGGATAAACAAGAAAAATGATTACCCAGCTGAAGCAGTCAGACAGACAGGGATCGATACTGGAATGCAAAATACCCGAAAGGATTTTCAAGAATCAAAAGGGCAGTTATAGTAGATTAAAAAATGAGATTAACTTACACATACAATATGCACAGGACTGCATACGGATGAACTGCTACAAATAAAAAAGCAAGTAGGAGCCTGACCTTTTACCTAAAACTGAACTTTATTTAAAATCTGTTCTATTTTTTAAATGAGTCTTGATACACTTCCCAGCATTCTGGTGCTCCAGATTTTATGTACTACACAGTGGGGCAACATGTCTCACCCACATTATAGCCTAATCTCATAATATAACAGCCTGGAAGTAACCTGAGTAAAAAAAGTCACACACAAAAAGACAGTCACAGATACCAGCTTTAAGAAACATCCATTCATTGATACACATCTTTGCAACACAGTATTGACTATAGATTTGCCAAAGATTTTCCATTTTGAGGACCAAATAACCAGAAAAACAGTTATATCACTCAAGACAGCTACAGTCAAGGAAGACAATAATCCCCTTTGGATAGACAGCAAAGCTATTTTAATTTTGTAATTCCATTTCCTGAACCAGTTTCTTTTCCTGTACTGGAAATTTTAAAAAGAAAGGTGGTAATTCAAAACAAACAGACCCCAAAAAACATCACACCATAATCACAAACAATCCTGACCCCAAACTGATGTCTTCCAAAGAAAGAGTTAACAGACTCAATGAGAATCTGTCAAACACCTGCATCTAAATGGAAATACAAGTTCTATGAAACCAATAGTGTTTGTGGCCTTTGGGTTCAGGCCTCCCAGCTCACAGCATTCGTCTGTTATGATAGAAAAAATCAGGTCTTAAAAACTCAAAAGTAATTTTACTTTTCCTCCATTTCGCTCAAAACCTGCTTTCAACAAATACATATTAACTTGACACCAACAAGTTAATCCAAATCAATAACGGATAATGTTACCTGCCAGAACTGTACAGGAAGGACTGAGCCCAGCCCACTGCACAGAACACAGGAAGCTGTGCCATGCCTGGGACAGCATCCATTTCTACTGCTAATTGCATTGCTTTCTGAAGAAATAAAGCACCTTTAAGCTTCAGCACTGAAAATCCTTCAGAAGTTAGTTGGAGAAATGAGCAGATAGCTGTAGTCAGATTTACAGTTGTGTTGCCTGTATAGAAAAATAACATTTAAAAATGTATTCAATATTGTCACAGCTGGAATAGCATTGTACATTGTAATTTCTTTATATAAGAAAGTATATTATGCGGGATGAATGTTACTACTCCTACTAGTGCTCAATCTTTATATTGGCCAATCAACTGGAATTTTCAAAGAAAAAGTATGTAAACAGTAAGGAAATTGTCTCACCTAGGGAATTAGGACTTTGAAGAATGCCAAACCATTCTGGGAATAAACCAAAAATGGGAATACTAGATTTATAATCAGTATAAGCTGCATATGATTTGATGACTTACAAAAATGCACACCAGTAGTAGACATAAGTGAAGCAGAAAGTATTACTTATTGCAACAGTATATTCAGCTGCAAAATCAAAGATAATGTTGAATGAGTACCAAAGTAATGATACAGCACAACTATTTGGAACAATTCTGCTTAATGCAGGTTAAGAAAACAATATGAGACTAGCTGATTTCTGGAGAATTAATCACAAATATTCACTGAAGGAGAAGCACTGTAAGGCACAGTTGGATGTGACAAGGAGAACAGGATTTGAATTTGAGGACACACTGTGTGCCTCCCAATAGATAAACCTCTGGAGGTAGCTCAGGATGTAAGGAGCAAGAAACAACTTATTCTACCACACAATCACACCCAGAGTAAAGTATCAAATTACTCTTTGCTTCCTACTCAAAGTCTAAAAACATATGCAGGACAAGGACTTAGAAAGCACTTGCATTTGCAATAAATGCAAATTATAATGAAAATACACACATGAGTTTACAAATAATAAGAATTCACATATGTATGAAGCTAGCAACTGAGACTGAACAGCAGGAAGGGCAATCAGTTTTCTAGAGCTGATTAACAAAAGCAACAGACTTGTAAACATTAACTTAGAAATGAGGGGTTTGATATTCAAAGAAATGCAATTTTTGTTGTTAGCAAAATTGAATCAACTCCTGTCTGCCCTTAGTGCTTTGCCTTGTTAATACAAATAAATTTAAGGCATGTGATTTCTTTTAGTTCTCTCTGATAATTGCTAATGTTAAAAAGCCCCACCAAAACCCACAACCCCAAGACCACGCACAGTAAAAGAAGGACCTAAATGCTTTAAGAAACTTCTGGAAAGTAAACTCCAGTATGCAAACTAGTTTTCCCAGTTATTATGTTCAAAGAACCTCTGTCTCTTACTAGCTTAACCTCTGTATGTTTATTAGAGGCTTAACCACGTGTTTCTAAAATTCTTTCACAAGAACACTCAAGATGCATGATGTTAGGAAAATCAACCGTGTTCAACATTTTGGTCTTCTCTTTACTAACCTAAGATACCACAGTAGTCAGAAACTACAAAGAGAAGCACAGTTTCCTTCTTCTAGGCAAACAGAAAGTGAGCACTTTCAATGGAGAAGGCCAACACCATGTTTCAAGACATTTTCACACCAACTGCTATGGTCCATCTCTCTTGACTTCTCTGGGTTAGCTTCTTCCTAAGCCCTTCAAAATAACCTCTCTACTTTAGAATTTAAACACATTTTGATTTTACAAGATTTTCCATAAAACAAGAGATCTTCCAAAATTCTTGCTTTTTCCCTTTATTACTTTTTTAACATTAACATTTCTGTTAAGTTTGTCTCCCCAGAATGAGTTTTAATGCTAACTAACTGTTCCTTTGTTACTCATCAGTTACCAAACCTGTATCATTATTGAATAACATTTCCATGCATCACTTAGGACAACAGAAAACAACTCTACCTATAATAAGAAATATGACAGCAAAGCAAAAAGGGGCCATTATAATTTTAGGGGAACTCTATGCTGACAGAGAGAATTCTGAAGTAGAAATTCTTGGTGCCTTGCAGTGAAGAGATTCTACAAACCTTTTACAACATTTCCAAAGACAAGAGAAATTGTCAACCTGAAGGAATTTAAACAGCTCAGTCCTCCAGAAAAAGTAGATATTGGTTCTTACCAGATCTATTTTTTCTGAGAAATGACATTTAACAAAACTCTAGTTAGGAGCATTTCACTGAACACAGAAATGGTGGATACTCCACATTATCCTTTCTCTGAAGGCAAAGTATTCTAAAAAACTGCCATATTTGACAATTAAAATGCAAAATGCAGAAATAAGCAGCTTAACAGAAGACTCCAATGTAAAATAAGCTAAAGCACTCTGTTCTTGGCTTCTTACACTAAAGCCAACTTCTCATATTCCATGTAAAAATATGGAATAAATAATTATAATAGAAGCTGTGCTTTCTTGACTCCAGAGAACATTTGCACTAGGCAAAATAAAATTAAATAAAGCTTCTAAAAATCATGCAAGGAATACCACTGAATTCCAAGCTCCTGCTTGCAATACTTGTTTTCAGTGCTAGTTTGAATGTGTTTCTGCATTTTTACAACTGTCATTCACACAAATAAAAAAGTAAAACCAAAATATCTGTTGGGAAAAAAGCAACAAGACAAAAAAAGCACTAGAAATTTTAATTTTATTCTAAGATCAGACACCTTAAGCTTGAGAAGACAAATACCCAACTGCTTGACTAAAGGTTTTTGAGAACTGATTGGAAAAATTAACAGACACCTGGAAATTGGAGAATCATCTTACTCATACTTTCAAAACTTTCAAACTACACAGAACTAGCCAGAAGTACCTACACATCTCAGGGGTGGTGGGGGAGGCACATGTGCAATACATGTGCATATGGATTCATAACCAGCCCTCACACACAGTAAGACCACAGGGAATCACAGTGTGAGAAGTTTGTTCTGCTCTGCAGTATGGCTGCACAAAATGTAAGAAGCCAGATTACTTTTAAGACAAACTGAGATCCATGCAATATCCACAGTGTTTATTTCTCAGATTGTCACTAAACAGGTGCCTGCACAGGACTATGCAGGTACATAAATAAAATACTTGACAATACCAATTAAATACAGCTTCAAGTCCATCATTAAATGCTACTATGTATCACCACCCTCTTGCAGCATGCCTTCTTCTACCTTGAAGCAGCAATATCCCAGAGAGGGAATTAAATGTCAAAACTACAAAAAAGCAGAAAGCCAGCGTTTACACAGTACTGAGCTTCTGTTAACACTAGTACAAGTATTTTGCTGACTTCAGTAGCCATTAAACTTGGACCCCTCTGTTTCAAACTGGATGAAAGCCAACACCTTGTACTACAAACAAAAGACAGCAAGTCTGGAAAAAGACCAACAATCCTATGCCAAATATATAAAAATAATCTCTCAGTTTCAGAGTGTTGTTGGCTGCAATGTTCTTTAATTAGATTCAGTTTCTGATCTCATTTGAAGCATACAGTTGTGTATTAACCACCTGGAAAGTTTGTTTCCAAGAGTAGCTTAAAGGAGAATGATCTTGAGGTTTGCAAGCATGATAATCCGCTTTTTCCCAAGTGTATTGTTTTGGTTTTTTTTTAAATTATAACTACCAAAAAGTATCACAAATCATCCTGGCTCAGACATTTTTTCTGATTCTTTGCCCTCCACTTTTCTTACTCTCTCTTCTTCAATGACCTTTCCTCTTCAGTTATCGACTTATTGTTTATGTCCTCTTTAAAGCAAACCTCAAATGCAACTTAATTAACATCTTTTCCAACCTGTCTTTCCTATTACACATCTCCATCAGTACAATACACAGCAATGCACTTGTTTTTTTGTAAAAATCTACCTTAATACAAAATATTACCTTCTCTTAAACACTAAGGAAAAGCATATTTGTGGCATATTGGACAGCAACTTCCATGACACAACTGAGAAAAGAACAAACTAGCAAATTCAGATGTAGAAGCTTTAGATTAGTATAATCTCTTGGGGCAGTTTGGCTAAACCCTGAATGCAGATTAAATTTATAAGCACTAAAATGCAAGTTACATACCATTGTGGAACATTATGTAACACGAAAGAAGCTACTGCCAGGAAACTACAGATCCAGCTGCACTTCCCAAGTGAAGCAAATTAGTATTATTTCCAGCATGATGGCACCTCTTGCACAAGTTTGGGATTCAGTCACCTCCAAAGCCATTCCATTTTTAGACCAAACTCAGTCCAGTGCACGGCACAGGAGACATCGGTGTACATTAATTCTATGTATAAAGGTTCGCAGCACACGTTACAGAGTATGTGGTTCCATGACCCGAAACAAGGCATTAATATACTGGCTTATTAATAAATTGGTCAAGTATGAAGATGGCACATTATCCACAAAAGTTATTAGCATCTTTAAAACAAGAGACACCAATGTTGAATTATGTGGTGAGGACAGACTCCTTGTCAAGCCTGGAAAAACTCTAGGAGTGCGAAGACAGCAAATGGAATTTTAAACAACATCTACTGAGTGCCCCAAGGGAAGGACTGGCTCTGTATACTCTCATGCTACAATGACAGTGGATTCTACCTCACAAACACACCCTAGTAAGCAATGTGAGCAGCAAGACCAGAATTTTAGTTGAGAGCTATTGTGAAATGAAAGTTCAGTGGGCTTGAAACAGACTAGAAGAAAGGAGTTGAGGTTTCTAGTAAACACTAAGAATTTTTTTTCCTCAAAAGATGCAATGATCCTTACAACCATGATACTGCACTGATCCTATAAACTCACACAATGCATTCAAGAAATCCCAAGGCTGAGAATTTATTCCTTCACATAGGCTAAGCATTGCAGAAGTGAGCAAAGCCTGAGCAGTGCTAACCAGGAAAGCCTGTTGACTTTCAACAAGATAACAGCAGAAAGCAAAAACTACCAAAAAGCCTTATCAAATACCACAACCACTGATGCTTACACATCTCAAAGCAGAGATTTCACTGTTTTCCTCTACTTGGCTAGAAAAAGACAGCAGAGAGAATAAAATCTAGTATTACATGATGAAGTATCTCACATGTACTTGTCAGCGAACAACACAAGTCCCCACAAGTAAAGAAGCAGCAACAGAAGTAAATGAGAAAAAATGAAAAAAAAAAAAATCAGAACTTTAGTTAAAGCAGTTGTAGGTGCTAATGGCTAACAAAAGCAATATTAATGAGGTGAGTTTTAAAAGAGACTTTTCATCAACTGAAAATTGACTTTTTTTCAACAAGAAGAATATGGTGTAAAACATGCCCCTGGGTGTTACTGCTGCCAATCAAACAATCCTGCTCTAATCTTTCATCTCAATGAATGAACTTTCTCAACACAGACTAAGTACTTGCTCTCATGGAAATCTGGATCATGATTTTACTAACATTTATCCAAAGTCTCTGTGATATAACCAAGCAGGAAAGACAAGATTAAGTACTACTGATACATCAATAATAGCAAAACAGGATGCAAAAATGTCAATTCTGTCACCTGCATACCTTGTGAAACATGCCTTCAGAATCTCATCAGCATAAAAAGAATAATTGAAGTACAATAAAAGAAAGTTAGAAATTTTATTGCCAATTTCTTACTACATGCACACCCTCCCCATGCACTACGATCTGTGAATGCTTAAAAGGTAACAAAGCTAAGTTGAATAACTCTCTTGCACGTAACCTCACACTACAAATGTCTTATAAAGCAAGGTTTTAATTATCACCTTTAATAAGCTTCCCCCATTTCACGAAATTTTCTTGAATTATGCTGTAGGTTTAAGATATTTTAAAATACATTTAAGCACTGACTATTTCAGAAAAAAATTTTAAAAATGAAAATTAAGCTCAGTAAATGTCAAGTTCAGCTACAATTTCTATTATGCCACAAAAAGAAGCAACAGTTAGATCACATAAGAGTGGACAGTACAAGCTTAAATAATCTGTAAATGCACCATTTAAGAAACATAGAAAGACTGTCTTATGAAATGAATTATTTATGCGGCAAGATTTGAAAACAAATATTCAGTTAGCACAAATTGGCTTAGCTGCTTGACTTAGAAAGGACTTAAAAGTAGTCGTGTGGATTCATACAGTCTCTTGTTCTGTGCATTACAGCGTGGTAACTAAGAGCACAGATTTAAAAACAAACAAACCCCAGACACCAAAACCCCACAAGCCATTCCCTACAACCCAAAAAAAAAAACAAAAAACCAAAAACAAAAAAAAAAAAAAAAAAAAAAAAAAACCAAAAAAAAAAACCCAAAAAACCCCCAAAAAAACAGGAAAAAAATTTCCAAACCAACAAAAAGAAAAAAATCATCCAAAACCAAATTTTAAAAAATGCATCATAAAGAGAGAAGAAGAAAAATCAATAAAAACATGACCAAAGGAATAGAGACACTTATATAACAACAAAGTATTGAATCCAAGAGACACGTAACATGTATAGAAAGGATACTCCAATGGATAGAAAGTTCAGAAGACTTAGGACCAAATTTCAGGACCACATTTAACTGGATTGAGTTTCTACTCCTGGTTTCAGTAAATTCACACAAGCTATTTTGATTGTTTCACTCCCCAGTTTACCATCCTTTTTAGCAAGACAGTTTCCTCACAAGTGCAAGGGAACTTGTTCTAGATGTGATATCACATGTTGTGTAACACACAATCTTTTTTTCAGTCAAGATTCTAAGGTGCTACAAAAAAAATCTACTGCACTCAAACCAAACAAAATCCCAACTTTTTTAGTATGTATCTGAAAATGCTTTACAGCTGCTAAAAATTATGAGTATTTAAAAAAAAAAAAAAAAGAAAAGTTTGTCTTCCATAGAAAAATTGCATTGAAGTAGTCATCCTTGACTAGATGCAGTTGAAAAGAAGGTCACACAGATGCATATTCAGTATTCTGTCACTGGCAAGTAGTTGCGAATTGATGTTTTGCAAAGAAACTTCAGTTCACTCAGTTCTTGGCAAAATTCAGTCTAAGCCAAAGCATGATGTATCCATTTCTCTTCTTTAAATTAACCATTGCACCCTAAGCTGCAGACCCACAAGCAATTAGAGAATTGCTAGAATCATGCTATTTTGATTAGAACAAGAATGGAAGAAAGCACATTCTAGTTAATCACTCCCAAACATATTTTTGGAAAGAGCTGCTTCTAAGAAAAGGTAGAAGAGCAGCCAACCACTGTCCCAGCAGGGCGAGCTCCATGGAGTAAATTCGCAAGCTATCTCAAATTCATCCTAGGAACAAAGATGTAGGAGATATAGACAGTAGCTAAACCAATCAGGTTATGTAATATATTAATGCCTCATAGTTATCACCTTGTGATATATTCATGTCTCATGGAAATTATCTGTTCCAACTGACATCATATAGAGAAAGAGAAAAACAAACCCTTTCAGGTAATCAGTAGTCCAGAACTGCTCTCAAGAATGGTGCCACTAAGTCAATTTCCTGAGCATTTTCCCCATGGCAAGTGCTTTCAGAACTTTCAAGGCAAGTCTGAGACCTTCTACCACTTTTGGTGAGGATCTATCATTTTCAAGTCTGCCAATTGCAGAGTAATTCCAGCCCAGCTGGACATTGTAAGGACACCTGGTCCCCCCCATATTCTGAGCAAAGCTTATGCTAGTCAACTGCTCAGATCCAGGTGAGTTCAGACAACCCTGGGAATGGCAATTCCACTTTCTCTTGTGGTGGATCACAGTTTGAGAAGTTCCCACCATGTGTTCGGCATGTTTTTGTTGCAATTGACATCTGATGCTTCTCATCCTTCCACTGTGCGCCTTGGTGCAGCACCCACCTACGTCTTCTCTGTGGCCAAATACGAGGCCGCTGCAGACAGCATCGAAGACCCTTCTTCCTCTTCCTTTTCTTTAGACAGAACAAAACATCTCCTGGCTGTAGACGGTGTTCCCAGCTCCTGCCGAGGCACGGCTGCGGCAAGAGGGATGCGGAGGTTGTGCAGCAGTGCGGCGGGGAAAGGTGTGCGGGCTGGAAGCTCTGCTCCCGCAGCCGGGCCTGCAGTTGGCCACCGCCGCCACCAGGGCACACTGCCGGCTCGCCATCCACCCCAAACCTCCAGGGCACACTGCCGGCTCGCCATCCACCCCAAACCTCCAGGGCACACTGCCGGCTCGCCATCCACCCCAAACCTCCAGGGCACACTGCCGGCTCGCCATCCACCCCAAACCTCCAGGGCACGCTGCCGGCTCGCCATCCACCCCGCACTGCCAGGGCACACTGCCGGCTCGCCATCCACCCCGCGCTGCCAGGGCACACTGCTGGCTCGCCATCCGCCCCTCAGGGCCGGCTCGCCATCCACCCCAAACCTCCAGGGCACGCTGCCGGCTCGCCATCCACCCCGCACTGCCAGGGCACACTGCCGGCTCGCCATCCACCCCAAACCTCCAGGGCACGCTGCCGGCTCGCCATCCACCCCGCACTGCCAGGGCACACTGCCGACTCGCCATCCACCCCGCACTGCCAGGGCACACTGCTGGCTCGCCATCCGCCCCTCAGGGCACACTGCTGGCTCTCCATCCACCCCTCAGGGCACACTGCTGGCTCTCCATCCGCCCCTCAGGGCACACTGCCGGCTCCCCATCCACCCTGCACTGCCAGGGCACACTGCCAGCTCGCCATCCACCCTGCACTGCCAGGGCACACTGCCAGCTCGCCATCCACCCTGCACTGCCAGGGCACACTGCCGGCTCGCCATCCGCCCCGCACGGTCGCTCCTGCCCGCCACAGGCACGCTTCTGCCCCAATCAGCTTCTCACGAGGGCAAAACAACCTCTGCAACTGGTA
Organism: Onychostruthus taczanowskii; assembly: GCF_017590055.1. Lineage (NCBI taxonomy): Eukaryota > Metazoa > Chordata > Aves > Passeriformes > Passeridae > Onychostruthus > Onychostruthus taczanowskii. Next base: position 7,428,021 of record NW_024499351.1, read on the forward strand.
ACATATCGCCCCAGTGGGGCATTTTAGAATACTATAACAGTATACTATTTAGCATAGTGAAGCGTTTTAGGGTAGGTTTTCCATCCCATCATTGGCAACAGCCAAACAGAAACTTCAAAATCTTTAATTATTTCACTTCGAAGCTAGAAGTTTATGGCCAACAAATGTGGTCAAAGTTCAAAGACATGTATTTTTAACCTTGAATTCAATTTTTATCCTACATCTATCTCAGTTATGTCTCCTGAAGCTGTTCAAACATTCAGGAGTAGCACAGGCTTATGCAGTGCAAAAAATAGAAATTAATATTGTCCACAAATTGCTACTGCAGTGGGGAGTTTACACACTCCTCGTCTCTGAAACTGTGACCTGAATTCAACTTTACCTGTAGTAGACAAATCCTGAATAAAGAGGAGGAAATTTTCAGAGTACTCCACTATATTTACTGCTCTGTTTGTAGAGAAGTACTTATTTTTATTAGGAACTTCAGCTTGTTTGGGCTATGAAGGAAACAATCCTGCCTAGTAATTTGTCATCCACCCTTCACAGTTTTGGTATGCAATATAATCTCCACCGAGTCAGATCAGATACTCTTTTCTGCCCTTGATCTAAATATTAACTCTGAACTTAGCTTAATTAATTAGTTGAGAGAGCCATATAGACATTAACGTGGCTCTTATTGTCTAAGCCAATAAGCTTCCTCCTGGAGTTAACATATGCTCTTCAATAATTTACTGACTTCATTTGGCATAAGGGGACAGTGCCAGAAGCATTAGAGCAAGATATGACAACCTTCCCTCTCATCTCAGCATTGCTATTTCTAGTACTTGAGGATGGTGTGCAGGGTGTGGTGCTGGACTGAGTAACAGCTGGGGAGAAACAATAGTACTCTTCCCCTCAACTCCAAGACTAATTTGTCCCTAAATATTTAATATAAATGTAAGCTATCCTAGAAGCTCATTTGTTTCCAAGCAAAAAGCCTGACACCCTGGAGGGTGGCATGGTCTAGGAGTTACCATGTCCTGCATCTTCACCCACTGCAGCCCCTCTTCAGACGCCCACTCCTGTCCAAAGGGTCTGAAAAGACCACAGCCATGTTTACACAGGTCAAGTAGGAGGCCAGTCCCAACATACCAAACTTCCATACAACAGGCTACATTCTTCCATCTAAACACACTCACCTTCACTGGCAACCACAGTTCAGCTATCACCAACTTCTGATTACATTTGAGGTTTACCACACATGTTGTGGTAAATCAGAATGACCACACAGAATAACCAGACAGATACATATTATTTACACCTACACTCTGTTTAATGACATAAATGATTAGCCTGCAGTAACATTTTCTCTTCTGCTAAGAACTCAACATTAAGAGTGTGAGATTTTCAAAAATAAATAATTTTCATTTTCACTACAAAGCCTTTGCCTCCAGAAAAGACTTGGTTGTGACAACACTGGAATAAAACAAATACACTTGCATTCGTGCCCACAGCCACAGCTCTGTGTTTGCCCTGTAATACCAGTCATACAGATGCTCCAATTGTGGATGCAGCTATTATTACAAAACATAGCACTGTAGTAATCATCTGAAAATAAAGTTGTACAGTGGCCAACAGTAAGTGGGTGACATTTGTTATGCTAACAAGGCTCAGATGCTATAGCTACATAACTTCTGTGCTTCAATAACACTATCGTGTTACAGTTAGGTAAAAATAATGATCTATTTTACAGCGGTGCAAAATGCAAATTATTTTGGTAAATTTTTAATACCTCTGTATCTTTCAGAGATTTAAAGTACTAATTTTCTTTATATATGATATATTTAAACATTATTAGAATATTTAAAACAACATAACCAGTGTATTAATTAATATATTTATATTTTAATAAATAGATTAAACAAGACTAAATGGTGACTGCACCACTGAGGAACAAGAATATTGGAACCTTTTTTCTCTCCTTTAAAGTTAAAATCTTCTTTTTGTTTTATTTTTAAACAGAAAATAAATACTGTTTGGACTTTAAAAGAAAACATCCTGAGGACATAGTGACAGGACACTAGAATCTTGTCCATTAAAAACCAAACAATATGCATATTAAACAACACCCAAACATCATCTTTCAATATGTATGTGTGGAGTAGAAAAATTTCAACTGTAGCAGGCTCACTACAGTGATTCAACTTCATGAGCAGTATCAAACAAATAGTTTCTGTAACACTTTAGATTCCAGAATAAGAAGCCTAAGTGAAACAGAGAAGCAAAATGTCAAACCTAACGTAAATATGGTGAAGTCTCCAAATAAGCAAGCAAACCCTTAAAGCACCTATAGAGGAATCTCCACAACATGCCACTGGAAGATCTTGAAAGCATGCAAGCATCTAGATTACTACTTCATATTAACTCAAAACATTCAGCAGACAATCAGCCAAACTTTTCCAGACTTCATTTTGATAACTTCAGTTCATTTGTGAAGGTTTATGTCATGGTTTAATCCTAGTAGGCAGTTCAAGTACCACACAGCTGCTGGCTCACTGCCTACCCAGCACCGGGATGGGGAGAGAATTGGAAGGGCAAAAGTGCAAAAAAACATGGGTTGAGATAAAGACAGCTCAATAAGAAAAAGGCATAGTATAAAAAGAAAAACAAAAACTCCTCAAAGGAAAACAAAACCAAACCACCAGAAATGATGCAAAAATCCCACAACTGCTCATCAACAGTCAACCTATTGAACTCCAGCCAGTCCCAGAGAAGAGGCAGTGCTGGCAAACCTCTCCCCTCCTCCCCATGCTTTGTTGCTGAGTGTGGTCTAGTATATTTCTTTGGGCAGATGGGGTCAGCTGCCCCAGCTGTGTCCCCTCCCATCTCCTTGTGCACCCCCAGACAACAGGCTGCTGAGGCAGCGTGAGAAGCAGAAAAGATCCCATCTCCAAACGGCTGTTTAGCAATTCCTAAAACACCAGTATGTTATCAAAACTATTTCATCACAAATCCAAAACATAGTCCCATACAAGCTCCTATGCAGAAAAGCAATTCTTTCCCATTCTAAACTAGCACAAGGCACCATCAGAAGTCAACTTGCAAGATAGTATCCTCTCTTGCACACAAGAATGCACACAGCTTTACCCACCCTTAAGTACACTTCTTTAAGAGATTAACCCTTTCTGATTATTCTGACATAGTCAAAGAGAATTAGAATTTAGTTAAATACCATCTTTTCTTTCAGCAGAATGTTTTCCCTAACAACTCAGCTTCCAGACTAACTCTATCCACATTAGTTTATGCATTTCCAAGCCCCACTACTGTTGCCTAGTAAATAATTAAATGCAGAAACATTTTACTCTATGACAGCATCTGGAAGACTATTAAAAACATATAAAATGCAAGATGCATTTACAGATCCTTTTGAATGTAACTCCACATGTACCACACGAATTCAATGATTTGTGAGACAACACTTCTTTCAGGAAGTGGCATTTATTTTTAGAATAGAATACAAATATGCATAATTTGGAGTTGTATTAATTCATGAATAAGAAGGATATTTATTAGATTTGCCACAGATTTACAATGTTTGCAAATATTTTCTAATGATAATACTTGTAAGGCAGGGGAAGTAATGAATTTCTATCTGGACCAACATTATAATGACTCAAAACCTAACTAACTTGGTAAGTAAATGGTAAATACATTAAATCTGTCAGCTATTCCAAGCTTGTATTGCAAAGAGTGAAAGTACAAAACCACAAACCTTTGCATATCTTCCTTCCGCGCCTCCTCTTCAAACATCAGCCCTTATCACACCCCCAACTGTTCTAGTTTTTCCTTTCTAAATGCCACCCTGTCTCCCTCATCATTCATTCAGCTCATGTTTAATTGCCTAGCCCTCTCCCTTCTCCATACTTCTCCCTCCCCTTCTTCAGATCCCATCCATTTAATTCAAACAATCTCCTTCCAATGCACTGTCCAAGTTTGAGGGAAGAAGAAAGAGCCCAAAAGTCTGTCCTTGCTTTCAGTCCTTACACCTGACAACACGGAGTTATAAGACCGCATGAAATCTTCCCTTGTCTTCTCATGCCCAAAAGCCCACTGATGAAAAAGTTTTCTTAAATGTCTACTGAACTTTTGCAAACATTTTTTGAATGGTTTATATTCTGGCCAACTATAAACAATGTCTATTTTGACAGATAATGTCATATCAGAAACTAAAGAGACAGCTGGTAAAAGAAAGCATATAATGAATAAAGATTCCCTACTAGTTATCTCCAAGTACAAAAATCATCAATGTCAAAGTTAAATCTGAGGTACAGAGTTCTTCAGTGGTTTTTTTTTTTTGATTTTTTTAATAATGAACATTAAAATGTGCTTAATACAAAACCCTTAAAGAAAATAATACAACCTAAACAGATTATTTGCTCTGGGACTGCACTTTGTTGTATTTACTTTGGTTTTAAATTGTCTGGAAGCAGATGTAGCAGAAAGCAGTTCAATTTACATGTTTAAAGTTCAGCAACAAAAATTTAGCAGTTTAAATCACTAAATTATCTCAACACTAGTTGTAATTTGCTCCCTCCCTACCTCTCTCACATAGGAAATGCCACGAGGAACGCAGGAGAAGAGTACAGCAATGATCACACCATGGCAGGTTTGACAGCCTTTTTGTCCCACACCATACCATGAACAAAAAGAAACAAAACAGTAGAAGGAAACACACCTCATCCACCCTCTTAAGACTTTTAAGTGGTACATTTACCTATGTTTAAAGGTATACATGCCGAAGCACAAAAACTAGAACTCATCCTTAGCTTGAAAGAAGATTTGATATAGAACAGATAGAAGCCAATAATTGTTGAAATATCTTTTGGAAACAATAATATAACTGAGAGGCTAGTAACGCTAAATTTGCACCTGGAACATGCAGGTGCATGTTTCACAAACAGGGTCCTGATCTAGTCACCAATATGCAGAGAACTAAACACCCAGTGTACCTGCATGTTTGTTACACACAGCAGAGCTGTACCAAAAATAACCACAACAGTGCCCTAATGGCCTAACCTACCAAAATTCAGGCAACTTCAGCTGCTGTTGGTTCCGTTGACTTCGTTGGCATTATGCTAGCAAAATTATCCATTGTGCTGACACATATGGACCATGCTTTCTGAGACAAGTGTGTTAAAATGTTACACTTTTAGGAAGCACTTTATAATTGCAAGAGTGGTTCAGCAACAAACTTCAAGAAAAACCAGGCAAGCCCGCAAGTGTACATTTACTCTCAGAACATCAGCAATATAACAGTTAAAGTCAACTCAGTTTTCATACATTCTCACAGAACAGCACAAAATGATGTGAAATTAAATCCTGATGAACTTTTTGTTGACAGAAAAAAGCCATAACTATTACCAACAAAACTAGGTTGTTAAGGTTACGTACCGCACCTGAGGTACTCCATTAGCCATGGAATAAACACTGTGCTCTTAAAAAGTAGAAGTAAGTTAATTGTAAGGACATTACATCATGAGCTAGTCCCTAGAGATCATATGGCAGAGGAGTAAACACATGCAGTCACACCCTAACAAGTAAAACATTGTAAATTTACACTCCTAGCTGGCAACAAACACCAAGAATTTTGTCATTTGCTGTCTGCTGGGACTACTTTTTACCTTTTTTTTTTTTTTTTAAGTAGTTTCTTGTTGGTTCCAGCCCAAATCTGCCAGAGTAAAAGACTCATTATTGCTAATACAAGAAAGAATGTAGTAAGAAGAGAATACATAGAGAACCAGTGTTCATAAATGAGATCCTTAGAAGCATAAATTAAAAAGGAAGTTTTTGACATAATTGCATCAGATTTCAAGAAAATTAATCTGTAGCTCTGAAAAGTAAAGAGACTACTTTAAGACTAAATGCACCCTCCCCATTACATTATGGGTTTAGTTACTGTACCAGGCATGATATAATGGAAGCAACTACGCACATGTGTGAATGCAAAAGCAAAATCCCCAATCCAATGAAGTATAAAGCACAGCAATTTCTTTGAAAAACTAAAAATGCAATAGATAAGAATGATAACTAAGAAGGGCTGTTCCCTAATGTCAGATGGTAAAAACTAGGTTTTTATTAGAGAAGAAAAAAAGTATGGAAATACCTTCTTATACTAATACTAAACAACCAAACAGCAGAAAGAGTACACAGACCTGAAATAACTGGCTGGATGTTACACCATGTGTATGCTATTTCTTTGTTGCATCCAGCAACAGAGGCTATAAACATCCCACAGACACAGTGCTAGAGTTTCTATGGATATGGGAACAATCAAATCAGCCTAATTTGAACTGAGTTTCCAAGCTCATACCAGAAGTCATCATCTTAATAACAAGTGAAATTGAAATTTTTGTAACAAAAATTTCGAACAGCATAGTCTTTATTTTTTCCCACTGTTTAGGAATAGCAAATCAAAATAGCACAAAAGAAAATAGTGCTACATTTGCAGTTATTCAGATTAAATATTTTTTTCAGAGTTTCTTTTTGTCCTAGAATTATTTTTCCTGTGTTGTGAAGTAATCTTACACTTTAAATGTTTTTGCCAATAATTTTCTGATTAATGACGAAAATCAAAGATTCAAAATTATTTAATATTCATATGCATGGCAAATAACAGCTCTTCATATATAAACAGCAAAAGTAATATATGTACAAATGTAAATGCAATACACAAACACTCACCTGGAAAAAATTTTTACTAATTCAAATTGTAAACAAATGTTGCATACAAACAATGTTTAATATTCTACTCCATACTACAAGGATGAAAAAAAGCAAATAAATTATTAAGCCTTGTGTGGAGACAGATGTTAGTCAATAAAATTGTCAATCTGTTTATACAAACAGAGGTTCAGAGAACTGGAAATGCCCATGGCTTATAACATAAATGTATTTAATCCTGGATATATAATCCCTTCAGCATCACCATGTAGCAGCTTCACTACATATAAAGAAGCCTACCTTAATATTACTCTTCAATAAATGAAGCTAAACATCACTGATCACAATAACAACAACAATAAAGCAATTGCTATATTAGTAATTTAAGACCGTTAAACTTTGGGGTTTATCTGTAAAACAGACAGCACCTTTATTCCATTACCAGTGTATTTTTCTCACCAGCATACTGGTTTACCCCAGGTATTTCTGACCACGCTGAACTATGCACAACATTGGAAGTACATGCAGTTGTTCTTTGAAATGATACGGAAGCAATGGGATACTTTGGAAAGGTTATGTAACAGTGCTGCATCATATTATGAAATTTTAGTCAGATGGGTCTGTAGGTTTAGTTTATGCTTATATATATGTACACATACACACACACACACATATGAACAAAAAGACCCCCCAGGACATTATGACATTATGGAAAATCCACTCATTAAAATCATTATTAAATTTGCTATAGTATATTCAAGTATCTTCTGCTACAGATAACAGCTAGGAAATGTATTATTGGAATTTGTCCTATTATTGTTAACAGTAAATCAGAAGTATAAAGATCACTGGGAAAAAGAAAGAGATACCAGACCTGTACCTTCAGAAAAAACATGCTACTGTCTCTTTGAAAAATATATTTCTAGAGTATTCAAATCTCTTCATATTCTAATTTCTCTGCATCTCCAGAAATGAAGATGAGACACAAACACATATCAAGATCAATTAAAAAAACTCTACTGTATTCAAAAGAAAAGGTGATTGTTATTGCACTGGACCTACAGAGAACACCAAGAATGCCTCCCTCGGGCAGCATCACTGAAGTGGCTAAAAGAAAACTAACAAGAAACACTGGTTTTGTCTGGAGACAGAAGAGTTACTCAGGGGTACCACAAATTTGGGAAGAGTTAATAATGTTTGATAGATCACGAGGAACAGCACAACTGCAGAACACAGCAAAGACTGAGAATAATCCTATTCTTCAACCAGGCAAAGCTGCATAGAGAGAATCATTGGCATTGACCGCATGCATTCCTTGTGCAAACTTCCCTTGTTCGGCCTCTTGACGGGACCAACAGCACCACGGAAGCCCCAGGAAGCTAAGAAATAAAAGATGCAGCTAATGGAGAAAAAGCCAATGTTTTGATCAGCCTGGCACAGAGTGTGGTGCTCAGAAACATGCTGGAAGCCGTGAATCGAGAACACATCAAAACAAACCTGCAAGCAGGTCACAGCCTCCTTCGCCCCACAAGCAACCTCAGCTGCATTTCGCACGCCTACTCCAAGAATATGCTTTCTGCATTAAATGTTACTGCCAGAATCAAACAAGAAATGAACTCATCCAGCTTGTCCATAAAAGCACACATAGGAGAAGAAACATTCAAATTAACTTCTACTGCAATTTTTAATGATGATAGTGATACAAAATATGCAGAGCTGACTAGAATATCAGACAGTTTAGCTGGGCAGCTGAAGAGCCCGACACAATTCTGCCTCAAGGTCAAATCAATATCAAAAAAAGGTTGTGTACTACCAAAAACATTTACCATCAGATGTGCAAAAGCCTAGTTTGGGAGAAGTTTAAAGGAGTGGACGAGGTGATAAAGTTGAGGAGGAATATCATACTGTGTAAATGGTTTTTATTCAGTGATGCAGTAAACATGAAAATCTTCCCTTGGTGCGAGGCAGAGTAAACAGAAGAGGATTAGCACCACGGCTCAGATCTCTACCTGAAGGCAGTGCCAGGGAAGGCATCTGACTGCCCACACCGCTGCTGCAGGCAGCTGGCACCATGGCTGCACACAGAGCAGAGGGAAAGCTGGCACAGCTGCTTGCTCACTTCTATCCCAAAACAATCCCGAGCTGGACTCAGCATCCTGCTCCTCAGTGGTGTCTCAGCAAGCCAAAGCAGCTTTGGCCACCTGCCCACTATCAGCTTCTCTGCAACAGAAATCACTGCTGTTGCTTGCTAAGAAGTCAAACACTGCAGATAAACACAAGCACACACCTGCCATTTCTCTCTCTGATCAGTTTTTTATGGTGAGGTTGAAAATATATGCATCAAAGGCAATTTTTGTACCACCTTCAGCCTTCATTTTAATAGTAAAAAATGTTTTCAGGATACATTTCTGACAAATGTGTAGTATGTAGCTTCATACTGCAAAGATCTTTCCACACAGAGAAAAGGGACATAATTGTGTAATGGAATTCTAAAAATCTTCACATCAGACACTTAACACAGAGACGATTCCTTTCACAGACACCAAATAGCTACATTCAGTATGTGGATGTGGTATTTGTGCATTCACCATGTCAGCTTTAATACGAATATCCCACCCCTCCCCAAGTCTTACACCTAAAATATAATTCAAGTAGCCAGAATCAGTAATAGTATCAACCAAAAAGACTCATAAAAATGATGATATAATACTAATTTGAGTACTGATAATGCTTAGTCTCTAACTAGTATTAAGTGACTTTTTTGATCAAGACATGTAAAAAACAAGCACAAAAATGCAAGTCACCACTTAGCCACTCTTACTATAACACCACCACCACTCATCATTTAACACATCAAACAGTACAACAACTGTCTGTTCATTAAAAGAACAAGACACAAGCATCACCAAATAGTATATGTTATGATTTATCACCCTAGATGCTATCAGTAATTGGTTTTTTTGAACCTCCTGTATTTTCTAATATTAATACAACAGCAGCAATACACTACTTAACACTGCACAGGACAACAGTTCAAACAGTACATGTTAACTGATATTATTTTTCTGGAAGGATTTTTCCTATCAAAATAAAGTACAGAGAAAAAGTAAAGAATAACAAGAAGTAATGTACAATCAAGATCAAGACAGCATTAACAAAACATCAGCTACAAAAAATTTCAAGAAAATGAAGACAACATTTCTTCAAAGTTTTCATATCAACTACAACTTGAAATGAGAAAAACTCCAACCAAACATGAGTAAAGTTAATCACATTTTCTAAACAATACATTAGTTTTTAATCTGAATTTAACATTTCTTACTGAATAAGAATTCACTGAGTCTACTTGAACTGACCACAACCTTGTATATAACAGGGAATTCTATAAAATAGTAGTCAACTTAAATGTTCAGTGTCTAAATTTGAGTACTATTTAATTAGGCAAATGAACAGAGATTCTAATAAATGATCTTGTCTTAAAAAACATAAAATAGTAGTCAACTTAAATGTTCAGTGTCTAAATTTGAGTACTATTTATTTAGGCACATGAACATAGATTCTAGTGATCTTGTCTTAAAAAAGATGAAATAATCTTTATATAAAGTACAAAAATACTTATGCAGATGCCATGAAAGCCTTCTCCACCTCCAAGTACATTTACTTCAGAAGTCTCTTCTTCTACTTTGCTTGCTTACACAGTTTCTGTAGATGTGAGGTGCTTATTTTAAGTAATGGAAAATGCTAAGGAATGGCAACTGTCCTTTTACCACTGCCTTCTTTAGAATGTCATTTAGGTAGCTTTGAAGTCATCACAAATTATTATCTAGTGCTGGTCCACAAACTTAAGCACCCATTTACTAAATGCTTTAACAGATTATTGTCAGTAGATCTTGAGTATGTGAACCTTTCAGATGCTCCATTGGTACTAACAGCTACTATATAGCTTTTGAACTACCTTGGTTTATTTTAAAGACAACATTATGCAAATTCTAAATGGAGCTACTAGCTAACAAAGTAATGCTCAGCATGAAGGTGACTTAATCCCACCACTTAAGGAAAGCAAAACCTTGATAGTTTGAAAAAGCTTGTCTAACTTGTTGAATCAAGCACCATTTCAAAGTACCACTTCCCACCAACATGAAAAACTTCGTGATCAGTGATTAAGTATCATGTTGAACTACTTCAGACAAAAGATAAGAAATTGGTTTTTAAGAAGAAGCAGAACTGAATATATTGTTTTCAACCTATGATTTTCTTTTAGCTAGGCACCTCCAAAAACATACAGGTTACAGGAGCCCCACAGAAAAAAAAAAAGAAAAAAACCAAAAAAACAAACCAAACTAAAAAAAATAGGAAGTTTTGTTGGTTCTTCTCACACCCATTGCTAACTAGCAGTCCTGCACACCTCCACCAATTCCTACTAACAAAGCAGGACTCCAGATTTCATCAGTGACAGATCGATGAAGAAGAAGAAACAGAGGAAGCACCAGAATACGTTCAACTCATGACCTGTAACACTTGGTGGTTTTTTAGCTTTGTGACTAAGATTTCTGACGGCAGACACTGACAGTCTCCTGGGAATGGATGTTTCTTTCTCACTGCAGTTAATAGACTGACCAGGAGCTGCCACATGACTGAGAGGCTATTAAGAGCTTTTCTCCAGATAAAAACTTTTGTCAAAAGACCTCCTCCACCATGCCTGTAAACTGAAGGGAAATGTGAATGCTGCATGCCAAACAGATAGAGTTTGAGAGGAATTCACAGGCTGCCTGGCAAGAAGAGAATAGGGGCAAGTAGGAGGAGAGGCACTACTGTCCAGGCCTCCATCCCAATGGCCTCTACTCACCCACAGAACGGCTGAGGCTGCTCCTCCCGCAAGGAGACATCTGGGCACCAGCAGCAGTGGGAAAAGTCCCACTGTGCAACCAGGAAAGTGGGGAGAGCACCTACGAACAAAATGGAACAGAATGTGAAACTGAATTTAAGGAAGATGAGATAGGTAAAGCTCACTGGATTCTAAATTCTATGGAAATATATTTGAAACTTGAAAGGAAATCAAATCACACATCCCAAGCTTAGCAACTGTTGTCTAGTGTGTTTTTAATAAAATGGAAGATTTTATCCCAAAGAAATTCGTGGAAACAGCCTGACTATAAACAGCTATATGAGAAATTCAGTTTACATACAAACTTACTTCAGGAATAAGAGACACAGGATAATTAGAAGAAACTATGAGAAACCTGCATCTAGTAAATTAAATCAGTATTCCAGGTACTAACATTTCCACACACATGTCAATCTACAGAAAAACAATGATGTTTTTGTAATTACTTATTGTCACCTAGGGCAAACCAAAATAAAAGCACACATGCTCTATCTGAAAAAAGCTGGGACTTAGGGAAAATGCAAGTGGTATTTGTATACATAAATATTTCCCTGCTCCAATTTCAAAATTCTTATTACATTAGAAGAAAATTATAGAGGATTACACTGTACCACAGAGTGACACCCATTACAGCACAGTATTCCAGTCTGGGCCTTGAGATCTATCAATATTAATAAAAAACTGATGAAATTGCCCATATAAGCTCTACGACAAGAAACTTATGATCTTGTTTATAACATTTGGTTCAAACACAAAAAATTATGAACTCAACTACTAATCTTTCTTGTCTGTGCTACAATGTACAACTTCAATGGATCTATTACCTATAACTAGTGTTAATTAAACAAGTGTACAAGGAGAATATTTTCTTCCATGTAAAAGACAGCTGGCTAACAGCATCTTAATTAAATTGCAAACCCTGTATTGAAAAAATATTAGATAAAAATATCTTAATCACCTTTCACAATCAATCTCACCCTAAATGTTTAAAATAATTAATCATGTTGAAGACAGATGAGTTATTTGTTTAAAGGCTACAGTCATAAAACCAATGAGGTCTCACATTTATAGAGCTATTTAGAACTAACACAAAGGCATTTTTTGCATGAATAGCTTCCTGCAATTCCAGAATCCCTGGAATGCAAATTCAGTTATGAAACCAATTAATCTTTTAAATTACTTAATTATCTCTCATATCCAACAAACAGGCAATTGTAAAATACGAGAGAAACAGGAAGCAAAATGAAGGCATTTGTAACTGTACAATGTCTCACCTATTCCAGAAAAACAACTGCCCTCTGGAAGTGGAAATTTTCCCTGCCAGGCAGGAGCCCTGGTACATCTGCAAGCAGCTGGGCTCACAGCACTCTGGCTGGAGTGTTTCTCAAGTGCCTGGGTATACTCCATTTGAGATCTGCTCATATTGTCACCTGCAAAGGTGAATATGAAACAGATTGTCAAGTGCAACAACCACCCTGGATTCAGCCTTCACTCCAAAAGGCTCATGTCAACCTTTCTGGAGCCGAAAGTTCATCTGTCTCTCATCCTGAAGTAGCATGAGCAATAGTCTGAGTAATTTTACTTTATAGATATATATAAAAATATATCTATTACTTCTGAGCAAAAGTTAGGCTTTCTTCACTGCAATTTATCAAGTTTATTTTAATTTAGCACTGTTAAGAATTTTTTTTCCCCCAATTTACTTGGTTTTTTTCTAGTTTCCTCTTATTTTGCCTACTTGCTTTATTAATCCTACACTTTCACCTGCAGAGGTTTGTCCCAGTATAACACTGGGAACCGTGGTAAATATGTTTATGTGCTTCATGTTCTCAAGAGACCAATGCAGTACTTTACACACTTGCCTATTACGGACTCTCAACCTTTTCTTTGTGTCTGGATACTCCACAGTAAATACTATCTTTTGCAGATGGAAACTGTTCACTTTTTGGAAATGTCAAAATAAAAGATTTTTAATATAATTTGGTTTTTCTAAAGCAGCATTGGCCTATTCCATTAAAAAAAAAAAGTGTTAAAATAGCCAGTTTATATTGCTTGCCACCCAGTCATTAAGTCTGCAAGCCCATTCAATACACTACCCTTCAACTCTTGATTTCAAACACATTTCAGATGCACATGTCTGGTTGGAACCAAACCACAAGTGCCATAGATATTGCTCAAATTTTTAAAATAAAAAGCACATTATGTTGAAAGACTATACAGAGGGGAAAAAAAAACCCCACAAAACAACAAAATAAGGTAGCATTAAAAGTCTCTGGTTTAGATTACATTTCATCATTAGAAATTGTAGCTAACACTTTTTTTATCATTTCCCATTGAAATTGTATTTCGGTTGCTTCTAACTGGCAAACTTAGCCCTTTAACCCAGAACTCATTGTATTTCAGCACCAGTATTTTCTATTGAGGAGAAAAAATATCACATTTCAGCAATGTCAACTTGGATTTCTTCAAGGAAATGTGAGAAGAAAAGCAATACTGGCATTTCTTGTCAGTGCTAAAAGCAAGTTAATCCTTTTTTATTTGAATTTCTCAAGCTTATGCAATCTGCTAGCACCTCTACCTGAGTGGTTTTAAAATGGTTGCCAATTCCAGTCAAATAAGGATGGAGTTTGAAATACAGGAAAATACACTCTTAAAAGGTAAGGATAAGGAAGAATAAAGTATCTGATTATTGCAATTATCCAGTAAACTGAGAGACAGAAAAGTAGAAAAGGCGGTTTCTTTGTTGGGTTTGGGTTGGTTTTTTGGAGGGATGGGGTGGGTGGGGGATTGGAAGGATTTTTTTTGTTTGCTTGTTGTCAGTTTTGTGGTTGTGTTTTTTTTTTTTTTTTTTTTTTTTAGTTCAATACTCTTCTGCCTTTTGGAATAGTTGGCAGTCACCATATGTTCAGTTGTTAATTACATATCGTGCATCTTTCTTTGCCTAGTGCATGGAAGATGCAAAAAGAGGCAGAAAAATGTAAAACACAGCATGACCTTTTCTAACAATCACAAGGAGCTTTGTGTCACCTACACATGCTCAGCTTGAGGCAACCAGCTGAAGTATCTGACCTATGAACCCAATTTCCCCATCCTCACATAACACTATGGACAAGTCTGGATATCTGCAAAGGCATTTCAGACCTTTGGTGACCTGGATCATCTTCCCCATTTTCCCTGTTAACCACAATGCAACATATCCATACTTTAGACACACTAAAAAATGTGCAGAATGTATCACAATTGCACCTACCAGAAACTATCCTAATCCAAACAGCCCAGTAAAATCTTCAACTCTTTCAAAGAAGAGATGTACTACTATGTATGTGCAGGTTTTCTGGGCTTTTCTTCAAATAGAGACATGGTAAAATAGATTATGATGCAAGGACAAAGCACTCTAGAAAGGAACAATTTAATTGGTTGCTCATATTTTTAGTATTATGAGTAATCTGTGCACTAAACTTATGTGTATATGCTAATAACCATACTAAAACTAAAAGAGATGCTGCAATGCTGCTAGACAGCATAGCCTGCTATGAAAGAGACTGTTTTAAGTAATCTAGAAGTAGTGAGAAAAGATATAATTGTATTTTTTATTTATGAACTTTGCTTGTGCCATGTACAGAAGTGTATGGGAGAAGGCAAGAGCTGCAGTGTAGAAGAGACATTGCAGGAGGGGTCAGAAAGGCCTGATCTGGACAGACAACTGGCAGAGGGCCGAGAGGAGCTGTTCAGTCAGCAGAGAAGAGAAACTCCGTGATGGAAGGGTCACCATTAGTCATCTGGTAATTTAAACTGCTGCAACTACTAGTCAAAGGGACAGCTTTAAACTCTTTATGGCTTTTCTACAGGGCTGCTTTTTGAAGGCCTTTTACTTCAGGCATAGAAGCAAGTTCAAGTGCCCTCACTAAGTGAAGTTTTGTCAACCTCCAAATACTGTAATACAGTGGCAAACGATCATTTCAGAATATCCTTTAAGGTTATACTGCAAGCAGCAAATGAAAAAAGTGAGTGAGTACAACATGATTTTCACACCTTCCTCAATGAAGCTTTAGTGATCAAAGTTCAAGAACAAGGTGCTTAAGGCACTGCTCACACAATAAAACATTATTTTTGTCCTGCTGAAGTTCTCTTACTGGCACAAGTCAGCATGACATGAAAAGCATTTTGGAAAAAAAAATAAATATTCTAGTTTTACAATACTTTCTTAACTTTAAATTAGCTCCATGAATTAAATGATTAAGCATTTAAAGGGGAAGTAGAGAACAGTCAAAAAAACTACAGTATCTTTCATCTTTTTGAATTAAAATCACTATAATAACAGAAAACTAAGGTTTAGTCTACTGTGCAAGATAGAATTTTGACCCTTTTAAAATGTGAAACTCCGTAGCATTTTCGGTGAACCAGAAAAACACCAAAAGATTGCTAAGGCAAAGTAGGACGCTCGTGAAAACAGCAGGGAGAGAGATATAAAACCCCAAAACCAGAACAATAAAAAAGCTCTTGCTGTTTCTCCATATTTATTTGTAACAAATATTCTTGGAAAAATTAATTTTGGATATCAACATTTGTTGGACTTTTTCCTCCCCCAAAAGGCACATGCAGAGAAAAATGTTCATCTATATTTTCAAACATTTTGCTTTAAAGATTGGATTTCTCATGACTTCATGGTTACTTCTTCTACAGTTTTGAAACATGAAAAGAATGTCTCAATTGAACTATGAAATTAAAATCTGGACGTTGCATATGAGGTGAGACACACTATCAAGAGTCAAATTTCTTCCAAATCTGAATGGTAATAGTATGAAAATCAAGTCACACAATAAAGAATAATAATTACATGTTTCTCATCCAAGGTCTTAGGGCAAAAGATTGCAATAAACTTTCAAAAAATACATGAAAGCTATTTTGGAAATGGTCATTTTCTTGCAATATTTTGGCATTGTAACACAACTATTAAAGCAATAATATATTGCAGAATGCAGCTTTAATATTTTTACATAATACATACCCTTGGAGTTTGAAGATACTAAGATGGAAGCATAGTAAGAATACAGAACAATATATTCAAATATTTAGCTCACAATTATAACAATTTCTGAATTGGACGTTATTCTACTGCTCTACAATTGTTAAGAAAAATCCTTAAGGCTTTATTTTAAAAGTCAGACTGACAACAATGATTAGTCTCTTTGTTCAAAGGAAAGAACAGTATGATACAGCCAGTTCCTTCCTATCTTACATGCCTACCCAAGAAAATTTTCCCTGCAGCAAACACTGCATTTTTTTCAGCCAAGCTATAGAGATATCACTCATCATTTCCTTGAAGACCTCTGCTGAAGTTCACAGTTGTGTGGATGAGAGCATAAAAGCCCTTGCAAGCAGTCTTTTTATTTTTAATAAATTCTTTTTTTTTAATTCCATAGAAAAAAAGTCAGTTGTATTATTTTATTGAAATCAGGAAGACAGAAATATATAAGCTCCAAATCTACTCAAGCAGGGCCATCCTGAGCAAGCCGTCCAGGATCACATCTAGATGGCTTCTGTGTGTCTCTAAGGATAAAGGCTTTGGTTTAACCTTTGCCAGCACCTGGTCACTGTCAAAACAAAGAAGTGTTTCCTGATGTTCAGAGGGAATCTCCTGTGACTCAGTGTGTGACCATTGCCTCTGGTGCTGTCACTGGGCATCACTGGAAAGAGCCTGGCTCTGCCCACTGTATGCCATCCCTTCAGGTAATAATTGTGGAGACCACACCTGAGCCTCCTCTTCTACAAGCAGAACAGTCACACCTTTCTCAAGGCTTTCATCATGAGAGACATGCTCTGGTCACTAATCATCTTTCTCCTCTTTTATGGACACTCTGCTGTGGCCACAGCTCTCTTGGGAAGCCCAGAGCTGGACACAGTCCTCCAGGTATAGCCTCATCAGGCTTGAGTAATGGGAAAGGGTCTCCTCCCTTCACCTGATGGCAACACTCTAATGCAGACCCAAGATACCATCAGTCTTCTTAGCTGCAAGGGCTCAGAGCTAGCCCATGCTCACCCAGACAGCCAGAGCCTTTTCTGCCAAGCTGCTTTCCAGCTGGGCAGCCCCAAGCATATGCTGGTGCTGTCTGGGGTTTTTGCTCTTTAGATGCAAGACTTGGCACTCCGCCTTGTTGATCCTGCCAGCCCATTTCTCCAACTGTTAGGGTCCTTATGGATGGCAGCAGGACCCTCTGGTGTACTAGCCAGTCCACCCAGTTCTGTTTCATCAACACATTTGCCCCACCATCCAAATCATTAATGAAGGTGTTCAACAGGACTGGTTCCAGTACTCCTGGGTACACCACTAGCTGCCAGACTCCAGCTAGGCTTTGAACTAATGACCACCACTCTGTGGACCTGCCATTCAGCCAGTTTTTACCTCACTGTCTGCTTAGCCAGCACATATTTCACCAGCTTCTCTATGAGGATCTTATTAGAAGCAGTGCCAAAAGCCTTACTGAAGCCAAGGTCGGCAGCTGTCCACTGTTCTCATCTACCAAGCCAGTCCTATCATTATGGAAGGTTATTGAGTTGGTCAAGCATGACTTCACCATGGTGAATCCATGCTGTCTAGTCCAGACTATGTCTTTACTAGTGTAGACCATTACTCCCTTGCTTTACACTCAAAATAAATTTTGTAATCATTCATACACATGGATCCCCAAACTATTTCAATAGCAAGTGGAAGAATTGGCATGATATAAATTGACTTCTGTAATACTCACATACTACCCCACCAAAACAAACAAAAAAGTAGCTATTGTCTCCAATTAAGCCTATGAATCTTTTCTAGGAAGTTACCCAGAGCTTAACTTTACAACTGCAAGTGACAGGAAAAATACTATTTTAAAGCTTAACTAGCCTTAACATTAATGAATTTTTTTCTTAAGTTTTAGCTTGCAGGCTCTAGATCTTTTACACCTTCATCTTTAATATCCAGGTATGTACCTTATTCAATGGGATCTTTCCTCCTGTTACAGAATTGTAATAAAATAACCATAACACTTATCTTTATACACTGAACACACTGAAGAAGTTAGAATGAACTTTTCCAATTCTAAAAAAGTTACAAACACATCTAGGAACCTTCTCCTAAGAGCACAAGCTAGTTACCATTAGTAAGGTTCTTGAACTGATTAAAAAAACCCAAGAGCTATGCACTAAGAGCAAGTCCAAACAAAAACAAGCGAAATGCACGTCTAACACCAATACCTAAGGAAAGGTTTGGCTTACTGCCATGCTAAAGCAATCTATAATTTTAAATGACCTGTATTTAAAATGACCTGTTTAATAGTCAAGTAATGAATATTCAAGTAGCATAATTATTCAGCTAAATTACTTCTGTCTCACTGTAACCATAACCTAAGCAAAAATGGAAAAAGGAAAGATAACAATTAAATAGAGAGGCTGAAGGACAAATGGTCACTCTCACAAAAAGTGCAGCTGCCACCCTCAGATTGCTAGACTGTCCCACAGTGTCATTATCTCTAGATCCTTACTAAGGTCTTGCTAAGATACCAAATACAAATCATGTCACTGCTACATTTCAAATGCTAGCCTTCATGCTAACCAGATTTCCACTGATTCTTTGCAGTTATACGTTTGTTGGTATCCTGTGCTTACTTTCTATATAAGTTGAACAGAAAAAGATGTTTGTTTTTAATCTGTATAACCCTTAATGTAATTTGAGATGCTCATCCAGGCTTGGATTATGGCAATGCCCTTTTAAAAATCAAAAAAGCAACACCACCTCAAAACATGCGATCATATGCAGGCTGTCTTTATTGCTAGCCACAATTATCAAGCTATGTAACTGCTATATTTGATCACAACAACTCAAAACAACAAATAAATATTGGTTTTTTATACATACTGTAGGTAAAGTGAAAGAACTATTCATGAGCACATGACTACAGCACAAGACTATGCTGATGGTGTAATATTAAAATTGCTATATTCTGTAATTCAAGATTCCTGTCCAGTCACATCAGCCAAATTTCAAGAAAATTAAGCTTTCAATGCAAACCAGCTGGTAAGTATGCACTTTGAAACAGCGTGATAGATGACAGGGCAGGAGAACAGAACGGTTGACTATGCCTCAAAAAAAGAGCTGAAGTCCTCAGCATAGGAGAGACTGGTAGGGAATTCGTCTCATATTTAATAATCACAGGGAGAGTTCAAGCTTTGGCTGAAGATGCTAATTCCTTGTGGAAGTAAAATGTCCTTCAGAAACAGAACACTTGGGAACGGGTTATTATTACAAAGCCTTAGTGAAAAATTGCAATGGAAAAAGATGCGGTTTATTTTAGATAACTGATTTTTAGATTTATGTCATTTCCTTGGCCTTACTATTTGTAGAAGAACCCTGCCTTTCTCCTGCCTCTAGAGCTGTACCAGCACTGGAAACAGCAGCTGGCAACAGTCTCAAGCCAGGCTTCCTATGGTTCACCACAAAGCAACTACCCTGTAAGCGAGCTATAAACTGCAGTGCTGAGGGGCCACTGCAACAGCCCAAGGCAGACCACAGTCACCAGGGAATTCTGCCAGGTTCCCATACAGTCATATCAGAAAGGAGAGACAACAGATTAACCTGTCAAGTGCTCATTAAGACAGCTGTGCTCTTCCTGTATGGAAGTCAGGTATCCCAGAATGTGCAGGGGTATCCCCAGGGCAGTGCTTTGCTCACTCAGAGCTCGCTACACTTGTAGCACTCAGTGCTGAGTGAGTTATTCGTGAATTAAACAAACATTCAGCATTTGGTGAAGAACCATGAAGAGGATTGCATGTTTGCTGTGTTCAGTGTGTTGAGCTCTTTCAGGTGAGATCTTATGAAAGACAGAAAGTGTCCCTTTCCCTGGAGGCAGCTAACCATACCCAGCCAGGGGAAGCTGGCACAGTCTCAGGATGAGACAGCAGACAGACAGAGACAGAGCAAGCCCAGGATCCCAGCGCACAGGAGACCCCTGAGAAGGCACACACAGGTGAACAAACCAGCCACAGATGTGGAAAAGACAGCAGGATCTTATCAAGGTCTCGGCAGGGATTTGAAAAGGCTTACCATGAATCAGAAAGCCTGTGAAAACTGCCTGGTTGGAAAGCAAATCTCTGCAAGACAGAATAGATAGCTCTGATTCTAAACTATTAATGTTAACACTTTGCCAAGCAGACATGAGTTCTTGTGGTGTGCAGTTTGACTTTATATTTTGTACTCTTACATAACCTATTTTAAAGTGAAAACATAGCATTTTGGGAGACTTACTGTAAGCATGGTACAGGACAGTTCTACCTCAAAGCATCCAAACCAGAAAATCCATTACAACAAGGAGAAAAAGGTTCTTGGCTTCTCTTTCTAAAATGTTAAAATTATTAAGAGCTTAATTTTTGATGTTACAAACATGCAATTTTTTATCTATCACTCATGCTTTTATTATATAATCTGAAAACAACTAGCCTGAATGCCCATTTTCAACTTAGAGTAAGGAAGGCCTGATTTCAATTTAAAGGTTTTTCTTGGGAAAGAATAAGGAACAGGTCTATGGTTTATGGTGTCTACTGCATCTGAGTATTTTCACTGGTTATTGCATATGAGTAATCTTGCTATTAATCTCTTCAATTAAGTTTCACTGGCTAAAATTATAGTTGTCATTCTAAGCTGGAGTTCAGATTGGATGGTATCTTCTGGCTTACGATACAAGAATCTGGTGCTGGAAAATGCAGTAACCCGAAAGTATGCTGAATTCTATCAACTAAAATTATGTAGGAGATGAGGCATAATTAATAACCTTACAAAAACTGCTACTCCAAATATAAGATCTCCCATTCTTTTATAGTAATATCCAAGAAAGAGGTGCCTGGTTTTAATTGATTTCTACTATTTCAGAGTTAAACCTGTTATAAGCAGCACCATACTCTCCACATTTGTACTGCAGCACAAGGTGAAGCTTGACATGATTAGCAATTTAACAGGGGAATCCACAAAATGAGTACTAAGCATTTTCTCCATTGTGTCTTGGCTTGTCCTCTCAAAAATGTTCCACTTGGTGCTGAAAATATTTCTCCTTCCAATTCATAAACATTCTTCCAAAAATTTAGAAACTATGAATTGGAGTATGATTTTAAGATGATGAACTATCAATTAAAATCTTAAGACCTCTTCTTAAGAAACCACAGAAGTAGGAATTTATAATTAATGAGCAATGCAACTGCATGAAAAACTAAATGTTAAGGATGTAGTAAAAATAAAGTGCCAAATTTCCTTGAATGATGCAGTTTCTAGAGCACTATTTTCCTGTAAGCTACTTCTAGATCTGACTATGTTACACTCCAAGTCAGAAAGTTTTAAATGGCATAAACTGTTCTTTCACATCCTAAAAATATGACTGATACACACATTGAAACATACTTTAAAAACAGGGAGCTCTGAAACTGCAAAAACCTGCATTTACTTCTCTGTGCAGAGATTGCCACAAGAGATTGATCATAAAAAGTAGGAGATATATGAAGTAACAATTATGATTTACCAGAGCTAAAATGCCTATTTATGAAATGTCAATATGAATAGATGCCATGTATATATATTTGGAAAGAGGAAAAACTAATGAAGGAAGGAAAATGAAAACCTTGACTCTCAGCAGAGCTTCAGGGAAAATCTTTTATTCCAGGTCATCAAATGATCTAATTGCAGTATGCCCTTTCAACTGCATCCCAATGGACTTTCAGTCATTACATTGTTCACTAAATAATCAGTTTTTAGTCTCCCCTCCTCCCCCTCCCTTAATGATTTCTTTCTCTTTTGCCTCCCTCCAAAATATAAGCAGCAGGGTCAGAAACTCCTGGTTTCTCTGGACATATATAATATACTTTACTTATTGCACAACTCAATCATGTGGAAGCATTAATATGTATCCTACCACTTCCAGAACTGATTGCAATTCAAAAATCTACTCTTTTCATGGCACAGTATCCCAATGTACTGGTACTGCACATCCAACATTCTAGCATTTAGCATTGCCCTTCATTATACTTATGCTGCTGTCCCATACCTCTGTTTCAGCTTCTAGTGCACTTGAAGTCCTGCTTTATTATATTATTAAGTCTTTGCTAAGCAAGTGTTAATTGTTCAGTACTCCTGAAGAGCAAAGTGAATAATCATCAACATTATAAAAACAAACTCACTTTTTACCACCCTTCTTTCCTATTTTGCTTAACAGTATATGACTCATGAACCACCTATACAGCTCCTATCACCTACTTAATAAAGCAAGCATGAAGAACTGTTGCAGTAAATTATACCCAATGAAAATAATGAGGAGACTACAGATTACCAAGTCAATGCAAAAAAATCAAACGGAAGAAGAGCTATGAAGCACAGAGTTCTTCCCTTAAGTGTACACACAAGGTGGTAAATCTCCACAAAAGAAGCCTCAAAAAAATGCTTTAATCTGAACCTTTGGCTGAACAACTGACTGTGGGAAGTACTGCTCTGCCCTGCAGTGTTTATTAGTCACACATCCAGGCACAACATCGCTCTCTTGATTGCCTTCATTATGTATAGCACATTCTCTGCTCAAAACAGTTAATAAAACTTTCTGAATGCTTGAATTTACTAGGAAAGCATGAAAAGATACTTAAACTTCTAGACAATAGTTGTCATTTTCTTTCATAGATTTTCACATATGCTGGAATAAGACCAATTTCTTGTCAATGCCAAAACCAATTCAATTAGGACTGGCACTAAGCAAGTAACTCCCAAATGCTCATCATCTGGCCTTTTGTTTGTTTTACTGATAAAATTTATCAAATGCTGCTTTGCTAAAGCTCTTAAGTGTACTTCAACCATGAATATTTTTCTCCATACAATGTCATCAAGGATGACAATGTACCATAATATCTTGGGAACAAAGGCAGACTACAACAACGCTTTTCACCAAAATTTTAATACTGAGTTTTAGAAAAGCCTCTTTCCCTCTGCTCATGTACATGAAAGATAGATAACCCCACAAATATTTATTAAAATTTACTGTCCCTGTAAAAAAAGCTAAAGTTTTTTTCAGTCTACAGTGTAGACCAGTTCACATATTCAGTATAAAATAACCAACAGCCTAAGCAAACCTGACCTTTCCCAGGCACTTCCTGAGTAATTTATATAAACTCAAAATAAAGTGTATGTGGAGTTGGGCTACTCAAAGACAATTGCTCAGACACACCAGGATGCCACCAAGAAAACCAAAACTGTATTTGAAATAGCGGTAATAAAAACCACAGGGACTTCTGAAGGCTACAGTGACAGCAAAAAAGAAGATTAAGGAAAGCAAGAGCAGCTACCCAATGAATAACACGGTAGACTACCAGCCTCAAAGCATGGTGGCTACAGCCCTGACGACAGCAGGTGACCCTTATTGGCAGTGCTGCGCTAACTGCTGGCTCCAAGTGCCTGACTGGAGCTACAAAGAAAGCAGCACACAACTCTTCAGAGAAATGCCCAGTGGGAGAGTGGGCACAACACAGTCACAAATTGCAGCAAGTGCCACTCCTGTTCAACAAATGGAAAATGTGCTTCACAGAAGCGTGGTCAAACACCAAATCTGTCTCCGTGGAAAGCAGCCTGCAAACATCACACTTTCAAAATGTTACTTCAGCTACATTTACTTCTTAGCTCTAAACAATCTTCTGCATTATGTGTGAGATTTTTCTTTAACAAACATCATTTTAGCCCAGTGTACAACGTTACAGTGGGCATTTCTTGTTTCTTAGGAAGTTGGCTGCATGCTTCATCACTTAAGACTTAGGGTTGGTTTTTGTTGGTTTTTTTTTGGTTTTTTTTTTTCATTTTTAAATCACTTTGCACTACTTCTCATTCCACATCAGTCACCAACTATTTTCTACTGCTGCAAAACTTCAAATTTTTCCTAACTAACCAGTTGCCTTTTCTCCCTCATTCTAAGTAGAATATACATTTGAAACAATTTCTGGTCTTAGAGTAATTTTTTTAATTTTAAGGTCCATGCATAATATATAACAATCACCATTAGGTATAATCATCTGGAAGTTATCAATTATTAGTCAGATTGCTAAAGGTTCCTGTGCATACAATGGAATACCAGTAACTATGGCACTTCCACATCACATCATACACTATTTTGTAATTAATGTCTTTTGATCATCTCCATATGGGAAATTTCACACATAAGTAGAAGTTATTCACTATATCCATGTCATTCCTTTGAAGAGGAAAATCAGCTGTTGCCAGAGTGGGGAAATGCCACTTTTCCAAATCATAAGGAAAAAGGTGGAATGGGAAATAGAAGCTGCACAGAAACCTGGAAGAATATTACCACTACAATTTTCTGAAAAACTCAGAGGAGTAGGAAGAAGGAAGAAAGCAATTAAGCAGACTTCTCATGTTTTCTAACAAAAGAGAGAAAATTAAAAAAGAACCTGTCTTGCATTGAATCTGTTTGCTTCTTGCAGTTGACTATCAAGCCCTTTGCTCCCAATCAGAAGAAGTAAGATGGCATGGGTACTAACTAGATATACCGATGCAGAAATCAATGCTGTTTACGTCTAGAACTACTAATGGACATTCTCCCAGTAGCCTCAGTGCAAGAGACAAACTGTTCCTGAAAGGGTCACTGTGTAACTTACAGCAACGCCCTTCATTTGACACATGTAGCCAAAGTGGTTCTTTTTCCTTCAAGACATCTGAAAGTGGATACAAGTTAAATATTTATGACTTTTAATAGCTGCAAGAAGATGCCAGTAATCACTCTTTTCTTTTCAGCTCAAATAACCTCACTAAAATTAACTGTCCACTAAAATCAACTGTGGGATAACTCCATTTATCTTCAGAGCCCAGTAAGCCTGGCCCTTTAGCCTCAACTGGCTTGGTTATTAGACACACTAAAATACATGAGCACACTCTTATTTTTATTAAGCTCACAAACATACATAGCATTTTTTCAGATTAAGAAATTGAAGTAGAAAGAACATATCTGTTTCAAGGGGCTTAGGAGGAACCCTGCCACACTTACAGAAAACTTAATGCATTCTGTCTTTCTATACTTGCTGAGCTACCAGACTACATGCATATAGAGCTGAACTTAAGAAAGTCTGATCAAGCATTAATATGGTTTTAAGGCACTAATATGCTTTCAAGGCATGAAGGGTGGAAATCTACGACAGCACAGTAATGTTGCCAAAAATAACACTCTTGCAAAGTTGATGACAATAAAATCAATGGGAGTATTAAATTATGAATCAACTGATTTTTAAGTAAAACTCTTTGAAGGCAATGCCTCCATGTAATTGGAGGTCAAGTAAAAGTTTGGCATTTGCAAAGATTACAAGATTAGTTTATATTTACTTATTTAACAAAAAGCCTAGTAACAAACCAAGTATGTCTCATCCTCCAATGTTTCCCATTCTTGTTAAAGTACTGTTGAAAGATGCAAGGAACAGCAATTTTAATTTGTAACAATGCTTTATTCTATCTTGTAGAAAGGAACCATTTATCCTTGCATACTCAAGATCCTAAGGCAAACTCATGTGATACTCATTTGTAATCTATTTGTCATCCTGCTTTGCCCGTAGCTTGTTTTTTATCACCATGCAGATTAGAGCAAGTAATGTAAAAAAATTACTTGGCCAAGCCGATTTCTTTGTCAGCATAACTGCCTTACTAACTCTTCTCAAGGCCTTCTGGAGACTTATGTTCTGAAAACATAAATTTACCCCAACTCATTGCCCACTCATTGGTTGGCAACCACCGCTCAACGAATGAGCATTCCACAACCTGTTTTTGTGACTACACATGCAAAAGCACTG
Organism: Onychostruthus taczanowskii; assembly: GCF_017590055.1. Taxonomy (NCBI): domain Eukaryota; kingdom Metazoa; phylum Chordata; class Aves; order Passeriformes; family Passeridae; genus Onychostruthus; species Onychostruthus taczanowskii. Next base: position 7,454,452 of record NW_024499351.1, read on the forward strand.
CAAAATTTACCTGTCAAGCACTGTAAATTTCCCTGTTTACTGTGACCAGATTTTTTACCATGTGCTATCATTACCTTCTAATACCTTATGAAACTTATCAGGCAGCCAAGGGCAATCAAGACAATTCTTGAAACCTCTCCAATAATTTTTAGTGCCAGCTCTGGCACATGATGACTACTCTGAGTAATCATGCTCATGCACTTTACACTGAAAATCAACACCAAAAAAACTGCAACATTGATGCTGTACGTAAAACTAGTAATTTTCATCATTGAGAATCATTTTCAACACAATAATTTTCAAAGCACTGAGAAGTCACCTGCTTTTCAAGGCTACACTAATGGCAACATATACCAATTTTAAGTGGCACAACTCATTTTGCTCAAGTACAGATGGACAAGACATGTAGCTGTCATTTTTTCACCCTTCTCTTCCTCTGGTTACAAATACATGTGCTATTTTATAGGGATTTACTGATACCAATATCCAAACACCAAGCAATCCATCCTCAAGCCTACTTTACCATCACCCAGAAATCTTAAAGATTTCAAGAGTAATAGAATGAAATACATCATTCCAAACACATATCAGAGGCAATTCAATTAGTTAACATACGTTTGCCTACAACATCAAAATGCTGTACAGACAAACAGCAGACATAGCTTTAAAATGCCTACATCCCTTTTGCATGGAAACCATGCTCTTCACCCACAGCAAAAATTAATACACTTCCTAACATTGTATTTGAGCACTTTTAATCCAGAAATACACTGGAAATACTCTGAATACTCTGAAGCCTTTCATATTGAGACTGCCTTTTGCACCCTCAAAGCTTAAAACAACTATTCTTAGCTACTCTGATGTTCTGAGCATTTAAGATATGTCACTAGATAATACAGAACATTTTCTGGGAATGAGCCTTTTTCATCCAGAATCAAACTTTTTTTTTCCAGAACAATTGGCATAAACTGGGAGGACTTCTATGGGAGGGGAATAAGTGTTACTTACCAGTTATCCTCTTTATTGCAGTCTTCCTCTTCCTCCAGCCTACAACAGAGTCCTTATACTAAGAGTTACGGCTCCCACCTACCAGGAAGCAAAAGAATTGTCAATCAAGGTCATCAGGGAAGTACCAGCCTGTGCACTTCTATCTCAGCCACACCTCCATATCACAGCTACCTAAACTGCATGTGAAAATCCAGAAAAACCTTCTCACCAACTCATAATGAAGAAGAAAAAAGGAAAGTAACTGCTTGATGCAATAGGAGGCTAGAGAGAAGCATTGGCTTGTTGAGATCTCTTTCTCCCCTGCCACACATTTCTTATGTAGGAATCTCTGCTGAAGAAATCAGAGAGAAAAGAAAGATTGCTATAAACAGTTACCAGAGGCCACATGCACACCTGAGGCATGCATCCAAACCTGTGCAATCTAAACACGAGGGGAACTGTTGAAGCCTAATGGGGTGTAGCAAGTTACACAGGAATAGAACTTACTGCTATTACAGACACTTACTGGTCCTGCTATGGCAAGAACACATGCTATTAGGCAACAAAACTTCAACTGTCTGCAGTATTTAGCTGCATTGGCTACTGCCCTCTGAAGACAAAGGATAAGAAAGGACTTATGCTTCTCTACTGATGCAATCTCCAGAGAATGATCACACAAAGATTATATGCATCACTCCAACATTAAACTATTCTGTCTGTAGATGTGTATCAGTAAGTTCTTTGATTGCATTATATACACACAGCTTTTTAAAAAGGGCCTGGGCAAGCATGTTATACTTACCTATTCCTTTTGTTGGAATTCAGGAAAGTATCTGCAAAATTGATTTAATCTTTGTACAGAAGGGGAAAAATTATCAATTTTCAGAAGCCTTTGAAGAGGAGGAATATAAAATGTATTGACTAGTGCAAAGCACTGTTTTTAGGAACTGTGTGAGCCAATTTAAGACAATTTACCTGTCTAAAATGAGGACACATGACAAAGTTGTCATAAGATTTCATGCTTCTAACACGCTTTTTACAACTATTACAACTGTTTTATCAAAAAAGGTGGCTTTTATTTTAAAGTAAAGTGACAGGCATCTCAGTTGCCAAAGTTACTGGCATTATCACATTTGAAACTCAATCTTTGTGTAACTTAGAGGTATAAAAAGCTTCACTACAGACAAGAGGTTGATGTGATGATACATAAGATGAGAGAAAACAAGAATGAGATCATCTTTCTATTTGAGGTTCACCTTCCTTTGATGTTAACTTTCTTTACAAGAAAGTTCCTCTAAATAAAGTTTTTGAAATTCCATCTTTTAGGAGCTGAGAATCAAAAATTACCCACTGATTCCACAAATGATATAAAGTTTTCAAGGATGGTCACATTTTACAATCTTTTACAGAAAACACTCAAAAGCTTTAAAAAATAGCTTTTTCTATTTTAGCTCTGTCCATCATATTACAGGTAGTTGTAAGCATCCAGGAACTACAGCTACCTAGGAAGGAGGGGTGAAATGAGAAACAATAATAAATGAGAAAAATTGTCACTATTTGATAAAATAAATTAAACCACAGAAAACATCCTGTGTGTGAAATAAAGACAACACATCAATTCTAACACCTCTTAGAATTATTGACCTGAGATACCTGTCAAGCTCATTTCACTCAAGGTAAGCATGGCCCAAATAACACCCCAACACCAAGGTGTTGAAAGAAAGTGTTGAAGGAATGGAGTTTCTTCTTTACAGACTGCCAAGGAGTATTCCTGAGGGATACTCACAGGGATGGCTCAAAATGTTAGCTGGAAAAGCAGGTCCAAAGGAACTTCATGTGGTTCAACAAGAGCAAGGGCAAGGCTCTGCACCTGGGTTGAGGCACCCCTGGTATCAGCACAGGCTGGGGATGAAGAGATGGAGAGCAGCCCTGCCCAGAACTGGGGGTGCTGGTGGGTGAGAGGCTGGACATGCCCCAGCCATGGGCACTCACAGCCCAGAGAGCCAAACGTGTCCTGGGCTGCATCCAGAGCAGCGTGGGCAGCAGGGGAGGGAGGGGATTCTGCCCCTCTGCTCTGCTGAGACCCACCTGGAACCCTGAATCCAGCTCTGGGGTGCCAGCACAGGAAGGGCTTGGACCTCCTGGATTGAGTCCAGAGGAGGGACACAAAGATGATGAAAGGCATGGAACACCTCTACAGTAAGGAAAGGCTGTGAGAATTTGGTTTGTTCAGTCTGGAAAAGAGAAGTCTTTCGGGGAGCCTACCTGAAGGGTGTCTACAAGAAACATGGAGAGGGACAAATTAGAAGGGAATGTAGTGACAGGACAAGGAGGAATCGCTTTAAATTGAGAATAGGTTTAGATTATACATTAGAAAGAAACTCTTTACACTGAGAGCAGTGAGGCATTTGAACAAGTTGCCCAGGGAAGTTGGGGATATACCATGCCTGGAAGTGTTCAGTGCCAGGCTGGATGGTTGAAGGTGTTCCTGCTCAGAGCAGGGGGTTGGAATTAGATGATCTTTAAGATCCTTTCCAACCCAAACCATTCAGTGAATCTCTGATTCTATGAAAAGGTCATAGTTTCATTTATCCAGAAAGAGACATATATTTACATTTGGGCCTCTGTATTTTTCAGACAGTGCTTAAAAAACCACTAAATCAAAATTGTGGTAAGACATTTACCAGCAAAATACAAGCAGAAAAACCATGGCAAAGCAAAGTTAGGAGTTACATTAAATGGGGAACAAAACAAGCATTAAGCTTGCGTAAGAACAGAAGGAACATAGAAGTGTACCCAACCTTCCTGCCATTCCAACAGGCACAACACCCCTATGAAAATGAAGAACATTTGCACATGGAATTAGCTAGGATAACTGAAGAGGAGCTAAAGATTCCCAGTTTGAAGTCAGAAGCTGACTACCTCCAAAATTTTAAAGCTTAATAAAACATGACTCTTTAAGTATGAAGACCAGCAGGTTAAAAAAAAAACCCAAAAACATATCCCAGGGCACTGAAGACTTAACCCACACTATGCAATCAAAAACCTTGACCCAGTAGGTGCTCTACAAAGAAGTTCTCAAAATACCTTCAAACACCTAACCAATGCTTCTAACATTGCTTTTAGTGCTACTCCCACTCACTCACTGCCCATCAATATAAAATTAATTACAATAATAGAAGGAACATTTCCTCACACAGATCCATTGACCTTGAAAAACAAGCTTGTAAGTGGGCAATACTGCAGTTCTTTACCCTGACAGACTACCTTGCCACTATTTCAGTATCTATCTCATCAAATGCTCTCTGAACACATTTGTAAACCACCAGGCTGCCAAAAGTCCTCCAACAGGTATTTAACACTACAGTGACTTTCTAGGATGGCAGTATCACTTCTGTTAGATGTCATGTTTCTGTCAAAATCAAAGCACAGAGCCCTTAAATTCCAAATCCACAGCTGACCTTTCTGCCCCAGAGAATTAATACTTAACTCTTCACTTTGCTCAGTTGTATCTTCTGTACTTTTCCCTGTCAGTGATTCATCATCCAGTGAGACAACTTTGCTTACGAGTGACACTCTTCCACTCTCAGTGACAGGCGTTCTTCTCAACCGCTCTCAAGCAGCTCAAGCATCTTGCAGCCTTCTCAAGACTGTCTTATTCTCACCTAGCTACAGAGCCAGGCTTTCATTTAGTTACTGCCTTCTTCACCTTTTCCCTTTTCCTCTTCTCAAAACTGCACACAACTTACACACACACAGTTATCTTCTTCAGTTACATTATTAACACTTTTGTTACTTCCATTCCTCGACCTTCCTGTGCACCACACCTTCAGCCTTTCTCCTTTGATACTCACACAGACCTTAAGCTGTCAACTTTATAATCTATTTATAATCTTTATAATCTATTTATTCTGTTTTTATAGAAATCCTCCAATTTTTGGTCACACCGCCTGCTTAGTCAAAGTTCCCATCAACAGGCATCATGGCATTTCTTACTCAATCCCATTTGAGCTTTCAGTCCCTTTGCAGGTTAACAAAACCCACATACACACCACTGTGTGCAGGCTTGCCTGGTATCACTTAACATCTTGACGATGGGCATTTCAGGACAAAAGCAGTTCATAAGTGAACTTTTGTGAAGCAGCATCTGTCTCTCAGTATTCAAATAGATGGCTTTAAGTTTTCTGTCCCTTGAATTTTTCTGTCTCATAGCTAAAATTAACTTGGAGTGATGGAAACTCCTTAGAGATTTAAGCTCCAAAATACTACCCTGAGACAGCATGGCATTTACTTCAGTCCTTACTGGGGTTAACATATGTTTCTATGAATGTTTAATAAAAAAAATTTACACAGAAAGCCTGTTTGCTTCTCAAGGTTCACTATTAACTACATCAATAATTCTAACATGATCAAGCTTTACCAGGAATGACAGCACCAGAAAAGCAAAATACTATTTAGAATTTTCAACAGCTGTGCAGCAGAGGGGGCAGCTAGTATTTCAGAAAGTATTTTTGCTTTTGTTAACGCATGAGAAATTTGTAAGATAAGCAAGCAGAGGTTTGCTTAAAATAAAGTCTCTCAAGCCATTAAGAACCATGTTTGAAAACAATGAAGGGAAACAAGGATTCCAGCCTATACTGATGGAAAGCCTGCTACATGCATCTCCCCCCAAAAAAAGGAAAGAAAAAAATAAAAGCGCACAAAAGTTCTAGGTCTCACTGGGATAAAATCAATAGTGGTCTAAACATAACTTACACAAAATTTTTCAGTGACATAAGCATCTAACACCTGAAGCTATTCCGAACTATGCATCTGAAGGTGTCTGGAGTTGACAAAACTAATTAAAAAGTGTATTTTGAACTTTGGCAGGGTAGGAGTAAGGAGGATCAATTCAGAGCAAACAAAACCCAAAGCATCTGAAAATGCCTGTGTAAATTTTTCCAGAAAATTACTACAATGAAAGTTTCTCTAAAATAAGTTACAAAAATCAATTTTTTTTTTTTTTTTTTTTTTTTTTTTTTACTGAAGGGCTCTTTTGGACTTACAAAACAAAAATTTAATGTAGAGCAGCAGTAGTGCATAAAGCAAACACAACGAGTATAGAAATTAAGGATAGATAATAATGGTCAAATTTTAAATTTCCATTTCCAGTGATATCAAGAACACAAATTATGCTATATAAACCATGTTAATATTACCTTATCTTACAACGATAGCACTTATTAGCTAATTGGTTACAAGAAATTACAGGGTGCTCACTCTATCCCAACTGCAAATTCCAACTAAGTCTATATATTTGAGTTTATTTTGCATTTGCAGTAAGCAAAGCATGTGGACAAGAGCAGTTAGAATTTAATCCGATGACATTCACCTAGCTATTATCAGATCATGTGTTCCCACATCTTAAGAGACAAAGTAAATCTGATTACAGAAGGATTCAAAACGGTTTGAGTGTAACAAACTTAACATAGTTAGCAAATAGCCAGCAAGACTTAAGTGCAGATCTGAGGCATTTTCACACATTATCATTCCATGGATAATCTTCCTGTGAAAGGAACAGGAGAATATAGCCTAAGGAAGAAAGCCAGTCAAGACAGGTAGCAGGCTAGGGAAAGTAACTTGTATTGTCTGAAACAAATGGACACCTCTAGATCCAAGATGAGAGATGTATTAAAGACAGAATTATTAACTTAGCATCATTCAACTTGAAAAGCAAACATACATTTTCATCTAAACAGTAATCCTATTACAGGACTGCTAAAATTAAAAGACCATAGACAATGTTTTTGTAGCTCATTTAGTACACTTACCAGCATTTGCTGTATAGACAATTTCATTGATGAGTCAGTTGTACTTCCTCTCTAAAGTGCTTTGAGGGGAGCTCAAGTGCATCCTCTTCCTCAATCTTTGAAGTGTTTACCTATACCACCAGCTTTGAAAGTAAAAGGCAACAGGCAGGCAATGCAGAGACAGGAATGAGGCTGAGTACAATAGTATATTACTCTGAAAATATTTTGGTGCTGCTTTTCAAACCTCACAGGGACAGACAGTCCTTTTATTTTTTATAAGTGAGACTTCAGATACTATTTAAAAGATACTTCTTAAAATGAGCATTTGAGAATTCAGTCAGCAATATATCAGTTGACAAGAACATAAGAACAGGTAATCTGAAATCATATACATTATATACACAAATACATAAAGCAAACAGAATTCTTTTCAGTGAATAAAATCATTGGTGTGTTATAACAGAAAACAATTAGAAAACTCCCAATATTAAATACAACAGCATCAATAGTGGGAACTAAGAGCTAATGGGAGCACATTGTAATAGGAATGTTATGAATATGGAATTACATAAAATAATTACATCTGTATAAATGTATCAGAGGAAAAAGAATTCCAACAGTGGTAGAAATACTGGAGATGAAGACTACAAGTGGTAAAGGTTTGTTCACAAAGTGGGGAAGAAAGGAAGAGTGGACCTACCAAAAGAGAAAAAATTGGGATTTATTTAACATTCACATCAAATATTTAATATTCCAAAAGTGACTAGAAAAGCTAAAGGACTCTGCAGACTGTCACAATTACAAATAAAGTTATTTCCAACATCAAAAAATAAATTTTATGGAAGAAATGCTTCACAGAAGAATTAAAAAGAACTAGTAAGGGGTCAATATTGAGTACTGCCATTTATGTTACTCATCTTCATGCTAAAAGGAGAAGCAGACTGTGCAAGCATGAGAATGCTTTCACAGGTTTTTGTCTGAGCTAAAGACTGCAACTAAGGAAATTTCCACCACACTTACATGTTAGGAAGCTCTCCAAGCACTTGGCTTTCATGGTATTTGTTATAATGTCTGCTGACCTAGGAAAAGTAACCTGCTTCTTATATAACCTAGAATTTTGGGAAAATAAAGAAGTTGAATTTTGGGAAAATAAAGAAGTTGACTTTTTTTTTTTTTCCAAGTCCAACTGGCACACAGGCAGGCTGCATAATACTAGAGAATCTAAACATGACTATGCAAGAGCAAAATACTGAAAATTAAGGCAGTTTAGATTCTATCTCTTCTTTATACGGAAGGCATTGAAAGAAAAAGACAGTGGTTGTCACTTCTCCTACCTTGTCCAAATATTGGGCTATTTTCATTTTGGGATGTTTTGGGATTTTTTTATTGTTTTGGGGTTTGGTGGGTTTTTGTTTTTGGGGGTTTTTTTTTTTTTTTGTTTTGTTGGTTTTTTTTTTTTTTTTTTTTTTTGGTTGGTTGGTTTTTTGTTTTTTTTTTTTTTTTTTTTTTTTGTTGGTTTTTTTTTTTTTTTTTTTTTTTGTTTTTTTTTTTTTAGTTACATACAATTTCAAAAATTTTCATTACTAACATCTAAAAACAGACTTTAGATTTTTTCCCTTGACCATGAAAGTATAGAAATGAAAGTATTATAAACAGTGATAAAAACTTATCCTGTACTTCCACATGCAATTAGCAAGGAGCAAATTTAGCATAATATTGAAATGGGAACATTTCATAGTTTCTGGGGAATACAGCACAGAACAAAGCAGATGTCTTGACAGAAGAGAAAGGATTTTATCATCAGGAACACTGAACTCCCTAAAATATTAATCCTAGAGGTAAATTAAGTGAAATGCAGTAACATAAAGCTCCCTCAACTAGCTGAGAAAAAGTCAACATTAATGTTAGCTCATAAAAAGGAAAGTGACTACAGTTAGAAAACTGTAAGAGCAAAATGAGCCAGAAAAGTAGGAGTCAGTTACCACCATGTTTGTTTATTTCACAAGAGGAAGTTTCCAGGTCAAGCTACCTACAATGTAACATGGACTACAACAACTCATATTTGCTACATCAGAAGTTTCAGTAGTGAAAACTACAGTGCACCTGTACTATAATTTCAATGAATGTTCGCTTATGATTCAGCACCTGCTTTCCAAGCAAAAAGGATGGAAATATGGCAAGACAAATTCAGTATCCTCAGCAGAGATGCTTCAAATGGATCAGAAACCAAAAATCTCACATTATTGTCTAGAAAGTGAGTCAGGAAAATTTTTTAACATTTATCACACTTCCCCAGTTTTTAAATTCTTGTTCCATGTCTATTTTCTTAATGCTCTTCCCTCTGTTTAATTGCTATTTCATGTTCTATAGATTAAGAATCAAAAACTGAAATGCATTTAAATTCCTGTGTGGTCAAGATACGTAGTGGGGGCAGGTGAGTTGACTCAGACAATGGTCATTGCTCCTTCCACTGCTGAACAACATTCACTGTGGGACAGTAAGAATTGTAAATATCTAGATATCCTTACACCACAGACAGCGGAAGTGTCAATCATGCCATTATTTCTGAACATTAAAAACCACAATCCATTGATGAACTTCTAAACGAGAGAGAGAAAGCTGTATGACCTGACTATACCTGAGAGATACTTAATGCTTTCCACATATCAAACGTCTGTATGTTAACATTCCTTTTGCTAAGTCTTAACAGGGCAGTGAAGGCAATAGCCACTTAATACACTTGAAAGAAGGTAATTCCACCATAATCTTCTGGAAAAGAGGTCAGCACCTTCCCACACACAAGAAGAGTGCCTCAAAATATTTGGAAAGCATGGCTGCTGCTCAGCTCATTTGTTCTTGCACAGTTGCTTGTACCAGCTGCAGCTCCACTACTGCAGAGTGAGAGGAGACCTTCAGTAGCTTCTGCAGATGCTCGGCGCCAGCAACTGCAGTATGTAATTTGTCTCCCAACCTGTCCAAACAGGACCACACAAGGAGGAGCCACAGAACTGCTCTTGAGCAGTCTGTGATCCCCTTGGATCCAGCAGAACTTTGTCAGTCTCAAAAAGTTACATTGAGAAACACGAGACCTATGCTCCAAGTTATGGTAATTTGGCATGTGCAGCTTTAGTAATAAAGGACTAAATACACAGCACTAACTCTTACAATTGCCTCTTCAAAAACTACCTGAATGTGATGCTGGGTTTGATGGGGTGGTTTATTCCAAAGAAAATTCCCTTTTAAGGGACTTACCTTTTCCAGGGCCAATGAATCCACAGGCTCAAGACTGATGGAAGCCAGGGACTGCAGAACTGATAGACTTAATCCACCTGCTAAAAAGGATCATGCTGGAGCTGGTAAGAACCACTGGCTGCACAGTCCAAATCTAATTCACTTAACACAGTGTGACATCTCTAGAGAACCTCACTGCCTAGCTTCTTGGCCAGGCAGAGTCACAGAAGCCCTCTGAAACCAACAGCCCAAGGTTGCTGAGGTCCCTAAGGGGCACAAAACACACCAGAGAAATGCATCACTCCTCAGACACACTCTCGCAAATCAGCAGAAAAACAATATCCCACACCAAGCTACACCGGAGAATTAAAACATTTGCAATCTCAGCTAGCAATTATATCTACCATAAAATGAAAAATGAACTGCAAGGATGAAATAAATTTCTTCATGCAGAAGTCAGCAGAAAATTCATTCAAAGCACAGCCACAATCTGGACATTCAAACAAGCATTGTCAGTCTTCTCTGCATCTTGTTTCAGGAAGACTAAAAGGATCATCATTATCATTTCAGGATCATCATTATCATTTCAGGAATTTGCAAATAAAGCTCACTGCACTCAAACAGCCTCAGTATGACCCTATACATGAGGACAAAACAGTATTATAAAGCCAAGCCTCTTTTCGAGAGTGTCACCCAATCTCACAGGCAGATATCACACAGTGTTTCACATATTTAAAACAAGGCCTAACATAACCCAAGGCTGATGAGTTACACAAGGTATTTTCCCTCAGAGTATTTCCAGTTCTTCTTTCTCTAAACAAAATCCCATCAAGACTCCATGCAAGACCTCTACCACAAAGGGAAACATCTCTTCAGTATCAGTCATTGTCTCACCAACAGGACAGATATACACCATTATCTCTAATGCATACTCCACAGCTATCTGGAATTGTAGTATTGTCCCCACACGCCTGCTACATTTCCTTTCAGTAACCCCCTTCACCATCACTGAACTCTTCAGCAGCTCAGGTCTGGCAAAGCTGCTTAAGGAGTTTATTTTCTCTCTACCTCACTGCAATAGCTTGATCAGGAATCACCACCACTTCCAAACAGTCAGCAAAATTGGGATGTTACACCCAGACACCACTGCTCATCTGCTCAGTACAGACTTGCTTTAATCAGTTTAGTATGCTACGTTTACACTGTCTCAAATGACAGCAGCAAGATCCACCAGGCATTACATGGATCTTGTGTTGGAGCTCTTGAGCTGCAATGATCAGCCATTTTCAACAAATCATAGGAATACACAGAATCAACACATTTCCTTTCTGAAAGGAAGATTGCTTACTATAGACAAGTTTAAAGTTCTTCTTAAAAGCAGGAAAAACAAAATGTAATTTATAACAACCAACCTCAAATTTTGAAGAAATACCATCTTTTCTACTGTATGATGTAGGAAAACAATAACTTGAGCACAGCTTGGAACTGAAAACAAATTATGCATAAATACCCCTGGCTGTTACACCACAAATAAAGCCTGTTGAATGATTTCCACAGTATTGGTTTGTAGGTAGAAATTATACAGAGCTGATGACATGAACAGGATACAAAAGAGAAACTGCATGCAATTCTGTACACCAAGATGCTTCAGGCATTTCTGTCAGCATAGTGAATTTTTAAAAATATATTTAAATTAAAACCAGATGACTTTTTGGTATTTGGGGTTGTTCTTTCAATTTGCCTTTCTATGATAAAGAGACTAAGAGCCAAAGTAACACCTTCCTGAAAACTTCTCTTTTTTTTTGGCTGAATTTCCACCCCTCACAGTACATCCTTCAACACTTCCACACACATTTCACAAATAAACAAACACTAGTAATTTAAAAAGGAACTGTAAAGGCAAATGAGCTTCAGAAATGTGTGCCAATAAAGAGCTTTTCACAAAAGGCCATGCCACCTGCACTGCATCTGACAGCTCAAAATCTCCTCCTTAAAAAAACCGAAAAACCCCACCCAAACCCACCCTGTCCAGATTAGAACAAGAGTTACATCTAAGCTACCACCAAGAGCACAAGTTCACAAACATCCCTATCACATTCCCAAAGTGGTACTTAGAGCTGGACAGTGGCTGCAACAGCACCGGCATTTCTTACTCAGCTCTTCAGACCAGATCCACAGAGAATGCAGGAAGGAATGACGTATTCATGAGGTGTGGGCATGCACAGCAAGATCACCAGAAGCAAGGAATGATTTGATGCAGTGTAGCTGGAGAAGAGATAGTTAGAAGTAGGATGTATTAAAAAGGTGAAGAAGACTTTGCACAGCTGACTGGAGCACTGAAAGAAAACTGAGGTGGGGAAAAAGCCATTTGTATGCAAACTTCTATCTGAACTCACTGAGAAATAAGAGACTTGTGCACAATTCCTCCAAGACACTACATTCAAAAGGTGATTCTAATTCATGTGATTATTCCAGAAGAGCAAAATAGTTATAAAGTAGCCAATATTTACCCAACAAATGCAGGAAGCTGTTATCCCTTCATATTTCTTTATGGGTTGTCAGAATCATCTGAATAAAACTTCCCTCATATAGAACAGGATCAACTGTATACAAAATGCCGAGCAGATATCACACTGTGTTAATTTTAATTAACAGATTGATTAGAGATTAAAGGTAGATTCTAATGCTTTTTGAAAACCCTAATCCCCTAATCAAGTTGCTTTGAAATCTGACACTTCAGTTTTAATACTCCAACCTGAAATATCTACATGATGTTCCTAAAATCCAGCACCAAAAGAAACAGACCCATACTGCTTTTAGATTTGTCAATCAGTGTTTATCAGATTCATTACTAAGCATGAAGTCATAGCTACCTTCATTAAAAGAGATGGCTTACTTATGAGTAGGTCATGAGGACATGGATGTCTCCTGCCTTAGTAGCACTGTATCCCCTAATGCAAGATGAGGGCTGCATCCCAGGAAATACAACATGGAAACAGACATAATTGCAGACTTTATTCTGTCCCCAACACCCACAACTACATAGCCTCTACTAGTAAATAGAGGCAGGCAATGGCCCTATTCTTGGACTGTTTTCAGCCACAATCTCAGCTGCTCTATAAGTCAAAACAGCAATAAAACAAAGCTAAAATTATCTCCCACAATGAATGGATGACAAGTACATTGCAATCAAAGACTAGCACTAAGAGAAGAGGAACCTATTTGAAAAGAATCACTAACAGCTATTCTTCAATATACATTTGTTTCCCAACTGATAACTACTCAGCTACAAGAGTCTCACCAACAGAAATTAATCACTCCAAAACACTGAGCTTCCAACACTCAAAAATTACACCTTCTACCACAGGTTAAGCCATTCACCATCTCCATGTTCCTGCCACTGTATTCTTTACAAAGCATTCCTCTTAAATGTCACTGTCATCTGCTCATATGTCATCTATTAACAACAAAATCAAGAAAAAGGGAAAGAGTTGTGTTGACATCTAAGTGCAACTAAATGCAACTGCCTTTTGTGTAGCAGGCTTTTCAGAAGGGGTAGGCAGTCTAAAGAAGTAAGGATAAGAGTGTGTTGCAAGCCCTCCATGTTCCCACAACAGCAGCCAATATAAGCCCAGTTAGGACAGCATGTACACATCCCTACTGATGTCTATTCTCATTACACGATAGCTGAAAAGCATTTTCAATATACTCAGATGAAGAATCAAGGCACAGAAAGAAATCCACATAACAGATGCAGGGGTTCTGCCACCTAGTGGCATCTAGAGCCTCAAATTACTGTATCTACCATATTATTATTACTTTTTTTTTTTTCTTTTACTGGAAGCATTTGATAGCAGAGAACATAATAGAGAGCACACAGCTTCACTAGCACTGAAATTACTAGGCCTGGATCCCTGCGGCTTCGTTTCAGAACTGCATTCTGTAGCACGCAAGATGATGAGAGTTTCAATTGAAGCTTTTCTAGCTGTTCAAATAGTAATGGTATACTTCTCTTCATCAGTCCTCCAGCTGCCACAGATTCTCTGCTGCCTCATACAGAAGTGGATTTCCTGTTGTATAGTCTCATAGTCACCTGCCCATACTCAGTACTTGCAGAATAGTAATATTTTGAAGTCCTTACCCATTCATTGAAATTGTTCAAATCTAATAAATCTCAAAAATAATCATGAGCAGGAACCAGGGAAAAGCAGAGACTGAGAGACAAAAGCAGTAGAATGATAAAAGCTTCATTTCTTCATGAATCCATGAATCACAACCATCTGAATCACAATTTGTCAATAAAGAATGTTTGTTGGCCCCAGTAGCTTAAGGGATTCCCCTCCCCAGGTCACAGCATGCCATGTCAAGGCAACAGGGAGAAGGGACACAAAGGAGCATGAGACATCAACTCCTTAAGGCAAGAGGCAGCAGAAATCCCCCTTTTCATCAGGCCATAAACTCAAAAGCCCCCTTTTCCACTTGGGATTCAAAGCCAGAAGCATTTTAATGCCTAAACTAGGTCAGTCTTTGTTTACACAAAACAGGAATGAGAAAGGAAGTATCAATCCATTCTACTTGGTCAGGATGGGTCAAAACCACTGGACTACAAGGCACAGAGTAGCCTGCCATTTTTTTATTTATTTTTAAGAAAAGAAACCTTATCAAAGGCACATTCAGAGAACAAACTTCACACAGATGTAGCCAGGTAACAAACAATTATTTTAATTTAAGACAGTTATGATTCTTCCATGGGAAAACTGACAAAGAAATTTAAAGTGATGTCATATTCTTCTTAGGCCATACCTTACAGTTACTTAAGGTTTCAGCTCCCATTTGCCGACTTTTGTAACTCTGGAACACCATGAGGTCTTCTGGTATCCATAACACATACCATAGTAAATAACAGATAGATTGAGGTATTTTAGATTCAGTCCAGAAAAACAAGCAAACAAACCCCAAAGAACAACAAAAACCCTCACTAAGCAAAAGAAAACAAGCCACCATGCTACAAAACAAAAAGGACAAAAAACCCCTAAACCTAAAACATAAGCAAAATCACAAACATGATACAGTTGTCTTAACCTTTTGACAAGTTTCCTTTTGCCTTCAAGTTTTTCCTCCAACTCCATAGCAATCCTTGCACTCCCCAGTTAAGTCCCTTAACTGTATGCAGCCTATGAAAATTTTGCCCTTATGAGGTGGGAAAGAAGAAGAGGGAGGAGGAAAAGAAAAAAAAAAAAAAAAAAAAACCAAAAAAAGGGAAGATCTTCCACAAGGGGTTCACAGGTGAGCTAATCCTGAAGACCTAGCAATGATTCACAGATTTCCACTGGGCTTTTATGAGAAAATAAGATAATCAGTAAGATTTATTTCTTGCTCCATATTCTGCATATTTGAATTTCAGTTATGTAAACTATCACACAAGTAAGAACTACCGCAGTGATGGAAAGAGGTGCACGAGTGACTTGATGTGAAACCATGTTTGATCACACAGTGATGAGTTTTGTGAACTGCAGTTGTAAAGATAGACTAGATTTCTGCTAGAAAGGAAAGCACTCTTTCCCTTCTCAATGAGCTAGTAGTTTTTACAGCAACAGCCCCCAGGATTGAGAAGAAAGATTATTGGAATGTGTGCACTGGCAATCAATGCTTCACAAATGCAGGCAGGACTCAGTAAACTCAATGTCAGACACAAACACTTCTGTCTACAGCCTCCTGAACCAAACTAGTTGTGGATTACAGAAAGTGTGGGACTTTCTTACAATGACTACTCATTCTCTGGTCTGCATGTAGGACAGGTACTCACATTATTGGAATGTTAGAGTGTCATTCAAAAGAAGTTAAGGATGTGTTATTGTGAAGTTACAGCTTTATGTCAGTTTGCAAGTTTCACTTAATCTCACTTCACATTAATACTGAATAGATCCATTGAAACTCCTCAGCAGAGTAAGGAACCTGCAGAACACAGTAGTAAAGCACAGTTCCCTATACAGGACAATCCACATAAGGGTTTGTTAACTAGGTTAGCCAGAGTCTTTGTAATAGAATGAAGCATGTCTGAGCATAAATGTCTCAGCATTGTCCTGCTCAGACAATGGCAAAGGAGAGAACAAACCATTTTTAGGCAATACCAATGCATACCATCCCTTTATATGATACTAGCTCCTACAGACTTGGTTTAGGAATCTCAGTAACACCTCACAGAGTTTTGAAAAAGACTAGGCAAACACACACCTAGAAAACAAAAATCTTGCTAAAGTTAGAATAACTTTATGCAGTAATGAAAAGTTCTAAAACAGCAGACATTACATGTTGAAAATAGCAACCTTTTCCTTTTCTCCTCATTTTCTACTATGCCTCAGACTCATTCAGTAGGTCTTATGTATATCATATTTTGTAAGAGATTCAGACCTATCAGTGAAGCAGTCAGATCACATGTTTCTGTGTAAGGGCCCTGCTATCCAGGCAAGCCCCTGAGCGAGGATCTGAGTCCCATCCACACTCAGTTACCTGTATGCTCTCCCAAATATCCACTGTCCTGGAATACTCAGTTTCTTGCTTAACACACCTAAGGTCACACAACAAACAGAATTAGCATGCTGATCCATTAAGCATTTTAATTCTCCGACACTAGGAGGAGACGTCAGGGAAAAAAAGATGGGTATTTCTTTCTCTTTTCATTTTCCCCTCCTCCCCACCTCCAAACACACACACTGCACTTTGGTCTTGCTTGGCTCACTTGGAGTTTCCAGTTTCTAGTAAAGCTGGGATGAGGAGTCCTGCCTTACTCTGTTCTTCTTACTCATGACTTGGCAGCTGTCAGCATCTTGTTCAGGGAGAAATCCAGTTCAAGGGGACTGACAGCATTTAACTCCCAGCAGCTCTTCAGCTCTAGTAGACGAGTTCCAGGCTCAAGGTGTTTGTTTTTCTACCTGGTATGCCTACATTGCAGGACATGCAAAGCCCCAGCAGAAGATATCCAGTTATTGCAAGCTGGCAGCTAAGAGCAGTGGCATGCACTATGGTAAGGACCAGACACTCAGCATGATGTCACAGACTGAAGTGAAGCCTTAACTCTTCAATTGACATGGCAGTATGAAGTGCAAGACCACTGAAAAGCAACAGCATCAAGATTGCTATTTCAGTTTTCTGTCACATGGCATCTACCCAGGTAAAGAATACCCATACTGCCCACAAACTAGAGCAGCACAGTAATTAGAACATTTTGTTTAACAGACTTTACATCTTGTTCTCTATCCAGCATTGTAGCATGGCATATCAGTCACAAGTTTATTAAACCATTTTGGATGTTTGAAGTGGTTTTCTTCAGAAGCATCTAGATTAGCTTTTTAAAAATATATATTTTTACTCCAGTTGTAAAACCTTGATACTAGTATTCTATCCTGACTTCTAAATGTGAACAAGAGTTTAGGAACTTGTGTTCAAAACTCTCATAAAGCAATAAATACAAATTACAGAAAGATCCAAAGCAGAAAGATGAAACATGTTGCTTTTGGCATTACTCTGTTCCCTATTTATGTCTAGAAGAAGCCCGACATGACAACTGCAAAGAAAGACCTCAGACAAACTCATATAAGTGTGCCAAAAGGACTGGAAGCCCCAGCTCACATGATGAGAATGTCAAGCATTTCCTCTACTGCTGTGTACGACTGCACCTCCTAACCAGGGGTCAAAAGCAGATTTGAGTTTTCAGTTTGGGGCTTGGGGGTCTTTTTATATTAATTTTAAATCAAAGGAGTGTTTTCTTTGTCCTTCTAAAGTTATAGACTAGTGCCAAAAATGTTCAACATTTAACATTATTAGTGCAGTCATTTATAGAAGCTGCAATTTTGGCATATATATTTAACAAGTAATTTAAATTCTAGCACCTTAAATTATGTAGATTGGGTTGTCACTATGACAACAATTTTTACATGTCTAAAACATATAAAAGTACCTTTTTTTCTGTTCCTTACTGAAGCCAAGAGTTATTGAAAGCTTTACCTCTTCTGGACAGAAAGGCAGGACTTCCATAACATCTGATTCTAGACAAAATATGTAAGTTACTTGTTGAATGAAGGAAGTTTTCATGAACTTGAACAGCTCTAAT
The DNA here is from genome assembly GCF_017590055.1 of Onychostruthus taczanowskii. Classification (NCBI taxonomy): domain Eukaryota; kingdom Metazoa; phylum Chordata; class Aves; order Passeriformes; family Passeridae; genus Onychostruthus; species Onychostruthus taczanowskii. The sequence continues at coordinate 7,472,569 of NW_024499351.1, forward strand.
TTAAAAAATACTTTGAACATAGAACACTCGAGGGAATCTAAGACAACAGGGAAGAAAACATATGCAGGAATTCAGGAATGGGTAAAGCTCTTTTTTATCATCATTAAGGCTAAGAAAGTCTTTTAATAGCTTTCTCAAAAGATAACCCAAACAATCTCAAGGTCAGGCTTCACATTTAAAACCAAAGTTTCTCTAAAAGACAACTGGTTCAAAGGATGTTGCTTTGATTCAAGTCTCCATACATACATCTTTGACACAAACACTTTGCTGGTAATGCTTCATTCTATTACAAAGAAAAATCAGTTTGATGATGTGGAAGTGACATAGTGTTTGTTTCATTTAGAAAACAACACCACAAAAACTTCAAGGCCTAAACTTGGAGACAAAGTGCTAAAACAGTTTGTCCCATACTATACAACTGTTCAGAATCACAAAATATTGGCATATCATTCATTTAAAGAGAAAACTGTGAAGTTACTGGAGGTGATCCAACAGCAAAAAAAAAAAAAAAAAAAAAAAAGGTTGATTTTACCATAAACTGTTTCTCATTATTTATAGAGACATAGCCACTGTACTAAAATTGTCATATTGACCAGTATGTCATTGATACCACTATCACTGCATGCATTCATTTAACACTTAGTTATCTCTGTCAGCATCAATGCCACATATATCCAAACAAGACTTGCTCTGTCAAAACAAGACCTGTGACCCAGCCACAGGAATATAGCTTCCTGCTGCTACACAACATTAACCTAATGTTTACACACCATTCAATTTGAAATCTTTGTTCAGGTCTCTTCTGTCACATGTAGCTAACTTTTGATCCTTAAAATCAACACTGCATCTGGAAGCGTTCTGCTGAAAGTCACCTGCTCCATTTTCACTCTCTTCCTCAAATTTAACAGAAGTAAGGTCAAGCATTCATTTAAACCTGTAGCTTGCCACTACTCTTAAAGTGGACATACTCCAAGCACAGCCTAGCTGCCAGCATGGAAAAGAGCTTTTGGGAGGCACAAAATTTATCCAGCACAAGATCTGACCAGCTGCAAGATGCCTGCCCTGCTTTTTCCTAGTCTCATAGGAGTTCCAGGTACAATCAGTCATCTTGTATTCAGTTTCAGGTGAATGCAGGTAAGCATTTGAAACAGCAAAAGGCAGGAAGAATGCTCCTTTGTCTCGAAACAACCCTGCTTTGACCATCTCATCTGACTGCAGGCTTTGTAGGAGGCATTTGTCACTCAGTCCTATCCCAGGGCCTACAGCAAAGGTTACACTTCTGTCCATAGCAATCTCAAAACCTTCCAAGTTTGAAGGAAGCTGAAGTGTCACAAATGGAAGCTCCAGTATGCTATCCATACACACATACTACATGCCTGAGGATACAGATGTAGGAAAGTAGGCATGGCACCTGTACAGCAGCTCACATGAGCAAGTGCAGCACAGCAAGGCAATAAGCTCAGTTACTACACTGCAAAAACACCACAGAGTTACATAAAATGGCAAGGAAAAAGGGAAAAGATACAGAATTGTAAACAATTTTTGTGATAGTAACACTTCAGGGTTTTTTAACCAGCTGCTCAGTTTTGTGCTCTATATTCAGTCTTCCCTCCTAACAGTTCCTGCAATGCAGCTTTTTCCCTGTTAATACAAACTGCATTATTCATAATCTAATTAGGCCTAAAATTAGGTATCCAGCCACATCAATACAGAAACATGAAAGTCAGGTTTCTCTTTTGATAGCTTTCTGAAACTTATACAAGATTTCCTATGGTTAGTTTGAAATCTCATGGCATAGATTTTGTCTGTGTGATATCTTGCCTTAAATACAGGACATACCAAAATAGCCAATATATTGGCTAAAAACATCATACTTCCTTGATCAGGGAACAGTTCTCTGAGGAACTAGAGACAGGAAAAAGTGACAAGTCCTGCAAAAGTGAGGCTGCACAGTCATGCTGTGAAAGAACTGCACTGCCAGATGTGCCACTGTCACAGAACCCTCTTATTGAGTAAATAATCATGATCTCTTTCTCTTTTGTTTTGGAAAATTGCTTTGTATATTGAAGTTTGTATTGGTATTTCTAATCTGTATTATTTCCATATCAAATGTGGTTTTTCCCTTCTGTCTCTATGCATTCAGAAAAAAAGCCCAAAAGCTACACTGCTGGTTTTCTCTGTGTTCATGTGAAATTTTGCCTTCAAATGCACTTACTTGGCTCTCACAAGCATGTTCAAGGGTAAAATCTGGATCTTTGCCACAACTGCATTCCTTATTGCAAATACATGCCAACCTTCAAAGTTCAGTTATTTGAGCAAAAACATACATTAATTGTTGTGCAAGGGGAGTGGAAAGTATATCAGATGAAGCACATCTGAAAGTATTTCACTGCACTCTTTGCTTGATAAATCATCATAAAGCTGGATCTATTCTCTTCTAGTTTTTCTATACAGCCATTAAGACCACACAGGTGAAGTTTTACAAAAAATCAAACTTAACAACAACCAAACAAGCATTCAGAATAAAATTACCTTCTCATATTTGTTATTCCAGGACTGGTCTAACAGGTATTGCAACATTTGTCAGCATAAAGTTATTCAGTTACATGTAAAAAATAATGGAATGCAAGGAGTGTGTTGCAATAAGCCAGTTTAATAGATACCAGCAACTTAAAAGGCATTTTTCTTTCACCTATGAAGGACAACAGTGAATAGCTTGGAAAGGTGCAAGCCAGGTAACCAAGAAGCAATTCTTAAAACAATACCTTCAATAATTTAGTATCAACAGCACATTTTACATGGGACAGAGCAAATGAGAGAAGTTCATTAACGTAAAACATTAATCACAGCTTTCATCTAAAAAGGCACAAATTTTATCCTTCACACTTGCTCTGAATAAAGCCCGAGTTTAACTTCGACTTGGAAAATGCTTATGGTTTGGATAGAGTAGAACTGATGAAGTTGACTGGTTTCTCCTCTTACACCTCAAGTGTACACTGAACCTATGAGGAAAAACCACCATCACTGCTATGACTGATAGTACTTATGCTCTCTCTGGAAAACATGTTGGTCTGTGTCACATCACAAGCTGGTATTATCAAAGCAAACTCTTTGAAAGAATCTGCAGATCAAAGTATTTATTAAATCAGTTGAAGAAAACACAGACTAAGGTACAGCCCACCTAGTGAAAGACTGGATGCATTGAGCCCCAACTTTCCCTTCACTTCCTAGAGGGAAGAGGAGGTAGCTATTCTAGCAGGGAACTTTTATAAAGAAGTGAGCCTGACGATGCCTCTGAAGAGGCAGCTCATAAGAGCACAAACCCAGGCCTGCTCTAGTAGAGGAGAAGAAGCAGACACAAGAACATCCTTAGGTTCCTGTTCTTTAAAGCTCTGTAGGGCTATCTGAACTGGTGCTAGCCAGGCATAGGGGGAGAGAAAGTAGAAGACCCCAGAACTGGTACACAGTCATTGAAACTAGATTTTCAGCTAACTGAATTACAAGTTTTCCATGCTACTTCCCATCAATGCCCTACAAATTTATCATGATGAAAAAAATTACTTCCTCTCTTAATTCCCCGTCCCCAGTCCTCAGCATCTCACACCACGTCTGAAGAACTGACTCTTTTGTGCTGGCTGCACCTAATTGTTTGCAAGAAAGCTTTAGATGCAATTTATTAAGACTCCTGTCCATTAACTATGGCTCATCAGACAGAAGGCATCTTGCCACTTTCCACCCCCGGCCATATTTTTCACAGTCCACTCCACCAGTCCAAGTTCAACCAAGCTGTCATCATCAGCAGGCTCCTGAATACAAACAAGCCTTCCAAGCTCAAGAACACAGGATTTCCTGAACCATATCAGAACAGGCACTCATCAAGACAATAACCAAAAGCATTTTAAACAACAATAACAAAAACGAAACCAAACCCAAACACCCCAACACAGGAATCTATTATTGTTAGTATTATTATTATTACAAGGTATGCAATAGCTTTTCCAGACAGTTTCTTTCTAGGCCCAAACATGTGCATTTCCTCATAGTAGGATGGTTCATGACCTCTATACAAACCTTCTCTATGAAAAGTCACTGATGATCCATGTGGAGAAACAGGCACTTCAAGCCTGGTGATGGAGTTGGGATGCCTCTAAGCATAAAAGTGCTTTATGCTATATACTCTATGGCAGTAACAACTCTTTAAACATTTCCAGCACGTCTACATGAAAATTAGACAGAGTTTGGCTACCAAGTTCTATGACCAAACCAATCCTTTCAAATGTATCTAATTCCACTGTTTTCCAGGAAAACAAGGGCAAGGGATGGAGATGACAACTACCTTGACCACTTGCATTACTGAGATTGCACTTTAGCCTTGCCATACTTTCTTCCCAAGAGACAGCAGCTCCCCTAAAAAGGTTACACACAATTCAGTAGAGATTCATTTCTTCTCATTAGAGGTTTTCCCAGTACAGGGTGGAGCAAGTCTCAGGGAGACAAAAAATAAAGAACACGGCTTCAGGGCTTGTCAATGACATCTAAACAATGCGACATTAGAGCCCAAGTGACCTGATTTTGGAAAGGAGGGATAGAAGTTGTTTTAAGTGAACTGGGATACAAACAGAATTAAATAGGTAAGCAAAGAAAGGGATAGAGAGAGGTAAAGCTGGAACGAAATATGAGTAGCCCAGGAAAGCAGGCAGAACCCAAGCCAATAAGAAAAGAAAGATCCTACAGGATGCTAACAAGAGAAAACTTTGGGTTAGCAGAGTAAGAAAGCTAGAATTGACATCAAGCCCAGAGGGTAAGACCACACACAAGCTGCAAAGCTTAAGTATAAGACAAACTAGATAAAGAAGGAAGATGACTGGAAAGGCTCTTGAAAGGGAAGGGGCTAGCAGAAAAAGGCACAAGAAAATGAAGTACATGCAAAAGCCTCAATCCCTTAGCACATTCCCATATGGGAATGGGATTCCAGATTTCAGCTCGCTGTTTGTTACTTGTCAGGTTGTATGTATCTATGCAACAGATTCCTTATCTGCAGGCTTTCAGCAAGCTGGGCAGTTTTCTTCAGAAACTCTTATTATGGTGTATCCATCATTCAGGTATTCAACTTATGTCTTTTTAATCACATTGTGTATTTAATTATCCATGTAAAGTGTGGTGAGGAGAGAGAAGTTAGACTACCCTCCCTTGGTCCCACTTTCCATGGCAACAGATTCTATCAGAGTATTTAAAGGTTTAAATTACTAGTTTCAAATCTTCCTGCTATTATCTTTAACAGACAAGCCAAAAGAGTGAAGTATACATCAGTACTTTGGATTTCAGGAAAATCTTAATTTGACATATTTAACAGATCTTATGAATCATCCCTTTTACATGACACTACACTTTAAGATTCAGTTTGCCTTAAATAAACGGAAAGATTTCTCTATTTTAACATGCTCATAGAGCCCTCTGGTTTGTGTGCTACCTAACATGTACCCATGTTTCAGGTGGACTTCCCAAGTGGTTGAATTCCATTTTCAGACTATTAAAATCTGAAAACCTGAAATAGTCAAGCAGCAAATACTGGCTCAGACACACCAAAGTGTCTATTCCATTTCACCTAAGAGACTTGGCTTGCTCAGCAAACAGGGACGTGGCAAGCACCAGTGGAAAAAAGTTATTCTTCTTTTCCATTAGCTCAGGTATAGGATGAAGCATTACTTTGGTTTTAATTACCAAAACGAGAACTAATGCATTTAAAGAAACAACCTCCATCAGCAGTTAGCATTAAATTACCAATCCTAGCCAGAGAAAGAGGGAATAAACATTTACAGGGCAAAACCCTGTAGGCAAGTTTAACAGACAATATCTGTAAAATGCAGAAATCAAAATTACATTATGACTTCTGCCTGTCTATTAGGAAATACAAAGGGATTTACCTTCCAACATCCCTCAGTGGTACAGTTTGATAGTCTGAGGATGTAAATGCAAATTCACATTCTTAGGAGTAAAAGCTGGACTGTTCTAACACTCAAGTTGTAACTGCCAGACTTCTGTTATTTAAAGGTACCACTGTTGCTTCAACACTTGCATCAGCCATCCTTTCCAACTGTGAAAAATTAAAAAGTCAACAGGCCCTAAACACTTCTACTGGTGCCCCACAGTCTGGGGCTTTGGAAGAACACCCTCTCCACTCCACAAAGAAATAAAACTGAGGGGAAAAAAAATAAAATTACACCTCTGAAAAAATAACTGCACCACAGCTCTTATACCAGTCAGTTTACATGTAGAATACTGTTACCTCATGGATAATTATGAAATGGTGTTTTTTTGAAATGAAAATTTAGCTGAAAAAAAGATTGCTGAAAGCAAGTGCCTCAGAATCTACCTGCTTCAGCTGTGCCATTGCACAAGCTAAGTCCATTTCTTCCAAGGCTGCAAAGCACAAAAACACAACCCACAATATATTTTCACAGTGAGTACACAATGAACTGCCATGCCAGTAGAGTCCTGCTGAAATACTAGAGACTTAGTTACATGTTCACAAGTGAAAAGAGAAGTGGTAAGACTGAAGAACCCGTACATGCTATTGCCCGCTATCACATCAACAACAGACCAAAGGCTCTGCCTCTGCTCTTCCTAGAGTTACATAAGGAAAAAAACCCACAAAAATCCCAGACCAAGTACTTGTATGTTTCTAGTGAGCAACATCACAATCAACAATCATGAGTATATTTCTTCAGTTTCTCACAACATCTCCTTAGTTAAAGTCTGTAGCATAAAACCAATTTTCTTAACACAAAAGAAGTACAACAGTTGACATCACATTACACTTCCTTAAGTATAAGATCCCCTTAACTTGAAATATGGTCAGTAGCCTTATAAATACATTAACTTTTTCCGTATGATTTTAAACATTTAAAGAGTCTAATTAAGCAGGTTCACACCACTAATCAACTTCTGCATGTTCCTGAACACTTTGGAAAAGAAACAGTAATTACAGCATCATAAAAAATGGTTCAAGACCACTCCTTTAATTGCTGCTCAGAACAATCCAGAAATACACCATGTAAATTTAATTCCAGCTGGATATATTTGACCCAATTAATTTCCAGTTTAGCCATAAACAACAAAAAGAAAAAAAAAAAGCAAAACAAATATGGATGTATGCATAAGCATAAACGTATGGGGCCTAATACAGATCTAGTCAAAGGAACATAGGAACTGTAAAATACAAGCAGTAAGGTAATGTAATATTATGTAAACTTAAAGAAAATAGCAATTCATGCATTCATATAATAAAAGACATAAGCATAATCAGTAACTACTCCTTTACTGTGCCTTCACTCTTACAATCCATGTTTGTGTTTAATGTGTTTATTCATGATTCAGTCACATCAACACATGTGAAGAGTATTCCACACTGCTTTGCAGCTGAAGATAAGCAAATGTAGCTACCACAAACTACAAACAGAACTGTTTAGCCTTAAAATCTGCAAACATCATAGCACACAAAGCATATTTTTTCCCATCTTAAACTTAAGCATTTGGAATAATAAGCTTATGATGTACTATCTTCCTCTAAAACATACACCTGTTTTCTGACATGTAGAAGACCAGAGGTATCTGAAACTACACAAGTCATCTTTAAATACACACTATAGTCTAGTTTTTCATCAACTGCACAGAAAAAAATTACTAACTCTGAAATACTGAAGACAAGTGCTTACCTTCAATCCTTTTTAAGGCCGACAGACAAGTATCCCGGCTTGGAAACTCAAACGGATTATTACAGGTCCGAATGGTGTCACATTCGCACTTCCCGTTGATTATGTTACAACCTGTTATAAGGTTTTCATTGCATGGTTCAAATCCAAGAAGCTGATCATCGTCCCAGTTTTCATCTAAAATAAACAAACAAACTTGCTCACTACTGGATTTCAGCTGCAGTACGTAATTTTCAGATGCTTTGGAGTTGGGTGGGATTCACTTCAAGTTCAACACAGTGCTAAACAGAAGATAACAGATTAAAAAAATAACAGACTAATCCAAACAGTGGGATTTGCCAAATACCATGTCTCACAGCTGTTCTACTGCCCATTTTGCTAAAGCAACTGGCATTGTTTACTTCCATCTGTATGAAAAACTGTCATGTCAGGCAAATGCATAGCTGTAGTACAAATGAGTGTTATTATAACAGAAATAACTTTTGCAGATAGTTGAAGTTATATTTGTAATACAAGTGAGAGCATTGTACAGAATCTGCAGCTGTTAGAGAAGTCAAAATTGAGTCAGAAAGAGAGCATTTTAAAAGATGATTAAAAAATGCATCACACAGAATTCACTCCATGGAGATAACTTTTTATTACAGAAAAGCTGCAAGATGCCAGACCTCTGATTCTGTTATATGACCAAAAATGAGTTTTCCAACAGTCCTCAATTATCATACATATTCTTGGAGAATTGATCAAGCACACTGCACTCCTTGCTGTCAAGGGTCTATGGATAGAGGGGACAAGATGAGTCTCTGTGCTTAAATAACTCCGTTCCTTTTGAATCAGTCCTGTCAAATGTGTGTAACTGGTGTTGCAGTTGTAACTGCCCATCTTCCTTTCAGGAGGCCACATGCAATAAGATTTTTTTTTTTTTTAAACTCCAGAAAGAACTACTAATCCAGTCAATCCAAAATTCCAAAAGATTACCAGTCCTACAATATTTCAGTTTTCTTAGGTCAAGTGCACATACAGAAACATCCCACCAAGTTAGAAGATTAATCAAGCCAGAAGATTAATCAAGATAGAAAACAGAATGTCCTGGATTTGAAGAGACCTTCATGATCATCCAGTTCCACCCCCCCCCCCCCCCCCGCATGGATAGAGACACCTTCCACTAGACGAAGGTGCTCAAAGCTCCATCCAGCCTGGTCTTGAACACTTCCAGGGCATCCATAACTTCTTTGGACAACCTGTTCCAGTGCCTCACCACCCTCACAGTAATGAATTTCTTCCTAAAATCAAATCTAGGCCTATTCTCTTTCAGTTTTAAACCATTCCCCCCCTTGTCCTATCACACACTTTTTAAAACAAGACTGAAGAAACTAAACTAGGCATTACATATTCTTCACTACAGAACAGCAGATGTTTTATAGACAGACAAACTTGGAAAACTAAGTGCTACAAAATAGTTGCACAGAGTCCACTGACTTCTACTAATGACAAAAGGAAAAAATTAGATATTTTTAATCTTTATATCCTTACATTCAACAGCAGCACCCACATTGCACATTCTAAGCAGTTCACTCCAATTTTATTTACTATCAACAAGCAAGTTTCCACTATAGATCCTGCCAAAAAACACCTCAAATAAGTTAATTGTGGGTTTCTTCTTGTCATTGGGGTTACCAGAGGCTGTCCTCCAGTATGAGAGGCCACAGCCAATACAAAACTATCATTCAGTAGACTGATGCTCAACAGAAGCCTAAAATCTAACAGCAAATAACAGTATATACATACACACTGAGGTTGGCAAGTAAATTCTTTCCACTCACAGAAATATGCAGAATATCCACTAACCTGATGTTTTTCCTGTTTTGGGGAAAAAAAAAAAGTATTTAGAAAGAGCTGTTTACCAATTCAGTACTGTACATGATCTACGGGAAGTGCCACAACAGATTCTCACCAGTATATTTCTCCCGGTACAACAATCTCCTTGCCTTCTATTATGAGCTGGCAAAGTAGCCTGCTGACAAAAAAGCACCGATAAACAACAAAGTCCATTTTAGATGTGAAGATGGGAACTTCCATGGGAACCTCATGGCTCTTCTCCATAAAAATAGCAAAGGAAGAGTAGTCAGTAACCCCAGGAAGTAATTTTTTTTCTTAGCTCAACCTATTATCCAATACAGCAGCTGTATCAATGAAAGTCAAAGGAAGTGCAGAAGTTCCTGAAGAGAAACTATTAAAATTCTTTCAAAGGAAGATGCCTCTCCTGTAATGCTTGGGACACACTCATTGTGATGAGGCTATGCATACAGAAGAAAAAAAAAACAAAAAAACCCTGAGAATTTGGAGAACAATAATACATCCTGTTTTTGAGAAGCCGGAATACAGCCTGGACAATTTGTATTTTAGAAGTCACAGCATTAATCCATGTAAGGACAAGAACAAAAGCTACACCTATGGTCGAAGACTCGCTGTTTGAAACTCTGTAACAGCAAGGACCACAGCTTCATGCACACCAACCCAAGAGCCTTAAAGTGTTTGTGTTGCTCCCTGTTTTGACACGACCATTCCTTCTGTACTCCAGCATGCAGGACAGGAGCCCAGAGGCAGCATGTGGGCTCTCAGCCCTGTGCTCCCAGGCCAGTGCAGCGCAGACTGGAAGGACACACAGATGGTGATGCTCTGCTGCTTTTCTAGCAAACTATTATAGAGCATTTGTGCTGCTTTGCCTTGTGGTATTTCAGCATTAGATCTTCCCAAGGCAGACAGATCAGCAGGATCCTGTCACACGAGAGCTGCCTGCCCCATGTAAGGGGGGACCCAGCTGCATGGAAAGCAGACTCGTCCCTTGCCCGTGGCAGAGCGCCTCGATGCAGATGCACTGCACAGTGTGGCACTGCACACACTGATCTCCAGGACAGGTTAGTGGTTGGTACCACATCTGCCAGCTCTCATAAGTTTCCAGAAAAGGAGGTACACAGGAAGCACGTGGCCCAGTAGTAGGTGCACCTGAAGTATTCACTGCCACACACCTCAAAAATTAGCTCAGTAGCTATTAAAGTCTTAATGAGAAGATAAATCCCTCAGTCATACTTGTTCAGACTATACTTCTAACATGTTGAATCTTCAAACAAGGTATTTATTTTTCATTACTGGGTGATAATAGAAAAAAGTTACATTCAGAGAGGAAGAATGCAAATCCAGTTTTAGCCTGCACATCATCTACCAGACTGCTTTTCACACAAGTTTATTTAGAAACAAGATTTCCATCAATGAAGTAGAAAACATGTAGCAAGAGCTTATTTTAGTTCAGTAAATCAGTGCCAAGTCTACCATAATTTTTTATGCAGACTAAAGACTGGCTCCTTTTCCTAGCTGATTTAGTCCTTTTATGAACAGAATTTCAAAGTCCTGTTAGATGAATAATTGTTTACCACTTAGAGTAAACTCTCAGAAGTCACATCAATATAGGCAGAACAAAATTCTTTGGAATGGAAGGTAGAACCACATGAAAGTATTCACATGAGCTAAAGGGATGAACCCAGCCTATCACCTCAATTCCAAGCTTTGGATACTTGATGCAAAGACATCTAGTGCTCTCCTTGATGCAGATAAATAGTGGTCCAGTATAGCATGCTCTCACCTTTAGAGGTCAACAATATTTTAACTGATAAGGGAATGATATCTTGTACAAAACATATAACATAGACTCTACTATTAAAAAAGATCTTCATGTCCTGGGGACTATTCTAAAAATAAACTTGTACACACCAGTGATTTGGGACCTGGGACAGTTCACAAATTATTCCACGCTGTATACCTTTTCCTGCACGCTCTGCTTGACCTCTATGGCTTCCTTTTCAGAAGACCGGTTTTTATGACTACCTCTCACATCTGGATGATGTGAACAAAAACTGAAATGTACTAATTTGTGAAAGCTTTATTTCTCTGCAAGCAGGGCCAAACAAACCCAAAATCTATGCCTCAAACCTTGGTATGCACATCCTACCCCCTAGCTACTTCTAGGATACCTAAAAACACAAAAATCAAGTGTGTACTTAACACACCAGAGGTTTTAGAAGCAATGCAGCTGAAAAGAAGCCCAAGTGAACTACTAGTTTTCATCCAAATTGATCTTTGTTTAGCTGTGATTTTCACCACTTCATTGCGCTGGCATGATCACGTAAGGGCAAAAAAATCAAAGGGCTGCACTTTTTAGCCATCCTGAACTGTCACTGGAGTCTTGTTATACAGTCACTCAAGTACCTTTTGCACACAAGCCTCAAAGAGTTCAAATGCTCCCAGCAGGCTCATAACTACAGCTTCAAAGTAATTTCTCTTTCAAATAATTTCTATCTACATGCAATTCCCCACTCCTTCCAACTCATTCAGGCAAGTTCCAGATAATAAAGTTTCAGATAATAAAGTAGGTCTGCATTTACTCAGATCAAAGTTAAGTCTTGGACATAGTACCTTTTTAATTCTTCCAACTGTGCTTTCATACCAAAAGGAAGGGAGACGTCACATTAATCCCAAACTTTTTTTCCTTTTCTCTTCTATCATTCATATAATCACTTGCTTTCTGCAAAGCTAATGTTTCAGCTTGCTAAAAATTCACAAACTGCTCTGGGTTGCTGAATTCCCAAGTCCTGTCATAGCACGCACCTAAAGTAGGGAAGAGGATTAAAGCATTAACAAGCTGAACAAGAGATCCTTAAACAGGTCTAGTCTGGGAAATGGTCTGAGAAATATGTCTCTGGTAAGCAGCATTCCATCACTTCTTCTGTACTAAATCCTACATACCAGCACTCACAACACAGCACCATGCAAGGCATGGTGGTCACAACTGAAGCATTCATCTCATTTGCCTGAAGAGCTGTCTGTGTTTTTAGAAAAGCATGCTACTAAGAAACTAACTTTAAGCCTTACTTTCAAGGCACACACTACCTCATTATGGTTACATTTGTTATTTATTATTACCCATTGGCAAAGGATCATCTCAAAACAGGTGCAAGCTAAAAGTACAAGGAAAGACCTTTTTAGAGACTGCTTCTCCATTGCTTAAAGTTTTCAATTCCTTCTGCCTGCCACAGAAACGTCTGTTTTGTGCTCCAACCCCTCTTTATTTCTGGACATTTAATGAATATCAGCTATTGTTTGGAGAATGCTATACTGCTCACCTTCAGAGTTTAGATAATGCATTACCTCGAAACAGCAAGAAACGCACTGAAACGATCACTAAAGTGCCACTGTTGAAAAAAAACACACAAGCATTTGGCCCATAATAATCTTATGTTTACCACACTACCCTTTGAACTGTAATTTAACTGGAGTGGATTGAGTCAACTCCCACAATTGACATTTAACTGCAGCATGTTACTCTGCTACTTCTGCCTTTTTTAAAGCATCCTACATAGCTCTTAGGATGCTGAAAAGAGCAAAGACACCGTAAAACACATTGATGACCTGGAAGTGAAAGTGTCCAGGTCACATCTTACAGATTCTAGCATCCTTTTAAATCTGGATTGTACGACAAGAGAGAAGCAATCCTTGTTAAGACTGGTACTGCCCTCTGGGAAACGGGAGGTAGAGGGGGGAACCTTTCAGAAACTGCTCCATGAAACTAGACCCTGCCACTCCAGCACACTGGCATATGCAACATTTTCAAATCAGTGCTATTCATTAAGACGGTATGAGACTCTGAAAGGATTCTAACTTGCTAAAATAAAAAAGGAAATGCTTCTTGCCAGTAGACTCTCGCTTCTCTTTGAACAGGAAAAAAGAATGATGGAAAGGAAATTCATGTTTTGGAGGAGCTGAACAATAGAAATGACTAATTGCCACTAAAGAATGCTTGAAATCCAACGCCAGACCTTGAAAAGCAGCAGAAGGAAAGATTAGCCTTGAAGTGAGTTTGAGCTCATACACTGGCTTCAATCCTTTCCCCTCTTGCAACTTATTCCTCCACTGAAGTCATGAATAAAGGACTAGAGCCGGCAGAAACTTTTATGGTAAGACACACAGCTGAGAGTTTTGTGAGAAAGCATTTTTTTCCACATCTTGGAATGGTTCATTTTCCAAGATCAAATCTTCATGTGGAATGTACAGCAGTACAAAAGGATTTTGCAGTTTCCTGAGAAAATTTCTAGTCCAAGCTAGAAAGCAGAACTGTACCATAACATTTAGATACCTCAGGAACACATGCATGTAATGTTTGTCTCCAACCTGACTGCCTGCTTTATCTTCGCATGTTATCTCAGGTGACCAAATCCTCAATGCAGTGAGAAAGATTTTCATTGCAGCAGCTCTTCTTGTGTCTAAAGACAGTTATTTCATACTAAGGAATGCAGAAAGTATTTAAACAGACCTGATTTCCAGTGAATTATCAGAAACTTCACAGAAGTCTTGAGGAAGACAAGGAGATAAATGGAAATGTTAAGTGAAGCATGTGACATGGACAACTACTGCAAGTTTTGAAGTTTTCCCCACACTGTCTGGAATGTTTTACTTCTCCAGGTACTCCCCTCCACCTTTTTTTTTTTGGGGGGGGGGGGGAAATTATAGCAAGTTTATAAATGAAAGGAACAAATGCAAATATCAGAAAAATTGGGGGGCAGTGGGGAAGGGGGAATGGAAGAAAGGAGGGATGAGGAGGAATGTGTTTTGCCTTTTGGTTTTTTATGACTTTCACTCTAAGGGTTATTCACAGCAAAAGTAAATGGTACTTCCAAAAGCCTTCTTCCCCAAAGATGGTCTGAAATAATAAATCATGAGTTTTACATTTATACACCTGAAAAAAAGATTTACAAGCAAATGATCTTAAACCGATGACCAGAAACACGTCTTGTTCGTAAATAGCTAACTGAAAATACTGCACTGTGTCCCAGGATTTAACTGGTCAGGAAAAGCCTCTGCCAGTACTCCCCTGATTAGAACGAGCATGGACAGCGGTCTTTCAGCTGTCATAGCAGATTTTTCCTCTAGCTCTAGAAAACGAATTGCAAAAATAACTGCTAAAGCCTCAGGAAAGGGCCAAAGCTTCATAACCATTTTCCAAAGCAGTCTAAAATTCCATTTTTTTTTCCAAGCTGCACTCTGCACCCACATGCCTCAGAAGCCTGCATGTACAGCAGCACGCATCAGCTTCACTGCAAACAAGCAGTTGGCTGGCAGCTTGCTGAAGCTGCTAGGCAGAGGCAAAGCTGACAGGAGTAGGAAAAGTTTTGTCAAAGACAAATTTTGGAACAGGGCCACGAGTAAAGCAACCTATACCAAGAACAGTCCACACTATTGTAAGAAATCTGATATCCTAAATATTTTGCCACTTTCCCCCCCCAGTCATTAATGCAGCACCACTGAACACCATCATTACAACATATTGCAGAGGAATTGCACCCCACCTCTTAGTCACAGAAGACTGCAGGAAAAACTCAAGCCTGGATTTAGAATTACCCTCAGGGCTTCTTTTCATTTCCTAAAACCTAACTTAGAGATAGACATCAAGTTCAGCATTTCTATTGTGAAAGCAGCACAGGTTACATCAGTGCATGTAACACCATTATCAGTATGACCCCAGCTTTTTATCAACAACCCACCAGTGAGGGGAAGAAATACCTCCACACACACATCCAGCCTTTCTAAAAAAATCTTGAGGAAAATACAACACAGCCTTCAGCAAAACACTGAAATTTAATTCATTTCAAGGATAAATGACCCAACAGAATGGGCTCTCTTGGATTCAGAAACATTAGACTTGCTAGATTTTTCACCAATTAAAAAAAACAACCAAACCCAAGCCCATCCAAACAAACAAACCTCAACCAACAACTGAAGCCTAACAGTGGCTATATAAGGCTTAAAGTTTAGGAAATGAGTAAGAACATGGGAATTGGTGCATGCCTATGAGCTAGTCAGTGCTTTTCCTCCTGCCCACAACTCTTCCATCCCCAGCTTGTTTTCTTATTCAGTATTAATAAAGACTTGCACAATCCTGACCCACAAAGTGGTGTTAGCATGATTTGCAGATTCTCAAGTTAAGTACCCAGTATACCCAGTGAAAGCTGTTAGGGACTGAATACTGCCTCTGGTAAAGGTGTGGATGGCTTCCATTCTTCCCAAGACATTGGAAGGGCTTACCTCCCCAAAACAAGGCCAAACTAGTCTGTTTAGACAAGAGCTCCCCCAGGGACTATTTTTAAATCCCTACACTTACGTGAAATTTAATCTATGCAAAGTTATTTTCCCATCGTAGTTTATGTTGGTAAGTTTCTCCATACACATAAGCTTTCTGTGTCAGTATCAGTCATTTTCCAAATTCCAGTACAGTCAGACACAACCGGTGTCACTCAAAGTCTTAGGAAAAACCCTGAGTTTATGATTTCCAAGTTTACATTCCCTGTGGATTAAATGCATTCTCAAATGAAAAGCAGTTTATAAGTCACAAGAGATACTTAATAGGTCACCTCTACAAAGTATTTAATCCATTAAAACACAGAAACATTTGGTTCTGCCTGCAAGATCCTATAAACTTATTGAGATGAAGAATCCTTAAGGGGGGCACAAAGTAAGGAGGGGAAGAGAACAGCATTTTTGAACCATATTAATGGGTTAATTATTGCATAATATGCCTGTCAGTGAAATGACATTTTGGTTGACTAAGTACCAGGCAAGAAGTTAAATTATGCAAGAATCCTTGAATTAGCTAGAGGGTGCTTAAATCAGCAAAGATGCCTAGGGGTAAGTTCGAAGGTAGTTTAAAAAATAAAAAAAGGAAAAAATATCTTTATAAACACTATGATTTTGGGGAATCTGGTAAAAGAATCACTTTCTGTATAGAAAAATTCACATAAGCAAAGGATGCTTATACAAAGTTTTAAAAACTAAAAATAAATAAAGAGAATATTCCTCTTACTAAAGTTAAAAAACTTAGTAATCCAGCCTACCCACAGTGAGACTTCTAGTTTTAAACTTACTGCACTGATCCACAACAGCAAAATCCTACCAATTACTGCATCGTATCTGTTAGACATTTCCATTTAATTTTTGCTGAAATACTGGAACCAAGTCACTTCTAAAATTGAAACACAATGCCCAGAAACAGAGAGGAAACCATTTCCAAGTCAAATAAGCACCTGATCCAATTCAAATTCCATGCCACACTCAGAGTTACATGTTCTTACTGATGTTGAGATTTCAGCATTGATGGAATACAGAGCAGAAAAAGTTTATAAATTATCCAGTCTGCGTGTAAGAAGTCAGCATCCTCCTAGTAAGTGCTTTTGGGGGCAGCAGGGAGGAGGAGCAGGGGAAGGGGACTGTTAAATTTGATCAAGACTAGCATATGAGAAGCTGAATATTCATCAAGGAACTCCTTCTCATGTCAGTTTCACAACTTAAGTAATTTTTCTGATAGCTTTCTTTTTCTACAATAAATATTTTTCTGTTTGTCTCCCTGATAGTCTGGATTGCTGACAGCCTTGGAACAAAGTATTTTGACTGTCTTCACACCAACAGCCATTGGTACCCCACTTAATATCGATGAAGCCCCCAACCAGCTCATCAGTTCTAACACTTGATGCCACTGAAAGAAGTTCTCTGCACACACATGGACATCAGAACCACTTGGACTCTTCCCCAGCCATTCACTAGATAACAAAGAAAAGAACCCAACCAAACAAAAAGTTATTTGGGTAGCACCGTTCCAGTACGAACAGATGTAAACAACTGGGTTACCCACATTCAACTTCCAGATTCCTTGAACTTCAGCAACTTGTACAGAAAGCAAAACACTGCCTGATCTTTAGGGGTCTGGACTGCATCACAAGCAAGAAGCCAAGCATGTAGCATAGCAGTCTGTCTGGGGACAGGGCACCAAGGGGAGGGCTGTGTGTCCACTGACCCACTATAGAGCACAGGACTGGAAACAAGGTTCTCCAAAGGCTACTAGGTACCAAAGTTACTAATGATAACAAATAATATCAAGTCTGGAGGCAAGTTGTTCTTCAGTAAAGCAGGGAAGAACTGCATTAGCACACATGTAAACCAATGTCTGAACAAAACAAACAAAAAAACAAGCTCAGATTTTCTCTTCTGAATTTTGAAAAGAAAAAAGCTAGGCTTTCAAGGTTTAAATTCTTCTCATCAGCTCCAGTTTCTCTAAGTTTCAGTTGCATACCACACACTGTGCCCTTAATATATTTCTCAGGGAGGAAAACTAGGCAGACTTATGTGTGGGCAGAAGACAATGGACACATCCAAGCTCTCTCAACTTGCCCCAGCAAGGGCAATTACAGTCAGACAGACTGTAATGCTTCAAACTCTCAAAAAGATGCAGTTCTAGGAGTAGCCACAGTAAGGAAAACTTCTGCCATCATCCTAGGAGATTAACACTCATCCTTTCCAATACTTGCCTAAAATTTGCTACAGCAACATTCTCCTGCTCCCAAGGGAACTTCAGAAGTTATGCACTAGGCAGTAAGCAAAAAGAATATATTAATGACTGTATCCCCTCAAAAAAAAAAAAAAAAAAAAAAAAAAAAAAACCAAACAAAAAAAAAAAAAAAAAAAACAAAAAGACCCAACTAACAACTAAAACAAAAAACACACACAAACCCCACTAAAAACCAAACCAACAAACCAAAACCAAACAATGTAACAGATATTATTGGCAAGCTAGTGGCACAGTGATACCTTCTTTCAACGTCTACCCAGAGGCGAATTCATATGGACGTATATTCTAAAGAGAAACAAAGACCATCTTCAGACTAGCAGTTCTGTTAAGTATGCATTTCAAATGCATCAAAAAAACCCCCTTACATTTCTGTTACACAGTTAAAAATAATTTCCAGCCATTTTCAGTGTTATCTTATTTGCAACTGTCATGACTTTGACCAGTTTAGCAAAGCAATCTAGGCCTTTTCATCTAATAGCGCCAGAAACTGGAGAAGCAGGGAAAGGCACACAGGAGAGTCATCTCAAGAAACGCCTTTACAGACTAACCTAACTTCTTTGGCAGAGCTTTTTTAGGGCTCTCTGATCCCCTAGAAAGCCAGAGCCCTGCCCAGCTGCGTAAGCCAAAGCTAAGGTGCTTTGGGAGAACTTCAGTCTAATTCAGTGGTGGCTCTAGGACTACCTTTAAAGGTAGAGACTAAGGACAGTTCCTGCTTTGTATTTAAAATTTCTCAACCTTAAGAGACTTTGGAAGGGGGTGTAGGCTGTCAACACCTCATAGAACCAATCCAGCAAATCCCTGTAAAGGATGTTGTAAAGTCAACAGAGGCTGGAGGTGTGCAAAGGCTCTCAAGAATGCCAGTTAGGAGGTACAGCTACCAGCAGTAGGACTTCAGAATTATTACTTAGTAAGAATAAAGCTGTATTCAGGAAAGGCATTTACTCACTTCAAAATAACAACACAAATGGAGCATTAGAACTGCTTAGAGATGTGAATAGTTAAGGTGGTGAGATGAATGAGAACTTCCTTCAGTTTTTAGAATGATAAAGGAAAAAAACACTCATGATCAACAAGAGATTTCATTTACAAACAGTGCTTTAACAAAGAATAGTCTGTTTGTAATTTCAGAAAGAGAAGCTACCAGTAACAGATGCCATAGAGACTTCTACTTCTCTATCAGGTGTTACAGAACTCATTTATGTCAAGTACGTTAAATACTAAAAACAAGTTAGCAGACAAGTATTTCTACCTGTTGCTATTCCAGCTCTCAGAGTCTTTTGCAGCCTAGCATATGCTGATAGTCTGAAATTAGACAGGGTTGAAGCTTCAAAAATGATACAAAAAAACATGCTTATAACTGTAGCCAGTAGGGGTCATTTCAGTGTAAAAAATTGCAATGAAATAAAAGACTAGAGACAGAAAGGAGAGTAAAAACATGAATTTCTATTCACACAGTTCTTTAAGACACTTCCATTTCCTCCTCCTAGGGCTGGGGAAGGAAAGGGTTTGCACTCCTAACATGCAAGATAACAAAAAAAGCGCAGCCTTTATTCTGTTAGTGGATAAAGGCATGGCTTAATACTACTCACATCAGGCATCACCAGCCTAGCCTGTCGCATGTGTGCCTGTAAACTGAGCAACTGTTTAGGTCATCACAATCAAAAAACCAGAGCTATTCAACCTCATATTCGCGATCAGAGGCAGTACAATCAGTACCCTTTTATCCTTGCTGCCACCTCATGTGCAAAACATGCACCATGAAGAACATATTACCTCTGTTCCTCAGAATGAGGCAGTTTCCTGACAATTCACTAATAGGTATTCCAGGATTATTTATTAGGCTGACAGTTCAGCTCAGCTCCTTTTCATTTATGAGAATGAAAATGAAATAGATAAGTTAGAATAAGAAAATTAAATAGGAAAGTTATCTCCCTTAGTTATAGTTAATAGATCATTATCTCCCTCCCCTAGGACTATTCCTATAGGGACAGCTGGAACTAGTTTCTAACCACAACACTAATTGAAACACAATCTTGCCAACAAATGCTTCATACTATTTTCAACAGTAGATGGGACGTGTTATGAGTTGAACTACAGCAACGTACAGATTGCATCACTTGAAAGGAATGAAATACTCCTAAACTGCCAGAGATGTCCATACTGTGATACAGTAAGGAAATTGGAGCATTAAGGCTTTTAATGACTGTAGGCTCTTAGTTCCTTTAACCATCAAGAAGAGGGAAGTTTTTTTAGCTCAGCTTTTACTCAAAAACACACAACACGAGAAACTCCTGCAAAACCAGGTAAGTTTTCAAAGTACCTTTGCTCGGACTTGTACTTTTCTATTTACAAAAACTTTTCTAATGCATATTAAAAATAAGACACTACAGCAAGGTACATATTCAGCAACATATTCTCAGCCAAGGTCTTCAGAATAGTTCAGGGCCATTTAAAAATATTAAACAATCGAGCTTTTAATCTAGAGCTCATCCCACCCAAGCATCAGCTTGTGAGGCTGACAGCATTGGTCGTGGCACAGACAGGACGCACTGCTCTGCTCTGCTGTGGTTTGCAATTTATTTGTTATGGAGGCAAATAGAGTTTTAAACTAATAATGAGCGCCAGGACAAAGGTCAGCTGCCCACTAAAAATGACCGGGTTTAGCTTTCTTAAAATAGTGCATCATTTTAAATGCAAGTTTTTTGGACAGATGCTCACCAGCTCTCTGGACTTTCTACTGCCCTCTACCCGCCGAGAGGGGACCGCCTCCGTCTCCTTTTCCAGAATTGTCGAAGCTCCCGCTCCGAATCACATATACATTTACACATATCCCAAACTACGGTTTATTTGTAATCTCTTTACAGCGCCATGTTTTCCCTCAACTTGGGGGAAAAGGCAATTGGAGGTACAAGAGAAAGAGACTAAAAATTTGTCTCTGGCCTTCCATTAATGTATAACATAAAAACAAAGCTTAGGAATTCTGATAGATAAAAAAACTGAAAGGGGGGGGGGGGGGAAGTCTCTTTGCATTTCATACCAATTCATCACCTCATAAGACGGCAGGAAGCTGAAGAGACTTTGAGAGGAGTTCTACCGTGGGTATTTCCCCCCTTGATGCTCCAGCAGGGAAAGAGACACCCCTTATCATTATACGCCGAGCAGGACAGGCAGAGAGATATTAAGTGACAGGAACAGGAAACAAAACTTTATAACAGATGATCAGTCTTCCTTGTTTCTTTACACAGGAGGGAATCCGGAATAGGCATCATGTGTGCACGACTGACCTCCATCTGCCAAACTCTTCCCGAGTCCTTTATCAAGGAATTTTAGCTGGGCATCAGTAGCAAATACAAGCTATCAGCAACCCAGTGACACGCTGCGGAGAATTAGTAGAACCCTAAAGTTTAGGGTAAGAAAATTAAGGACAAAACTTCAAAGCAGGAGCCTGTGGGGTTTTTTAAGCAGGGAAGGTTAGAAGACACGCTCGCGGATGGGACAGGCGGGCGGGCTGGAAGGGAAGGAAGGCGCACCGGCGCCTAAGAGGTCTTAGGTGCGCCCTCCTTCCTTTCCCGCCGCCCATCGGGTACCCCCACCCCGGCGGACGGATGGAGGGATGGAGGGTGTCCCGCCGCCTCTCACCTTCGCAGACGCCCACTTCGTACTCGGTGATGGAGTCTCCGTTGAGCGGCGGTCGGATGACACAGCGCAAGCCCCGGTCGCAAGCTCCGTGCAGCCCATAGACTCCCCCGCAGCTCTCGTTCCGCTGCCGAGCGCACATGAAACAGCAACCGCAGATCCCCAGCACGATGCTACCGGGGCAGCTCTTCGGCTCTTCGCATTTGGATTCGTCGCAGGGTAAGCAGACGAGAGCACGCGTCCCCGACTCGCCCAGCAGCAGGGCCAGCAGGAACAGCCACCCCGCGGCCGCCAGGTGCCAGCCGCCGTCTCCGCCCGGGCGTCTCCTCCCCGCCGAGACCGCTGCCAGGTACATCCCAGCCGCCGCAGCCCGGCCTGGGCCGGGGGGAGCCTCTCGGAAGCCCCCTCGCCGGGCGGCGGACCCGAGCGTGCCGCGGCTCCTTCCCGCCGCCCCCGCCTCCGGCCCCCCGAGGAAAGTTTCCTCTCTCGGCGGCGGCGGCGGCGGCTTCAGCCAATTTTCTCCTCCGGGTGGCGGCTCCGCCCGCTGCCCCCTCCGGGAAGCGGCGTCCCTCAGCCCGTGCGTCCCTCGCCCGCCGGTCCCCGGTTCCGCGGCGCCGTGCGTGCGAGCGGCTGCGCGCGCGGCGGCGACAGCGGCGGCTGGCTCTGTCCCCCTCGCGTCCCGAGCCCCAACTCGCCTCCTGCCTCACTCTCGCCCCGCTCCAAGTGCGCCCTCTGCCCTGCCCCCATTGGGCGATGATCGCCTCCGCACCGCCCCAAGTGCCCGTCCGCGCCTCTCTCATTGGGCACTGCTGGGGCTGTCCCGCCCCCTTTCCTCCCGCGCCCCCCCAGCCCCAGATCCTGGGGCTGGAAGAGGCGCAGCGGAGGCGAGGAGCAGCCTGGGCCCCACAGCGGCCGCCGCCTCCGCCTCCCCCCGCACCTCCCCTCCCCCCCCTCCCGGGGCTCTGGGCGCGGAGCGGAGCGGGGCGGCGGCGCCAGACCGCGGGGACGGGCTGGCGGCGGCCCGGGGGACACCGGGGTCGGGGAGGGAGAGGGCCCCGCAAAGGGCGCAGCCCCAGCAGGGCGATGCTGCGGGGAGCCGTAAATGGGGCCTCGCCGTGGCGGCGAGAGCCTCCTCCTCTTCCTCTGCCTGCTCCCTCGAGGGGCGCGGGGATCCGGGACGGGGAGCGGCTCC
This sequence comes from Onychostruthus taczanowskii, assembly GCF_017590055.1. NCBI lineage: Eukaryota > Metazoa > Chordata > Aves > Passeriformes > Passeridae > Onychostruthus > Onychostruthus taczanowskii. The sequence goes on from NW_024499351.1 coordinate 7,495,553, forward strand.
GCGCCCTCTTAGCCCCAGCGCCACGGGAGAGAAGAGCCGGTCGCTCCGCGCCCCGCCCCGTTCCGTTCCCGTAGCCGAGCTCCCGGGCGCGCCCAGGTGCCCCGCGGGTGCGGGAGAGCCGTGGCGGATCCGCTCCGCGGGGGCGGGAGGGGCTGTCCCGCTGTGGCGGCGGCGCAGCGCTATCCCGGGCCGCCCCTCTGCCCGCTCATAAACAAGCGGCGGTGCCGCCGCTCGCCCGCCCGCCGCTCTCGGCACCAAAAGCCGACCCCGGGCCGCCTGGTACTCTTCGGCGGCACACGGACAAAAGGCGCCCGCGGCTACCGGCCGGTCTTCCCTACCGAGCGGCTGCCGTCACCGCCCAGAGCCGGCCGGGCAGCCGCGGCCCTGCCGCCGCCCGGTCCGTTGGGGCTGCGCGGGCCAAGGACGGCCCGGAGCGGCGGCGGGAGGTGCGGCGGCGCTGTGGCGGTGGCGTGGCCCTGCAAGGCCGGCAGGCGGCAGCGCTCGGCGCGGCGCTCGCTCCGGGGGAGTGCGGCTGGCCGGAGGTGCCTGCCCCGAGCCGGGGCGAGGGGGCGGCGGGAGGGAAACCGAGAGTAACGGTGTTGCCGGAGGTCAAAATGATGCCCTGTCTGCGGGCGGCAGCGACCGGGCGGAGGAGACGGCAGGAAACAGGAGGTAGTTGGCCGCACAGGGCAGCCCCTCGGTGCAATTTCAGAGCGGGACCTGCCGCTGCCGTGTCCTTCCCAGCCGAAGGTGCGATGGCAGCTTTGGGAACGATGGGTCACGCGGTCAGGAATGCTCGGAGCTGGGATCATTTAGAGTATGAAGCCATTGGCTCCGCAAGTGGATTTTGTCATCTGCAGGGTGCTGAGCCTGGGAAGGCTTGGATTCCGTGTACCGGTGCCATCAGTTTGGGAAGGAGGGTCTGGAACCTTAACAGAGATTATTACAGAGAGGCCAAGACATGGTTCCTGCAGTTTCTCTAGTCCCACACACACGTTCCCTCTGGCACAGCCAGTTCTCATGTCAGGCGAGGAGTTGCTATGGAAGAGCAAAGCTCCAACTGGCAATACAGAGTTGCCACCAGGAAGAGACGGCACTGTAGTGTAAAGCTTTCTCAGCACTAGCATACCTTTTAGGTGAGTTTTAAAAGCACTGTAATTCACCATTGTTTACTCCATCCTAAATACCTACTATAGCAAAGATTCCCTGTTGCTAGAACCGGCCCATTGGTAATGGAATCAGTGCAACCATGTAACATGATGTTGAAAACTAAAGCATTTCCATATTTGTCTAAAAGAAAGCATTTTCCAGATTTATCTATTTTAAAAAATAATAATGGTTTTATTGTAGCAGAATATCAGGTTGTATTGTGATCCATTCAGAACTTAAACTAAATTGTAGGAGATATTTTTCAAGAGCTACAATGTTTTTATTAATCTCAATAGTTTGCAAGACATTGGTCGGTTTCTCAGTGAAACCCCATTATTGCAATAAAACACTTGATACAGCATACATTAAACAGATTAGGGCCATTCAGCTGACATATCTCAACAACAAATGAACAAACAGTGATTTACTGGACAAGAGTATCTGAAGAAATACTGTGATATGTTTTTTAAGAGATTTAGAAAGTAAATTACAAGCTGGTCTTGCTAAATGTTTTGGTATAAACAAAACCAGTGTATACATTTGAGGACAACCAAAAACATTGTGTTTCTGCATTCTGGAAAGCAGTAGGTCAGGAAAGCACCCTGAAGGTCATATTAGACAAGGCTTCAAACTCTGGAATGTTATGCCAATGAACGATACTCCCTGGTGAAGCGCCATACCAAGTAAGAAGTTTTGTGCCGTTTCCTCAAAAATGCAAATTCTTCCTCCCCTCGTCATCAGCCCTCTCGTGTCAGTTTTTCGAAGCACCTGCAGGGGTCAGAGTACTTTTGATTCACCAGAAAATTCCACCCAAAAACCGCTGTGATTTGATTGAGAGTAGTTTGTAAAAACCTACTGTTTCCTACAGCCTGGAAACACTGCCTTTTGGTCATGTATTTTACTGACGAGGCGCATGAAGGGGTTTTGCCTTCCATGTATAGCATCGCTGAGATTGCTTTTTGAACGAGGCATGCAATTCCTGCGACTGTATTTTTAAAACACTGTTCACAAACCTGAGATTGTGCAGAAAGGAATCACAACAGTGATTTTAGTGCTAGGGAGGATGCTGCACTATACAATACATGGTCAGAGGCTTGAATTTAATAGGCTTAGTTTATCAAAAGATGAAAAGTGAACTGATTATAATGTATTAATCCCCTCATGTGAAAAAATGAACTGGTCTATGAAAAATACGTAGGTATTTTTCCAGGACTTATGTACATAGCCAGCATGGAAATCCCAGACATGTTGGATTGCATGCTCAGGCAGTTCAATATTTCCCAGACATGCCAGACCTACCCATCATGTACTGTACTGATGTACAGTATATTCAACACACAAAGAATTCACTGGACCTACTGTGCCTGTTTGCTTGTGTGGGAATGAACAAAGAAGCTCTAGAAGCAGTACAAAAACAGATGAAAAGGAAAGCTATGGACAGCTTAGATAAGAATGTTGTAGGGCCCTGAGAAAAAGAGAGCAAACTTTTGAGCTGACTGCCAAGTGAGAGAGGCTTCAGCTCTCTGTGAACATGATTAGTACCCTGATTCATGCATGGTTTATCCTGATAGCTGCATGTAAGAGAGGGAAATAGAGATATGTATGGAACAAGGACCAAAATCCAGGCTTCTTGTCTCCTTAGGTCTTGCCCTTTAGATCCAAGTCACAAATTGTTCATGCTTATGCTTGTGTTTCCCTCTTCTGGCCCCCAGGAACCAAAATACTTCATTGCACAATGACAGAGATTCAACAGGAAAGGTAGAGAATTCTCTTGCGCCAAACCTGAGAAGAGTCCACAGGGACAATAAGGTACTCCTTGGAAATCAGCAAATCTGATACCTGATGACTTTACAGGGAAAGTGAATATCCCTGTTTCTCCCAGCAAGAAGCAGCGGATCCATCTGGAAGATAGGAAATTCGCTTATCCCTGCTCCTACCTGCTTCTTGATTTATTAAGGGTACTGAAGTGAAACCCAGCTCCTTATTTCCCCTAGAAACAGGTTAGTAAATACTGCTGAATACAACTGTGGGAGGAAGAAAAGCATTCTGATATACAGGCTGTAGCAGCTGAAATTTCCTGGGCTTGTTCTCCTGTAATGTTAGTGTTGTATTGAAGCCACATCTAGGCTGGATGAAGTTGCAGCACTAATTGAGTGGAGCTGTATAGCTTTCTTGGTTATCATGGAATGCAGAGCTTTTGTGAATCCACACAGTGATATGAGAAAACTACCATATCCTTCACTGATTCCTCAGTTCTGTGCTCAGTAGTCTTCCTTCTGGTAAATCTCCCCATGTGAAAAATACATGTTCAGTGTAAATTTCCTGTAAGTCTGAAATTTTCAATAGTGATAACTGAAATGATTTCATTTTATGACATGGTTGAAGACATTTATACTACCAAAAATAAAAAATCCCCTCCCCCCAACACCAAATAAAATATCAAAATGTCCTCATTTCAATTCAAAAGGCTGTTTCCATTGTGCTGATATATGCTGGTAACTCTCTATATATTTCTGAATTTGGGAACATTGGTGGTTTTAATACCAAAGTTGTATTTCTTTCCTACACAAATGTTTTGTTTCTATTCTGCACCTCATTTTGTCTTTGTTGCACATTAAATTTCTTTTTTCATTCTTTAGTTTGTTAAGATCATTTATGTCTCCTTTGTAGCAGCCTCTTGAGATAAACTCTTTCGTAAACAGGTTATACACATGAGCAATCTCTACTACCAGAGAAGAAAAAGATCAAGATGAAACCTGCCACTAATACAAGCAGTGCTGAATCAGTCCAAACCTCATGAGAATAATTTCTCTTATCTTCACAGAAATATCATGGGCTTATTACATTAGTAGCTGCAAGGTGTTTCAGAACCTCTAAATGGAAAATGGTGGGAAATTGAGAAAGTGAATAGAAGTGTTCATTTTAATACAAACAATCTGTGTATGAATTATTTTGAACCATTGCATAACGAATAAATATCCCATCAGGAAGTCTCTAGGGTGTTTTTTAGCCCTGCAAGTTTTTCCTCTCAGTTGAATCCTTAGCTTGGGACAGCTCAGTAGTTCAAAATTTAAGTCTGGAATACCTAACAAGCAGGTATGCAGCTTTTTCTTAATACATCTTTGATTCCTCATGTGGAACATAGAAGTAAAAGTATCTGCTTTTTTTAATGGCCTCAGAGCAACTGCATAAGCAATTCTAAAATACAATTGCATAACTAATTTACTTGTGAATATTTTTTCTCAAATTTAGAAGCTATATATTAATATAAATTGTAAATAAATAAGCTGTAAATTAATGGAATTGGCCATTTACACGTGTAGTTCTTCACATTGCACTTAAGTCACTGAAACTGTGAATTCAACCCAAGGATTTTTTCAGACCTTAACGAGCTAGAATATATAACTTTAAAATTGCAAAGTTAAGGAACTAGGGAATCAATATCTATTTAAGGATATGTACCAGAAACATATTGGGAGAAATAACTACTATATCTAGAAAGGCAGTGTTGTATTTAAATTGATCACTCTCAAGGTCATGTTGGATTTAGCTTCTTTAGCATAAAAAAAGATATTCTTAACAAATAAGCATACTTAGCAAGGAAAGACAATTGGATGACAGTTTACAGAAGAAAAGTAGAAGTATTTATAACTGGTATGTCATTCTAGGGATTATTTGCATTTTTATTACAGAAAATCTGGCCACCAGAAAAGTAGGTGGATTAGATCAGCATCCACAATCCTCTTCATAGTGCTGCATACTGATAAGATTTAAAATGTTAGAATATAAATCTGAAAATACTGTGTTTATTTCACTGCAATCTGTTGTGTTTCAATAACTGCAGTATAAAATAGAGGCAATCAAATAGGATCAGGGATGAACTGGATGTGAACTAGGGTTTGTCATAGCTAATCCCCCAGTTTTGTAGGTCCTTGGAAAGTTCATATCATTCTAGTCAAGGTACTTCCTATTCTGAACACAGTTTTGAGCTCTTGAAGGAAAAGCAGGAGGGTTGAAGCTGGTGGGTAGCTGTTACCTTGGTAAGTCAGAGCCCAGCTGTAATACTTTCTACTTCAGTTCAAAACTTGTCTGAGCTTGAAACTCTTCAAATGACTGATTCAAATAGGGGCAAAATGGCTTGTCCTCTTGTTTTCAGCTCAATCAAATGCTGAAAAGAGAAAGAAACGAAACACCTCAAACCCTACCTCAAACCCCAGGAAGTATAGGATGAATGCAAGATGGTCTATGGGATCATTCCCTGAGAATGAAATGGGGAAAAGAGAGACCTGGTGACAGTGGTGACTGCAGAGGTGGGAGGACCTGGCAGTTGTGGAGCACACCAGCGTGTCGGTGTCCTGCCAACACAACTCTCCTTCTCGTGGATATGAGCTGGCTCATGTGGAGCCTTTCAGGAGTCTCTGGATTTACAATATGAGCAGTCCATAATCCAGACAAGCCATCAGCCGTTGATTGAGAGGCAATTATAGCTGATGCTGCTTTATGGCAAGAGGGCTGTATAACTCTCTGTGAGTTTCCTGACAATGTTTCTATAACTTTTGCACCATTGTGTATTCTGGCTGGAATTCACAAATGTCAGAGGTTGTTACAACAATCTCAACCTGCCCTATTACTTACTTATCAAATTAACCTACTTTTGTTGCTGCATAGAAGCTTTTATTCCAAGAAATCACACGAAATTTCCAGTATTTTTTCTAGATCTTTCTAGATTTTAATTCTGATAAATACAACTGGCCATAAAAGCCACCTATCCCTACTGACTCGATTCCCTTTTTGTCTATAATCACATTCTCAGTTTCTGTGGATGATGATGTATGTTAGCAAAAATGTTTAGGACAATGTGAAAAGCTGTTCTGATTACAGCAACTTCATATAGGCCAGATCAAAAAGTTTGTCTTCTGGTATCTACCAAGTACATTGAGGGAATCAGATTTTGCTAGTTCATCCATTAATCCTAGGAAGATAATGTTGCTTATGACAGTAAAACAGAGATTTTCCCTGAGTAAATGTGTATTTCTATAAATTGTTTGAGCTTCTTTATTTCTCTTGATGGATAGTTAGCAGACAGTCTATCTTCTCAGCTTTTAAATATCTTGGATTTCCATCCACATACAGCTTTGATACCATTTGCAAAGTCCATATCTCTAAAGTTACTGGGGTATACAGTGAGAGAACAAGGTAGTATAGGTCAGCATTCATAACAATTGTTTAGTCTGTGTTAGTTTTTGTAACATCTTAGGGCAAACCCCCACAGATAACTGGTTTTTTTTTTTTGTTTTTGTTTTGGTTTTTTTTGTTTGTTTTTTTTTTTTCCCCAAGGATATTTTTTGTTTGTTTGTTCATAACTGAGATTTTTTTTCTGTTAATATTTTCTTATTCATGCCATGATACGAATTGGCCTTCCATGGCTGATTGCAGTATATTAGCAATATCTATTTGCTAATCCCTGGAGGATTTTTTTCCTGTTCATAATTAGAAATATGGTGATTCATATTGTAAACTGCTAAGTACCCTGAGAGATGTTGCAAGTCTGCATTTTGTTGTAGGCTTCAACAAATGTTAATACACCCATCCGACATTAGGAGATACTCAATGTCATGCAAGTTCCTACACTTTTTCTTTCAGTCTGCAGGAAGAGATGTTTAGTAGATTTCCTGGTCAGGCTTGGCTGCAAGAAGCAAATGAACATAGCTGTACACCCAGTGCTTTGAACAGTGTGTATCTGTTCAGGTGCAACCTTGGAGTCTTAACTTTAGAGACTTGGATGGGAGTTATGGGAAACAAGCAGGAAGCTAAGATGACTTGCTGGTATCAGAGGTAGTGATGCAGTCAGGAAGAGAACACAGCATTTCCTGCTTCTCAAAACATTTCTGCCTTTTCATGTGAAATTACCATTTCACATGAAAAATGACGGTGGGAAGAAGCAAGCCCTGAGGAGAAGAGGAGTCTCAGCAATAAGAAAGATGGGAAGGAGGATGGATTGATTAGTTCAGACTCACAGAGAACAAGCAGACAAGAAAAACTTTCTCAAACCAGGGGGATAGATGGGTTGGATATAGTTATGGGGAATAGCATCCTAGCATTGGTAGGAACTTGCAATATATTAGCAGTTTCCTAGATATTTCAAATTCTATCACTTCCTAATGATAAAAAAATAAAACCACAAGACATTATCAGTATAATTCTCACAGTCCTTCCCTCTTAGTATATATGGGATTAATGTCAACAGCCATGTCAATGCTATCCTTTTTAAATCAGAAGGGTTCTTCTCTCAATGTTCAGGTCATCATTGCTTTTGAGCTCAAGCAGACCCCCTTTCTAGGAAATGCCTTATTTTTGGGATTACATTAAAGCAACCATTCCCATCTCCTTTCCTAGTTAGTTGGTCTAGCCCCCACAGCTGATTACAGCCTTTTACAACCTGCCCCCACAGTAACTAGGTTCTAGAGCATATAGGTAATTTTAGCATGCATTAACTCATGATAGTGAGTTTAGTTATGAAGATTTTGTAAGGTTTAATATAATTAATGTATTCTCTTGAGTGCCTGTCTTGTTGTTTTTTTCCTCTCTCTTCACTTTTTTATTATTAAAAAAAATAATTTTTTTCTTCAGAAAAGAAGATACAAAGAGTTTAGGTTAGAAGTTTGGAAAAACTTACTAAAAAAATGTAATCAAGTCTCACAAGCTCATCTTTGAATTCTACCAGAAGCATTGCTACAGGGCTCCTGTTACCTTATGGCTGTGAAGCTGTTAAAGTTTTCATACTTAGTAGTGAGGAGAAAGATTTGCTGTAATGCTGTGTCTGCTTAACTCTTAACATGCAGAGTAGTAGTAAAAAGGTATTCTTTACTGCCCTGTTGATTTGCTTCTATGGGTGATTTTTCATTACTAGATTTGAAGCAGCAAGCAGATCACACTTGTGACTATTGTACAGGCTGCATACAGCTTTTTCACCCTCTGTCTCAGCTACAGTCCAGCTTGGGGAAGTGTAGCACTGTCACTGTACTGATGTGCATTTTGGAAATGTTTTCTCAGCCTTCAGCTGGATCTTGTGGTCAGATCTAAAGTGGTGTTCCAGTCCTGTTGACATATTAGTATTTGTAGTAGATTTTATGAGGCTAAAACCATTGATACTGTCTCAAGAACTTGAACAGGCAATCAGGAAAAGGACAATCCGCAGTTCCCTTGACTTACATGAAAGAGACTCAGAACATCTGGCAGTGGGATGCAAAAAAGTCCATGTCCTTTCTACACAATTCTGTGTTTATATCCAGCATCAAGGCAGGGCAAAAGCATCTTGAATCACCTGCCTTTCCCTGGTCATCCAATATTACTTTCAGCAGATCAAGATGCTGACACATTCTTGTTTTTTAATAACATTTTCTTATCGCTCAAATTACAGAGAGACTTTGGTGGGGTTTTTATTTCTTTGCTTTGTTTTGGTTTGGTTTTTTTTTTTGTTTGTTTGTTTGTTTGTTTTCACTTATACAAGAAAGCGTGGTCCTTGATTCAGCTTAAGCCATGTAATTGGATTTAGATAATATGTTTTACAGAGAACTTTTTGGAATGAACACAAACAAACTATACAAATGGATTCTTCTAATTCTTAAAGTTATGTGGGTATTCATTCTCAATATAACAATTCTGAGACAAAACTTTTAAAATATGAAAAAGATAAGGTATTTTTAATTCTTTAGTTGAAGCTATAAAAACTGTAATTATGCAGTATGCAGTATTTCAATTCCACCTGGGTATTTATATTACAAATTATTCCATAATACCTTTGATATTTTACATTTGTTATGAGAATTTTTTTTAAATTTACAAAATAGGCAAAGAAAAGAGAAAATTATCAAAAGGAATACTCCTTGAACATTTATTATTCTCTATGTATCAATTAATTTTTCTAGTCAACCAGAATAATTCAGACAGATGTCTTAGTTTATATTCAATGCTTTGTCTTTTTGCTACTAAAATGCAATTTTTAGTAAGTGAGATTTAAAGCCTAAGAGTGACAAAAAGAGTTTGGTTTAACTATAACTGATGAACACATTTTTAGTAGAAAAATCTTAATTTGTCTCACTCCTAAAACTCATTGAGACTAATGCTCTAAGAAGAACTGGATGCACGTAACTAAAGGACAGAACACCTAGTGAAGCTGGTAAAAATGCTCTAATTAACTTAATAAAGTTCTACCTAATAATTACTTATGTGAATTACATGTCATTTTATTCAACTATGATTCTGATTTCTCCTTTCTTTTATTTCTTTGGTAGACAGAGAAGGAATGTACAAATCTGGAATGCTCACTTTCATTCTAAATCTAACTGCTCTCAGAATTTTTGTACATATGTATTAATAATTTAGCTGGACTGTAACCATGACAATATTGATTGCATATGTAGAATAAATAGGAAACAAGACTACTTACCCAGGAAATGTCAACACATAGAATATTATCAGGACATTTGAAATTCTCAGATGTGAACAAGACATTAGCTATTTATAATGTTTCTTATATTATAAGGTATTACAGGTAAATTTTTTTTAGTTGTTTTTCCCTGTTATACATTTGTCTATCAATAGTCTCAATCATTTCACAGTCGTGACATGTAAAAGGTTAAACTTGACAGTTGTCCTTTAGATTATATTGCTTTAAATGCCAAAGTGTGTCTTTCTATTTAAACCTTCTGCTGGAGAAAAAAATTAATTGAGGAATAGTGTTCACTATTCAATATGGAAATATTAGATCACATTGCAGCCATATTATCTGAAATTACTGTTTGGAGTTCAAATCAGAGCAACCAGGTGCTCTGTCTTTTGCAAAACTTCCCATTCATTCCAAAATACTATTTTATTTTTGCCTGTTTTCTCAGTTACTTTCCTGTTTTATTGTTTACAGCTTTCATTTGTAGCTATGATATTATGAAAATCCTTTGCTGGGATTTTTCCTCTCCTGAGAAGCTGAGGAGCGTCGGGAGAGAAATGTAAACAATTACTATCTGCTGCTGTGGAATGCAACAGGTGCATCTGTGATTGGTCCATGTGGATTGTTTTCCATTGATGACCAATCACAGCCACCTGTGCCAAGGCTGTGAGCAGTCACAGGATTTTTGTTATTCTATTCTGCTCTGTTCTTGTTGTAGCCTTCTGATCTCTCTGTTCTTTAGTATAGTCTTAATGTAGCATTTTAATATAATATCTAACATAATAAATCAGCCTTCTGAAATGGAGTCAAGCCTCGTGTCTCCACACACGGAGAAGAATCATCAACATTCATTCATTGGAATCAATACCAAGGTGCACTAGGGCTATAAAATGAGCTTTTTCAACAATCTGGGGACAATGCAGACAACACCTGTCACCTATTTTGACATGTATTTCAGATGAGTGAGATGAAAGCTCAAGTTCTACCATGTGCTGGCAGTTTCTGTCAGGTGAGACAAATTATTGGTGACTTTTACTGCTGGATAATACCTAAAGGAAATCAGAAACTGTCAATATGTTTGGTGAAGAGGGGCAGAGGACTGGTTCTTTGGTAGTCCTAGGACTCCATTTAGATGTACTTTTCTGTTTATTTCACTGCTACAATGTACATAGAACACTTCCTTCTCTTTATTACTATTAGAACAGCAACACAATCACCAGTATCTTTAAAAATAACATTGAAGTGGCCAATGTTAATATTAGTCAAAGGGCTGCTTCTACATCTACAAATATTTATAGGTTTTTCTTCAGGATATATAAGGGTTAAAACTGTACTATTAAAATATTCCAAATACAAAAACTGAAAAATCAGCAATTAGAAATAAATATAATCTCAACCTAATATAAGAAAAAGGTAATTTCTATAGGCCACTAATTAATGCTGAACTTCTAGAATGGTGATTTTCTGTCAGAATTGCATGTTAGTTTAACTTCTGTGATGCTTTAAATGCAATTAGAGCCAGTGCTGGTGAAGGAAGAGACTGGCAGTGGTGGAAGAGGAGGGCTGGACATTTGCATTATTTGAGCAAGATGTGACAGGGAAGTTGGTACCTGGCAATTCTTTCCTGTTTGGGTAGTATAGCTACCTTCTCACTTTGGGGTACCACTGGTCCCTAATCTCATCTGTCAGGTACTGGGACCTTTGGAGGCAGCACCTCCAAATCTATCTTTAGCTGGAATTCTGCTAAGGAATTCCTAAGGCCCATGGAAAGCCTTACTAAATACAAACAAAATTTTTCTGAGGTACAGGTACGTATGCATGGGTAAAGCAATGAAATTTGACATTTAGGGGAACTATCTGCAAACTGTCTTTATATCTGCAACACACTTCTCACCTCTGAATAATCAGCCTTAGTCTTAGCATCCTGGCTTCATTTCTCCTTTTCCTCTTTTTCTTTCTCTTATTGTTTTTCTCCATAAATGTGAACTGTTATGAAGAATTTGTGATAGGCAAGTTTAAAAGCACACATTTTCTACAGATTTCACAGAACTGCAGCTATCTCTATTCACACAGTCCTGTGAAATTGAAACAGAATTTATAAAAAACTCAGAAAAAGAATTATGTATTTTGGGTATTTAACAGAGCTAATTTCTTATTTGAATTAACTCTGTTATGTATAAGTTCACCCAAAGATTTTTGGAATTTTTTAAAATACTGACTAAAAGTGTAACCTTAGTAAACCTAAAGTGTAACCTTAGTAAAGAATTTGAGGCAATAGCCAAGGGATGTAGTAGTAAATGAGGCAAGAACAGTAGCTCAAGAGAGGATGAAGATAAGTTCCTATATACAGCATTCTCTGGCACCAAATACATATCACAAAAAATAGGTAGAGAGTGAATGTTGGCCTTTGGCAGAAGTGGTAGTTAATAGACTAAATTCTAATTCTACACTAACTTATCCATATCACATCAGTCAACAAGAGCATATTCTGTCTGGGAAAAAACGGCATTTTATGACATGCATTAAAATTCAGTATTAATTAAAATAATTTGTTCAAATACCACTTTTTGTATGAAGAACATTTTGTAACAGATAATATAATTAAATTATCCAGATTCTTGGAAATAGAAGCATATGTGCTCAACAGATGACGTCTCTTAGCCCAAGTCTCTTCTTTTTATACAAAAGCAAACAATAGCAAATGTAGTAATAACATCTTTTCCAGTACAGGAGGTATGGCAACAATGATAATACTATGTCTCAGTGACCATTCACCTCCATCAGCAAAAATTAGCTGGAAATCTAAGGGATAATGTGACAATTTTTATATCCCAGCAAGGCAGATGAGAAAGCTGAACATCTTTACATTTATCCAAGTTGCTCTACATGATCACATGGATTCTTGACAAGCCAACTGTTATGAAGTTCTGGCAGAAAACAGAAAATTATTCAACATAATCTGAAAGAGTTTGTCTTTGAAGGGTGACACTCATTTCTGCTGCATTACACAAAGAACCTTGCTTGGGGGGCAAAGACTCTGAAGAGTTTTTTTGGTGGTTTTTTCTGTTTATTTTTGGGTTTTGGTTTGTGGCAATTTTTTATTCAGCTGTCAAACCAATTACACAGACAATAAAGCCATTTGAATATTTTTATTTCTCATTGTCAACATGAAAATCTGTAAAATTGAATGGAATCCAATTCATCCAAATTGGGGAAATCTGATTTTTGATTGTGCAATGCTGAAATATTTTGGTAGCTTTTAGTCATTAATTTGCCATTTAGGACACTAAAGTATTTTGGTTTTTAGGTACACACTGATGAAAATCAAGGAGATGGAAAATTAGATTCCAAGTGGTGTTAGTGGCTTTTTCTCATATCAGACGCCCAGGAAGGGGGGAAGTGTTAAGGAAAGCTTTTCTCTACCTGAGAAGACTGGAATCTGTATTATCCTCTTTCTTGAACAGTATGGCTACAGCACAGCACAGATGACTCTGGGCAGATCTTCTTTAGGTGGGGAAGCTTCCGCTTTGCATTAAAGCACAACATTGAGCCCAGATGTTTCATGTGTTTTCCAGACCCCAACCATCATATTGTCTCTATGTGTCTCTTTTTCTCATGATAGACAGCACCAGTTACAGCACGGAGAAAGCCTCAGTCACAGCATATTAGGGAATAGTGAGGGGATAGTGCCATGCTTGAGTAACCCTAGTTCAACAATTCTCAAGAAGCTGGAAAGCAGCATGCATCTTCCTTTCTCATCTGGATGACCTTCCCATGTGAAGCCTTTTCTCCCAGCTAATTTGGTCTCAAGTAGAATCAGCAACCAGTTGAGGACTTTCTCTAAGAATAGACACTTCAAATGCTCACACTTTAAGCAAAACCTAATTTTCTTTTTTTTTTTTTTTTTAAATATACATATATATATATATATATATATATATGTATATGCCATTTAGCACCAAGAGAGGAAGAACTTGATAATACAATTTTTGGCAGAAGTAGATCAAAAATGCCATCAGAAGATATGGGAATTTTATGTGTGATTGCTGCTCCTAGACCCTGATGAATCCTGTGAGAGCCCCTTGGACTGGGCCCACTGATCATTCTGTGGGAACACTACCCCTGTTTCTCCCGACAAGAACAATACAGCGGAAAATCTGCTAAGACTTTGCCATGGAATTCCATCCCCCCCGAAGGATTTTCCAATACAGGATTAATGTGGACAGTTAATGGCTTCTTAGCTGAGCTTTAACTTAGGTTCAAAAGAATAGGAATGCTCTCTTGGGTGGAATAGCAGGCTACTGGAGGATATGAAATATTTCCTCAGTGGAGGCATTTACCAAAGCCTCTGTAGGACTTCCATGAATCTGTGAAAGCCAAACCTTTTGAATAGTCTTATGTTAATTTATAGAGATGTTTTAAAAAAGGAGTCATGGAATCCCATACCTCATATACATTAATTTTCCATCCAGCAGAATAACTTTGGCCATCTTACACTTCAGTGAAAACCTCCTCTGTAAGTTGAGTGTTACTGAATAATGGAAAGTTTCATTTCCAAAATATAATAAAATTGCAGGAATAGTGAAGGAAGTGAACATTACTTGCACTTATGGTACACTCATTTATGACTTTATAAATATGAATTTGTGGTTTCCTTTTATGCTGTTGTTTTGTATAAATGAACTCTACCACAGCATTTAGAACTGGATTAAAATGTTTCTTTTGTTTCTGCTTTTGAGACTTTTACAAAATAATTATGTTTTAATGTTAGTATTCTATATAATATATAATTATATATTATTATATATATATACATATTATAAATGTTAGTATTATAAATGTTTATGCATGGGCCTAGTCCAATTACCTCTTAACTTGGTGGAAAGTTCCCTTTGATGTTGATGGGAGCAGGATCAAGTGAATACATTAGTATACAAAATTGTTAATGATCCATAAATTAACAGAGATATTCCTGTCATCTGATTTTCAAATGTAGATATGTTACCTAAATCAAGTAGTTCCATAAACAGTGGAATTAATGAAGCCTTATTTTTATAGTATTTTTTTCTGAGGGTGAATTTCCATGTGGATTCTCCTATGCCTAACCATGACTGCACTCACACTGCAGCCTTTGCTGCCAGGACAGCAATGTCTGTATCCCCTCGACCTTTGCGGCCAGTTATTTTCATGAGACTTGTAGGAAATGTATACAGAAGAGTCTTTCAGCTCCCCGTTGAATTTGGGCAGAAGTAGCTAACAGATTTTCCAGGGTCTGGCAGATAGGCAACACGAAAGCTTACAAATGCTATAGCTGCAAGCCATATTCCTGGGGAAACTGGATTAAAAGTAAAGGAATGCACACAATGGACTTTGTATCATCAGACTTTGATAATATGCTAAAGGAATGGTTAATAAGAAACCACAAATGCAGACTTAAAAGGAGCAAGAAGTAATCTAAGTTTTAATAAGAAACATAGGAAGCCTGGTTATCCCTGTAAGCACAGCTCAGCATTATACAACCTCATGACTTCCCAGGGGAGGCATCTTGTTCCACTGAGACCCCAATGCCTCCCGGAGCTTCCCAGCATACAGCTGGTATTTGAAATATTTATGGTACTGCTACATGCCTTTGGGAGCAGTTGACTCCACCAAGAATGAAGACTTTCTTTATAAGCCAGAACAGGATAGGAACAGACCTTGGCTTGGTTCCCTCTGACCTTTGGTAAGCAAAAAATAGGGAATGATTTTACTTGGTTTCTGGGGAATGCACTATTAAGAATGAGGAAAGTGTCCTTAAACCAGCTAGAAGAGGGAAATTAAGAATTCATAGTGTCAGATCTTATAGTCTTTTTTAATTCTTCTTCATTATTTCCATCCTTCTAGTCTCCATTTTCAAAAAGACTGCTGCAGAAGTAATAGGATGTGTACTGACCGTTGGAATTGACCTTGTTTTAGTTATTCTTGGAGGAAGTTGATCCTTACATTCTTTAAATGAATTGATTAATAATCAATAATTGAGAATATATTACAACATTCCATAAATGTAAAAGCCTTAATTCCAACACATCTCCTCATTATGGAGTGGATAGTTTTATGCTGCCTTCCTGGGGCCCAGATACAGGATATTACCAGGAGGCTTCCTGAGCTAATTCAGCCCTCTGATTATTACCCTCTGCTGGTTGTCCACATTGGCAGTGATGAGGTTGATAAGAAAAGTACCAGGATAATTAAAACAGGCTTCAAGGCTTTGGGTCGATTGGTTGATAGGACAGGAGCACAGGTGGCATTCTGCTCACTTCCTTAAGTAGCAAGGATGGATGATCAAAGGAACAGGAAAACCCAGGTTATCAATAAATGTCTAAAGGGCTGGTTCCCATCAGCACAATTTTGGGAGCAGAATAGACCCCTGTAATCCAGGAGGAAGCAAATAGTGATCTTCTGAGCCACTTGGAGGATCATAAGTCTACGGGACCAGATGGGATCCATCCCAGGGTGATGAGGGAGCTGGCAGATGAGCTTGCCAAGCTGCTGTCCATAATTTATCATTGGTCCTGGCTCACTGTGGAGGCCCCAGATGACTGGAAGCTGCCCAGTGTGATGCCCATCCATAAGAAGGGCTGAAAGGAGGATCTGGGAAAATACAGGCCTGTCAGCCTTACCTTGGTGCCTGGCGAGGTTATGGAACAGATCATCTTGAGTGCCACCACACGGCGCCTACAGGATGGCTGGAGGATCAGACCAGCACGAGTTAGGAGGGGCGGGTTGTGCTTGACCATCCTGCTTTCTTTTTATGATCAGGTGACCCACCTAGGTGGATGCAGGAAAGGCTGTGGATGTTGTCTACCTGGACAATGGCAGCCCATGGCTAGGACAGATGTACTGTTTGCTGGGTTAAGAACTGGCTGATGGCTGGGCCCAGAGAGCAATGGGGATTGGTGCTGCATCCAGCTGGTGTCTGGTCACTAGTGGTGTACCCCAGGGACTGGGCCCAGTCCTGTTTAATATCTTTATTGATGATTGTATGAGGGGATTGAGTTCATCATTAGCAAGTTTGCAGATGACACCAAGCTGGGTGCAAGTGTTGATCTGCTGGAGGGTAGGAGGGTTCTGCAGAGGGACCTGGACAGACTGGATAGACAGGCTGAATCCAACAATATGAGGTTTAACAATACTACGCGCCAGGTCTTGAAGTTTTTCCCTAACAGCACACTACAACACAGTGGGTTGGGGACAGAGTGGCTGGACAGCAGCCAGGCAGAAAGGGACCTGAGGGTACTGATTGACAGCAGGATGAACATGAGCCAGCAGTGTGCTCAGGTGGCCAGGAAGGCCAATGGCATCCTGGCCTGATTCAGCAATAGCGTAGCCAGCAGAACCAGGGAAGCCGTTCTTCCCCTGCACTCAGCACTAGTTAGGCCATAACTGGAGTCCTGTGTCCAGTTCTGACCCCTCAGTTCAGGAAGGATGTTGACATGCTGAAGTATGTCCAGAAAAGGGTAATGGAGCTGGGGAATGGTCTGGAAGACAAGTTCTGTAAGGAGCAGCTGAGGCAACTGGGGGTGTTTACCCAGTAGGCTATGGGGAGATCTCATCACTCTCTACAACTCCCTGAAAGGAGAGTGTAGCCAGGTGGGGGTTGGTCACTTCTCCCAGGCAACCAGGGACAGGACAAGAGGACACAGTCTTAACCTGTGCCAGAGGAGCTTTAGTTTGGGTATTAGGGAGAAGTTCTTCACAGAAGGAGTGACTGGGCATTGAAATGGGCTGTCCAGGTGGGTGGAACAGAGGATTCAAATTTATTCTTTGTTCCAAGCAGATTTTTTATTTTAACTTAAAATGAAAAGAAAAATAATGAATGAAAGGTAAAGAAGTGTCTCTGCAAATGTTTAGTTATCTCCTCTTCTCGCAAATCACTATTTACTAGAACTCTACCACTACCATCAAGATTACTTTTAGAGACAGAAAAAACAGTCCTGAAATAAGACAGATGAATATGCCAATCTAAGGAATACCCAGACAGAATTGTCTAAATTACAAAACCTTTGAGGATATAATTTCTATATCCTCAGTAGAGTTTGTTAAGGAGGTACTGAGAAAGGTCTCAAAACTTCTCATTTGCACTTCCTGACTAAACACTTCAAGTGGGTGTTATTAATTTTGTGCACATAATGTGTTGTGTAACCTTCATTTGGCTAATTTATATACCTAATTTACATCAT
The DNA here is from genome assembly GCF_017590055.1 of Onychostruthus taczanowskii. Classification (NCBI taxonomy): domain Eukaryota; kingdom Metazoa; phylum Chordata; class Aves; order Passeriformes; family Passeridae; genus Onychostruthus; species Onychostruthus taczanowskii. The sequence continues at coordinate 7,513,367 of NW_024499351.1, forward strand.
ATTCCTCTCTGCCATTTAGAGTCTGAGATAGATGGTGAATGAAGCAAAAGAGAAAGAAAAAAGAATTTTTTTCTTTTACTTAGTTTTACCAAAGTGAGATCTGCAAAAGCTTTACTTTGCCAGGAACTTTTGTGTACTGCAGAACAAGACTGTTACAGTGCATATGTTCAAGTAGGTCAAATCAAAGTTCTTTAATTCATTACATTTTATCATTATAATTTTCCTACTTTAGTGTACCTTAAGACAATTTTAATTTGAAATCGTTTTAAAAATCTACTACTTCAGTTAACATAATTTACCTGTGACATCGATTAAAAGATTAATCCATTGTTGTTCTTTAAAAGATGTTAGAACTTATAGTGCTCTAGGGAATGATTTGTATCCTACTGGATGCTCAAGAGTGTCATCCTTCAAACCTCTAAGTGTGTCAGTATTTTTCTTGCAAATGTTTTTCTGGCCATAAAATGTAACATGGAGAAAGTTATATCCTGAATAGGTGGTTTATTGTTCATTTAGCAGGGTATCATCTTATGAAATCGTATTTCTGTGACTGTGGATCCATCCTGTTGCAGACTTCCTCCCAAAAGATTTTTTGTGGGGGTTTTCCACAAGATGAATGTTTAAAAAGTTTGAAATCAATACCTCATGCTTTGCCACGTAGGTGGTATCCAAAAATCTCTTCCAAATATAGCTATGTGTTTTGTAGCACCTGTTTCACAAGTTCTTGGAGCCTGCTCCCCTTATGGGTGAGTATTAGCATTTACTCCAGTAGATAAAACATCTGGTCCAGTTTTTGTTGGTAGTCCCACACAACATCAACAGCTGTACTACTAGAAATAAAAAAACCAACAGATGAGGACGACACACTGGCCCACAGGTCCTTCTTGTCTTAATCCTTTGGCTATTTCTATTAGACTTTGGAATTTACTACTCTGGGTAAAGTGGGGAGGATGCAAAAGCTATACTTCCCTGTGCGATTCTGGTAAAAACAACAGGATACAGAGAAAGGATTTGCACAGTATGCCTTTCAAAGATGCCTTATGCAATCCTCAGCATTTTTTTTTCTTTTTTTGCACCATATCATGCAGCTGACTTGGGAAAGGGCAAGGGCAGCCGGTGAACCTGCACAGTCTACCTCTGCCTCTGTAGAGGTCAGAGCAGCTCAGGTCTACACTGGGGAGTGCTTCATTTGCTGTGGCCTTGTGAGGCTGTGAAAGATCTATCCTTAGCCACTGACAGTATTCTGAGCAGCAGCATTTGAGGCTTAGCAAGCAAGCATTTTAATGGAGCACTGCAACACTTACAGGGACCGGGACCGCACACGTGAATGTTTGTGTTGTCTATTGTGACAAGATCAGAAAAGTTTATATGTAAATTCTTAGTTAGAAGTCTTCTCTTCTGCTTACAAAATGCCCACAAGTGCAATGGTGGCTACAAATTAGGCTTCCTGCTTTTTTTATTACAGTATTTCACAATAAGTATATATTATGTCCCTGGGAAAACTCTGATTTATGAGACCTTTGAGGTTTAAGTTTTAAGATTCTTTTAGCTTACCAGAACAGAATATAAATTTTTAGCATATTTGAGAAACAGAGACAGGAATTTAAACTTTGCTGGTACATACTTGATCATCATTGAACAGACTGACAGTCTTTACTATTTAAAGGAAAATTGGTCTAACAATTACCAATGATGCTGCATTTGTCTCCTATTGTTTCAATTAAAAATAAATATAAGGATTGTAGCATTTTCATTAAATATTTTAAAGTACTTTACAGAAGAGGTCAAGCTAATAATAATAGAGAAACTGAGGAAGAGCAAGAAACAAAGGAAAAGAAGAATATAAACGCCCAAATATTTTTCTCAGTGTTGCCAGGTAGATAACTGAAGTAGTCCATGCTCCCACCATGGGACATGAAGGGACAAAATACCTGTGTTGATCTTGCTTTACAGCCCAGTGCAAAGCTAAAAACTGGACAATCTTAGCTTCTCCTTTAGAGGAGGGAAGCAACACATTCTATCTCTTTCTTCCCCTTTCATCTCAGGATCAAAACCTGGAAAAAGTGCTCTGTACTCACTTTTTAAAGGCATAGTCTAGTCCTAAGTATATGGTCTAAAATGAAAATACTTTGCTGAACTTAATATTAGCTTCTTTAAAGTTACTTTACTACTTTTTCTACACCTTAAAAAAATAGTAAACAAATTCTTAATGTTCAGTGTACAGCCATTATTTACTGTTAAGATTCCTATATGCTTGAACTGGTGGTAATTTTTTTCCAGTATTATGAATCTTCATTTGGCACAAATTTACTGTGTTCAATATATCCTAATTTGTTCTAGGTTATTATTGCCTTTGCAGTGGAACTTTAGCACTGATTCTGAAAAAAATAAGGAGTGCAAAGGCAACTGTTTGCAAGGCAGAGCTAGATAGAAGTTTTATCAGAGTAAGAAGTTCAGTATTTCATCCTCTGAGTAGATTTTATTTTTAAGGAGGTTTCCCAGAAGCCACACAGAAAAGGGAAACAAAGCTAAAATTGGGACAAGGTCAGCTGGATATAGACGTGACTGTAACAAACCTCAAATAGTTCTGTTATTTTTGTTTCAGCTAAAGTTCAGAGAATTTTTATTAGGAATCTAACCTAGATATTTACACAGGAATTGGAAAGAACAACTTTCTAATGGCTGCCCAGCAGGGAGGTTGTATTCATAACTGGTGTTAACTTCATACTCAATGCTGACACATATCAGTTTAAATATTCAAATATTGGGAAGCCTCCCTTCTCTCCTTATGGAGAAATAATTTGAGCCAGTTTTCAATTACTCCTTTCTTGGAAATATGTATATATATATATACACAAATGTGTGTATATATATGTGCATATATATATATATATATATATATATATATATATACACTCATGTAAACACATGTATTTTATCAGAATAAGATATGATTATTTTTCATTTTAAGGGCTTCACAATCAATGTGAGTGAGAACGTCAGTTCTTACTTAAACAAGATACAAATGCAGGTAGTGCATATTTTCCAAGCATAAATTCATTATTTCAAATCAATTGTTAGGGCTAGTTTTTCTCAATTAAAGAAAAACATGCTTTTTACTTTACACACTCCTCTTCTAAAAGGAACTTACTCTATCACAGATGGAGCAAATACTTACATGCCTATGGTGTCTTCATGGGACTGCACCCTGCTGCCCTCCACCCCCCCTCGCAAAACTGCTCCAAAACATTAGGTATCAGATAACATAAGTCACAGAGGTACTCAGAATTTCCTCTGTTGCTAAGAATAGACATTACTGTTAGAGGTTTCTCTGGGAAGGTATCTGCAAATTAGAGTTAATTTTCTGTCCAAACTAAAATAGCTTAAATTTATTTGTTCTCCTAGAAGGCATGTTACATTAAAATGAGAAATGCTGAATATCCCAAGTTGGTGTTTACTTGGAAGTTTTAGATCTGGGAAGATTTAATTTAGATGATTTCTACATTTTGTTGCTGATGTGCATATACAAAGAATATTCTGTCATTCTGACTTTCATTTTTGTGATGATTCTATTGTTTATTTTTCACTGTTGAAGCATACAGATATTATCTTTTTTTAATGCACATTTAAGTAAATACTAAGCCAACCTATAAAATACATAAACAGCACACTGGGAACATAGGTATACTCTGTATGTTTGTAGTGAAGGCTGCTGTCCATTCTTCTGAAAGACGACACTTGACAATTCATGCGACATGGAAAATACAGAGGTTTTAAATAGGGATACAGCTAAAATGCAAAACTCAGCCAAGGGCAACAATATCCCTTGCAAACTGTTTTTAACAGTTGCAAACTGCCAAATCCTTTAACAACAGAATTAAGTCTCACTGACAGCTGAAGAAAAGCATACCTGATACTTAAGAGATAAACATGTATAATTTTCAGTGTCAAAAAAAAGGGAGGCTAGATCTAACCTTCAGCCTGGATTCAGAATGACATGATACAGAGGGAAATGCAGTTTCTTTTCACTCTATCGTGGTCATTATCATATGGGCTAAGCCACAAGCTGTCTCTAAATCTTTCTTAAAAATGGGATCAAGAAGGCAATTTAATGGCATCTAACTGCAAATATAGCACAGAAATGGCATCTAACTGCAGATACACCACAGTAGTCTTCATACTTTGTGACTAATCCTAAGGACTCTGTAAAGACAGGCCACATAGAGAGCATCTCAGTGGGATTACTCTCATTCTTAAAACCACGAATGTGTTAAATTTGTTCACAAATTATGGTTCTTACTGTATAATTAGTGAAAGTTCTTGATTCTCATTGCATAAAATCACAGTAATGCACAAAGATGGGGACTAAGAGATGAGTTACTTTTTTTCCATTTTACAGTGTGTAAACTTAGGTGCAAGAAGATGGACAGTTCTTGTCCAGGCTGGGCAGGGAGATCTTGAACAAGCCCTGAACTCTTAAGTTTAATCTGGGTACATTTATCTGACAGCTGTAATTTTCAATAAAAAAAGCTATTTATTTACTAATTTGATGTAATGACATTTGATTGCAGGAGTAATTTCAAGTAATTCAAATAATTTAAAAAGAGAAGATTTTTTTTCTGCTGTCCACCTTAAAAGAGCACCACTAAATTAAACAATTAGAACTGGTTACAAAGGTAAGCTAAAATCTAAACATAATAAGACACTGTTTTCAGCATTTCAAAAGAACCAAATACAACACATCAGCAGCTTCAAAATCCTTTTGAATAAGTGCACTCAGAAACAACTAACTAGCAAACAAAGCTTTTAGGAAGACAGTGTGGTCAGTGAACTTTTGGCATGTCAATTCTATAAAATGTAGGCCTCTAGAAATATTCCTCACATTTGAGTAAATAGAAAAGAGCCAAATTTAGCAACACATGCTCTGAATGGTGCATGATGATTTGTTGCTTTTTACAAAGTTTGACAGGCAGGAATTTCTGTAAAGAGAAAAGCATACTCCTTACCTATTGTTAAAAGGATGTAATTTTTCTTACGTTTTGAAGGATTGAGAATAATAAAGTGATCAGAATCTCAGAGACCAGTGGGATGATTCTATCAGAATACTTTATATTTAGGTGAACTTCTATTCTTTTCAAGTAATACAGACACTGATTAACCAACATCCCATATCATGGGATAGCTATCCTGTATCCTAGCATTTATCATAATTTCTAGGCAATAAAGCTGATTCTATTGATAGATAGAACATCTTAGTCTAACAGAGTGGGTCAAGTAGTACAGAATTACAGAACATTCTGAGCTGGAAGGAACACACAAGGACTGTTGAAGTCCAGATGCTGGCCCTGCACAGGAAAGGCCCAAGAATGACATCATGAGCAGTACATAAAAAAGAATGTCCTTTGAAAATAAAAAACCTTAGGTTTGGAATTTTTTTTAATTTTTTTTTTTTAGCTATTGATTTCATGTAAATATGCACATGAAGATTTATAGAAGGAAAAAGTGCTTCAACCTCAGGAATAACAAAAGTGATAAGAAATCAGTAGTTAACTGTATCTCATTGTCTTTGGTGAATGTCAAAGCAGAATCAGCATAGCTTCAGCAAACATAGTGTTGGGGTGTTTCCCTTCCCATGTCTTTCAGAAGGGCTATTTTACACCTCCAATAGGAAATCTTCATGCTTAATGCACAATTGTGAAAATGCCAAATAAGAACATCAATTATTAAAAAGGATAAGGGCATCAAGGTGGATTGATTCTACTAATATGATAAAAAAATGCTCTGCAAACAAAATCTATTAAAAATTGCACTAAAAAAGTTGATTTTCTAGGATTTGCTTCAGGAAGTGATTAAGCACATGCTTAAAGTTTACTTTCCTGGACTGAAGGCCTTTAACAATTAATATGGGCCTCTGAAAATGGGATACAGCACATTCTGAAATATGCTGTGCTCCCAGATAAAACAGGGCAGAAGTTACAATCTGATGTCTAACAGTGCCTCTTGTACCACCAGAACCACTAAAAGAATCACAACAGCAAAAGCAAAGCCAGAGATGCATCTATGCCTGGCTTCAGCACACAAGAACAATCCTGCCTTTTTGGTTTTGCTCTTTATTAGTTCTCATTCTGCTCAGAATTCACAACAAAGTTGCTTGTACCATCTGAATATATCAATTGTTTTAATAAATTTTGTTGTAAGTTTGAATTGTTTCTTCACTTTTTATTTTTTCTTCTTTCATAATTGCATACTTTAGAGTTACATAATCTGTTTGTTTGATTTCTGAACATCTTTTTTTTAGATGTTGCACAGATTCTTAAAATAGGAAAGATATTGTGTACGCTTGTGTCATTAGAACATTGTTCAGCATATTGTTTCATTAAGAATGGATATGTTGCAAACTTTTCATGGCAATTACTACAATAGACGCCTTTGTTTATTTTTCCTAAGTTTTTTCCCTGCTTGGTTACATATTATTAAATTTAGATAAATTTTTATGATGTCATGGTTCTCACAAAATCTCCATAGGGTTAAGACATATTGATATGAAAGATATAAAAAATAACATGTTGATAAAAATCAAAGTGCAAACTCTGGGCAGCATAACTCAGATCCCAATAGTTAAAAATAGAATTGTAACAGTAAATGAGAGGGAAAAAGAAGAGGGAAAGGAATCAAGATTAGATGGCAAATCAAAGCTGATAAAATATGTTTAAAAGGAAAATGCTGTTCCTCACTGGCATCTATGGATATAGCTAAAATCAGCTCTGTGTAGTTTTGATAGACATAAACATTTAATTCAAATGGCAAATATATTTTCTTCTCTTGAGAGTTATCCAAAACAAATAAGAGTGCCCTCTCCAAATTATCTCCAATGAGAATGCATTCAATGCATTTTTAAATTGAATTATAATTTCCTCAAGTATAATTATTAGACATTTAAACTATGAACTGGTATGCTTAATTGGGTAATCATGGTAAGTCACACATTATTCAGGTTACTTAATAGGATGAGCATGCAAGCAGGTACTTACTAAAATAATGAATGGTCTAAAGTCTACTTCTATGAGCTCAAGCCTGCAGTTTTTAAGTTCAGCAAACATGAATGTCCCAAATTTAATTGCTAAATATTCCCAGAAAATATGTGCTGGGCCTGTAATTATTTTTTTTTTAACATGGGTGATTGAATAATTGTTGAGTTTTTGCAACAATATTCTGATATGCTTTTTTTTTTTTTTGGTTCATTTGTTTTTCTCTCTTGTTTTTTGCCTGATCACTGTACTAGGCACAAGCTCAAAGCTATTTATGGGTAAAAACACCAATGATGAAACAAAAGCCAGAATACAGAATATATGAACAACTTCTTAAATATTTTATGATACTTTGAAAAAACAGAAATCAAATTCAATCATTCAGACTAAGATACTGTATTTTGCTACATCTGCAAATACAGTAACGATAAACAAATTAGTCAAAGGTGAAAATTTGCTACAGCCTTTGAATCCCCAACAATCAGACTGAAGTAATTAATGTAATATAAGTATGCATTTCTGTGGAATGTAAGGATTGAAATTAATGAAAAATGTGGAAGAAAATGTGGAGTAAAAATTGATGGAAAATAAAATTTCCATGAAAAAATTTAATTTATGGAATATGTCTTTTTTCATTGGTCTTTCATATAGCATATTTGTTTTCCTTTTCTGTAAAGCTGTTGAAGAGAGACATGTATAAAGCCTAGGTATTCCTAATCATCATTCAGAGCATCTAAATTTGACACAAGCTTTGACTTTGATATTGCTGTTTTAAAGTTGATCTAATACTGTTGCCCTGGAAAAGAGCAGTCCTGTCTTTTCCCTCTCCATCCCACCCAGAACTGATCATTTCTGCCCACTCCCTTGCAGAAGCTACAGTGATTTGATCAGTCTCAGGGAGATCAAGTCAATACACTCATGTTGTTTAAAACTCATTCTATTCTTCCAGGGTTAACTTTAAAACAATTTCCCTTGGTAATAGAAAAGAAGCAGCAGAAATGTGGTGAAAGCTGGACCATGCATCTCAGCATCAGGCAGTTTTTTAGGTCAGCTTACATTCATCGTGAAACTGATCTTCAACAAGATGTCTAAAAAATATGACATGAACTGGCTTTGGTTTCCTCACTTCAATAAAAAATGCTGATGGTATGAGATTTCTCAGCCAACTCTGACTGAGGCTTTTATTCACTTTTCTTGCTTGTTTAATGACAGGGGACATAGAGAACATTTTTTACTGTAGTTTCTGCTACATCTATTGAACACAGGTTCTAGAATCATCTTTACCTTCTCTTACTTCCTCAGCTATAGTCCCTGTTTTCAATCACTTAGTTTACCATGGTGCTGCTCTTTATATCAGTGATAGATATTACTGTCAAGATTTATAGTGAAACATACATATTCCTATTAATATCAGAACTCATAGTTCAATGCTTAATAGCAAAGAGATTCTACTTACAATGCCCCCAGCAAAATCCCTTAAAACCTTCTCATATTCAGCCTCAGAGTTAATTCTCCATCCTTACCCAGAATGTCTTTCCTAGACAATAAGTAGTCCCACTTTCTTCAACATCATGCTTCTGATATCAGTGAGGCTTCACTATAACTGTGCTGTAGTGCTGTGCTTAAACCCACAAATGTTTCCATTACAGCATCTCTGAATATGCCATTTCTTTTTACCCCGTGAGACACCTGCTACATCTCAAAACTATTCTTGTTTTTAACATTTACTAATATTTACTTCTTCTTTTTTCCCCTCTAAGGTTGACAAAAGGAAGGAGATTCATTGACAATTCTGCTGCAAAGGCTGGTTTTCTCTTTCTTGTCTTTGACAGACTCATCTGCTCCTGTGCATCAACATGTGGCTCTTCAACTGTACAGAGCAGTTTCCTGCTCTTCCCACTCAGGCTTCCTCCCATATCATTTCTCCCACTCATCTCTTTAGATCAGGTTTAAAATCTTGCCTATGCTTCCTGTCACATTAAGATCCTAGCATCTATCATCCACCTGTTAACGTTTTGGATACGCCTTTTAGAGTTTGCTTTTCACATAGTGAGAAGGCCATGGGTTGTCCCTGTGAACCTGTGCAAAGTTAGCATGTCATCTGCCTCTAAACATTTCCTTAATAGTCTCCTGGGCAACATTTTCTGCAAATCTCTTGAAAGCAGCCAGATTCTGTCAAGGGCTGTCAAACCATCATATTGATTTAACTGGCTTTACTGTTCCTTGAACTTCCCTGTTTTAAGCCCTGCACTACAAGGGACTTGCTGTATGTACACTTAAATTTAAAAGCTTTGGGGAATCGGTTATTTTTTTTTCTGCTTTTTCCTATGGTACAGTACTTCCTACAGAGAAATCCCAGCTATGACAGAGGTGGCTGCTACGGTAAAAAAATCCATTATTATAATAGATTAACAATTATTAATTTGAGCATATAAAAATAACATACCATAACCAAACCCTAAGTCTTTTGGTACTCTAGTATTACATTTGTGACCAGACAAATGTTAGTGTTCTATCAAATCAAAAATTGCTTTATCTATTTAAAAATCCCTTCACTCTTTCAATTAAAATATTATAACAACACAAAAACATTGGTAAAGTTTCTGTACTTGAAAATTCCAAAGGATAGGGAATGGACTTTGGGATAAAAGTCACTGGATGGGACACAAAGAAGTGGCTTTCTTTCACTTCTCTGAGTACAGCCCTTAGTCAAAGAAAGGGCCATGAATGGCTATGGAAGTTGCTGCTGGTATTATTATGGTAGGAATTCTACTAACGTTTTATATTTATACAAAGGAGAGATCACATTTTCTAATTTTCTAAGAACAAAAAAGTAACTAATTGCAGATTTTAAGTGTATGTATGGATAGAGAAGAAACACCATTTTTCCAGATTGGATTCTTGTTTTCTTATTGTACCTCACCCTAAACATGTTCCTTAAGTTGCGCATCCCTCTGTGTGCGTACAGGCTGATATTTTGCACAGAAGCCCCATTATTGAACACCCACCTCCTAGGATAATCCAGAAGCAGCAGCAGCAATCTAACAGGACATTCCTTCATCAGTGATGCCATCAGAAAGAGCTGCTGTGTGACCTCAGCATTTGAGAAAAATGTCTCTATGCATAAAGTACACGATTAAATAATTTGTATTTACCCTACTACCGTTCTAGTGCTTGCCCAGTTCAGGTAAGAAATGGTGACAGCTCTTCACAGAAAGCAAACAAGGTCTCGGTAAGATGTAGACATTCCTTATTTTCATTAGCCTCATTTTAGCAGATCAAAAAGGTCCTGAGTATAGAGAGGAGATGAGCTGGATCCATTACCACGTGTATTATTCATAGGGTTAGACCTGATTATGCCTTCTGACATCAAAATCCATGAGGACAGCCCTCATTCAGAGTAATCTAATCTAAACTTTTAAGGGCCTCCTGCTTTTCAGTGTCCTTTCAGTTGCTGTGGATGAAGACATACTGCTCCAGGGAAACCACTCTGAGCTCCCCCAGGCCACCAGTTCCTTTGTGCTGGGGAGGTCAGGGATGGCCTATGACAGCTTAGTGATGAAGTGCTCAACACTTAGAACTTTATATATTGAAGGGAAGCATGAAGGAATGATTTAACAGATGTATTTGTGCCTGCAGAAATTTATGGGCATGTGGATATTCTGTGCCAGGACTTTTGAGCTGCTGGCAAATATCCTTGCCAAAAGTCATGGAGCTCAGATTTACACAGAGTATATTTGTCATTAGGGTTGGTATTCATCAAATGTAACCTTGGTATCTTGTATTACTAAATGTTTCAATGCGAGTTGTTTTAATTTTTTCCAGAGATAACCCTGGAATTATCTTTAGAGCACTCAACATTCAATCCCTCTCTCTGGATTTGCCTTTGCTTAACTCGCAGCTCTCTGTGTTGAGTGTGATTGGTGACATTTCCAAAGAAAGGCATCATGAAGGAAAGTTGCCTCACTGTCAGTGTCCATACCCTTACAGTTTGGAGGCGATGGATTTTTTTTACCTTCTGAAATACCATAAAAGCTTTGGCTTCAAAGAAGATCTCACACTGCTACAATATGATGACTGCAACTTGAGGGGGTGGCCTCTGCAAGCCACTGGCATATGGGTTTTATGTATTAGGGTCTGTAAAGGAGATACCACTTGCAAGGATTTACAGTGTGCCAGGACTGTGTGCCAGATGGTAAAAGCCATATGAGTTGCAGAGTTCTTCAAATAAGTTTTTTTTTAGTTTGTTTTTGTTTATCACCGAGAATATGCTTCTGGGTTCATAAAGTTTCAGCATGTTCTGCCTACTGCGTCATGGAGAAAAATATTAACTCCATCCTGAATCCAGGCCACCAAGAGAATAAAAATAGTATTTAAAAAAGGAGGTAGGCAGGCCGTTTCCTGGGACAGAAAAAATAGTTTAAAATACATTCTTGCTATTTTAATACTAAAATGAATAGATTGTTACGGCTGTTATTCTCTGAAACAATTTATTCAGAAGATTAAGCAGAGTTCTTTGAAACAAGTATATTTAAACACTCTGCTTATCCTGTTCACCAGGAAATGCAAAGTTTTTCTTGTTATGAAGAATTACTCACATTTGAGTTTGAGCATATGTTCACTCATGAGTATCATGGAGGGGCTTCCCCTACCACACAGACAAACGGTATAATGTGGCAAGCCCCTAATCTGAAGTCACAGGCCAGGGAAGCACACGTAACTCATGGGACATTGCACTAGCAAGAAGTCCAGGAGCACCCACACGGGATTAAGGGCACAGTGTGCATGGGCTGGAGGGGGGCTGCCAACCCCCAACAGATGTACTGCGACAAAGAGGACGCAGCATCAAGGCATTTAACTGCGCTGTCCACCTGTGAAGCCAACTACTGTGCCTGTGAAAATTCTTATAAACCCACCACTGCTTCACAAGAAAGAAGACATGCGACCGTCAGGAAAACCGTGGAGACGCCGGGCTGAGGGAACCCTGAGGGCAGAGAGGATTCCGCGGGCCCAGCCCTCAGGCGGCAGGCAGGCGCTGGGCAGGCCCGACTGCAAAATGGGAGCTCGTCCTCCCGGGCCGCCGCGGCTCCCGGCTTCGGCTTCGGCTTGGGGTCGGGCTTCGGGTTGGGGTTGGGGTTCGGGCTGGGGCCCGGGCCGGTGCCGCCAGGTGGCGGAGCGTGCCCGGCGGGCAGCGCTGGGCGGGGCAGCGCTGCCGCCGCCGCGTGTTCCTGTTATTGTCCCTAAATAGCTGACCTTGGGAGAGACGCGGCCCCGCTCCCAGCTCCGCGCTGCCGCCCGCGCCGCCTTATCAGCCGTTTGTTTAGCTGGGTTGGGAAGCCGAGCCCCGCCTGCCTGCCCCGCCAGCAGCTTCGGGGTTTTTCCACCAGCCCCGCTGGATTTTACTAGGCTCCTCGTAGCAAAGTGTCTCGAAGCACGGGGTAATGCCCTGGTTTTAAAACTGGTGTCCCCCGGCGTGCGCTAAGGGAGCGCGGTGCCGCGAACGCGATCAGAGCTGGCCCCGAGCTACACCCAGAGTGCCGCAAGTTTATGGGAAAATGAAGTAATCGTAGGTTCAGTATAAATTCCTGTGTTAAACCCCCCGCTTCATGCTTTGATTCTGAGTCACTTCAGCCAGACTACAGCTACCATTGACATACAGGCTATGGATGTGATCCAGGAAAACAAGATATTTTGGGACCGGTGAAGGGCATCTCAAGTTTGTATTGCTTACTGGTAAAATTATTCATTTTTGTTGAAACCTCCAATTCCTGGCTGAACCATGCTGTGATAAATAAGGGTAAAACATGGTTTGCTTGACTTTTGATAGTAAGCTGCATGCTGCTTTTTGTGAGTGAGAGATCACTGCTGCTTGTGGAGGCGTCCCAGTCTAATCCCTTCCGTAGACAAAATTGACAGCACAGCCACATGGTGTACATGGCAGATGAAACTGCATGAATGCTTTATATTTATCTTATTAAATTCAAAGTGCAAATTGGTAGTGGGAATTCTGTTGTAACCACCAAAAATAACCATCCCTTGTGCCTCGTGTGTGCCTGTGCCTCCATGTTTCCTGATACATCTTGGTTTTCTTTTCCTTTTTGTCTGCTGAAAAATAATTTAGTCAGTCTCTCAGCCATTTCAGGGATTTTTTTTTTTTGGTTTTTTTTTTTTTTTTTTTTTTTTTTTTTGGTTAGTTGAGCTTGTTTTCAGGCACCTAGGCCTAGGAGACTTCAATGGACATGGGCATTTATGCTCAGAATGCACTGAACACCCTCATTTTACTCTTAGTTGTTTGGAGCCAGTTTGCTGACTTAAATGTGCCATTGTACATGCTGAAGTGATTGCTTTTTTCCTTTTTATCTTCTTTTTCTCCATAGTAGTTCAAAACATGTACAGCACAGGCCAAAATATAAAGTGTTGAGAAGCTCCCAGTCAGACCTAAACTTGTGACTGCTGATCTAAAGTGTTAAGCCAATTTTTGATACATCTCATATATGAAAATGATTCATCACACTGAAGCCCTTTAGAGCCAAACAGGGAGATGCAACCTATATTTCCAGAAGGGAACAGATCCATAAACAGAGACAACAAGTTTATAGAGAATAATTCTTACCAAAAAGATCAAGTTGGGCTTTTTTTAAAAATTTTTTTTTTAATTTTTTTTTTGGTAGAAAAAGACTTCAGAGATGTTTTTCAGAAGTTTGTGCAGCTGTTCGTTTAGTTGGGTAGAAGGAGGTTTTGGCTTTCAGTGTAAAGTAAATATTTTCAGGGATCAAAGAGGTGGAAAATGGGGGTGAGGTGAGTGTGCATGTTGAGAGGTAGCTACTCAGCTCTGAGTGGGCTATTACACAAACAGGTATTATATCTGTGTTTCTGTTTACCACACATCTAACACTCTGCCAATGAACAAAAATGTATATTGACTTATGCTTTGGATAATTTGAATAAAACAAATCCAGAAAGGAGACCTGAGAAGTTCTTGTTTTTATGGTCTCTTTTCTCCCTCATGACTCCAAGAGGTATAGTGTCGGGCCTTATGTCTTGCCACACCTTTCTCTACTGACAGAAATGCCTTGAGTTTCATTTGGAGGGATTTGGGTTAACCACTAGTTAGAGGTCAAGAAATTCTCCATTCCTGTGGAGGCGAGCCCTCAGTCTGAGTGTTCTCCTTAATCCAGCTAGTGCACCTTGAGGTTTGTCTTAAAAGCAGGTAGAAGGAGCTAATTGGGTATTTTAGTTGTCTTCAGTTTTGAGAAGAGAATCATGGGATCTAGAGACAAATATTCATAAAACAGACACCGCTAAAGCAACAGATAGAAGCAAGGGTCTAAGCCTGAAGGTATCTCACCTTCAAGTATCTCACCTTCAGGCAAGGAACGGAGGCCCTATGGAGGCCTCTCAGCTCTTTCCCAATAGTCTGACCAAAGCGACACCGCTGCACCAAAATGTAGCTGTCTTTAGGTATAGGGAGCCAGACCCCAGAGATGGAGCAGGAGACGGGTTACAGAACCCATGAGAGCATTCAGGGCCCTGTCAGATGTCAGCTATCATAAACACAAGAATCAAAAAAACTGCTCTGAGGTTTTTACATGATTCCTTAACATTTTCTCAGCAAAGAGGAGGAGATGTAACTTGTCCTTGTCACAGAAGAGGAAGAAAGCACAATACTCTCATCAGGCCTGCAAAGGCTGCACAGAACTCTTTCAGCCTGAAGCCTGATGGCTCAGTAACAATCAGGTTCAAAGGACCACCTCAGCTTCCTGCCTGAACTAAGTACTTCTCTGGCTCCCCATGCTTTTTGTCCTTACCTTCACAGGTCCTTGAGAGTTCCCTGCAGCAGCCACCTTCTCTCCCCACAGAGTTTGCATTTGTCAGTCTCTGGAACAGAAGTCATTGACTTCTGCTGCTCTGTGCTGCTCTGTGTTTATGGAGATCCTCCCCCTTGAAATTATTTGGAGACCCATTCATGCTCCACTCCTTCAGATCATCTGACTTAATATTCTTCCTAAGGAGAATGCATTTAGAAAATCAGCCAATTACACTAATGGTGGCTAGCCTGAGGGGAAGGTAGGAAGAGGGTGGGGGGGTTTTAGGTATTGTAATATTTAAATAATAATTATCTATTAACATGTTTCTAAAATGGTTTAAAATTTAGATGCATGTTTTTCACCAATCACTCAGTTTCATAATTTTTGTTACTTTTTTTAGATAAAATCTGCAGTTGATTTGGTCTTAAAATAGTTTTCCATAACTACCTAAAAGGTGATTAAGAACATCTTAATTATGTCTCTGATTCAGAAAAACAGACATTAATTATGTCCTAAAGAACTATGCAAAACTGAAACCAAAATTACTAGTGCTACTTGTAGTGTAATTTTGGCCTATATTAATTTGTTACCTTTTTCTTAATTGTATAAGATTACTGCTTTGTCTGCTGGGGATTTGAGCAGTGAGAATACTTGACCTATTACTCAAAAGGAACAGTCTTTTAACTCTTTAATGGAAAATTTATTTTTCTTGTTTGCCTTAATTTAAACACCATCTCTGAGTTGTCATGAACAAGGAAAAACGTAATCAAGAGGGATGGCAATAGCTAGTAGGTTCTATGCAGTGTTAACATTCCCAACCTGCTAGCAGCGTAATATTTCTTTTAACAAATATGCCAGAGTTCTTATGTCCAGAACTGGAAGAGTTCAAGTACTCCTAAAGAATGGAGGAGAGGGCACTGAAAGAGTGCCATGGGTTAGTATGCTTATACTTTGAATAAGTAGGC
Source organism: Onychostruthus taczanowskii (assembly GCF_017590055.1). Taxonomy (NCBI): domain Eukaryota; kingdom Metazoa; phylum Chordata; class Aves; order Passeriformes; family Passeridae; genus Onychostruthus; species Onychostruthus taczanowskii. The sequence continues at coordinate 7,529,168 of NW_024499351.1, forward strand.
TTTTGAAAGAGCAGCCTCAGAAAATACGCTGCTTGCTGAGAATGCAGCTTGTAACTTTAATAAGTGCTCTGGATTAATCCTTCACTTTGTCACAGGACACATAGAGATAGAAATTGTTTAGATTTCACAGAGTAATTAGTAATCAGTCATATAGGTAGCTATAGCTGGTGCTCGTCCCAGCACATAGCTTTGTGTTGACTGGCCAGAATATCAAAAACTCATGAACTTTATTGATTGTTTCTGGATTATCTGAAGTAATTGTTTGATAACAGTCCACAACTGTTTTGAAACAATTTCAGACACATTCACTAAAGCATGTTAGAACTGCTGCTTATCTCCCAGGATCAAATGGATAAACAAGGCTTTTGTACATACATTTGAAAAAGCTCTGGGAAAATTAAGCAGAATTTTATTTGCAAATACAAACTCTGTATCAAAGTCCACCATACCGGCAACTTTAATCAAAGGTTTTCTAGACTTTATTATTTGTTGCAGATAGCATGTATTTTGCACAGGAACTGGATAAATATGGTGGAGGAAATAGAATCTATAATGTATGCCTCCCAGACATCCTACATCCATCAGTAGGATGTGCATAAAATTACAAAGGATGTAACAATTAGGATGAAGTTGTTGTCAAGAAGGTATATTACTGGGAGCATGGCATGGCTGTTTTTGGAAAAAGGGGCATAATGATGAAATATATTGACCAGCTGTTACGAGACAAAAAGGTTTAGGAAGAGAAAAGTGTGCTGAAATTAAAGCTGATGTCCATGCAGTTACTGGGGAGGAAAATGATTATGCTTTTTATTGGCCTGAAGGGGTTGCAAATGAAAATGTTACAGTAGGATGTGAGTCTTTTAATACAGATGAAGGGCTGAGAAAGAGTAAATGCCAATTCCCTTCCTAACAAGCTACCTTTAGCTGTAGGGGATATACAGAATAAAACTTAGCTTTAAACATGTAATGGGAACAATGTTGGGTATGTGTTACACATGGCTCTGTTATTAGTGAGTCCATTACAAAGAACAGTAATTAATAAACATATATACTAGATATGTATGTATATGTAAAAATCCATCCTAATTTCTAAGACTTTGAGTTATGTGTTTAAAGAAAGCCTCTATTTAAGTTCCATTGAATTTAGAGCTGTGCTTGACTCCTTTCTTGATCTGGGACTTTACTTTCCTTTTCTGGGCATCATGACATCTTGAAACTCACATTTTGCAAGGCAGAGTCAATATGATATACTGCAGAAAGTATTTTCTCATGAAGACTTTGTTATTGTTCCCATTTTCTTTCATCTCAAATAAAAATAACTCATGCTGAAAATGCAGTCTGTGTATACTGGCAATTAAAAACAAATCAGGAAATCTCTCTGCTATATTAAATCACACATGCCTAGTTATGATTTAACATGCTGGGGAATTAAACCAAATTCCACCCTGAAGTATCAAACACTACTTTTGTAGACACTAGGTTTCTCATTCAAAATAACTTTTTTTCCCCATGCTTATACCATTCATGTATGCATCCCAAAATTCCTGTGGAGAATGAAATTATTGGGTTGCCTACCAGTAAATACATGTGGTTCCTGTTTAAAGCAATATTCCAGGTAAGTGAAAATGAGAAATCTTGGAGAGCAGCCAGATTTGCTTTTTCAAATGCAATCAAGCAAGCTGCCTTGCAACTGGCTATGCTTCTTCAGTGAAAAGGCAGCAAGAGGAGACATTAAAAACAGAGACGAAGCAAGAGGGAGAAAGAGCATACACAGCACACTAGGTACAAGTTCTACCTTTGTTTTCACCGAAGCAACCCTACTGAAATAACTACTGCAGGAAATAAACCTTGGTGTATCAAGATATTCAGTAAACAAAAAATAACTGATGTCACAGTACCTCAAAGTGGAGGAGATGTGCCAAAGCTTCTGATGTATGACATTCAGCCAAGCTTCTTGGTTAGTCTCACCAAAACAAATTAATTCTCTTGTTTTTCACAGACCTGTTTCAACTGCTGTCTCTCTCTCTAAGCAGTTAGACAGTATACTGAGTTTATGTAAAATATTTTCTATGAATAATCACAGAGTCACAAGGCTGAGATCCAAAGCACATGTAGGCAGTTAGTGAAATCTTTTACAGAGAATTAATATTGAAAAGTATGGTAATTATTATTATTAATATCGACTTCTGAGGGAATATTGAAACAGGCCTAAATGTAGATAGTTCATATGGCTGCAATACAATATGGCAGTAGAAAAACAACATGGTAATTTGATGCTGCACACAGAGAAGCTGTACCAGAGGGGAAAGAGAGAGCTTCAGGAAAGGGCCTTTGTAAACACTACCTAGAATTCTCTTTTTAGTTTGCTGGCTAGAGTGCATTGCCAGGTGACACCCAAAGAGCAGCAAAATACCAGGGAAATGTGCAAGGTAAGACTACAGTCTTGAGAACAGTTTTTGTTTTTGCTGAGAATGACTAAAGAGAAATGTATTGTAAGTATAAGAAATGCAAGGATAACAATTAGAGAACTTTTGGAAATTCTTGGTATCAGGGGCACTTGGTGGGCTTGTTGACCTTGCATACATTTTTCTCAGCCTCTCTCACTTAGACTAGCTGCTAGATGTGATCTGATTGCAGTGAACTGTCTCAGGGCACTTGTCACCTCTGACACTTGCAATTAGCCTCATCAAGATGTTAGAACTGTAGGCTGTTGAGGATATGGCTGCAGGCAGAGGGGAGTCATAGCAGGCACCCTTGGACCTGTCTCAGTCAGGAAGGCTGGCGAGGCAGCTTGTAAGGTGGTGCAACAAAGAAGACCCTTGTTCTTTGGGGGTCTCATTCAAGACAGACAGGGCCAATTTACTGCTCAGGCAGAGCAGTAAGTTGCCAGCAGTAGCAACAGCTTTGCCTATGCCAAAGGGCACAAGTTTGTAAGAGGACAGCTTGCTGCACAAACAGCAAATTGCTGCCTCCTTCCTCTCCTCCTCTTCCTCCTCCTCCTCTGCTCCATGGCTGAGAAAGGGGTGAGAGTTTGCCATAAGACAAGCATTACTAAATTCCTGTTTTACAAACACCTCAAAAAAGGTCCATTGCTCCATTTCAGTTTTACCCTCAGACCCCAGGGTCTCTCCAAATTCTTCCAGCCCCACCATCTGCCCCAGTGCCCATTAGCTGCCTTTTACCTCTTTTCATTTCACTGGTGTGCTGAGCCACCTTAATCTTTTCCCACAACCAGCTTCCATACAGTATATTCCCTGAGACAAGTCAGTTCTCCCTGTATAGTAAGTTGCTTTGAGGGATTTTGTCTTACCATCCAAAAGACAGATGATTAGTCACATGAGGCTGATTTTTTACTGCCTCAAAGGGACATCCTATCTTGGGATAGACAAGTTGATATAATAACTTTCACAGGATGAATGTGAGTTCCAGATTAGGTCTGCATCAGCCAGCAGAATGTCTCAAGGTGTGCAATTCTGTAGACCAAAGCAATTGGGAGTCCCTCGTGTACATGCCTCATGCATTTTGGGAGTTTGTACTCAGCTAGATTTCTTCTGATACAGTCTGGAGTGTAAGTACACAGTAGCATTTTAAGTGTCACAGGTCTGGTTTATGCCTGCATCTTCTGATTTAGATCTTTCTGGAAGAAAATCTTCTTGAGCATTCTGAAGCAGCTCCACACTGTAACCCAAACCACAGAAAGTGGGAAGATTTGAATTAAAACTCTGCGTAGATGCATTCTCAAATAATTTCCAAATATTCTTAAGAGCCACTTGTAGGAGATTTGGTTTTCAAAAGTCTTTGCAAAGAACAAATTATTTGTATCTATCATTCTATTAATTCTTTCTAAGAACTTTAATGGGATAGACATGTTTACTATTACAGAAGCTGAATTGTTTAGTTCGTATCATTTTATAGTAATCTGTGGTGCTTTTCAACTCTCTATTTAATTATGTTCTCAACTGTTTTGCTTTGCACTGAAATAAGACTATAAACAGAGTCCACAAACATACTTGTAATATTGACTGTGTAAAGCATCTCTTCTCAATCTATCAAGTGAAAGGAGGTTGTTTTATGAGAGGAATTTCGAAAGATCTTTGCCAGATTTTCTGCCTTTCAAATGTTTGTACCAGTTGGAACAGTGAACATGTCACTGAATAGATGGTGAGTAAAATCTTCCCATTCAATGAGACTAGGAGATCAGATACTAGGTCAGACATCATGTCTGGGAGATTATCTTAGAGGCCTTTCTTGGTCTAAGTGTAATTGTCATGGCTCAGTGGGACAACAGGGAGCATAAACAGAGGAAAACAGAGGATTTCCTCTGAATATGTAAGAGGTAGTGGTGGGCATTGATAGGAGTCAATAGAAGAATGAGCCAGGGTCTGCTGCTGAGAAATGTAATGTTTGCATGTCTCTTGTATGGGCTGAAACTAAGGAGGGAGAAGGGTCCTAGGAACTGTACTGTGAGAAAAGAAAGACTAAAACTGAAGAAAGGACTTCTCTTGAATCTTAGGTTCACACATTCTGATCAGGTTTGCAGCTTGTTATTTTTCACCCTTTCTTTGACTCCTAGTGATCATGTTCAGGTAAACAATGCTGCTTCTCAGAAAGTTGAGGGTTCCCAGGATATCCCTTTTCAGCAGCCAGAAGCTGGCAGTGCAGGACTCTTCTGTGTGTGCGTGAATACTGCAGGTCTGTGAAATCTTGCTGGGGCAGTGACTGGCCTGTCTGCCCTACTGCAGTGGGGTACCCTGACTGAAGAATGGCTCAAAGGCATCTGGAGAAATGGTAATTTCAATTTAAAGAAAGTTATAATTGTGAACATAAGAATAATAGCAGGAAAAAGATCTTGTCCTTTCCGTGTAGTGATGCCATGCAATACAACAAAGGAGCACTGGCACTGAGTTAAGTCTGAACTACTGAGCTCTAAGTAGATGTGCTGGAAAAGATAGCACACAATAGGCCAGAGAAAGAAACACAGTTGATTCAACAGCACCATCTTTCACATGCATTTGTCATGGGGAGAGCTAACGAATTTTGATTTTTTTAGGTCTGATGCAGACAAATTTTCAAAGAAATCAGGATCATTCATATTTTCTCTCTATCAGCAGAAATGTTCATCTGATAGGATATGATCTCTATTTGTCATCTACAATGCCTGATGGAATCCTTTTGAGTCATGTTTTAAAAAATTTTAATGAAAGCAAGAAGACAACTGGAAAAATTGCAAAGAGAAAGTGTCAAAACAAATGAAGTAACTTTCTTTAGAAAAATCCTGAAGCAAGGCTTCAAGTGCAATTTAGGACATCACATAGAGGAAATAAGATACAGGACAGAAGATAAGCTTTCTTCTGGAGCTTGAAATTAAATTGTGAATCAGCAAGGTACAGAAATATAATGCAAATATTTCAGACAGAAGATGCTGCAGCTAAGTCTCTGTGAATATTATATAGCTAATTACTTTTGTGTTTTCTGTACCAACCTAATTTTAGGTCTTTTTTAATAGATTCACAAATAATCTGCTAACAATATTAGTGGTTTAAAGATTCTTCTGTTATTAAAGTTGGGAATCAATTGCTACTTACCAAGAAAGTTTTGGTTTCTAAAAGGCCTATCTTATTTATTTATACAATTCTGTCTCAGTTAGGATTTAAGGTGATATTTTTTTTCTTAGACAAAAATGTCAGACAAGGAAAGGGAAAATATAGATGCTTTTTTTTTTTTTTTTTGTTTCTGAAGTGAAAGCCTTTGATTTTTCTGAAAGGTACTTGTGAGTGAGGATGCAGAATATCTCAGGTCAGAGAAGAGGCTGGAACTAAGATAAAATTGGGGATTGATTGAAGGACACTGCTAAAATGTAACCACTTCCATGATGTTATGAATAAAAATATACCTATTTTTATTTAAGGTTACAGAGAAAAAAAACCGGTGGGACCAGTTGCTGTTAAATTAGCTTAATTGTAAAGAGTTCTTTAATTGCCCGTTAATGGTTGGTGGTTTAGCCATTGTCCTCCCAATGCTTGCCCCGGAGCTACACCTGGACACGGCAGCCCAGGAGAATGGGAGTGGCCTGGGACCACGTATGCAAATGAGAAATGCACAGCTCCAAAATTTTCCCGTTTTCCTAGAAAACCCCTAAAAACAACGAACCAATATAGAATTAGGGGGCCCTAGGTGATGTCTAAGGATGGGCGTGAAGTCCAGTGCCTGCTTGGATCCTTTTTGCTTCACACCCTGACCTCAAAAGATGTTCACTAAGGAGGGGACCCGAAGAGTTGGACCGAAAAGTAGGAATCTGCGAATCTCCCGTGAGGACGCAGTCCCCAGCTCTGCCTGCAGACCAGCGGACAGAGCTGCATCACCCTCCTCCTCCGTGCCACTCTTGGGGACAGCGGCGGCGTGGGCGCGACCCGTCGATTTCTCCCCACCTGAGCTGAATCTCTTTAATAAAGGCATTGAAAAGGAGAAAGATCTCCTGCCGTATTTATGTCACATGACACGGAGTTCAAATGACTTTATGTTACTGGTTTTTTGAAACAAGGGATAGAGAATGCAAACACAATAAAGTTTGCCAAAAAAAAAAGCAAGCTCTCACTGAATTAGTTTATTAATTTCTCAGCCTGTGCAAAATATATCAGGCTTCAGTCCAAAATACTCTATTGTCATTTTGAGAAAAACAACTCCAAACAACCTTGGAATGTCTAAAACAGTTTGAAATGAGTCAGTTAGCATTCACATTTTGAAACAGTTCACAAAAATGGTGACAAGCATTATATTCTAACAAGTTTCAGATTTGACGGATTTGGGTCTTTACACAGAGTTTTGGGGTTTTAGATTGAAGCCTGTTTCTCTTTTTGCAGCTATCCAAATTGGCTGTTGCCATTGTCCCTGCAGCTGTCACATTTTACAAGAAGAAGGGTACAAAATGCAAAACTGAATTGAGGAAAAGTCAGACAAGGTGACTTCTGTAGGCTGCAGAGGAGGCATCCATGACCTGTAGCCTAAGCATCAGTCTGTTGTAATAACTAGTGCATTATCAATGCTGAATAAAAAATAGTCAAAATAAGATCCATGCCATTGTGAAAGTTTAAATAGAGCTTTCAGTATCTTGCTTTTTAACTTGCATCCAGCTGAGGGCCTGATGGTGTTGAGTGGAGAAACTCAGGGTGTGCGTGTGCACCATTCTGGGATGCTTTTTCACCAGGTGCAGGTGCTTTGTGGATTGTAGGGTGCAGCATGGTTCCTCATGAAGTGACAGAATCCGTATCTCCCTCTGGAGGTGTCTGCAAGTATCTGGACTCCCAGGAGAGGAGAGTTTGTGATCCATACTCCACTGTATGTGTGTGTTCATGAATGTGTACTTAGATGTGTGTATGGGCCAATAGTCCTTCTTGGGATTATTTGTAGAAGGCGATTTAGAAACTTGTGGGTATTTATGAGCATTTCATGATGTATAATATTGTGGTTTATTTGTTTTGTTATTGATATTGGTCATGATTACTAGTTAATGATGTCATTAACAAAACACTTTGATTCTGGTTTGGTTAAGGTTTGTGCAATGAGCAGTTTTCCCTGGGACAGGAGAAGAGAAATCTCTTCTATTTCAGGAATAGGAGAGAATGCAGGTTGCCAAAGAACAGTGGATAAGCAGCCCTACATTAGCAATACAAATGGAGTGGCAGATGATTTATGGGCTACACAGGAGAAAAAAAGTCAAACTAATATAGATCAAGTTTATGGTAGGAAAATTAAGTTGAAGAGTGAGATCTGGAGAATTTTTGGACAAGCCTTGCAGAAACACTTTCTCACACATCTTGGTGGGGTCTGAGTAGAGGAAGTAAAGATGAAACAGAAACTGTGCTGGACCAGGGGAATGGTCAGTATTAGCTGCATTTGAAGGCATTGGGAAGATACCGCATGAAAAGCCTGACAACTGTTCATGCAACAACTCAAGTTTCCAGCTGAGGTAATGAAGAGACAGAAGGAGCAAAGTCTGGGACTTAGTAAGGGAAAGGACAAAGGAGAGATGGTAACTTACAAGAGGATAGACAGAAAGGCTCATTTCAGAAGTGGAGGTGAATCAACTGTTGTTTTTCATGGCTTTGGAGAGAATAAATACTCCAGGTGTAGACCCGAGCAGTAAGAGCTAGGTTGCTCTAAAAAGGAGCATGACTGCTCCTGCTTATAGTCGTATCCTGTGACTGTATCTGTACCACTCTGCAGCACTTGTCTTGTCTGTGCATGCAAATGTCTGGCACAAGACTAGAAGCTGAACCTTGAATAAATTACAAAACCTTGGCAATTTTCAGGAAAAATAGGGAATGACATCACTAAGATTATACCAATAAAAAAACCCTACCACTTTTTACTGCCATACAATTTATGGGATTCTATATTAATGTGGTGGTGTTGTTTATTGTGCTTACATTGTAGCTACTTCTTCTTCAAAATCACTCACTTTTAATAATCTCCACAGATTTTTGGCTACATTGAAATGTTACATTCTTGGATATTTCTTTCCTAATGGCAGGTAAAATCTTTTTCAAGTTGTGGGTTTGCAATCAGAGACTGATGAAATTTCTGACCAAAAATTAATTGGAAAATAGAAGTTCTTCAGAATAAAAATAATTGAAAACAATTTTAACTATGCTGATTTGGAAGCATGGGATGTCTTACTGAGACTCTCGGCACTACTTCTTATTGTGATACTATAAATAATTCTCAATAATTTTCAAATCTTTCAATAGCAATCAAAGCTCCTTTCCTTGCATTTTAACTTTATCAAAATTTAGCAATATGAAAACATAAGTATGAATATTGAAATTATTTTTATATATTTTTAATATATATGGCTTTAAGTCACGAGGAAATTTATGTAGAAAGCTTTTGAAGGAAAATATAATATTGTGATATTTTTACATAAGGTGTAATTGTGAAAGTTATGATTAGATAGGTGAAATAACTGTTATTAAATGAGTGGGCTCTTGCTTTCACATGTACTTAAAAATCTAATGTAAAACTGATAGTAACTAAAGTATTGTTGGAAGAAGTTGGTTCAGCATGACTTCTGGCACCTTTTGTTCCTTGTCTGATACTTTCTTGAATTGAACACTTTTTTTCCTTTACTGGTTTTATGAAATGTTTGTTAACTTTCTTAGTTCTTCCTTTCCTATCATAAATTAAAAGGCTTAGGGAGGAGTTGCTCCCTTGAGCTACTTCTAAGTTCCGAAAGTTTTGGCACAGCCCTCTTTTAGTGTTCAGTAACTTTCTAAAGAATACGAGCTTTCTGAGAGACCTGCAGCAGCTTCATCCTGTAACTTTGGGATTGCATTCACTGTTCCAAAGATGAGTGGCCTTTCAATTTGGCACAGAGGCAGTGTGGTCTGATCAGTGTTGTCAAGTCTTTGCTGCTCACAAGTTATTGGAATGAGGAGTTAGCCAAGAAAAGTTGCTATGGTAAAGGATTGTTTTGATTAAAAAAAATAGGGAGGAGGGCTGCACAGACCTACCACCAAGAATAACTCTGTTGTGATGTTTTATTATGAATCAAAATAATGTTAATACTGTGTTAGTAAAATGACAGTTCTGAAGTGGTGATGTAGGGCTGAAAACAGATTAAGGTGAAAAGAAATGAAAGAAATTGCCTTCAGAATTAATAAAGAAAGGATGGAATATTTCATTTTTTAGATCAGACCTATAATTAATTTTAAATTGGTATTGACTAAGCTGTGTCGTATGAATGGTAGTAGTTTAAAAGGGAGACCAAACTTTAAGGAAAAACCTAATGAAACTGTGACTAATTATGACATAGGTTTTGAGCCCCCCCAGAGTATTTTCTATGACAATTTCAAGGCTTTATCCTATGCATTATTTAAATTATTTTTCAGGTAAACCAGATTGGCTTCATCCTAACATTGCAAATTTCTCACATGGTTAATGAAGTCATTGTCTTTGGGGTGGCTTTGGGGTGGTCCCCTCCCCTTCACTCAAATTCCCATTAAAAATGGTCAGATATGCAAACCATCCTGTCATCCCCTTTAATTCAGTTATGCTTGTGAACTTTACTGGATTGGGGAGTGCCCCGTATTTTGAAAACTTTTTCTCATGGGGTGGGGAGCCAAGTTTGACAGAGTGAGTGCTTACTGGAGATCTGTGCAAACCAGCATTCTTCCAATTTGCTGTCAGCGGCTTATAGTCATTCACATCCTTATCAGATGCTGTGCTTCCAGACAAGAAAACACCCTGATGCTTTGCTATTTATTTTCTTTTTTTTTTTTCTTTTTTTTTTTTTTCCTAAATTGTGCCAGCCCTCAACAGAGAGAGTGAGGAAGAGGGAGGAAGAGGTTTTTACTTTGGCTGGCACAGTGCAGGTAGTTCAGTGGGAGTCACTGCTCAGATGACACAACAAGGGATGGCTCTTGTGAGACATTATGTCACATAATGGAGTGTGGGAATGAGAAAGGAAGCACCCAAGCCAGAGGAGGTTGGGCACTGGGATACACAGGACTTAAGAAGACAGGCCCAGCTCTAGAATGGGCCAGAACTTGTGATGGATCTTCTGCCTTTAAGCTGCTGGAGACTGGGGAATTGGAACAAGAGTTTGGGCAGTGAACACTTTACCTGCCAAGAGTGTAGTGTTTATTGTGATCGCTGCTGTAGGGGGCTTAGACCAGTATCTACACAGCTGAACAAGACATAAATAAATTACCCTTAATACCCTGCTCTTACACAATGCTTTCCACCCATAGATTTCAAAGTTCTTTCCAAAGAAGCCTGAAATTATTTTTCATACTTTTCTGAGGGGGAAGCTGTGGTAGAAGACAAGGGAATGACTTCATGGTTACCCAGCAAAGCAGGGTGATACAGCTGGGAACACGGGCACAGTTCTCCCAAATGCCAGTGCGCAACTATGCACATGAGAAACCTGCCTTTCCATATGTGCTGCTGACCTGCTCTCTATAAAGGGTTTTCCTGGTACTAGGAATGTGTTTCTTAATATTTCAAGGTAAATAATAAAAAATCCTGCTAATCTAATAACTAGCATAGGCAGATTTCATGGTTGAGCATAGAATTAAACTAATGGTCTTCACAGTTCTTAAGAATTTGACCAAAAAGTGGAATCCACTTTGCCTTTTCATTCTGTGTATCCATGTGATTCTCTAGTAACATCTGTAGGAGACCATTGATAGCCTGTGATCTGTCCTTTCACCTTTGCAGAAAATTTACTGTTTTGATTTTTTTGCCTAAATTGTTTGATGGGTGGTAAAGGATTGTTGTCTTCAGTAGATTATTAATGGTGATGTTGCAGGGTCAAAAGCTCAAACCCATTCTCTTTCAATGGAACTGCAAAATTTGTGGCTAATAAGTAGATTTCAGCCTTTATTTTTTCAGTGGGCTAAAACCACATCCACAAAGGCCACTCCTTCTGAATGTGAAATAATTCAAAATGCCTTTGGCTGTTTCTCCAGGCCATAGAGAATAGTTTAAGTATAGGGCCATGCACCAAGGCAACCAGAGATGAAAAAGCTATGAAAAATTTGCAGTGAAACATTCCTGGAGTCATCCTTCTAGCAGAAATTATGTGCAACAAAAGGACAATTGATGTTAATAATTCATTCAGCTTTAGAAAGGACTTGCTATGTTTTCCTTGATTGAAACGATAGCTAAATGATGTCTGTCCAAGATTTTGTGTGCCCAGTGGGGAAGACGTAACCTTGATCTGCCTAGAACCTCTAGTAAATCCATGACTGCCTTAACACATCATTAACAGAACAGTTTAATACATACAGTATTAAAATGATCAGATCCTTTGAAAGTCAGCCAAACAACACAGAAACTCATTTCCAGAACTGACTTCTACCTCTTTATTGTTGCCCGCCTTGTTCTCTCCAAAAACCACATGGGGAGAGAAAGTCCTGAATTCTTACCTTTTTGCCCATGAAATCAGGAGCAAATTTCCAAGCTACTCTGCATGTCTTAATTTTAAGCTGATATAGTCTGTTCCTTTTTTCTATAGCCTAGGTGTTGTTTCAGCATGTTTATGTACTTTGTCACGCATCCATCCAAGGTGTGGAGAAAAATCTTCTTGCACCCTTGGGCTGTGCCTTAACCATTCTGTTTGGAGCTTTCCATGGGCTTAGCACTGATCAGTTGTTGAAGACAGTACAGGGCTAAAAACTGGGGAAGGCCTGAACTAAATATTCCCCAAGAGCCCTCAGAAACATTAGCAGGCAGGGCATAGTCCACATTCCTGGGGCAAGGAAAAGGCACAGGTGCTGTCAGTGAGGAGTTTGGGGAGCAGCCCCACCATTAGGAGTGCCAGCAGGGTGAATGGATTATTACTGCTTCAAGAATGCTTATGGCCACTGCTGGGCCAGGCTGGTGCTTCTGGAGTCTTCTCCTCTTCAGCATCCCTGACTCCTCCAGTCTCTTACGCAGTCTGTCAGCAGCTGTGCCTGCATGCGTGAAGCCAGGCAGGGATGGGGCTGAATGCAGCTGGTGGCAGCAGCTTGAATGGGAATAAATTATACCTGTCTGAGAAGCCTATGAGTTGCTGTCAGATCACTGGTTCTGTTTCCCTTGTCTGTCTTCATTTTGCAAAATGGTAGGTGAAGACCTGAACTGAAAGGCTATTAAGAATCGAGTTCTTTAATGCTTTTTTGGCCACACATTGAGAGAGAGAGAGAGAGAGAGAGAGAGAGAGAACTATTTACTGAGGAATTCTATTTGAAACCTGGAAAACTTATTGCCAAAACACAAATCAAATGAGCACTCTATGTCGCAGTCTTTAGGAAACACTGCATTTCATTTTATGTTAGAAGCAGCTGGTTATTGCTGGATGGTGATAAGGCAGAGGATGGCAGTGGAGGGGTCACCCTTCCACAGAGCCATTTACCAAGCTCTGATCTAAAGGCAATCTTTAAAAATAAATGAAAAGGGGATGCAGTCTGTATGAATTCAGAGATGACCTAGCACACAGTTTAAAGATGCTTAAAAGAGGAGAATTCTTTGTGTGTGTGGGATGCTGGAGAGCTGCCCTGTTTTTGGATATGCAAAATAAAGATCTGTTTTGTAAAGGAGCTGAACACCTGGAACTTTCTTTTGGCATTAGCCTACTAGTCAGATAAAACAGAAAAATTCTAATCTAATCAATCTATTAAATAATTATTTTTCAATGAGAAAGAAGCTAAAAAAATCCTAGTAACGAAGCTCTCCAATCAATACCTTTGCATAAGTAGTGTGTGAGTACAGAATGCTAAATTGAGGCTACACCGATATTTGTTTATATACAGAATGTACACACCCACACATATGCCTTCTCCCAACCATATCTATACTAGAAAAGACAGGATAGCTGATGAATGAGCCAAGAAAAATGGGTTTTTTTGGATGATACCTTTTCAGAACTGGCTTCTCCACAGAATTCAAAAAATGTGTTTGAAATTAGAGGGCAGTTTGTAGAGGATATAAAAAAGTAGATGGAAGAAGAAATCACTTAGAGAAATGCTAATCTCCTCCTCCACAAACTGCCCTTTACTATGACTCTGACCTTTACTTCTGTCAGTTGAAAAGATCCTGAAATATTTGTTGTGATATTTTGGGAATAGACAGGTACAGATAGAGCTATATGCTGGCTACTCTGACTCATTCCTTCCCTACAGATGAAGGTGTAAGGAAAAATCTATCTAAACATGCATACAGACACATTATTTGTCATGCACTAAGGCATGCGCGTTTAAATTAAAACAGTCCCTCAAAGTTATTAATTTTTATTAGTGCAACACTGACCTCTCAAACACGAAATACATAAGTAGTGATTTCAGTAATCCTCATGCTTGCATATTTTCTTACTGCCTAATTACTTAACTTCTATACCACCTCACATGGACACCCTCTTTGCTGAGCGCGTTTGTTCTGCCGTAGATATCCCGTTCATCTGCACCGAACGTGGTTTCACACATGAGAGAGACTGTGAGACATGGAACTGTGAAAACAGTTCCTACTGTTATTAATGCTAACTGTTACCATGCCTGCCACTGCCAAGTGCTGTGCAGCAATTACAGCAAACTACTTAATATAGTGGCCATTGGGAGAGGAGGAGACTCTGCACAGTCAAATGCAGCAGCTGTTTTAGGGATAAAAACATGCACACAGCTGGCTTTTGGGCAGTTGCTTTTGTTTGCTGAAACACTCACTGCAACTACACATAAGCAAAGCATGAATTTCACATTCTTGGCATTATAGTTGAAGATCTCTTGTTGATTTTTTTGGAGAGTGAGTTTCTGTCATGCACTCCATGTTTTTATTGTATGAACATCAAACAGTGTATGTGTTGATTGTGTTCCTTAAACTCAGGTTCTGAAAGACTTTGGAATCTATCCCTCTTTCCTTTGTGATAATCTCAGGATGTAACCAAAACTCTTTTGAATAAGAAGGCAACTTGGAAAGGATATATTGACCTAGTCCAGTGCGTACTGGCTGCTACCCCTTTGTGAATAAGGCTCCTTTCAGTTGTGTTGCTGTTTGTACACCTGAAACTGCTGCTTATCTGTGCAAAAGTAAGCCACTCTGTTTAAACAAATGACGGAAAACATAAAATCAATTGAATATCCTGTACAGAACACTGGGGGATTTTTGCAGTGTTATCAAGTTTATGTCATATCAGTAATTTGAAATTACTGTTGAGCCAATAGCACTTATTTTAGCAAGAATGAGCCCTGTGATAATTTTTGATGTGATTATTTGGTTTACTGTAAAGCCACGTTATACTTTGTCTAATGGTTTCTTTTCTTGAGCTCAGGGTTAGATTGCAGTATTTCATACCTACTTTGCATGGCCAGAAATGACACATCACACATGTGACACATATGACAAAGCAACCAAAAGCCAAACTCATACTTGCAATTTTATAAACCCTTAAGAAGTGATTGTAGCCTCCTCCTAATTTGCTGTGTTTCTGCAGTTAAAAAAATCTTACTTATTATAACTAAAAGATGGGTTTCATAAGCGAATTTAAAGCTGAAATGTGACTTGTCTTCTGTGTGTCACACAGAAGAATGTACTATCTCTTAAAAGTTAATTTATCTTGCTTCTTGGAATTGCTTTGCAGCTATGCTGCAGAGATAACATAACAGTGTCAAACGCCTTCTCTTTTCAAAAGCCAGCAAGCAAACAGCTGTGAGTGATTCCCCAAACCGTCATTCATCATGCAATGTTCAGAAAGTCACAAGTGGAGATGCAAATATCTCACTCCCATCCAGGGCTGCCCTACATATGTAGGACAATCGACTTCCTTGCAATAGCAATTGGAAAACTGGCGCTTCTGCAGTTGTGTGCTTATTTGCAGTCAGTTAGTGAAAACTCAGAATCTCAGAACAAGCCAATAGCTCACAAATACAGCAAAAATGTGGTTTTATGATGCATATTATCAGGTTTTGTCTTTTTACACAGAAAATCCCTCCCTTTTCCTCCATCTCTATATTCTCCTCAAGCCAAGCTGATTAGAAACAGCCTGTACTAATATCTTAGAACACACACACTCAAGTGATAAGATCTTGGTCAGAGAGATTGACATTGATTAATTAGTGCTCTTGAGGTCACACACTTAAAGGAAAAATGTTGATATTTTGAACATTATTTTAGTAGATTCTGATGTTTTATAAATGAAACTGACAATTTAAAAATCTGAGGTTCAGTAACATAAAATATAGCACAATGAAAAATCCAGATGCTGTGATTTTACCAGGAGTGAAAACTTATTTTTACTTTAGAGAGTACAGAGACTTCTCATAGTTCAAATAATATAAAAAAGGAGTGCTTTACTGGCACTTTTAGGTCATGTTTCAATACATACTGAAATATTCTTTTTTATTCCAGAGTTGCTCCAGATTGAATTATTTTCATATTTATTCCAGCAAATTCTTTAATGGAGTTTTGAACTCTCATTAGAGCAATGATTTATTTTCTCCTTTTGGTTGTGTATAGCTGCTGGAGCTGTGTGGCTATATTGGGAGCTAACAGGGTGGCAGATGTAGAGAGGTATAATTAATACAAACCAAATGCACATCCACCGTAAGAATTATATTTGCACTTAATCTAATATGTATTCATAGCACAAGTGTGGGGATGACTTCTTACTCTTTCACCTTCAGAGTTTAAAGTAATAAAGTTCACTATGCAGGAAAAGTACAACAGTGAATATACAACTCAGTAACATAAATTAAGGAGAATCTGCTTTCTTTTTTGCATGTAAAATGTTGGGATTTTTTTTTCCAAAAAAGAAAGAAGGTGGCTGGTATTATGAGTGCTGCTATGTGTGGCTGTAGCAGCTTCCCAAGTGAGTCATCAGCTCTGTTTGGATCCAGACTTTCAATTTCACTGCACAGACACCACTGACTTAAAGGAAAGGATTTCCTATGTTAGCTGGCAGAAACCATAGGTTTTTATAGTCTAAGGATCATCTACTTGAGAAAAAGAGCTAACACTGAGTTGCAGCTTCAGGAATTGCTTCACGGCTATGTTTGACAGAGCCTGTCCTGAGGTGCTGTGGCTTCTTGGTTCAAGGGACAAATGGATGGATTGGTTTCACCCCTCGTTCCGCAACAGATGCAGCCTCTGGCTCCCCATTTGCTCCTCAGTAATAAATGCTGCAAAGTGCATGGCATCACCACAGGGAGCTGAAATACTCACACAATTCAGGATCCCCAGTGTCAGGTCCAGTAGGAAGTGCTACCTGGACCTAAAATACAGAGTGAAAGGATCTTATCCCTGTCCTTAGAATTATGTACCTGGATGTCATTGGGCATGCCATTAGATGCCTATCTGCATTTTCCAACACATTTCAGTTTAAAGAAGTCTGTATTTCAACATCTTTTTTGCCTTTTTTGCCTTTTTTCTCTTCTGTGAAGAGAATCTAGAATCTGGAATCTAGAATCTAATGGTTAGAAGTCTAGCCATTACAGAATGAATTTAGTACTTCTGTACAGATTCTGAAATAGAGGAGAATTTGGTTACAGTTTCTCTTGACAGATATTGTAAAAGATTATCCTGGCTTAGTTAAAAATAATATCAAACCTGTTTTGAGAAAGAAGTCTAGGTGGGTTTTTTCCCCCCAATTTATACTGATTTTTCTGTAAGTGATTTTTTGTATGAAAAATCAAAATGGAACAAAAGATTGACATAAATGAAGATGTCATTCTTTTAATATGAAGATGTCAGATGGCAAAAAATCCCAAGCCACTTTCTGAACAATTTTATTGAGCTTGGAACTATTCTGTTCATCTCAGTAAAGTTTTAGGAATTTCATGTTAATTTTTTTTTTCATGGGTTTTTTTTTATGTTAATTTTTTTTTTTTGTTTCTCTTTAAGAAAGGGTAGGATTGAGGGTGTGCACAATTTGCTGTGATTAATGTCTCATTTTTGCTGTCACTGAGCAGTGGGCTTTGCTCCCGGTGGAGGTCAGCTGTGAGAAGGCAGAATGCCCACAGGTACCCCCTCATCCTGGGCAGAGCTCAGCCATCATTTCCAAGCCTGGGGGCTCCTGGGTGTCTCCTGAGATAACTGTAATGAAATCTGGTCCCACATATTCAGTAGATGGACTCAAAATGTACCATAGCAGCTAGTTACAATTTTTTTGTTCGCTGGTCCTAGCTATATTCCTTGCTGATAGTCAGTGTCAGTAGATGCTCTCCTGCAATGTACTATGCAAACAGAAAATTACACAGTTAAATAGTCAAAAGTCAGGGTGTGAAAGCAGAGCAATACCTTCACTCAAATACCATTACCCCAGAGTTTTAGCCATTTCTTCATGCTTCTTAATCATACTTGGCTCAGAAGAATTAAAGGCACATTTCCTTGAGCGTGGAAGTCTCATTGAGCTTTCTGTGACACAGGCTGATTAATCTCATTCAATTTATGGCTGTTTCTTTTGGGGACACATATCAGTGTCTGGGAGGGGAGAGTCCATCTGTGCCTATAGGGATCAATCATGGGTGCAATTCGTCTATGACAGTTCATGGCCTCAGATCAGTTCTGTATGAGAGTGTTTTTCACAGCTGCCTCTGCCTTGCTTATATGAATTTAGAGTAACATGAGTTATTAAAAATTTCCTTGCAAAGTACAAGTCTTAGCTGCTGGACAGAAATAAGTGTTCATATGTCCATTTCTGGGATATTTCTCCTAAGAGATTTTCACGGTGACAAGAACACTTTTTCTCAGCTGCAAATGCAATCCACTTTTTAAGTACAAGGCTTTTATAATCCTGGGCTAGGAACAAATTCATCAAAAATCTAGAATTATTTTCAATTCTTATAATTACCATTTTACATATTATAACTATGTTGATTTTTCTTTTCTTTTGAGAGACTGAAAAAATAGCAAAAGCCCACTCTTCACTTCTTAATAGTGTTTGAATGGATAGATACTTCAGACTTAAACTGTGCAATTATTGTCATGTATCACAGACTATTTCTATTCAAAATAAAATATTACTTATGCTGGCTAAATTTTGCCACATTATCACAGCTTTAGAGGGTGATTTGATGAATTTCAAGGGACCATTTTAGGCTACTAGAATAGATTAATATGTGGCCTGACACAGTTTGGTAATTTTGATGTCCATGTAAAAGCAACTAAGATGACTGGGGGAACAAGCCCACCCTTACCTATAAAACACAGGTTGTTTTCATTCTCCACTTCAAAAAGTGCCAGATCTATGGTATCAAAGCACACTGACTTACTTGCTGCATGTTCTGCTCTACGTTGTCACACTCTGTACTAAGGAAATGACAATGTGTACTCGTCCTGTACATACTCTCTATGGTGCCCATTTGCACCAGGTGTTGAAATCTTGTATCTTTGCTGTCTCGCACTGCAATACAGGTATTCCATGTAAGATTCTTTCCAGAAAAAATAAAGCCACTGATAAGACTTTTCCACATGGTTATACATGAAAGTGCTGCTCTGCTTCCTTGTCATAGAATTTAATTAACTTACACATCTGTGTCCACAGAACCAGGTTGGTCACTCAGTTGGTTAGTCACTAGTTCAAAACCCACGCAGAGCCTTGCAGCCCAGTGCAGGCTTGTCATAAGCCAGTATCTCTAGCATGCAGAGAGTCCAAGCTGTTTGAAGAAAAATGCTTTTTTTTCCCAACAAAAAGATATGATGTGAAAACTCAAAGTTATACACACCATGCAGCAATTTTACTGCAAAGAAGTTCTTAGATGAGCATCCTGCAGTCTGCATCTGCCTACAAAGGGGTATGTGAATAGAAAATATATTAGCAATGCAAGAAAAATAGCTGCAAACAAAATTAACTCTCAATGTGAAATGCTAGGAAAGTAAAAAAACAGAACACATTTCAAAAACTGAAGGTGTCTCCTGGTGCTCCTTCCAAACAGTGAAATAAAATTATTAAGAGAAATGTAGCAGGGATTTTTATTGTTAATATTACTTTTTCTTTACTGCTATTATTACTTTTTTTTTTATTAATAGACTTCAGTAAACTGATTAAAAAAGAAAAGCTACAAAAAAGAAAATAAAGCTGTAGCCTTGAGTTATGTGAGAGCTGCAGGAAGGCAGGCTAGGTGCATGGATGTTGGTGACGATGAGAAATAAGAGAGAACAGGGCTGCTCTTGCTCCTTTAGAACCCCACTCAAGGGCTGCGTGTCTGTGTGAGGGCACCTCCTCTGCAGCTGCTCACTGAGAGTGTGGAAATCATGTGGCTGGATGGTTGAGGGAGAGCCTTGATCTCTTTCTCAACAGAACTAACTTTTCTGTGTCATTTTGTTTAATGAATCAGTTATTTGAATTACTCAGCAGTGGTCTGAAGTATCACTGCACTGGCAAAACTTCCTTTGACTGACTTTGCTTTTGGTTCTCACTTGAACTACTCTCCTTTTTTGTCTCTAGAAGGCTGTATTGGGTTCATCATGCAAAGGGATGGAGGCTGCAACAAAAGGCTGAGAAGCATCAGTGAAAATAAATGTTGGGAAGTAAACTTTCCAGTGTATTTTGGCCCTGCCCAGCACTTCCAAGAGGTAAGGTCTTCCTCACTTCCAGGCTGGAGTGACTTCCTGTATTTCCTGTGACTTCCACTGGTGTAAAACTAATTACTCCTGGCTGCTTGTATCTCTGCACAGCTGGTGAAAGACATATCAGGTTCTGAGTACTTTACATGTCTGCAGTGAGAGGTCTTCATTCATCTGTATAATAGCTACATGCTTTGTCCATATAAAGGTAGTTTAGGATTTTTGTCATTTGACACTATTGCCATTGAGCTACACAATTCTTAAAATTCATTATTTCCACAATTTTGTAAAGCAGCAATTACCTAAAAAGGAAAAGGAAAATAGATATTTCTGTTTAAGCATAAATAGGAAAAAATATACCTGAAAAAGTTTAATAACTTCTTCTCAGGAGCATACCAGGGGTGATTTGGCCTTAAGGTTTAAAGTCTAAAATACAGGGAAAAATTAAAAATATTATTTTGACAAAATACCCTGCCTTTCCTATTTTCTCCCAGCTATGTATTTTTAACGTTTATTTTACTGAATTCTCAATTATGAAATTCATTCTACCTAACAATAGATATACTAAGTAGGTCAATCTTTTTTCATATCCTATTGCTACTGCCATATTCTAGGCAATTGTGTAGATATTTTAATATGTTCAACAGGACATAAATTATCTTGGAGGACATTCATGGTTGTTTTGGGGTATGTACTGGAGCCAAAGCAGTATTGCTATGGAAAATCATCGAAACAGTGATGCCTCAAACTTGTAAGTCTCCATAGCAACTTAAAAAAATAATGACAGCTGTACCAAGAAATTTGCTAATAGAAGGCCTTAACACATTTGTCTACACTCAGTCATACTTCATACTCATTATAACCTGTAGAAGGATTGTAAGAAAATGAAATGTAGAGGAAAAACTAGGGAATATCTGCTTTTCCTGGCATTTCACACTAGCTTCATTTAAGTTACTTGACGTTATCTATGGCAAATATAAGCATAACAGTAAATTTTAAAATATTTAATAACATAAAATTATTTGATTTTAACTAATTTGATTCTAATATATACAGCATTTCATTTATTATGTGCTATATACACAATGGAAATCTCTCAATAATTAGCATAAAGCTAGATTTTCTGAAAACAAACAGGAAGATTCCCATGTTGATAATGTTAAAATTATTGGCTGTAAAAATGTTGAGAAAATGGAATGAAAAATGCAGCAGTGTGAGAGAGATTCTGTTTTAAAATGGCCTTGCTCAAATTGCAGGCCATGGATAAAATACAAGAAGGATTCTGTAGGATCAAAGCACAAGAGAATTTGCTGGCTTTGGTCTGCTAGAAATGCACAAACACACTAGGGAATAAGAAAATTGGCTGTGCAACCATTAAGCTATAATATGTAGCAAGAACAAATAATTTTATGGGTTGGCATCAGTTCGAAAGATGTGATAAAAGTTGCTGATTTTAAGGCAATGTTTGAATTGTTAAAATTTTATATATAACAATTTCCTATATAAACAACAATTGTTTCTAATGGGGCAGAACTCTATTCAAGACCTTGTGAAGTGAAGAGTTAATCACAGAACTGAAAAAATAGATGAAACTGATTTTATCTTGATTACATTTTTATTGTGAGTTCTGCCAAGAATTCATAGTCTCAGGGGGTTGAAAAGGACAATTTAATAAAGCTGAAAGTAATATCGAGACAATCAACTGCAGAAAATGTAAACAGAAACATGAAAAACATAATTGTCCATAGTTGAATAATATTTTAGTAGGTGCCCAAATTGCACATTTCAGAATGATGTTGTTGCAGTGACTTGGGGAAAGAACAGTATGGGTCAAAGTAAATGAAAAACATCTCTAAACTATAGTGAAACATGGGGGAGAAAGCTGGAACAATCATTGTAACACGACTCTTGGATTTTAGGAAGTAGATAGTGGAATCAAAATGTTAGAGACAAGTATCTATGGTTATCAGATCTAAGAATGGAAAAGCAGAGAAAGGAGTTCCCAGTTGTACTGGGAATACCGATAATATTATTGCTCTGTGACTGTATGATAATAGCAGATCTGAGAAGAACCCATGAAAAGCAGAATCTCAGTCACTTGGAGTCTCCTTTTGGGGCAAGCCAGATGGTTGAGTCAAATGACATGATGATGCAGTCCTGTTTATTCTAACCAGTTACACAGCAGTTTGTTTAAGCTAGACATTTTGAAATCTGCATGTCTAATTAACTTTCATCTGATAGTTTTAAAAGAACTAGCAAAAGACCCTCATAGGCATTTTATTTTGGTGATTACAGGTTTGAAACATGGGACTTTTCAAGTTGGGAAAAATTTAAAGTGTACCAATATTTAAAAATGAAAACAGGACTAACTCAGGAAATTAAGGCCTATCAAGATGAGATTGCTTAAACACAATTAATATCCATCAACATTAGTTTCACAAAAATGAAATTTTTGTCAGACTAATTTGATCCCATCTTTTGATAAGATTACAAGTTCTTTTCAATCAGGATAGTATTGTTGATGTAATAAAGTTTTTAAAGGACATGCTCTCACTCATACCAGAAGACATTTTCTTAAGAAGATAAAGGAATAGAAAATCAACTTAACACCTATGAATTTTATAAAAAATATAAGTATATTTAAGTATAATGGCAAATAAGGAGCCATCATGGTGAGGATTTGGTACTCATGAAGTTGATTTCCCTCACACCTTATCTTTCCTAATGAGACAAGAAAACATGATATTTTCTTCATGAAGTTTTCTTATACCACTAAAACTAGTGGAGGATTAAATGATAAATAAGGCTGGTGAATGACAGAGCAATCTGACTTTCTTTAAAAAATGGAACAAATTATTTTTTTTGAAGCCTGTGCAGTGAGGAACAGTGTGAGCCATGCTTGTAGGATGGAAAAGACTCCATGCTGGGAAATAGGGACTGAAAGGGATTTGATTTTATAATGGATAATCAGATACATGTGGAACTCCTGCAGCGCGCCACGGCCAAAGTGCTAAAATGATCATTGGACTATAATGAGGAGAATATGAATAAAAGCAGAGAGCTTGCATTATTCACGTGAAGATTTACTGCGAGGGAAAAGGGAAAGTGCTACACAGACTGTAGCCTCTTGGCAAGGGAAGTCTGGGGCTTTGTGCTTCTGCTGGAGGAGAAAGGGAGGCACAGCACAGCTGCTCCCAAGTGCCACAGCTGGGGCCAGCAGCCTGCCACCGTGCTGCATCACTGCTCCTCCTGCCCTGTGGAAAAGGATTTTGCTCTTCTTTCTAAGTTCTTTTTTTAATCATTATTATTTATTTGGTTTTCTTTAGAAAGAAGGGTTTGATGGCAACTCTGGTTGAGCTTAAAGGACTGGAAAACATCCTGAAAATGAGAGACTACTGTTCAAAGTCTTGACTTTCTAAAGAATAGAAAAATGGTACAAAGGCATCTCCAATTTCTCTGGAAAAGACTAGCAAATCCATTGCCTGGAATTAGAAAAAATAAGCCTTGAAGTAATTTACCTCAGAGAAGGGAACTGACCACTGGAAAAACTTACTGTAGCCTGCAGTGGATTTTGTCTGTAGAGAAAATTGGAAACCATGATAAATTTCTATTCTGGCTTAGCTGCGCTATTGGTCTGGATACAGAAATTTATTTAGGGGAGTCCTGAAAATATGTGATATAAGAAGTCACATTAAATAATCAACAGAACCCTTCTGATATTAATTTATTTCAGAAAAAAAAATGAAATGATCATGTTGTTCTCTTGATATGATCTACGATAAGTGATTATTGATGTCTTTTAGAAAATGTACTTTGCAAATAATTTTAATTTATGAGCTAAATAGCAGACATATAAGACATGAAATCTTGAAGTTCTCCACTAAGTAATAAATGACTGATTTTTCTGATTGACATAAAGAACAGAAATACACCTAGATCACAAAATCTGATATTTTGTCTCCAAATAGTTCAGAGACCCCCATTTCTGTCCACATAGGAAGAGGAAATCACAAAGCACTGCAGCTCTAGAGGTTAATTCTGCAAGTCAGGAGGCCCTGTCCTGCTGTGGAATACAGCCCACAGCCCCAGCCTGCCCGTGGGCCACCCCTGTGCCCTTGCAGAACATGCAGGACATGAGCTAAGGCTGGGCTTGGGGACAAGGAGAGGAGGTAACGGAGGGGTTGGAGTAAGGGCATAGATAGAGACTGCTACCACTGCTATGATGTTAGAAAATCTTCTCTATACTTTCAGATTTCTTTATTTATATAGTTTGCGAAGTTTTGATTAATTTATTTTTGGCCAGTTCTACTTTAAATTACATATTATCTCAAGCCATTTTGTTTCTTCTTTCTCATTGCACCTGCTGGCACCAGTTTCACCTCATTATACCCACTGGCATAATGTCACTGGCCTTTGAGTATTGGAGCTGATACAGCCTCTGCCACCCTGCCCTTCCTGCTTGAAGTTATTCAGAGCCAAGCCTTCACATGTGGCCTTCAGCAAGAAGTTAACAAAAAAAGGAAGAAAGCCTGTTAAAACACACCAATGCACCCTGCTTCTTGTATGATCAGTCATTTGGTCTGTGTTGCAGGCATGCTGTTTGCACTATCAGTGAAATGACAAAAACTGTGCCTTCCTGTATGTTCCTTGCTGGCAAAAATTTCCAAGATGATCTGTACAGTTTGTGAACAACACCTCTGCTAAAGGAAAGAGAGGCTGAAGCGACTAGAGAACAGGATGGAGTGGATTTCAGTGGGCTGGGGAGTGGTGCCATGTTCCTTGGGAGAAAGAACTGCTGCAGGTTGCCCGTAGAAAGACCAACATCCCAAAGACAAGAATTCTGCTGATGTAAATGGAGAAGGGCAGGTGTCCTGTCTTCTTCAGTCAACTGATCGCAGTCATGGTAACCTGAACACACAAGTCCCTTCAGAGGTTCCCTCAGAAAACATACCACATCTTTGTTTCATTCTCCGGGTTTTAATTCCATCCCCACCTCTTTTTTTTTTTTTTTTTTTTTTGAGATTAGTACCCACTGGCCCTCTGAAATATCTGTACAGTTCTCCTGGGTTACCTGCTGCCTCAGATACATTTCTATAAAGGTGCAGCCTCAGCATTACTTCCCTTTTACGTGTCTTTGAGTGAGTGTATGTACTATCTACATCTGGAATGAGGGGCTGTATTAAAAATAAAATAATTATAAAAAGAAAATGAAATGGCCTCACATGGAAAGCATTTGGAAAGGAAAATACCAGAGTAAAAATGGAAAAATAAGTACGTGTCAGGCCAGCTGCAGGTTAGGAGTAGCTCTCTGGGAAGCCAGTGGGATTTGCTGGTGCCCTGCATGGGAAGGCAGAGACCAAGTGAGCACAGCTGCCCTGCAGCACTCTGGTGACCAGCACTTCAGTTATGACTGCAGGAAGACTTTAACCTTGCTGGCCTCAGGAGTATTTCTCAGAAGCTAAGGACGTCAACTTTAGCAAGACTGTGCCCATAGATAGTAATGACCAAAAGGGAAATCCCTGGGGCAAGCTGCAGGAAGCTTTTGAAGGTACTTGTGCCAGCAGATATTTGGGGCATGGGCATAAGAAAGGGAAGTTCACCTAACAGTCAAATTCATATATTAAACCCTTCTCAATTCATTCCTGCATAGAGGATAAAGAGACTCTATGCTGCAAACAAAGACACCATACCCTGAGTTATTTGTCAGCCTCTAAATTAAGAAAGGATTTTAATACCTTGCTTTGAGAGATTTACTTAAGTGATTAAAGTTAGGCATGATTTTAGGAACCTCGGAACATCAGCCACCTGATAAACTCCTTGCTTCAGGTTAAAATAAATTACATTTAAAAAGCATGTTCCTTGAAAAAAACCCTCTCAAATAAGAGATATTATAGCAACAAAAAATTGTCTTAAAAATTATTAAATTGTTTGGTCTTTCAATAATTGAAAAGGCTTCATTACCATGCAAACAAAAACAAGGTAGGCTATTCACCTTTTGGAAGATGGCATTTGCATTGCTATAACAGGAGAGAAGAACCTTAGGAAACTAATGAAGGAGCATAAAAATGCAAATTACTGCAGCTAATTGGCTGTGCCTTCTTATACCTTCTGAATTATTAATTTATGACCGAGTAAATCTGCCCCTTTTAAATAATATAATAAAGAACAACATTGTGTTCTATGCTGTTGAGTGGATAGTGTTTGTTCCCTTAATTTTATGGTGAGTTGCTCTTGTTTGCACTAACAAGATGCTTGCAGTGCTCTGTATAACTCTGCAGGTCCAGCACTCTTCTCATGCAGACTGACACCATTTTATTTCCTTTTTCTAATTCCTGACTGGGAAAGAACAAGACAAAAGATGATGCCATTATTACAATAATGCTAATTACATCTTTATTGCCATTGGCAGTAAAGTTTAATCATAAAGCAGGCTCAGAATTCTGCAGAGACCTATTTACATGTCAATACGTGAGTAATTCCATCCAGTTCAGTATAGTAACTTAGAGATGGTTGCTGCCCAGGGGGTTGAAGAAATCAAAATAAAATATTTGATAACTGGGGTTGATATATGCACATTTTCTCCTGAATATTATTTCTTCTCCAATGAAAAAATTGGGAAGACTCTGAGGAACTGCTTATTTTACCTGGAGTTGTCAGCCCTGTGGCACAGCCCTTTGGCATACATGAGCACAATTTTGCAATATTCTACCTGGCAGACCTGTACATTCACAGTGTACACATATTCACAGGAACACCCTCCCATTCCCTGTGTACACTCACTGGGACTGTGCAGGGCATGACCAGCATGTCCATTACTTTCTGAACTTGCCTTATATTGCTTGAATGCTTCACAGTTATCTGAAAAACCTTGGAGTCATGTGTTTAAGTAATTCTGTGCAAAAAGGGCTTAGAGACTAAGCTCAGCTTGTATGATTTCCTTTTTCTCTGATGGCTTTGTGCATTTCCCTGTAGCATACTTAAATTAACAATTTTTCATTTAAAGAAGATATGAGGCACTGGGTACTTTCGTGCAGGGGGTGCCTGCAAGACCAAGGTTGGAAGAATTTGGCCTGTGGGATGGATCATTGCCTTAGAGGACACAGGCAGCCACCATGTGCAGCAGGTGGAAACGCCTCTCCTCTTCTCCTCCTGCGAGGCAGAATGTTTTTTATTACAAAAATCAGCCTGTTGAGATGAAGTTTCTCATTCTCCATTTTAGTCTCCAAATGATTTCTTCTTTAAAGTGTAGCCAAAACAGGTTAAAAGTTTTTTTGCATTTGATTATATGTTGCTTAGTACATGTTCCTCCAAACCAAAAAGAAATTCACATCCCAAGGAACTCTTCAGTTTTTCCAGCCCCTGCTGTGGCTGGGGTGCCTAAACCAGCTGCCACAATGAGGCAGCTCATGGAAAAAGCTTTGCCTGAGTTTAAGTGATCTGGCCAGCTCAAGGCTTCATTTATGAAGACAACACAAGGGAATAGCAGTGAGTCCAGGGAAATTCTAGTGTTGAAGGTAGGTAAACAAAAGCCAAAGAATATTAAGTCTGATTTATTTTGTTTATCTTTTAGGACTTTTATAATTTGACTGTGCACAAGCTTTGCCTAGGTCTTCTTTTATAGCATCCAAATATCTCACTAGTATCAGTGCATTTCCCAGGTGGGAAAGGAACATTGTCTTCAGTTTATAGAAGTGAAATTGAGAGATGCAGGTTGGGTAAAATAGCTCCCCAAGGCTGCCTGTGAAAACTTGGGCTGGAATTTGGACTGTCATCCCACTTGCTGCAGAAACCACTAAGCCATCTTTTTTGCAGTCTGAATTTTCAGAGTATTTTCTAAACAAAAGAAAAGAATACAAACCTTGCTTTAGGATGCCAAAGAGTTATTGTCTTCTTAGGCAACAGAAACTTGGTGGCTATAGCATGCCAGTTTTTGTTGAGCAAATTTCCATATATCAATCACTGAGAAGCTCTCTGTAGCGGATCTGTGGAATATTATAGTCCAGGATCAAAACCAAACCTACTGCCATTTGAAAGGGTCATATTAAGCATTAGGTTTACATTATGTGTTACCTAAAATATTAATGAAGTATGTAATAGCTGCTCAACTAAAACCAACAGAAGCAGTGAAGAAGTAACCTTGATATATTACCCAGAAGAGCAAGGAGGAAAACACTCCAAGGAGAAGTAGTTCAGTAACAGCCTATGGGTGGTAATTAAAGGCACTTAGACACAAAAGAATTTCATCCAGATAGATGTATGAGGAATGCAGCATTTACCAAAAACTTGCTGATAGTGTCTCCTTCAGTCATCTCTGCACACCTGGAATCTTCTCTTTTAACTAGAAAGGAGAAGAGTAGCAGATGTTTTAATGCTCTAAGAGTTGTTGAAGAAACAAAAAATACCTGAAAGAGATAATAAGTGTCCACAGATTCACAGAGAGAAGGAGCAGGCGTACAGGGACTAGTTATTTTCGTTTGTCAACAGGCCAAAAACTAAAGGGATTAGCCTGCAGCAAATTAGATTAAATATCAAGGAAAAATATGAATTAGTCATGAAGGGAATATTTTAGAATTAACATCATTGAGACTAAGGCTAAACTTCCTAAAGCACAGCTGGAGATGGTTTAAGGTCAGTTTAAGTCTCCCATCACAAAAAGGGGAGCTTACTAGGAACAGTGCAGCTTCCTAGGAACGGGCTCCTCTCATGTTCTAGCCGTGGGCTGTCTTTTGAACCTCAGTGAGGGTTTTACTCCTTCTGGACAGTGACTGTCTGGTCGAGTAGACCTCTCTCCTCCTTCATATTTTAGCCAGTAGCTGTACACTTCTTAAACGGCTTTCTCATCAGCATCTGGGAAAAGCAGACCTCTGGAAATGTGCTTTCTCCCTGCCTTCCTGCAGAGGAGGTGGAGACGTTCTTTCACAAAGGCATGGCATTTTCTGCAAGACGGGTAAGTAGTCATAATCTGAGCTTCTTTAAGACCAGAGTTTTGAAGACAAAGCCAAAGCAATACTTACTACCCCAGGAGGAAAGAACAGCACACAGAGAGAGAGAGGTGCTACACTGACCATTCCTTTGGGAAGAGCCACATTGCTTCTGTACTTCACCCCTGAGGTGACTACTGTTTCTCTCTGCTGCAATGCTGCAGTATCACCTGCTCAGCTCCCCACTGGCACCATAATACCCCGCCCCGTCCCTTTTATTCTGAGCAGAGGGGGATTGCTTCCAGCACGGCAGGGCTGTCCCGGTGGGAACAGGCGATGGGCGGCCAGCCCATCCATCCCCGGGGACTGCGGCGCTCCCCGATCCCGGAGTGCCCTCTAGCGCTGGCAGCACGGAGCGGCTCCCGGCTCCCGGCCCGCGGGCAGCGGCACCCCAACATGGCACCCACCCCCTTGGCGTGGCCCGAGCCCGCTGGAATGGCCGTGGAGGTGGGACAGCGCCTGGGCTTCACGGCTGCCCTGCAAAGTGGTTCCTCAGGTACCCGCCCCTGCACGAGAGGAGCCTGGGCTGGCCATAAGTGCTCCTGCCACAGGACATTCCTATTTTACCTTCATTCTCCATAAAACACTTCAATATGGAAGACACAAAGTGATGGGCTACTCATGCTTGCAATGTTTGTGAGGAATAAACTCAAAGAATTTTAATTTCTGGATACAGTTTTATTTAAACTCACTAGAATCTGATGATGACATTCACTAAATGTGAATAGGAAAGCTTGCTCTTTGTAAGGGTGATGCCGTGCTGCTCAGCAATTTGTGGACCTGGGACTGTTTGACCTAAGAGAAAATTATTGGTTACATGTGATGCTCACAGATTCAAAACGAAGAAGGAAAATATTTTTAGTTCTTGTCTACCCTCACCTCTTTTGTCTTTTATTTTAACTTCCCAGCTGGTGGGAATTTTATTTTTGAAATCACAAATGTGAGGCAGCTTTATAATACTGTTTTTTCCCAGGTGGCTTTTAATGCTAAATCTCATATTTTCAATATCTAGGTCTCCTAAATTCTTATTAGAATTAAGATGAAATTATCTACTTTGCATTAAGTCTATTAGAGACTGCAGGGCAAAAAAATCCATGCCACCTGTGGAACATGCCACATCTTAGCAAGTCACTCACTGTGGGTTTTGGTTTTCTTTTTGAAGAAGACTCTTCTATGTGTTCTGACCATTGTGGAGGTAGACTTGGGCTGTAGGTGAAGATCCTGTTGTGGTTTGACACGCAGGAAGATGGGGTTATAAACAAGCTCAAGAAGCTCAAGAAAGTAAGTGACATGCCTGTTGAACCCAGATGGGGTCTTCAGAGAACAGCCTGGGTGACATCTTTTGAGAAAAGCTTTATATCTCTTCTCAAAAGTTTTGCCAGCACTGAATGCACTTCTCTTTTAATGACAGGAAATTATTGACAACATGTCTTCAAGCACTTCTCTGGTAGGAATTTCCATTTTTTGTTATCTCCAGTGTTAGTCAATCTACGTAATTCCACTTGTCACATTACTCACTGTTGTGAGTGAGGTCTGCTTCTGCAGTAGCCATCATTTGTTACTTCAGATAGTAACTAAGGAACCAAGAAATGGCTATTTGGCAGGGCTACATCAGAGGGAATAAATCACTTATTACTAGGTGAAGACATAATATTTACCCTCCCTGAGAACTTGCTCCCATCTGTGTATTCAGTACCAAAGTCTACCTGAAACATTTTTATGGTTTTGTAAGGAAACACTTTCTGGCATTTAAACAACTGTTAAAAAACCAAATAAACTGCTTTTGATATAGTTTTCAAATGCGACATCTCACCACATATTTAATCTCTTTAGCAGCAGAAGATAATTGTCTCAAGAAGATAAGAGCCTCTTGGGGAAGAAGGTCATCAAACTGGTGATAATAATGATGAACATGAACTTGTTATTGCTGAATTAAAATGAATACTCTTTTTCCTTTGTTTGAAATAGCTCACATTAGATTGCTATCTAATCTGTTACTTGGAATAACAGAGGGAAGCTAGAGCTTTAGTACCTATGCATGACAGCACTTACCTTTGATGGCAGAGCTGTTATTAACCAAGTGATTTATTAAGGGAAGGGACTTTAGGAGAATGACTTGGATTAAGTCATGTGAAATACTGAAGCAGCTTCTTAAGATATTTTTCTTTGGCTTGCTCTAGAATTTCTTGAACAACTAAAAGTTTTTTTCAGTGTCAAGAAGTCTACCGGCTTGTGAAACTTGTAGAAAAATGACAGCTAGCTTGAAGTGACTCAGAAATCAGTTCAGAGATTCCTATTGAACTGAATGTTTAATCTACCTAAAATTAAAAAAAATTGCTTTGACTTTGGTTATTTTAAAAACAACCCCCAAAATACTGTTTCACTTTGACCTTTTTTTCATATGCCTTATGATTTTTTTGGCATAGCTACTGACAATAAAGCTGAAGAAGAAAGCCAGGGAGGGCTCCATATTAACTTGGTGTGGCAGAATGGTGCCTTTTACAATTGCTTTGCAAATGCTTTTCTTGCAACAGTCTTGTTTATGGGAGGTTCTGGAAAAAATAACAAAATGACAAAACGAGAAGCTTTTTTTAAGTATTTCCCTTTTATTGAGTGATATCTTCATTAACTGAAGTCAAGTGCTTCTGTGGAAAGTATGTCAATCTGTACAGGCGTGTAGAAAGAAAGACTGAGGTCACTAAATAATTTCTGGGGGTATTGGGTATGTTCTCTTGATGGCAGTGCTGCAAAAATGTTGATAATTAATAATATTTCCAGTGGAAGAGATTTAAATTGCTCTGTTATCTTTAGTGTGTTGTGTCCCCAGATTTCTGCTCATAAAGTTTTTGCTTATGAGCTGGCCCTAAAGCATGTACAGACCAGGCAAATTTTCTCTAACATTTCTAAAATGCTGCTGCAGAATTAGTTTTGTGGATGTTATTTGCTTGTTTTGGACATCTGGAGTGCCATGTAAAGTTTGTTTTCTTTCTCCAAAATGATGTGGTTCAGAACTTTAAGAATAGGTGGTATGTAAAGTTCTACTTCCAAATATAAAGATTTAAAAATGCTGAGGAGTTTCATTCTGTTTCAGAGAGCTCAGTGTTTTAGAAAAATCAAATTATTTTTCAACCTAAATTTAGACGCTTGCATTAAAAAGCTCTGATGAGTGTTCCAAAGAAATAAGTTAATAGAAATTAATTATCACCCTAACATTTGGCTTTAATGAAAAGTATTTTGAGTAATAAAAAATTTGGTAAAAAAATTCTTACAAATAGAGGTACTTTAAAAAATGAAAATTATTAGAAACCAGTGTGAAGACCACCTGGAATAATTTCTTGACAGAAATAAGTACAACAAAAAGCAAGATGGTAAGAGTGAACCCCAGACACTGTGGCAAGGCTCAAGTGGTTTTTCCTAAGCAATCAGGAATTCTTCTAAAATTATAGTTTTACTCAACAGAATGAAATAGAGGACGAAAAGATGAGAATTCAGAAATGTGGGAAACCTAGGAAACACAAATAACCAGAGATAAAGAAGACCAAATAAAGCTTAAGTCTTCAATAAAGTGAAATCAGAAAACCTGCATGAAAACCTGTAAGTTTGCTGAGCTGTAGCTAAGGAGAATGAGTACTGCAGTATGGTGAAAGATTTGTCTCAATCTTCACCATGTGTGTTAATAGCAGATATATTTTTCTGAAACCCATTCTTTGTATGGAATAAAAGTAAAGGATGCTATAAGACCAGGGTGCTGACACTTGGAGATACTGAAATAATATTCAGATATTTTTAATCCATATTGTGTTTCATGTGATAAATCATAACTTCTGTATTAAAAAAGTAACACCTTGAATAAGTTAACAGAAATCTAGTAAAGAACAGGATGGCATTTAAGTTGGATTTTCCTTTCAGAAAATTCTTCATCCCTCATTAGAGCTATGACAGGATAATAGGTTGTCATGGAAGAATAGCTGAAGTGCTGCACCATCCTGACTGAAAACCTGCAAGAAAACCTCACTAAAGTGGGATTAAATGGTTAAATCTTAGTAAGGGCAAAGGTTAATGCTAAAGTGCCTCTGGCTCCCGCTCTGCATACGTGTGTTTACATGTATATTTTTCTTGAAAAGTAGGTGAACACTGAGATGAAAAATATGCAGTAGGAAAAATGATCAAGGTTAGCTTGGATGAGAGATGACTGGGGGAACTTGGAGGAGTAAAAGCAAGCTAAAGCATGGTAAAGTGAGAGATGAAAAATATCCCTGAGTAATGCAAAGTAAAGAACACTGAAAGAATAATTGGAAAAAAAATAGCTTCAGCTGCTCTGGAGAAAGGAAGAACAAAATGTTACTGCTATTTTAAGTGGAGGTCCAAGTAAAAGCAAGTTAGAAATCTTAAAAGAAAAAAAACCAACCAAACCAAACCCCAAAACTCTAGGATAAACCAATTCAACAAATTAAAACCAACTCCCAGTCACAGTTATGAGTGTTATTTTACTGCTAGAGAAGTAAGTGAAAGAAAATATCCTGCTGACAACTTTAGTTTTAGGAATTCACTTGTTTTCATTTATAGTTATCATTTAATCACAAGGATATTAAAGCTGAAGACCGAATTCATCACACACCTGCATTTGAACTGTGGTTGTTACGAATTTCACCCAGTGGACCACTGGTCTGGTCCAGCATTATTATTCTTCTGGGAAAGCAAGCACTTGCTAAAACTCAATAGAAAAACTAAAAGGGATCCTATGCAAACATGTCATAATTAGAAATGTGTAGGGAAGGTTTATGATAAAGATATTGAAATATGTGGAAAAATGTGTTAATCTGTCACTCATTTTTCATGAAAGGATGACATTTTCATTCACTATTTATCTATTTTTGCACTTAAGTGCAAGGGTTTAATTGCATTTACCATATCTCTATTATTTTATAAAACTGCTGTGCTTATAAATAATTGTGTAATTTAATATTTGTAAAGTGTGAGTTTTACAGAAGCACAGCGCCCTGGTAGCTGTCACTAATATTACCTTATAAAGTAGATAATACAAAGTGCTTTAATTTATTTTTAATGTAATAACCACAAAGCTGTAGGTGTGGAGCTGAGCAAAGTTAGTGAGTCATTTCAGTTCCCCAGTGATTTGTATCATCTCTCTGTTCAATACTGATCCCTTGCCAGGCTGTTGGCTTTACTTCATAATATGTGGCACAGCAGACAGCACATAACAGAGCTCTCAGTGAATCAGCTTCTACCAGGGGAAAATGTGGGCACAGTTTTGGCCTTGATCTTGCCAATATCACAGCCTTGGCAAGTAAATGTAGGCACTACCTGGCTTTCCTCTAAGGCAACCTTCTGAACAAAAAAAAAAGGGGCATAGCTACCAGGGAGTTTGAGAGAGCAAAAATGTCTACTGCATTTCAGCTTAAGCAAGAGAGTGCTCACATCTTCCTCTTTGTTTTGCCATTGCAAGAATAAGAGTTACAAGTTAAAAAAGAGAAAATCTTGCCCCTCTCAGACTTTGGGAAAGCTGGCAGTGCCCTCTAGAGAGCCAGTTCCCTTTGGTCCCTTTCATCCCTGCAGGACAGCAGCGTCTGGTGCCAGTCAGCAGGAAAATGATGCTGCTCTGCTTCTTCACCAGGTGAGAGCAGTGCTCTGCGGGAGGGGGCGAAGACCAGCAGAAGAGGAGCTTGTTTATCTTAACATGCGCTTCAGGCTGCAAGTTCACCACCATAGTGGCATCCACTGGTTTGCATTCCTCTAAAGTTTGTAAGAACTCCCAGTGCGCATTTTTGAAGTGATTTCAATTAGCTGGAAGCTCACTGTGTGGGAAACCCAACTCCTCATGAAGCTGAACAACACCACTTGCAGAAGTCATGTTTTGCAAGAGGTATTTTGCTTCTAAAATTTTCAGTTTCTGCTTAATATAATATCTAGCACAGTACAACTGTTTTTACTCTTTTTAGGGCTTAGAGGATAGTCTGTGGGGTATAATGTACTCTTAGCTACCAAAACAAACCACCTCACTGGTTCTGAGGAAAAGCTTGTAATAGCACCATTTGTTCAAATACTGAAATAAAAGCAGTTAATCTAAGAAGTTCTGACATACAAAAAGCAGTAGCAATAAAAGCTAATTGTCTGTTAGCTCCAGGTATATTTTTATTGAGTGTTTCAATCCTAGCCTAGAAGAATATATTAGGAAAAGGCTCTGCAATTTTCACAGATCAAGCAGTAACTGGAGCAGGCTGCAGTCTCATTTCTCTCTTTACTTTCCTTCCCAGCCCATCCCTCCCTCAGCTGTCTGCTTCCATTTCAAGGATCTTTTAATGCCTTCATGTAGCTACTTCTAAAGCTCTTCTCAGTGGCTGACAACCCACAGTAATAAGGTGATTTCCTGATATCCCCACTTATATCTAGTGAAGCACAGAGGTAAGGAGGACGTCACTGCAGCTCATATGAAGAAGGAAGGGGCAGCTCATTTTCACATGGGTTTGTTTCTTTTCAGTGACAGGATGAATGTTTTTCTCAAGGCCAGCAGCATAATCAAGGTCTTCATTAATTACTTAATGTGCTTTGTGTGTGGCACACTTTAGATATTTCCTTGGTAGGCAGAGGACCTGAAAATTTTCTGATATGCTTTTGTGTCTAATTTTGTTTAATGCAGCTTTTCTGTCCAGGCATCAAGAAATTAGATTTTTTTTTTTTAAAGACGAGATGTCCCAAGTCATCTTCTACCTTCTGTGACTCCAGCCAATCTGGGTTTCTGTCAATGGAGCTTCCTCAGATGTTCCAGTGTTTGTTTATTCACCCAACAACAACAAAAGCCACAGACTTTAGTGACTTTAAGCTCCAACCCCTATCTTAAAATATCAGGGATTTGGTTTTTCAAGTATATTTATACTAATAATTAATAATGCATCAATTATTTACTATCGCCCTCCAGTAATGGATCATGACCAGTAAGACTGTTCACAAATGAAAAAAAAAAAAGTTATTTTCTATTTCAGGTAAATTTCATGAATCAGCTAACCTGTTGTAGACCAAAGATGGGAAATGAGTTTTCCCTTTAAAAGGCTCTTTGTCAGAACCCACATTGATCAGCACTGTTTTGAACATACTGTATTTCGTTATTTTTATCTAGCATGTGGCAGCAACTTGTGCATCACTACTGAAGCCCTCAATTGAGCTATTAAGAAGGAAGACACACTTAGTAATCCCTGCAGTTCTCATCGCAGCAGGGCTAAGTCTAACAGTGACGTTGGTAGCATCGGCACTGAATTTCAGTGCTTTTTATTACATTGGCCCTGCTTCATTAGAATTCAGCATTCTTCAGGCTTCTTACAAAATGTATACTTTGTACTTTCCAAATCTCTTGGCTGTTGTGGGTGGACTGGTGTGGCCAGAAGACCAAGTGACAGTGTTCATGGAACAGAGGGAAAAATCAATTTAACTTTAAAATGTAAGCACTTACTGAGGCTAGAGATTAAATAATGGAGGCAGGCTCTTCTGCCTAGCATGACGGGGATCTGAAAGCACAACAACATACAGAGAAAATACAGTAAACAGCTGGAGTGAAATGCCATGTTTGTTAGGCAGGAAATCAATATTCTTTGATGGGCAAATCTTACAGAAACCTTTATTCTGGACCTGCTATGTTTGGAAATTGCAACAAAAGAAACAAAAGCTTATTACTTGGAAAAATCTAGCTTCTGGTTATGCATGTTTACCAAGCTGAAGGAGTGCCTGGAATCATTCTTTTGCAGAAGAAAAGCAAGTGAGGAGGATTTTGCTGGTGAAGGCTGAATACAAACTCCTCTGGGAACAGAAAACACATGGATTTGATCACACCTCTTTTTCCTGCTTCCAGATATCTGTGCTTGCCTGAAGAACGCTACTCTCCCTGGGGTAGTTCAAAAACACAACGTGGTCATTAACTTTTCCAAAGATAGCAATGGGGAAGCAGAAGCTCAGGCAATGCATTGGTTCCTTATGTGGCCCTGGGGAGTCTCTGGTGCATCTCAGGATGAACCAGGAAGGTCATTTCAGGAGATGCAGCCTGGTGGGACCAGTGGGAAGTGGACCCTAGGGAGCAGCTGGATTGTAGGAATATGTTTTCTAACCTGCTTGCTCAGATTACAGCACTGCCAATCCCAGATGTTCACAAATCACAAGAAAAGCCTGAGAAAGGTCTGAGGTTGGTTAAAAACTTAAAACTCAGATTTTAAAAATAAAATAAGTTTAGGGTGTGGTTTATTACCTTCAGATTTCTTAGCCTTTAGGGTGCACTTGAGTCATGTTTTTAAGTTTCTCTTTGCTACTATGAGGTCTAGGAAACTTACTTAAAACCATAAGCCAAGATTCTCACCTAATCATTTGGCTATGGAAGCTGAAAAATACAAACTTATGAGAGGTGCAGCACTGATTGATGGGACCATGCATACGGCAAATACTTGGGAAAGAGAATTCTCTTAGAGAAGGAGGGGAGGCATCCTGGGAAGGGAGTGCAGCAAAAAGGCCTGGGAATTCAGTGGGGATAAATGTTGAGAGAAAGGCAGGGGGACATGGGCTCATGAGGAAAGTGAAGCTGAACATACCAAATTCAAATTTGCAAAGGAGATGGAAAAGTGTTTCCTACAATGAACCCCATCAGTTAACCCCTGTGATTTCTGTTTACCAGGTGAATTTGCTTTCCCAGAGAGACTATTTTGTTGATTTATAGAGACAATATGCCAGCATAAGAATGTCACCAGCTCAAGGGAGGCGATCCTGCCCCTCTGCCCAGCCCTGGTGAGGCACATCTGGAGTGCTGAGTCCAGCCCTGGCTCCTCAGGATAAGAGACATGGAGCCCCTGGAGTGGCTCCATGGTAACAAAGATGACTGAGGCTCTGGAGCATCTCTCTGATGAGGAAAGGCTGGGGGAGCTGGGCCTGTTCAGCCTGGAGAAGAGGCACTGAGAGGGGACCTCATCAATGCCTGGGAGTATCTGAAGGGAGGTGCCAGGAGGATGGAGCCAGGCTCTGCTCGCTGGTGCCAAGCAATAGGACAGGAGGCAATGGGCAGAAACTGATGCACAGGAACTTCCACCTGAACATGAGGAAGAATTTCTTTACTGTGTGGGTGACTGAGCACTGGAACAGATTGTCCAGAGAGGTTGTGGAATCTCCCACACTGGAGATATTCAAGAACCATCTGGACACAATCCCATGCCACATGCTCTAGGACCACCCTGCTTGAGGAAGGAGGTTGGTCCAGATGACCTACTGTGGTCCCTTCCATCCTTGTCCATTTCATGTTTCTGTGGCTCTGTAATTGTTACTCAGAGAAGTGGGTGCTTGGTCTGAGCTGAAGATGATGAGTGACAAGTTCAGATTAAAACTAACTGCCCTAACTTAGCTTTTCAGCTTTTCAGCATAATAATACAGTAAAAAACAATCTATAGAGATTGTTTTTTTAGAGCCTGAAGAAAGACAATGAGCAACTGGACTGAAGAGATGATACAATTTTAAGGTCATGAACATTTACATTCCTCAATCTTTTAAAACACCAAGTCAAGACAGGAGTGCATGAGGGTGTTGAGAGCTGTCAATTAGCCTTAGCTGTGGGGTGCTTGGAAATGCAGTGCAGAAGTGTAGACAAGGCTGCCTCACAGTTCAAGCACAAGGTGAAGATTTTGGGAATTGCAGTCCTGCTGTCACTCAGTCACCACTGGCACAGTGAGTATATTCAGTGTGACCAGTGTTATAGGTGAATGTAGGGAGCTGTGTACACAGACTTGAATCACTCTTCCATGTCCTTGACTGTGGAGCAAAGAAACGGCACAAAACAAATGCCATGAGGGGTTTTCCTCACAATTCAGCCATCCCTGCATTCTACCAGAACCCCCTCGGCTGAACGCAGAAATTGCATTTGCATTTCTGCATGCTCTGTGGGCTGTTTGCTCTACCCAGTGTTAGGCATATCAGACTTATAGGCTTATCAGACTGGTCCATGACAGGTGGAAGAAGTAAGTTCTCGCAAGTGGTGAATGTGAGTGCAGCCTTCTGTCTCCTCTTGCAGTGTGGTGGCACATGGGCTCCAGCTGGACACTTCAGACAGCCACGTCTGGGTGTTACAAACACCCTTTTTCTCTGTCCAGAAGCAGCCTTGGGTGGCTCATGGTATGCAAGCATGGAAGTTCTGTTCTGTCTTACACATTGTTGAAAAAGATTACTCTCAAAAAAAAAAAAAAAAAAAAAAAAAAAGAAGAAGAAGAAAGTAAAAAGTTAAAAAGTAAAAAAAAAAGTCAAAAGGGAACAGAGCTTTTCTCCTCACCCCCCAATGCCTACTGCATTGGATGATGCTTTTGTTAAGCTTACAGCTGTACTGAGCAAATTCCTTGCTGCACTGAGAGCTAGTTGGTACTTTGGGTTGGCTAGCTCATACTTACCCGTGTCTTCAAAGACTCTGGAGTGATGCTGCATCCTGAAAAAATTGTGCAGATTAGGCACTTTTGAAAATCCCATTTGAAAGATCAGTTCAATATATTTTGTTAAAAAACTTGAAGTAAAATAGAACCATGAAATCAAAGCCAATCTAGCACTAATATTCCACGAAAGTAAAAGTGGAGCATTACAGACATCAAATCAAAATCAAGTCAACAAATTGACTGCAGCACCGGATCAGAATGAAACCAAATTGCCAACTTGATGAAAACGCACAATGTTTATGAACTCCGACGATCTATCAAAGCAGTGTCTATTTAGCCAGGAATTTCAAAAAACACATTTTCCCAGAGCCAGACAGAAATGTAGCACTGAGCCAGGTCATTTTATGGTGAAACCACCATTTCAGAGCCAATTATCTAGCTTCCTTCTTCAGATCCTACTCCTCAGTAATGAGTAAATCCTACCCCTGCCTCCCAAGTGCCATCATACGTAGCACAGTCTCAGAAAAGGACACTCCTGACAAGCAGAAATTTGTCATAAGTTATTTACCAGAAATTGCAGATGACAATTTCAGGTCTTTCAGGATCAAACAGAAGCCCCAGAAAATACATTAAAGAGCAATTTTATGCAATGTTATATATAACTTTTAGGCTTCAGGAACTTTCCTTCTTACCTCTTTTTTCAGAGAAATTTGTGCACATCTGGAAGTATAAAGCTACATTTTAGCACTAGGAAACTGAAGAATATAAAAAGACTTGAGTGTCTTCTACCTAACAAAATAAAGAAAAAGTAGACGACTAAGACAAATGAGAGCAACTGCCTCTTGAACTCTCTTACTCCTTCACACCTGCAGAACAGTGATGAGAACTACAACTGAAGAGGGAAATGGAAGAGGTCACAACCCTATTTGAAATCAGGGAAAAGACTTTTGTTGTGGTGCACCAGTTTAGTTGTTCTCTTGCACTGGGTGATTGGGAATCTGCGCAGAATAGTTTTGTATTGCACTGTATAGCTTATTTTATATCACGTAGTTTGTTGCCCCGTTTCCCCATCCCATGGTCTTTCCCTCACCTGTCCAGGTACCACCTGGTGGTCTCTCCCCTGGGTTACCCCTCCCCTCGCCACTCCTCACTGGTGTTCCATTGGCTATGGACCTCTCCCTCTGTCCCCATTCCGGGGGGTATAAAAGCTCCCTGCTGCCAGGAAACGCTCTTTTTTCTCCCATGGGTTTGTCCACCTGATGTGTGTCTTGGAATAAAGGACAACGTTTCCCACGTGGAGGAGAGCGCTTCTCTAATCTTTTACCTTCATCTATGAAATGTTGTGTGGGCAAGGGTCTATAGCTAGCCGGACTGGACCCCAACAGCCCAGGAAACATGCTTCTTCAGACTTTTGCTTTAGGAAAAGACTTCTGAAATGCTGATGCTGCTGGCTGGTGCCATAATTCCAAATAGCCAGAGTTTTTAGAAGAACCTAAATTTCAGTCATTTTCCAGCAATACAAGCTTCTGTCCTGAAGTCAAAGCACATTTGAATTTTCAGATGTCCCTCAATCACATTTTTAGTACTTTCTTCCAAGGATGAGCTTTGCAGTTTGGTATAACAGGGCTCAAATGCACTCTTACACATCAAGTATCATTTGAAAAAAAACCTTTTTAAATCACAAGAATAATGTGCTTTGAAAGCCACATAAATGGATACCTTAATCGACTCATAAGCATCATATGGATACATACCACTAAATAGCAGGAGCACAGCTGACTGCTTTTGAGGGAACTGCCATTATCTTTGGTGAGGCAGAGGTTTCAAGATTACACCATGTCATTATTCTATGGAGTGCTCTCAACATTCAAAAGAGTGTTTTTAAAGTAGCTGTTTGGGATAAATAAACTCCAGAACAACTTGGCAACAAGTGGTGTTGATACTGCCTGTCAGCAAAATTAAGAAATGAAAATGCAATGGGTGTCTCATCACCTCAGCTACATTTTAGAAGTTCTTGCTTTATGTCTTAGAAATGAACCAGACAGCTTCTCAGCAGGAATCTTTGTCTTCATATGCTTTATACAACAATATTTATCAATATGAAATTTACCGTAAAATCTTACATTTTATATGCAATCTGCATATAAGCTGCATATTTTTTAAAAACTGTATTTTAATCTCATATTTTTGCAGTACCATTTCTGAATTTGTTATCATTCTTGATCCTCTTGATTTTATTGCCAGAGTCACTGCTAGATGTTAAAAAGGCAAAGGACCAATGCATGGCCAAAAGGGCAGTTTCAGGTTCCTCCTGAAACCTACTGATTTGACATCATGTGTGCCAAATTTTCAAATATAAAGTTATGATTTTTTTTTCATTTTTATTTGGTATGGTAGACAACAGTCTGTCAACACTGTGGAAGAAATTGTGCAGCTCTCCCCCTTCTAGCTAGCGTGAGTGCACACACACTTGCTTCTCCCTTTGAACAAGTTGTTACACTATTCAGCCATGGCTCTTGTCTGTGCAACTGGGGTGACAATAACAATTTATCTCGTAAGAGCAACTGATTTATATTTGAGATTTAAGGCATGGTGTATTTCCCATTTTATTAAGAGTAAAATTAATGTTTAGATTTTTAACTTTCTTTTCCCCAGTGGATATATGTATATGTGGTTTTTTTTTTTTTCAACACTGAAAAAACCAGAACACCAGAGAGGAAGATGACTGAAGAAGTGTAAGGAGAATTTATGCCCAAGGAAGAGTAGCTGAAGGAGAATAAACTTTGGGTCAGTAATTTTCATTTTAATAAAGTTCCTTCAGAGTTAGGAAATTGTGAGGTTTTCTTTATTTCTTTAAGTGAAAACTCAAGATTAAAGTGAGCCAGGAAAAGAGAAGCCTGCCTTGACAGATATTTTGATTATGATAAATTTTATCAAAATTTAACTTCCACACTGAAGCTCTTAAGCTGAGTTTACTATTGAATTTAAGTTAGAATGCACTGGAATGTTAGGAAATTTTGAATATAAAACCATTTCCAACTTAGAGATTCCACAATCTGGAATTATTTTGAGGGGAAAAGGGCAAGATTCTGAGATAACATCTGAGATAATTCGAAGTTTAGGATTGCCTCCAGCTCCAGAACACCATTTTTATATTTTAATAAAACTTGAGTTGTTCTCTTGCTTTGTAGAGCTTAGCTGAAAAAAAAACGCAAAACAAAACACAAAACGGTGCCCATATTGAGTATTAAGGTTACAAACATGATGCTGTTATTTCTCCTGCACAAAATTTTGCAAAGGGAATTGCATAAAATGCTGTATATAAAGTGTATAAAATGCTTGTTCAAAAATAGTTTTCTATAAGGGAACATATTAAGCATAAATACAGAGCAGCAAGTTAAATTGGAGCGTTCAGATTAGGTTTTTTGCAATGAATTTCCACTGTGGCAGAGAGGCAGCTGAGATGAATGATAAAGTGACTGGGTGAAAGACTGACTCTTCTCAGTCTGTGATCCCAGAGATCACAAACTAAAAAACTGGAATCATATCGTAAGCCATCAGAGCCTTTTCTTAAAACTGCAATTATGTTGCATATTTTAATAAATGCCTAATTCATGTCATATGTACCTCTAATGAATGCAAAGGCTAATTCCAGTGCTTTCTGCCTAACAGAAAATATTTATTGTCTTTTTAATAGCAGTATTCAGCAAATATTTAAATCAGTTTATGCCGGTGGCTTGTTCCACACTGGCTGCAGTGAGGTCTGGGACTGATTTTTGTTACTTTCAATACTTGCATTTTTATTCAGCAGGAGGCATAGAGATGAGCTTTCTTCTTAATGAGAGAGCTGTGAGTTTCTCTCAGAATTAAACCTCAGGTCTGGTTGTCTCCTGCCTCCTTGCACCTCCATTTGTGTAGGTGTTGCTCACCTCAACCTTCTGATCAGAGAAACAACACCTGCAGTAGTTACTCATGTTTTAAAATATTTTCTTAAGAGAGTTCTATACTGCAGCTTCACAAGCATTTCTTTAGCTTGGAAGAGGGATGTCAATCAGCAGCATTACCACTTTATCAACTGCTCCTATTTCCAAAATCACTTCTATTGTTACAGTCTGACAAACTACCCAAAGAGCTCAAAAAATTGCTGGCTGCAGGGGCTAATTCAGCTCCTTTTTGTGGTGTTTCATGCTTTCGCCCTGCCATGATTACTGTCCTATTTTTTTTCCACGGTTGCTAAATCACCAACTAATTATGTTTTATCAAACCTGCACATAACAGTGGAGTTTGTCCTGTGGTTGATGCACATAAAAACAAGCCGGTGAGTGAGTCAGCCAGTCAGGGTACAGATGTGCCGCTCCACCTGGTGCCTGTGTTAGCACTTATTCACGCCTTCCCTTTGTTCTTCCGGGCTCCTTTTGCTTTTTACTGCACAGCTAGAACAGGTACTGACTGCTGCATTATGTGTGCTTTAATGTTTTTTTATTATTACTGTGGGAGAACAAAAACACTCATAAAGGTGTATTTTC
The DNA here is from genome assembly GCF_017590055.1 of Onychostruthus taczanowskii. Lineage (NCBI taxonomy): Eukaryota > Metazoa > Chordata > Aves > Passeriformes > Passeridae > Onychostruthus > Onychostruthus taczanowskii. The sequence continues at coordinate 7,573,103 of NW_024499351.1, forward strand.
TTTCTGGCAAAATTTCTCAGTAATGCAGTAGCTTCTTTGTTGGGGAGCTTGAACCTTGGAGAAAGTGACAAAGATTACTAGATGCCCACTTAGTTTCCTAGCTGCTCAGGCAGTTATTTGGAAAAAATGAAAAAACTCTAAGCCTCCTTCCATGCTGGTATGAGTTCAACAATCTGCAAATATCAACGTAGAAATTTACATGCTTATCCCTTGAGAAGTCTGTGCACATATGGTATTCTTTTTCAAATTATTTAATTAAAGCTCAAAAAGCACATGAAATCTGGAATGCTCACTTCGAAGTACACCTACCACATTAAATCAAACTCCCCAGGTTGAAATATGGAGGGATTTAAAAAAATGTAATTTACTTTTCCTTTTTGTATTCTTCCCCCTCTCCCCAATTCCCTCGCCTCTGGCAACAGTGAGAGACCTAAATTCTCTTTGGCAATTTATTCAATTGCACAAGTGAAGCTGTGCAGAGATGAACCTCTGCAATACTGAAATATGGAGGTTTCTACCTTACATGTTAATTTTTTTTTTTTTTTTAAATATAGAGGTATAAGTAAAGGTTTTGTTGTCTGCAGAATCTTGTTCATGTTGGTAGGTAGAAATTGTAAATTTGCAGGTCTCAATGTGACCTGACAGCATTCCTCCTATGTTTGTTTAGTACTTGGCAGTTGAGGAAATACACAGCAAAGGAAGACAGAGATTACCCACTCTAGGGTAGGAGGTTGGAAATTGCCTACTATATTCAGCTGCCACTACTTGAAAAGAGATACTGAGCTTGCCAAAGCACACTGCCTATAATTATTAAACCTGTCCATTTTATTTCTGCTTTGAACAAATGAGGAAAAAAAAAGAAGACAAAATCAAAGAAAAACTCCAACCCTTGGCAATGAGATCACAACTATTTTTCAGAAAAATGTGATTTCCTTTGCCAAGATGCTTACCTTGCTACCTGAGTGCATGGGGAACAAACCCTGGATTTTCACTGAGCTGTTCTCAAAGGAGCATGTGGAGCTGTTGCTGGCTTTGCACAGCCCCCACAGCCTCCTGTGGCAAGGTTGTTCTACCAGAGCCCCTCTCCCTGCACCATGGACATGGGCTGGCAGGTTACTGTCCAGTCTACAGCCCTGTCTGTGGTGTGCTCTACCTGGTGGACTACTTCTGTAATAACCAAACCAGCTCACAAAGAAATGGCCTCAATTTCTTCTATTTCACATGTGGATTCAATAACTTCTGCCTTGTGCTGTCTTTCATGCATGGTCAGAAAGGATCAATGTTTTTCAGCTTCAGCCTTTATAACTCAAGCGTGTTTTTAAAGAGCAAAAATGGAGCTGTGCAGCCACATGTGCTCTCTTGCCAAAACTGCTCCTGATGCACATATGGACACTCCCAACCTGGCTTGAAACAGATGATAATTTAACTGTGGTAGCCCACAGCCAAGGTCTTGCCAAGCCTTTGGCTCCCTGGGCAGCTGCAGAGTTTGGTAGCTTGCTGCCATGGCTGCCTGCCCCGCAGCACTTCGGATAGGGATCTAAAGACATCCTCCATGGTGGGACACACAGGCTTTTGTCACAAGCAAGTAACAAAACCTCAAACCACGTTTGTAGGGTTATATCCATAAATACAAGAAAATGCAAGTCATTGCAATCTTGCATTTCCACAGGATACCTCATTCGCCCGGCCTTGTTTTCCCTCTCAAAGTGTCCCTCTGGAAAATATGCAGCTAATTGCTTCTTGTCAAATTACTGGGGAACTTTGGATAGCTTTGCAATTAACAAAAGTTTCATTTTGATTACTTTGTGCAAGTTTTGTACAGAAACGATGCTCTGAAGGCTCGTTTTAGGGAGAACACCAGTATATCACTGTAGGTGGCAATTTCTGTCTGATACAGTAACTTTTGGTTTCAGTGAGGAAAACTCCAGGACTGCCTCTTCTACCAGTGAGATCTGATGATTCTTAAAATGGGGGACCCTTAAAAGTGGAATGTGAGAGGTAAATAATTACCTTCATTTATAAGCAGTGCTAATTGCAGAAGTAAAGGAACCATTAAAAGCTGTAAGCAGAGGGTTCTACCACTTCTTTTCTGATTCTGTGCTCTGTAGCCAGACAGACCCATATGGTTGAGGGAACATGGCAGTGAAAAACACTGTTCTACAACATTCACCTGAAAGTGACAGCCCAGAGAAAAAATAGGTTTGAACTTGCATCAGCAGTCCTTGGATTATTTTCATGTGAATGGCAGAGTGAAATAATTTGTGATTGCAGATAATGCATGAAGCAATTACCAGAAATATGGTATTTTGGCCCAAGGAAATTCATGTTCAGGCAATAATTTCAAATGTTTTAAATTCTACGCTTCTGTAGTAGGTGACACAAAATCCTTTTTTGGTAATGATTATATCACTAAGTCTGTCCTTGCATGCCCTTCCTTGTTAGCTATTCAAGCATTAAAAAGATTTATTAACCTTGTCTTAGGTTCAATAGCCTCTTTTTTCCTACTTTTTTAGTTTTCAGTATTTGACATGCAAAATGTTATGGTTTTTTAAACCAAGTCCTCCAAGTAATAAACTACTGCATTTAAGAATACATAGGTGGTTTTACTCTTCTCACTTGGACCTAGAGAAGTATGTACAGTTACAGAAAGCCCAATATTTCCATTCTTGGTCAGCCTAGTCCAGCTACTAACAATGAAGCTGATAATATCAGATATATAAGCAAGATATTTCAAGGTGAACAGTATAAAGCAATCAATTCTTTAACAATATGTTAAGAATAATGTGTGGATATATGTTATGAATTCTTTTAAACCTATCCAATGACTTAGTAAAAATTTGACAATTTAAATTAATAAATAGACTTCCACCAAGCCTTGAAAGAAATTCTAGTCCAAAGAGGTAGCATCTTTCTTTTTTTTTTGCACAGAAAAAAGATGTGTTGAATTACTTTCTCTACAAATCCATTATTAGATATGCCTATTGCATATCATCTTTTTCATTTCTCTCTGTAAATCTTTGCAGTCTGTCTTCTTTTGGTTAGTCTTTCAGTTTCTTTATCCTTTCAAAGTATATTTTCAGAACCCTTCCTATATCTACACTTTTTTAAAAATAATATGACAACATTCCATATACAACATTCCATATACAACACAGAAAGAAAATAGAATAAAAATGTCAGTATTTTTTTTCCCATTCTCTGTGATCTCTGCATTTTGCATCCTTTCATAGCTTCTGGGTTACATAGGTGACTCTCAACATTTTTTTTCCTGAATACTGCTACTTAAATTATGTGCATAATATTTGAGGAAACTAGAATCAAAATGAAACAAGAACAGAAATTTAAATCAGAGGAAGAAATAAATGGAGCCGCAATAAGTGACCAGAGGAAAAAAAATAAAGAGATCAACCAACAGAATGCAGGCTTTTCTATTATTAATACCTTTTGGAATAAAAATAAATTGGCTTTCAGGAGACATGCCTCAAAACTTTTAGCTGGTGTAAATCTTTGAGCCATTGCCTCCATTGGGAGCGGGGAACCTCTGCAGGGACGTGCACTGGACACGGCCATTTCAGCAGCTTTTCCAGCCTGAAGAATGACATATGTGCAGGAGAGAAGCAAGCTGCAGTTTGTCAGTTTGCAGGGAGGGGAAAGCCAGGAGCAGTGGCCTTTGCCTCAGCCAGGTTTGTACATGACTAGATGTGGCAGCAGTCTCTAGCAGCGGGAGGGAAGATGCCAGTGGGAAGCCTGGGTGGCAAGGGCTCATCTTCTCCATCACCACAGGCAGCTTTGGAACACACCCAAGTGTGGCTCAGGTACAACTGCAGTGTTTACTCTTGAAGGGTGTAAGTGAAAATTCACATGCCTGAGGTCGTGGAGGTCTAATCAGTGCCGAGAGTGCAGCCCCAGGCTGTGTGCCCACCGCCACCATCCCAGTGGCCACAGCTCTGGGCTCCTCGCCCTGGGACGCAGGTGAACCACACCCACAGCCATGGTGTGGTGCATATTGGTGTATGTCTGCACCACAGGGCACTCCTGAGGCATCAGTGAGCCTGCAAGTGAAACCTTCAACACTGTCTGCAGTGCTTCCCTTCCTGGAAGGACAAACCCACGTCCTGGGGTGAGCCTGGTAGCCCCTACTTTGCACAGTTCCACACTGATGGACTGGGGAGCACACTGTGATCTGGAGTGCTCCTGCAGCTGGCCTTCATAAGGAAAGAAACTCTGATTTTGGGTCAAAAATGTGAGGTCACTCATTTCAGTTTCAGCATCAGCATTAGAGAAATGCAGTGAGCTTGCTGAGCTGCACACAGGACCTGGCACAATTCTACTGCCCTTGGGAGGGCACTTTGGGGTGGTGGGGGAGCTCCAGCAGTGCCAGGCCTTCTTTTCTGGTACTGTTTGGGGCAAGGCTGGCATTGTGGGGTGGAGGGGAACCTCTGGTCCTGGAGGCAGGAGGCTGCCTTCAGCCTACAGAAATGGAGGTACAACATGTGCCTACTGTGGCTGCAGCACATGGGAATAGAAATGTGGGAAATCACACACAGAATCACAGAATATCCTGAGTTGGAAGGGACACACAGGGATCATTGATTCCAGCTCCTGGCCCTATACAGGACACCCCAAGAGTCACATCCTGTGCCTCAGAGCATTGTTCAAACTCTGTCAGGCTTGGTGCTGTGATCACACCCTGGGGAGCCTGTTCCATTGTCCCAAGCACCCTCTGGGTGAAGATCCTAAACCTCCCATGGCACAACTTCAGGCCATTCCCTCGGGTCTTGTCACTGGTTACCAGAGAGAAGAGATCAGTGCCTGCCCCTCCTGTTGTGAGGGAGGTGCAATGAGGTCTCCCCTTAGTTCCCTCTTTTCCAAGTTGAACAAGCCAAGTGACCACAGCTGCTCCTCACACAGCTTCCTCTCAAGGTCCTTCACCATCTCTGTTGCCCTCTGGATGCTCTCTAATTGCTTAATGTCTTTTTTACATTGTGTCCCCCAAAGCTGCCCCCAGCACTTGAGGTGAGGCTGCCCCAGAGCAGAGCAGGACAATCCCCTCCCTTGCCTGGCTGGTGATGCTGTGCCTGATGCCCCCCAGGACAGGGTTGGCCCTCCTGGCTGCCAGGGCACTGCTGACTCAGGTTCAACTTGCCATTGACCAGGACTCCCAGGTCCCTTTCCATGCAGTTGCTCTCCAGCCTCTCGTTCCCCAGTCTGTACCTCAAGGGTGGCCCTGTAGAACACGAAGAATGCTCCTCCTGCCCCAAATGGGACACTAGAATGAGCTATGACAACACAGGCTGTAATACAGCTGTCTGCCTCGAGCCTACATGGTATGTCTGGGTAGATGTTATTTGATGATGACCTGATACTGTCTGTAAATTTTCTTTGGATAACAGAGTCGAGAAGCCTTTCTCCCAGCTGTGGATGAAGAGCTGAAAATACACGCACATGTTGCTTATGTGCTGTAGATGTGTTAAGTGCTTTTTTTCCCTCCCAGAAATGATGTAGTGTGACAGGGTGGGGATGCACTGTTACTTTTAGTTTTACAATAATGATCTTTTGATATTTGCTCTTAAATTCTGTCACATATTTTTACTCCATCTTCAACAGGTGTTAATCTCTTTGCAGAAACAGCTGAGCATTTGGCTTTGCTCAGCTGTTTCTAATCAGAGCCAAAACAGTCCTGAAGCAATCATAGTATTTTTCTTTTAAAATTGTCTATGCAGATTTAAAAAGAAATACTGCATTTCTGTGTGGCTCTGGCTAAATGGGTCTTCCTCTGCATCCATAATACCTGTTTAAAATAATGCAGAGCCAGCTGGAGCCCAGTTGCCCAATTTTGCTCTTTCAACACACTCTGAAATGTTCAGAGGACAGACACTAAGTAGGGGAAGAGCCAGCCAGTGAGCCTCCCCTTCATTCTGATTTGCTGCAGGGACCCAGTGGTCTGCAAGGTGGTTGGGATGGATGGGCAAAGTCCCTGAAAGATGAGATAATATATACAGTGTGGTGGTGGTGTCAGCATGCACAGAGCGGGCAGCATGACTGGCTTTAGTAACTGGAGGTTAACATTCAGCAAAACACCTCTAATATTCTCAGAAGCTAATCACATGGAGATCAAAGAATATATTGCACATCTGCCACCGAAACACAGTCTGAATGAAGCAGCTCAGGTGAAGTCTGTACCTTGCTGAGCTGGCAACTGACTCTGGGCGTGCCACTGCGTCCTTCCTCTGGCCATGGGTTCATCAGAGAGAACCTTCTGGGATGGCCTTTTGGGCTTTGGCCACTAGAAGAAATTTCATCAGGCTGTACCATGTGTTTATTGTCAATATGCTGAATGAGTTTTGGCCCTTGAGGTAACTAAGAATTAATGGTTTTTATAAGAAGTCCCATCAGAAATTCATGTCCATCATAGGCTCACATATGAAATTTCTGCATTTGAGGACTATGTTATTGCAAGAACAGTGCCTGCTGTAGTAGAGGGGCATTTGACTATCTGTAAATCTCATATTGCTTTACAAAGGAAATTCCAGAACATAAATCCTGGAAATTCACAGTAAATGTCAAACGTGGAAGAAATCCAAACACATACTGGTATTAAAATGTGCATGCCTGAGAAATGCTATTAATTTGGTTTGCAAAGCAGAGAATGCTGGTAAGCAGTCAGTTAGGCATTCCCTTCTCTTGATCAGGAAGTATCCCTACAGAAAAAACCTGGAGCAAGGCTGTCTCAATGAAATGGTTTGTGGTCCTAGTGGCAAACCAAATCCTCACTTCCCTTCCTTCCTTCCTTCCTTCCTTCCTTCCTTCCTTAACCCGGAGCCAGTCCTGGTGGCTGCAGAGCCCTCGAGCTGGGAACAAGGAGGAAGCAATCACCAGGGTGCAGGAGGTCTGGCACTGCTGGATCACTCTGCCCTGAGGTCTGAGGGATTTTCCCTGTCATTCCCCCTTACCAGGTGTCCTACATATAAAAAATAGCCTCCAGAAAATCACAACTTTTATAATATGTTCTATTTGTGTTACTTCTTAGTGTGACAGTAGTCCCTTAGGGTGGTCACAGATGGAGTGACTTACTGCAGCCCTGGAAACGTTCTAATGGCTGCAATTATTTCTCCACATCAAGGTTTGTGGTTTTTTTTTTCTTTTTTTTTTTAAATACCAAACATAGACTCAAACCCTGTATATTTTTAAACTTTTATTTGACATATTTTAGAATCATCTCTATAATCTTTGTGTTTTATATTACATTATGTTACAGACCTACAGTATTGCTAAAGAAGTCTATTTTAATTTTTGTTACGTTCTGTCACACAGGGGGCTGTTTTATGTAAAGTGCAAGAAGGAGCAGGGGGAGTATGAGATACTCTCAGAAAGCTCAGAGAGGCAACTCAGGCATCAAGACAAAAGACCTAAGTCTTGCAGTTAGAGCAGCAAATTTGGTGGGCTGTGCTAGAAGGGCTGCTCAAGGCTGAGGGAATCAGTGCACTCAGTATCAACACTGGAGCAGCCTGGGCTGATGCTGAACAAACCGATAGTTACCTGCAGGATGACAGGCTCTGTGTGGCAGTGTGGGAAGTACAGACTTTGGGCAGGGCTTGTTTGGCCTTCCATGTGAAATCTGCCCTCCTCTACTCTCCGTGCATCCTCATTTACTCATGAGGATTATATTTACTAGGTCATGAAGTAAGATCTTGAAGGAACAGGGAGAGAAAGAAAATTTTAAGCTTTTGACAAATGCAGGAAAGAAAGAACACAACTGGGAAAGCATTAAAGAACTAAACAATATTTTCTTGTTTTCTTCTTTAAGAATTAAACTGGCCAGTTTAATTATTTTGCTCTGTCAGTTCATAGATATTGAACAAATAGGCAAGAAATGAAAACGTGTCTCTCCAATCAAGGGGTTTTCAGCAGTATTAAAACTAAAGTTGCTTCTGATCAAGTGCCAAAATAAACATGTTACTTACTGTATGCTGTCAGAAAGAGAATTTCCCAATTCTTATTTCTGCTTAGATGTTGTACTTGCATATGCTACGAAAAGAAATGAAAATTGAACACTGTGGAGAACACATAGGGTTACTATTCTACAATAGGCAGATCATTGGACAAATCAATATCGGAGTTTCTATTGGCTTTTTCCTCCTCCCCAGATCAAATAAAACTATTAATTAGTGTTATTCGTGGTGCTGCTGCCCTTTGCAAAATATACTCATTAAAAATGCTTCTTGGTTCAAATGGTTCTTCATAAATTGTTGTCAACTGCAGTTTACAAATGAGAAAGAATTTGAAGCAAAAATACATAAAGTCCAAGAGGCAATCAGAAAATAATAAATAGAAAACATTTTATCTGGAGAACATGTGTAGCACAGTAACATTATTATACTTCAATCCTAAACAAAAAAATGAAGAAAATCATTAAGTACCTATTAGGATTTCCTACAGCAGCTCTAGAGAATAGGATACTTTATTTAAAAAAAAAGTGGCATTATGAAACCATGCCAAATTCCATATTACGGGAAGTTCATTTTGGGCCTTTTGCACACACCCATCTGTGAGTTAAAAAGAGGCCTTAGTATACAGCCTTTTGTGCTGGAGAGTGCTGGTCATGGTCATGCAACACCTCAGAAATGGGGCCGGGGGCAAATTCCCTGAAATCTGTTTCTTTACCGCTTGAGCAGCTGTCTCGGGATGGCTAGACACGATGAAGTGCTGTACATAATTATTTTATCCGTGGCTGAATGATGGCCAGCTTTGCTGGAAAGCCAACAGCTGTTTAATGGTATGTTGTCACGTGCTGTACCAGTCTGTCCAGGGAAGGGATAAATACATAATCCAGCAGATGTCTTAGGTCATAGATGAATAACCCACTTTGGAAGTAAGTCAGAGCAAAGAAGGCATCCTGATGGGTTCATTTTTACCAAAAAGCCTTTATTAGCACCAGGAATGCTCAGGTGATGCCTTTCACCCAGGTGGCTTCTGAGGGGTGCAGTATCTCAGAGCAGTATTGTGCTGAGCACTTGGCATGGGGCTGTTTAACAGCTGTGACACTTCTCTGAGTATCCTTCTGAGACTCAAACATTTCATATATAATGTCTTGCACTGTATTTTCATTCTTAGCAAAGCTCATTGCTCCATGTTTTCATAGTAAAATATGTGTTCCCCAAATCTGGTCAGTGCTACAGGGTTTATTAAACATTTCCCTATTGGTCTTCCCAGGAAGTCCTGGAAAAGATGTGAATGAGTCACATCTACAGTCATCTTACAGGCTGGTTTCTGTATGAGATGCCAGAAAGGACAGGGCTCAGCCTCTTCCCCAGCTCCCAGAGGCAGGATGGAGAAGATGAGGAGGTCTGTCTGTTGACCCGTGGCTGCCACAGCTCCGAAGCTGGATGCTGCCCCATTCCCTGGGCAAGGGGTCAGTGGTGGCAATGGCCACTTACATGCCCTGCAGCATAGCATGGAGTTTAGGGACTGCAGCTGCCTTTTGGAGGCCTGTTTTGTTCTGATAATACTATTTTTTGCCTTTCTTAAATTCAGTCTTGTATTTATTCATATGTCAAATTATTTTCTAATAACTGTAGCATGAATGACGTACATGAAAAGCCATAGTCCTCTATCCCAAGAACTTGAACTCCATGTTCAAGTGGATGGCAGCCAGTGTCCAGTGCTGCCATCCTCCTCCTCCCCTTCTCCTGGTACTGTCAAAGCCAAGCATAGAAAGGCAGCCAGGTTTTGAACCCTTTTAACAATATCATGGATCCTACTTCTAATAAAACTTTACTATGTCAGTAAACCTGGAGGAAGGAAAAACCTCACTTTTGTCCATCTCTTTTATTGCTGCCTGTCCTGTCTCAAATTTCCTTCCAAAATTTAGTGGTTTGGATTGTACTCCTGTCTTTCTGTCCCACAAGGTCCTGACTTTGAAGAAGGAAACTAATTTTGGGTACCTGTATATGTATTTCATTTACAAGGTGCAATGAGAGGCCCTACTATCAGTTTCTAATTCATGCTGTCAGACAGGGTCAAGTCTTTAACATGACAGATGAGTAGGGCAAAAGCAGGCTGCTTGAAGCTTATTAATTAATCTTCAACAAATGAATCTTCCTGAATTAAAAAAAAAAAAAAAAACAAACAAAAAAAAAAAAAAAACAAAACCAAAACAAACAAACCAACCTACTATTCACAGAGTAAGAATCATACACACAGAAAGTAAAGTCACCTTCCAAAATTGCCATGGAAATGTAGCACCTTGTGATACAGAGATTGTGTTTCTCATAAATGATTTCTTACACTGGAACTAAGAAACTTTATATTAAAGCAACTTTAAGGCTAATATACAACCTAGACTCATCTGTTCTCAGGAATATCTTTGAAAAATATTGGTATCTTGATAATTTCCCATTTTTCTTGTTATCAGCTCCCCTCCTTATATCAGAGTGCTATCAGTGTGAATAAAGTGTCATTCCTTTGAGAGAAATGGTTTAAAAATTATGATTGGTGGTTTAGTGTGACAAAAAATGGGAATAGACAATCTTAAGCATTGTCATTAAAGAAAAAAATCACAGCATTTAAAGAATATATTATTTTCCAAGGAAAATGTTAGGACAAATGGGACAAATAGTCCATATTTTGCAAAAGGAACATTTAAGATCTTTCACTGTTTTACACTAGCTGTCAAAAATACTCCAAAATAATTTATCCTCTTTCTTATATTCTGTAGTGTGGGTACTTCCTAGCTCTGTGCTCCTGGTCCAGGATCCTGGATGAGAGGAAATGTGAAAATACAGGTTGTGTTTATCAGTGAACAATGCTGAGAAATTTGTCACCTGAGCAATGAATTACCTAAAAAGAGTTGACTAAAATGGCGTAGGACACTGCAAATGTTCATGCTGCTGTAGAGCTTCATGCCAATAGAGGTATTGGGCTGCTTTTAATTGGATGGTGTATTTCTATAAGGGCCTGTGAAGGCAGATCTTGTATTGAGATTGAACTCCTTTACATTAGCATAAAAATCGATGATTTTTGGTCTCTTTCATGTAGCATACAGAAGCATTTTCACAAAACCCAGAATCCAGTCACTGAATCACAGTAGCAAATAATTAGACACGGAAATGCCCTACTGGGTTATTGAGTTCTTTCCTCTTAAAATGCAAATATATTTCCTATGATACATATTTTTTCTTGTGAAGTTCACCCTTGAATCATGCTTCATGACCATTTCATCTTTTTCCTGTGCATATCATCCCACAGATTCAACTATTAAGTGCCTCACTTATGTCTCATTAATCTTGGTTTTATCTCTTGACTGTATCCTTGTTATCGTGTTCTCTAAGAATTAAGGAGAGCTGTGGGAAAATCTGTTTGCATGAAATGACATTTAGATTTCTCCAAAACTGCAAATGTAACATTTTTGAGGTTCAAATATGTTTTGCTAACCTTTCACGTTTCTTCATCCTTTGAATTTTTTCATTTCTGATCAGGACAAGAATCTGAAATAGAAAAACACATAAAGAAAATTATTCCTATGGTATTTTGGGAAAGAAAGAAAATTAGCATCTCATAAAGCCTCCCTTCTGTCTAGGTACTTTTTGAGAAACAGAAGGAAAATTAATTAATTTTGTGTTCTTCTGAATACCCATGAAATTATCCCAAGTAGTGTTTCATTTGGTGGGCTGTTTCCCATATGGTGGACATTAAATATGGCCTATTCTTCAGAGCAAGCCTGAAAAATAGAAATAAGAAATATACATATTTAATCACAGACATTACAAGTATTCAAAATAAACCTTATTCTCTTAGTTTGGAGATCCAAATTTGACAGCATTCTTGGAAAATGATGATCTACTAATATTCCTGGATACAGCTGAGAGAATAAGCTAGAAAATTACTGGTTCTTGTTAATTTAATAGCTTGTTCTGTGCAAAGTAGCTGTAGCCCTAATAAGTCTGTTATCTTAATAGGGGAGAATGACTGTGCCATGTGTCAGGAAAGGAAGTCCCTAAGGTGCAGACAGGTGCAGGAGTCACCACCTGGAACTGAGAGAAGGTTCAGACCCACCTTGCCATGCATGGATACCTGGTGCAGTGGCATCCAGGAAGACATTGTGACCACTCACCAAGTCATGCAATTACTAAGGGTCAGCAGAATCAGGGGTCTGCCCTGCAAGAGGATTGCCCATGGGGAGCAGGAGAGGATTCTTGTTGACTGCTTCATACACATTATGAAAAATATGACTTTATTTAGAAATCCCAATGGCTCTTTGCTGTAGGCAAAACAGCTACTCACTTCACATCTGAGTAGTGACTCCAAATTCAGGTCCTGTCTCTGAATTATTCATCAGTGCTTGCTTTATTTTTTTCAGCTCCCTGTGAGCATTTTGTGATCCTGGGAGTGAGTGATTTGATATGCCAAAATCCTACCTAACCCTCTGTGCAGGGGGCTACATTTCATCTCCTCTTGTCCTCAATGCAGCAGCAAGGAAGTGTTGGGACACCAATTTTTGTCCCTTTGTCCAGCCTCACTTGATAGTGAATCGGATAAAATTTAATGGAGGTGATAATTGCTTTTTCCAGTCACTGTATTTTTCTTTTTAATTTCATTGTTGGCTAATGATCTGTCTATTTTTTCATCTTGCATGTCTACATGGCTGAAGAACAGTTCCTCAAATTACTCCCCGGTGAATACATCAGCAAGTGGATACTTCCTAGGAATTTTGTAGTACTCCACAACTAATTAAATCTATTTCAGGAGATGTAAATCAGGAAGGATTTTTTTCTTGTCCAGCACTTTAAAGCTCCATATCTGAAAACTTCCTACAAACAGGAAGGGAATGCGTTTATCCCTTTGTGACCAATGAAGCTTCTTTTTTGATGATTTTTTTGGTTTGTAGCTCAGGTGTGTGTCTCATAGACCAGACTGACACTGCTATTCTTGGCCTTGCTCACAGGGACTGTCTTTATCCATGCTTTGAACACTTCTGGCTTGTGGACAGTCTCTGCAAGCAAAGAGATTTTCATTATTATGTATAATTTGCAGCTGGGAGCACAGAGCTATTGCATGACACAGAAAATCTGTCAGACAGCTTGAAGTTCTGACTCAGGTGGTGCTTGACCATGACAGCTTTGCTTTTGGTTTGAGCCCTGTTCAGACATAGAAAACATATAAAACCATAATAGTTGAAAAATGATACTTTTGAAATTATACCAAATGGACTTTTCTTGCAGCTTTAAAGATGACAAAGTGTTCTCTGGTCCAGTAGTGGCTTTGACAGTTTTTTGTGAAGAAAACACTTGTTAGGGGCCACTGCCTTCTTTTTTCAGGGATGTCCTGCCCGAGAGTGGAGAAATGGCAAACAGAAGAACAGGCAGAGTTCATATCTAATATGACAAAATTATTCCTACCTTCCCCATTTCCTGTCTTCCCTGTCTTCTGATGGATGGGATGCCATGCCACTCATTCATCATTTATGGTACCTCAGTAAGGTAGCACAACCCCATGGGGATTTTATGGAATCTGGAAAGTTTATGTAAATATCGAAAAACTTTTCCAAAATGTTGTTAGCCCACATGTCCAAACATGTCTTCCACCAATATTTGGCATTTATGTACAGATGCAGTTCCTCTTTTGTAATTGATCACTTCAAGCCCAGGCATCTAAATGAGATGGGTGTTCTCATTAGATGATGGATGCTTTTGTGTGTTTGCAGAAACACAGTGGAGGGTTGCATTATTTTCTTAGTCAATCATCTGAAGGTGGAGAAAAGAAATGCAAATTATTACTTTTTTGTGTTTGTATGTCTAGAAAAAACTAATTGCAGGAGAATTCACCTTGATAATGAGCTATAACCAACATTTTCTGGTCATTATAAAGTAGGGAAACTTGGGATATGAGAAGTAGAGAGACCAGACAATGGCAGCCTGACTAGGGAACAGAAACTGCTGATGTTAAAACAAGGAAAATTGCCTTTGCCCTCTAACTTAGCCAAGGAGAACCTTGTTCATCAGTATTTGCAAGTAGTAAGTCCAGTATGCAAATAGCTTATAATGGTTTACTGCTGTTTTCTTCCAGTTCTTTCCGTTCTGACAACAGCTATCGACATATAAACACAAAGTTGGAAGTCCTGCAGTTGTCAAAACTATAATTTGTTTTAAACCTTTTCCTGTGGGGCAGAGACATTTTCTTTCTTCTCAGATTTATTATGCCATTTAGCATCCCCTTGGTTCTGACAGTACAAATGTTAGTGGGATCGTATTGAAGAGTGGATCAATGAGATGAGAAGTCATCAAGGGCAAGAGCAGGTCGGGACTTCTCCGGTGACCCCCAAATGAGCAGGATTAATTTTTGCAGAATCACTCAATGAGATGATGCTGTTGAAACTAACGGGGAAGATAGGTTTTAATTATGAAACCATCCAGGAATACAATGAAGCAACAGATTAGATGGAGACAACTGAGAAGGGATGGTGATTTTTCTTCAGAAGATACAGACAGCAGAAGAGAGGATCTGGGGTTAATTAAATCCTAACCAGCAGGCTGTGAGTGCTAAGAAGAGAGGAAAGCATAGAGCTTTTGACTCCTGTGTAGGAAGGAGAAAAAACAGCAAAATGAAGACCACAGGTGAGCAAAAAGCTGGATTCAGCCAAATCAGAAGCCATCCTGCTCAGGGCACTCAGGAAGCAAATCTGGGTAAAAGGAGCTGAGGTGAGTTTTGTGTTGCTGGCAGGAACAGTATGAAGAGCACAGCTACAAACCCTCCCTGTGCCAGGACAGTGAGGAAGAGTAGTGAGAGACCCACTGGCTGAATCATCGTATTCTCACTTAACCCAAGCCCAAGAAACATTTGTACAGAAATTGGAAATAGGTTAACTTAGATTAGCATGAGTATAAAAAGTTATTGCAGACGAAACAAGAGGGCTCTACTATATGGTTTGATAGTTACAAAAATTGCTTTGAAAATGAGCAAAAATAGGATGTGTATAAACCACACCAGAAAGAAAATTATTATGCCTCACCCTGTCTCTTGATTATTTTTTCTGTTCTGGAGTATTTACTGAACTTATTTTTTACCTTCTCATATCCCTGCCCCTTTTAAAATAGGAACATTTCCTGTCATATTACTCTATTAGTTTTGGAACAATGGGACAGATTTTGCTACAATGAAGAGGGGAAAAGAATCAAAAAATGAGAAAAAGAGTGAGAAAACCACAGAATTCTTAGTTTAAAATCTCAGAGAAAATGGGAGGATTTAAATTAAGAACTACTTGCATAAGCAAGGCTCCATTATAATGTACCCCCTGTAGGGGTGAAATTTGCAGTATGCTCTTGTAAAATTTCCGAATTCACCAGAGCAAAGAGAGCACCTGACATGCAGATATACCTGAACAGCTTAAAACTCCCTGCTGTAGCAAAAGCCTGGGGCAGACAAACCCCCCCTTAAAATGTACTCCTAAAGTAAATACATGAGAGAAGGGATGGGAAAAATATGCTCCAAGAGACTTCTGTCTCAGCTGGAGTTGACCCCTGAGCAAATACCAGGGTTTCTTAACCCTATTGCTCAGCCATCTGAGTGAACAGTCCCATCACCCAGCCTGAAAAGAAATTCAATTCCACCTGAGTTTAATCTTCCCTAAAAGCAGGTCTTGGGACTTCCTACCTATTATCTGTGACCTCTTTTGTAGTTTTCAGCTACTCTCTGGTTATCTTACTTTTGCTTAACCCTCTACTGCATCCTTATCTCTCCAGACTTGCCTTCACCCCTTTCCTGCTGTAATGACTGTCTCTGTGCTGTGTCTGCTCATTTTTTGTCTTTGAACTGCCTGGATTGGTCTCTCCTAGATGCCTCTTTTCTTAGAATGACATATTTTATTCTTTCATCCTTCACCTTAGGTACATTTTAGTGTTCTTTTCTTCTGAGTAGGTTCTTAGCAGGTAAAGTTCAGTAGCTAAAGTTCAGACCCTGTGAAGAGAGGATTGATTCTTACCAAGTGTGGCTATGCAGTCAGATTTTTAGTGGGAGAACTTCAGCTGGTTCCTTATATCCTTCATTGTTCAGTAACAGGGCAGGTTCTCACTTCATGCACATGTATTTGAAGTCAGCATAGACACTTGCATCCTAGTCACCAATGATGTTTCAAAATCTTTCCTGCTATATCCATTACCAAATCATATTTTTTTTCAGTGTTCTGGGTGGAATGTGTATTTATGAAATTTTTAGTAATTTCTTGGTGTCTGTGTAAAACAATCTATTCATGGTATTTGAAGAATTCAGGGACTGAGACAATTTAAAATTATTGTCGCATCAATGGCAATGAAAATGAATTAAAAGCTGTGATCAAGAGTCCTTATTCTGTTTTTTATTTTAACAAGAGAATTTAAATATGCCTGCAGGTTCAAGCTGAGTGTTGCACTTCCCTTTTTTAAGCCTTCAGAATTCCTAATTATTTCTCTCTAGTAGTATGTGTTAAAACCCTGTCATTTATTTCTTGTTCACTGTTCTACCTATGTGGGGAAGGGAAGAAAAAACTCATCAGATGAGTCACACACCCTGAAAACATAGCAGTGATTTGAGTTAGGGCAAAGGCTTCCCTGAAATTCACCCTCTCCTGCTGTTTCAAACACCTCATTGCTTGCTCATTATTAAATGCCTACAAGTATGTGAATGTATGGGATATTTGTATAAAGCACAGATGGTTGTAGAGACCCGCAGTCTGCTGTACATTCATTTACACAAATATGATGGTGGTATCCTTACAGCAGCCTTTCAGTACCTGAAGGGGACCTATAAGAAAGTCAGAGGGGGGCATTTTACAAGGGTGTGTAGTCACAGGACAAAAGGGAATGACTTCAAACTGAAAAAAGGAAGGTTTAGATTAGGTGTTAGGAAGAAATTCTTTACTGTGAGGGTGGTGAGGCCCTGGCACAGGTTGTCCAGGGAAGTGTTCAAGGCCAAGTTGGATGGGGCTTTGAGCAACCTGATCTAGTGGAAGGTGGTCCCTGGTGGAATCATGGTCCCTGCCCATGGCAAGGGGGTTACAAATTTTGATCATTAATGTTCTTTTCAACCCAAACCATTCTATTACTATATTAATGATGATTCTATTCATGTCATTCTTGTTTGCGGTAGTACATCTGCCTAAAAATAAAATTAGAGGGGAGAAAAGTGGACTGGGACAGTGCTACCTGATGACCCACTGGTGATCTAATTATTCTTGGCTGAAGTCAGAAGATGAAAGGAAAATAATGAAACTTTTGTTTCTTTTCTCAGGGGCTATGTACCAGGAGATTATGTGACTTTAGTTCATGCTTGTATTACAGTGACATGACTGTTCTTGAAGGACCCTTGTTACATGGTTTCTTATAACATTTGCATTTATATATTTCCCTGAAAATGTTTATTAAAGTCATGAAACCATAAAACTAATTTTATAATGTATATTTAAAGGTTAAAATAATATAAAACATTTTAAAAGTCAATTTCTATTTAAATTCTTGAGCTTTTTATTTGATATATTTTTCCTTTTAAAATATGTTTTCATCTTGATCAGGATGTATTTAGTTTTTTTTTTTTTTTCTCTAAGCTTTTATCAATATTATTGAAAAAAATTATCTACAAAATGCTCCTATAATAAGAAGAGTAAATTTATCCATCTTACTCAGGGCCCCAATTGTCTTACCAGTGTTTTCCATCAGATGAAAGAACACAAGTTATATTATTATGCTCGTTAAAGTAAGACTAATGCTGAGTTTGAGCTCAATATTAAGTAATACACAATCGCATTTTAAGAAGAAATTTCTGTCCCTAGAGCAGCAAGACAGGCAAAAAAGCAGGAGGTGTGGTGAGCAAAATTGCAGAAACTCTATATCACAAAGGATGCTCCTACCCCAAAGTCTTGAGGCTCATTACTCTGCCTTTAGCACTCAAGATGGTGAAAACGTGACAAAATCTCTTGGTTTGATGAAAAATCACACCTTGGAACAGTCTCACTTTTCTGCCCTACCTGGTCCTGCTCTGCTCATTAGTTGTCCTTAAATGTATCTCCAGTGTGTGTTGTTTCTCATCCCTGTCCAACAGGGGTTGGGCAACAATCCAGTCCAACAATCAGATGCATTTCCTCTATACCTCCCCTGGTCTAATGCATGCTACTCTCTGTGCCTGTCTCTGTTGTCTCCCCTCTGACCTCTCAGGTGCTTCTTACTTTCCTCTGTCCTGCTGCTGGCAGGACAGGGTGCTTTTGGAAGCATTTCTGGGCTGTCTCCTTGTGTAACACCCCACTCCCCAGTGTCTCCAACCTCCAGCACCTTTATTAACCTTTCCTGATAAGATTGGCTTCCTGTGCCTTTCCCTTCATGAAATGATTCTTATGGAGGGAAGGGATGGGGACATTTATTTCCCTCTGCTGTAAAGCCTCTTGCTGCTTCTGTGAGCCTTTGGAGAACAGAGAGGTAGAATCATCCCCCCCCCCCCCCCCCTCTTTGGGGTGACTGGCTCCCCTTCATATTCTTTCAGTTTATCCATGATTCTTACTCCTTA
Source organism: Onychostruthus taczanowskii (assembly GCF_017590055.1). Classification (NCBI taxonomy): domain Eukaryota; kingdom Metazoa; phylum Chordata; class Aves; order Passeriformes; family Passeridae; genus Onychostruthus; species Onychostruthus taczanowskii. Next base: position 7,591,628 of record NW_024499351.1, read on the forward strand.
AGTCCTCTAAGCATCAAAGTATTTTGTGGTGTTTCTTGGGAGATCCCAGGATATTGTTCTTAGAATGGAAATATTGAAGATTTTGCACAAAACTTATTGAAAACGCCATGGGATTCCTTTTGTTCTTTGAAAGCTCTCAAGATCTAGCCCCACATTTTCCAAATATTTGGGATTAAGTTGTTTGCAATGGGATGCTGCATCCTCTGGAATGCATGTCTTCAGAAATGTGGCGCATATTATTTATGATAGAGAAAAAAGTCTAATGAAAGAAGCTTCATTCAGGTTTGCGTGCAAGGGGAATTTCTACCAGAGCCTTTGGAAGTCAGCCTAAAGTGTGGATAATTTCGACATTTTTTCCCTTTTCTATACACTTTGCTAATTTCTTACATGTGCTTTTCCTCCCCCACCCCACCATTGATAATTTGCTCAAAACTTGGTTAAATGATAATAATTCTATGGGCAATTAAACCACATTATTTTAAATGAAATTAGAATTTACTGTCTAGCCTAATACTGTGGCAAGACAGAAAAAAGAAATACTTGAGCATCCTGTTAGTAATGGGTAAACTAATTTCATCTCAGCTGCAGAAACATTTTGAATAATCTCTTTTTCTTTCATGGAATTTAGAACATGGAAAATCAGGATCTAGGTTTCACTTTCTTAAAATGAGGCCACTGTAGTAACTCAGACACTGTCTGGTGTAATAGAGAGAAGAATCTGACCCCTGTATTTTTGCTGAATTGTGCCCGTGCAAAGAAAAATGGAAATAGATGAGAAAAACAGACTCAATTTACTAACAATCTGCATGACACAATCTCCATAAATTGTGTTAATAGAGCAATTTATAAAAATTGTGGTAGTATATTAAAGAGAGCGATTTACAAAATCTTTTTAGAATAATAAGCTAAGAATTGCTGGTAATGCATCTATGTTTTCAAATATTGTTTATGCATAAAGCAAATTGACTGTCTGTTCTCGTTTACTGTGTGTTTGTTAATATCAAGTATAGACAAGTGCGAATAATGAAATACTCAGATTTTTTGTTTACCTACAGATTGCATTGATGGTCAACACATATTTTAGATGCATCACACTTTTTTATGAGAAAAACATTTCTCAGCTGGACCATTGCTGGGGTTTTTGTTTATGAATTACTGAAAAATGTTTTTCTGAAACTGTTTATCTTGTCACTCTGACATAAAGCTCAGCATACGAAATTAATACATTAGGACTGCAGTAAGCCACTCTTAGCTAAATGAAATGCTTCAAAATCCATTTGGAGTTTAGTTGTCCCTCCCATCATAACAATGAAAATTTAACAGGAGATGCTACAGTGAAGTTTACATGGCTGACACTGTGTAAGGATTTAAGACAAATCCTTAACAGGAAAAATAATGGAAAGACTGCAAGATGTGCTGCTTTATCCCTGATCATGGAGGGATGAATCCTGCCCTGCAGTTGCTCAGCTCCTGGAGGTGGGCTTCTCTGAAGAATGGCTGCATTGTCCCAGGTAGTCATGAAGTCCCAAAGGCAACTGAGTTTGCACCCCAAGAGCATGGGGCTCCCCTTGGCTGAACACAGAGCCACTGGAAGAGCTGGGTCTGTCCTGCCAAGCTTCTGCTGCCTCCTCCTCACTCGCTTTCTTCTCTTGTAGCACCTTGCTGCAGTGTGTGGTGCCCCTTAGCTAAGCAGAACAAGCTGAAATCTCTGGCTAAAGCTGACCAGATGGGACAGCAAAGTGCTGTGCATATCCAGCTACAGATAAAGCCAGGATGAGGTGGTAGTGGGGTAGTAGGAACAACTCTGTCTGCTCCTTTCAAGGGAGCAGTACATGGAATGATCCCCCAGGGGCTTGTGTATAGGGTTTCCCACTTGCTGAGCTCCAGGATGCCAAAAGCTCACCCCAAGCAAGGACTACCCCATAGCTTAGGTGAGTTAGGGTGAGTCAGGAGTTGAAGACAGGTTTGGACTTGTTTAAAGAAAAATGTATATGCAGTTGTGGGATTTTCTTTCATATTGTTTTATCTGGCAAAGGCACATGGCACTGCAGAAGAGCAAAAGTAGGAATTGAGGTGGGTCAGTGTGTGCACATATGGAGGTTATAAATATGATGACCTACTCCAGGGGTGGGGTTGATGGTTTACTGCTTCTCATCTCTGACACATCAGGGTGGTGGAAACAAGTCTGAAGCTGCAAAAAGGCCCTCAGGCAGCGTCTTGCACCTCCCTGCAGGGAAACAGCATGTACAAACTCTCACTGCTTATGGGTACAGCCTAACTTGCTCTTTAACATCCCTTCCTGGAGGGGACTGCTCAGCTCTTCCCATTGTCCTCACATTCTCTTGCCACAAAGACAAATAATTTAGTTAATGCCCTGGGGCATGGAACAGAGATTCACTGCATGGTTCTTAGTTGCTTTCTGGTGATTTCCCCACCTTTAAGGAACCTTAAATCTGCTTAAAACTGTGCTAGAGATTTTTTTAATAATAGCATAACACTGAAATACAATGGGAGTAGTATCTTCCTTTGCACACTATTTGAAAGATATCTATACCTAGCTCTGCCACTATTGAACACCTCAATTCTCAGCAGAAAACTTAATTTAATTCTCTTTAAAAGGTATCATTCAGTTTACTTTAAGGAAGTGGAAGATTAGCCAACTAGTCGCTCAATATTCAGGAGAGTGAAGACGGATATATTTGCATATTCTTTTAAAGCACTGCTGAGAGTCAATGTTTCATGATAACATTTTTAATAGAAGTTAGAATAATTTGTAGGCCAGTGCATATGCCTGAAAGAAATACTAGTAGACAGTGACATGAAATACACGGACAGAAAATACAAAATATTTTCAATACATACTATTTGAATTTTTAGTTTGTAAAACTTTGAAAAAATGTTTTTGAACACTGAACAATCCCAATTTATCTATTAATTACTTCTATGCACAGAAACACATGGCACTCTTACAACATCTATTTTTGTGCCAATATAGTGGCCATATACTTTTAATACCAGTCTTTGCTCTTCTGCTGTCTGCAGCCTAATTTTATTTTGATTCTTTTCTTCTCTTGCAGTTCAGTTGTTTAAGAGATTTCTGGGATGTTAGCTTGCCTGCTGTCACTGCCAGCTCCTGACAATGGCTGATAAGTGGACATCCCTCCAGCCACTCCTTTCTTCATGCTGAGTGGTGCAAGATGGAGGAGCAGGAATCAGAGCACATGCACACTGCGAACACAGTGAAGTGGACTCCAGCCACAAGACGTGACAAAGAATGTAAAGATAAGATGGAGATGGAGTGGGATTTTCTTATTTACTAAGTGCAAGATGTTATCTCAACATAACTTTGAAGAAAGCATAAACTCTGGTTAAAACCAGAGTTTTCAAATAAAAAAGACCCCCTAAGACCTGCCCTGTCTTTGACTGCTAAACTGTCTACAGAAAAAAACATTGTGTACATCACATGTTCAGTCATTGTATTCTTTTGAGAAAATATATGGTACTGATACAATGAAGAGTTTATTTTCCCTGTAGTGAGAGTTACAGAATAGTCTGACTGTTATGGAAGTTCCTAATATCTGTGCTTTTTAAGCCAGTTAATCACTGAGCTTTTTAAACCAGTTAATGGGCAAAGGTGTCTAACAGCCTAAAAACCCTAGGCATTATAAACTGTGGAAATTATAATTAATAATCTGTGTGTCAGATTACTGCAAATTCTGAAGTTGCCATGAAGTTCATATCAAAGTACTTGTCTGAAACAAATGGTAGCTAAGGGTAGTTGTTTTAGCATGTCCAGAGGCTACAGAAGAAGTAAAATGAGAAGAATGCATCCTTTCTCTCTAATTGTTTGGGGGAAAGGATGGGCATAAGAATCTAAGTTTTTGGGCTTTGTGTGGAAATTGACATATGCTGGCAAAATACAAGAAAGAGAATACTAACCAGGACTAAAGTATTAGATTTTATGTCCACTGATTTGGTTCATAAAATCTGTAGGTAGATGAGGTGCTTGTGACAAATCTCTTTGTGCTTGATGGTATTTAATAGAAGCCTTCGTGGAGACAGTTTTTGTACCTACAAACCAAATTGCTGATAAAGCTACATCTTTGCATGTAACCTAGAAAATGTATCAGATGGTACTGGAATATCTATTTTTGCCATTTGAGTAGACAGCAGAGTATCGAGCAAACAGCACTCAGCCAGAAGGCTAAGTATTTATTTCCTATGGACTGCCTAAACTGAAGGAATAGCTGTTTGTAATTTCTGGGTTGAACACAGCTTGTTCTTTCAGCTGGGAATAGATTTTGGTCCCAAATTATCCTCAAAGCACTAGATGTAGAGGCAGATTCTTTCACTGGCATAGTACTACAGTAGTCAGGGCATTCACATTTTCTGGCTAGTTAGCAGGACATCTGTGTCAGCTCAGAATCTCATACTTACTGTAAAAACATCCCAGCAATTTGTTGGCTCTTTCTATATGTACTATTTACTTTTGAAAGAGGCCTAGAAATCAGGCAACCACTTGATATTAACCATACCAAAAGTTAATAGTTGTTTCAAGTAGCTCAGTTGTCCCCACTTTTAGTGGGGCAATGGGCATTTTTATAATTTCTTTTAAGGAAAATATTTGATTCAGCTTAATTAATTTTAATGGGTGGGATGGAGAGAACTGGTAGATGGTGTGGCAGTGAGTGGTTATAGGGAGAGTGACTCATCATGTGGAAGCATGAGAAATGCAACCTTCAGTCTGGGTGTTCAGAGAGCAGGATGATGTTACAAGGGGACAAAGAGCATAAAGTGCTCCCCACATACTAAAGATTAGAAATCAGAGACCTTGCACACGTGGGGTCATAACTGCTTTCAAATACCTTTAACATTTTTATTGGAGAAGAGATGGAGGCTATGGTGAGGTAGTAGTTTCCTTTAGCTAATGGTGATGTAGGCATGCTTTGGAACAGGGATTGCAGATGGATAGGCTGTTTTGTTTTCTAGAGAAAGCATGATTTCTCCTGATTTTCTACTGCTAAAATGATTATTTAATGGATATGGTGATAATTGGTTCTGGCTCTGTTTGTAACTAGTTTAAAACCTGGGCCAAGTATTTGTAGGAATTTTTGTCTTATTGAGAGAAATGAAGGACTTCTTTCTGTAGAGTCTGATAGAGTTGAGTGCAGGGAGTGGGGTGGGTGACAATAAACACAGTGGTGTGGGTGGAAGGAATATGAGTACAGTCATGAAGCATGTAGCATGGTGTTGTCAGATCAGAGAAACACCCCCCTCCACCCTGTATTTCCTTAAAAGAAGGAAACATTCACAGAGTGTGTATGTCCCTAGTTTAGATATAATAAAAAAGAAAACGCAGAAAATCTGCTCTCAGCTTGCAGAAACTTCCTGAAATAACTTGAGGAATGCTTTGTTCTCTAGTACTTCAAAAATAGAGATCTGAGACAGGAAAGTGTCATGAACTTCTTATCTGACAGACTGACCAAGGGAAGAAAAAATAGGAAACTTCTGCCAGATCCTTCAACTCATTAGATGAGCCAATGGCATCAGTTATATTCCTGTAAGCAGGTGCTGAAATAATGGCCAGACCAAAACGGGATGGGATTAAAGTGGAAGGGTGGTAACCTTTGGAGCAAGCATACACACCCAGCTACAGATGGGGACTTTGTAACAGGTGATGAGAGGGAGAAGGACACAGGGCTGTGCAAGCGGAGGACAGAGGGGTCTGAATGAACAGGATATCCTAAAAACATAGGAGGTTCAGTGAGGAAATCACTACAGGTATGCCCAAAGTCTCTCAAGGGATTGTTGGCACATGTGACATCTCCTGGATACCTCAAAATTCTTAAATCTCCTCCTCTTCCCTGAGGCTTCCTTTGAAGATCCCGTTCATTTTTTTTCTGGAATGGGAGCTCCTGTGTGCTTCCCTCAGGACTCTCCTGCTGAGCCATGCCAGGAGCTGGTGGTGGGATTTCTTTGCAGTGCTAGTGGTGTGCTCTGTGCTGAGGAAGACAAGGGTGTCCCTAGTGCTGTGAGCTATGTGTGTAGTCCTGGGAGATGTGATCACTCATCTCAGCTGTATCTGGACAGTGTTGGCTCGTGTTTCCTATTAATGCAAAGTAATAAAAATATTATTATTACTAAAGTAAGGCTCAATGACAGCCTGAAATAATGAGGGAAAATTCTTGGCTGCCTAACAAAGTCCTCTTCTGAATAGCATAAAAGTAATTTTATTTTTGTTACTGTTTTATTTTGAACACAAAATGTGCCTTGGAAGTAAAGGGAATGTATTGTTTTGCAGTGCTTCAATAACACATTAGCTCAGGAATTCTTTTTCATTTTTAGAAGAAAAATCTCAGTTCAGGATTTGAGAAAAAAAAACCCTGAGAGCAACAACAGCAGCAGAACCACTCTGAAATACCACAGAGTCACCTTTGGGATTCCTACAGTGCTTTTGTTGAGTAGTGAGCACCTTGAATTTAATTAACAATCATCAGCCATCTCCCATCCTTTCCCTCAGCTATGCATGTTCAGTGTGATTCACTGATAAAAGTTTTGGCCTTTTTTGGATTTTTTACTTCTCTTTTCCCCCCAGTAAACAAAACTGACCCCAGAATCAGAGGCTGGTGCTGCTGTGGCTGGAGGGGGAGCAGGCACTGCTAGGGGAGAGCTTCCACAGAAAGTCCTGTCTGTACACGCTGCTGCTCAGGGTGGTCTACTAGGGCCACATCAAATGCAGAGGAAAGCTGGATTATTGCCACACATGGGGCTCTGATGCTGGAATAATTCCATTGACTTCAATCCCATGTTGGCTGTGCTGCTCTGCAGAAAGAGGTACAAGGTACAGGGTAAGCCCAAGGTAAGCCCTTTGATGCTGCTTCATGCTAGGGCTGGGACCAAGCCAACTTTTCTTCTTTTAGGAGGGCCTAGTCTGTCTTGACCAAAAGTCACATTTAACTTAACAATTAATAAAACAGAAGAAAAAAAATAGACAGAAAGGAAAGGAGGCCCAGCCTGGCTCTACTTTCTTTCAAAAGTGTGTAATAGGATTTTGTCAGAAACTAAATCCTTCTGAAGAGGCATTCTCCTCACAATTGCACCTAAAAGTAAGTACCTGCTTCAGGGTTGTAAATGGAAGCCTGAGGTTTCCATTTCCATGAGACTGAAGTTCCTGTTCAAGTCAATATTTCAAAACACTGACCTGATCTGTATGAATGGGAAGGGTGCAAAATCATTAACCAGTTCCCTCACGTGCTGAACTCAGACAGATTTTTGAACTGACCTGTTTCACCTTGGGAAAGAAGAAAAAGGAGTTAAACAAAATATCAGGGAGTGAAGAAAAGACAAAAGCAAACTTCCCTTTCTGTGGCAAATCTCCCAAAGTCCCTTCCCATTAGCAGGATTTCCAACATTTAAGCATGGAGTTACAAGTCCCAGTCTGCCTCTTTGTCCAGCATTACTCATGTAAGATAATTGCTCAGTCCTCTAGTCCAGCTACCCCACTCTTCATCTGTCTTCTCCATGGGATTGAGGGTATATTTATCTTCTCAAGGCCATTCCTTAGGAGAATGGAAAGCTGTGGAAGTTATTGAATGAACCTAAAGCATTCTTTTCAGATTATTAACACAATGAAAATGAACATTACTAAGCATTGGATTTCTATGTTATTTCTGCTTGCTCTTGGATGCTGACATTTTGTGCAGAATTCAAAGTCTAAGGCAATTGTCAGGAAATGAAATGAAGCCAAATCACAATGTAGCTTCAGTAATTGTTACAGAATAAATGAATTAGTTTCCCATTTTACAGCACCAATCTATCTTAGTGGTTCAGAAACCAGAATTCCTTCTGATCTGTCTACATGTGTCAGGTGTGACTGTAAGGCCATTCCCATGCACTGGGTCAGAAAAAAAGAACGATAAATCTTAGACAGATCAATCCAACACAATGGCTAAAATAACCAGAGATTGTGTTCTATTTCATTTGTATTTTTTGCAGCTATAAAATACAGAGACCAAATGCAAACACATGCAGAAACGAAGCCTTTGTGTTCACACAAATCTGTCCTTGGGGTTCAGAGCTGACCTCTCAACGCTGTGCAGAGCTGTATGAAGCTTTAGGTTAAGAGATGGCTTTTCCAAGTATAAAAAAATATATATTCATATTATCAGTGCTAAAATTCAAACCTGTTCACCAGTGTACTTGAGTAATTAATTGAGATTTTTACCATTAATTCATCTAAGGTTTGTCATTGTGTTTCCTTAGAGAAGATTTTTTGTCTAGAATCTCTAAACAGGACTTAAAAAAATGGGAAGTTCATCTCCAGAATGGATTGGGGAGCACAGGAGGAAATATAGTAACAAGAAAAAAGGAAAACAACAGAATGAAATTTGCACCTCAGAATTTATTTTAAATTAAAGCATAAAAGCTTGGGAATTGTACACTCAAACAAATCTGCCACAGGATCTGATTAGCATCTTCAGAAGGAATAAAAATAAATAAATTTCTTAGATAATGCAGTCAACACATTATAATTAATGCATTTAAATATGTGCATTTCTTAAGGGCAGGTACTATGTTAGCAATTACGGTTTCAGTAATTTTTGCAAAAGAAGCTGCATCTCATTATAGAATCTTTTAGACCCATGTTATTCTTTCATAAAGGAGCCAGTTATCTTGTTTATGGATTCTTGAGAGAGCAGAGCTGGAAGCATTAAGTATTAATGCAAATGCCTGAAAGTACATCACTGGAAATTCAATCACTTTCTTTTCCTTTTCGTATTATTTCCTTTTTTTAAAACTGTTTTTGTTGCATTCACAATGTTACATATGTCTGTGAAAAAACAAGCCAACTTTTCATTTGCAGAAGCTACAGACTTGTACTGTTTACTCAGGCAAAACTTCTGGCTTAGAATCCTTCTCTCATAACACGTAAATTTCAATAATAAATACAATAAATCAAATAATTAGTAGAAAACCAAATTAACTCTTAAAATATTAAGGAAGAGAAAGGGTGCCTCATGTTACAGTGTTAAATTTGTATTTAGTGTCTCCTGGCAATTCACAGAACAAAGTAGAAGATTATTAACCCTGTTCTCAAATAATTTAATATGGTTTTTCAGTTACTTTAAGCAGAAGCATAATTAGAATAAAAGGAACAGGCTTTTACCTGCCTCTTTCAGTGCCCAGTCTCTGAATTATATTTGATACACTGATGACAACTTAGAATTGCATATGATATGTTGCAAGTAGAAAATGCAGGGGCGGTGAAAGCTGTTTATACAGAACAGACACTTTGCAAGTTTACACCAGAGTGACTTTTATACACTCACAGTCTTTGGATCAAGTTCGTGAAGCGGTCCTGCCCCGAGTGATTGCTGCGTACCCTTCTTTGCCCTGTTCTAGCCACGCTCATCCTGGCTGCTGCCCATCAATCCAGTCTGCCAGACTGTACTGCTGGGGAGCACGGAAAACACAGAAATGTCCACATGCAGGGACAAGTTGGACACTCCCTGGCACAGGGTTAGGGCACAACTCTGCAATTGCTTGAGATTTCCCCAAACACTGTGACAGGTGCTGGCTGAGGAGCTTGTGTGTGGGGCTTGCATGAGACCATATAAGGTGCCTTCTGTGTAAAGTGGGGTCACTGTGCTTTCTGACCTAGCATAGGGCAACTCAGAGCTTGCATTTAATACGTTTGAATTCATGTAAATAAACACCCCGCTGTTCATCTCCAGAGACCTGTGTAACCCTGAAGATGCACACTAAGGAACTCAGGGTTTCTCAGAAAGGAACTGGAGACTGCTTTCCTTCTCCAGGATATTTTGAAGTCTTCCTCATCACAGATGCAATCGTAGAGACTAAGAATTTTCTTGTCCTGATTCACACTTGCACCATGGCGCTACCTCGTAGGGAGTAAAAAAGCCAAAACCAAATACCTTTATGAGCCAGAGGTTCCAGTTACTCTTACCTAACTTTAGATATTAATAAAGTCATCTGAGTCATGCTGTGATCACTTTATAATCAATGGAAAAATAGAGGAGCTCCAGGAGGGAAATTTATTCCATCCTCGTGTAGAAGTCAAAAACTGCTCAGATGAAACACACCCTAAAGGACTAATTTCCACCATTGGCTATAAAGACAGAGATTTGGCTGAGGTGTGGATATGTTTGCTTTAACTATGCAAGGTTAAAAGAGGGTAGCACCATCCCAAGTGACTTCAGTGGGCATTGGATCAGGTCGGCTGTGAGTGGTAAGGATGTGCATTTGAAACCTGTCTAATGTGTTCAGATTTGCCCTTTGAATACAATACATTGTACAGCTTTAGTGCTCAGCAGCCTTTTGGAAGGTGGGCAATAAAACTGTGACTGCTTCGCTGATGGTACTGCAAAGCGGACTTGGCTTAATCCAAAGGTCAGGAGGACAGACTGTAATTCACCGGTCTTTACTTTGCTGTCTGCCAGTTAAAAGGTTTCAGGGAGGGAGGAATAGTGCATAGTATCATTTGCAATGTCCAGTGATCCTCCCAAAAATGTGGAGTCCAAATTAAATTTTTTGATAGTCACCCAAAGATTAAAAATTGCTTTACTCAAATTATTTTGTGAATCCTCATGTTCAGATCAAAGTACTAGGATCTTGGACTATTTAAGAGCAAGCACAAATTAGAAATGTTTAAACGTCAGTAGATTTGTGGGCAGGAGAGATAATGTTTGCAGGAACAGGTTTTTAATTTGAAAAAATAATAATATAATAAAGGAAAAAAATAAAGAATTTATACCGACAAAATTGTATTATCTGGTTCACTGGGATGTAAATTCCATTTTACTTACTCAGCAACTTCACAGGACACAGTGGTTTTCTGAGGTAGCCATCATAGACCAGAGCTTCTCTAGATAAATACATAAATGAGAGTTTATCTTATTTACAGTACAGCAATTTTCATCCTGTATATAATGGAATTTTCCTGTATTCTGTGCCTGTAATTGCCTTTTCTCTTTTATAGTATGTAATCAATTACTTTTTATAGTCAGGTACTTCCATTTACGTGAATTGAAGTTTTATCATTATATTGCAAGTGTTCATCAGAATTTACTTTCCTACAGGTGAGTAATTTTTGACCTTCCCCAAGAGAGGCTGAAAGCTGATGCCTATTGATTTAGATGTTTCCCTGAATTTAGCCCTTCTTGCATACATCCAAATATTTTTAATCAACCTCCTCCTTTATACCCACAAGCAGTAGTCTTTCACTCATGGCTGCTGAGTCAGCCCTGGATCCTCTGTTGTATGGCAGTGACATGCACCAGATTTCAAACATGATTTATTTTAAATATAGTGCTGATAGAATACCAGAGTTTGTTGTTGATGGATGAAAAATTCCCCTGCCATTCTGAGATTGTATATTATGCTCTAAATGTGATCTAATGCAGCTGTGTGAGAGTATATACACACATATATGTACTTACAGTGTTTCAGGGGGTATGGAAAAATGTCCTCTCAAAGACCAGATTGGTTGGGAGATATATATTTATATAAATCTGTTACAGAGCCTCCTGTGAGGCTGTACTTATCAGAAGTTCATGCTCTTTGCATCTGTCGGAGCTGAGGACACAAGGATTTATGGACAGAATGGGGAGAAAAGGGGAGTCAAAAGGGCTTCAGTTCACCCACCAGCCCTCTGGCAGTACAGATCCCCAGACATGTGCCATGGTTGTTTTTGCCCAGTCTGCTTGTTCATATTATGGCTGTGTCTTCCCATAAATGATGCCTGTCTTACAAATTAGTATAATCTTATGTGTCAAGGCTCCTGGGAGGTCTAGAGACCAGCCAGTAGCCTTTATGTAGCTCTGGTTTCTAGGACTTTGCATTTTAAGTTAATTGTTGCAGTAAGTTAATGCTTGCCCTGGATTGCCAGGCAAATTGTATTCTATTTGCCATTTGTATGGCAGTTGTCTTCTGTTAATTGGGCAGTTTTCCTTATCTCTTCCACAACCAATCCTCCCTTCCAGGAGACATCTGCTGATGACAGGTTATTGAATGTCACTGCATGACGTAAGAACTACAGCATCCCACTGGGAGATGCTCCGCCCAGAGGGCGGAGCCAAGCATTCCTAACCGGATATAATCTCAAGTTCTGGTGCACCAGCATGGCTTCTTCACCACTGGATTTCCTAGAGGAACAGCTGCCTCTTCCACCACATCTTTAGAGGAAGACTACACCCTTTTCTACAGGATCCCTGCTCCAACAGAACCACACCTGATGCTCCAGGAGGACTGCAGCCACAATTCCAATTGGACTGCTACCAGCACCCTGACCAACAGTTTGTTCTGACTTTGTCAGTGTTGTTTTAGTTTACTGCTTTGTTTATTTTATATTTTTATTTTCTTCCCTAATAAAGAACTGTTATTCCTGCTCCCATATTTTTGCCTGAGAGACCCTTAATTTCAAATGTATACCAATACAGAGGGAGGGGGTTTACATTTTTCCATTTCAGGGGAAGATCCTGCCTTCCTTAGCAGACACCTGTCTTTCCAAACCAAGACAATGCTCCAAACTATTGGAAGGGTGTTTTCTTGTGATTATCTTTTAAATATTCAATGAGAATGAAGAAGTGAGAGCTTTTGTTAGTGATCTTCATAAATTTCAGGATGTCTGTTCCTGAAAGTGAGGAGCAGTTTAGTTATAAACAGAGAGCTTATTCCCTCATCATAGAAAAATGGATAAGACCAGTGTGGAAGTTATAGAGTGAGTTGTAAGCACTGATAATCATCTCTTGTTTTGTCAGAAAAACAAAGTCCTAGCCTGATATTTCTATTCAATACTGAAGAATGAGGATATCTGTTTCCTCTAGAGCTGTCCTGTTCCAGTCTTGCTTAAGTGTTCCTTTGCACGCACAAGGAGAAACGTGACGCTTGTGTGTGATGATAACACTCCCTTCTGGCCTTAGAGAGCTGTGAACCTGCTTAGGTGGGACAGTCCAACAGGGCATACTGGCTCTGCTCCCTTGGGAGTCTCCATAATGTGCTGCTCTGGGCAGGGACTGCCACAGGGCACTCTGCCTATAGCAAAGAGATCCTGCCCTGTTGCAGCAATCTGTACTATCGCAGGCAGGCACACAGACACGTGAAAATGCTGACAAAACATCCACAGGAAGTCCCTGCTGCAAGTGCTATTGTATGAGAGGACATAGTTCATGTTTACATTGGAAGGGAATGGATCTTGCTTATTTAAGAGTTTCCTTAATTAAATCCAACTTAAATCTTACCTACATAGTCTACTGCATCCATCTAGCTTTCTCTGGAGAGTGGAAGTTAAAGACAGATCTACTTGAAGGATTGCAAACCAAGTTGAACATGGGATCTATTTAAATGGTTGAGAGAGTTACATGGTTTTGTTTTAAAACCCGTATTGGCCAAAAAAAGAAGTTTTTGAAAAGGTAGGAGGGCAATGGACTGTTGTCAGGCTTTGAGAAACACTGTGTGCTTGGTGGGCACTTCTTTTAGAAGATCCTGTCTGGAATTTATACTTCCATTTGAAGCTCAGTAGTCACCAAAATACAAAGCTGCAGACCTCTGTATTTGGACAAAATAATTGTCAGTTCCTTCTGCTATTCTTGGACTTTCATGGAGTGTTGGTGACTTTCCCCAAGACTGCTAATTATTTTATATTTGTTTGTCAAACAATTTTAAACAACTTTCTCTGGTTTGCGGAAATTCATAAATTGCATGCAGTGAGTCTGAAATTCAGTAGTTTCTTTTAACATGGTTTGTGATCTAATTCATAGGATGGAAGATCCTTTTCAGAATCAGGTGTCCAGATTCAATGAACAGGATAGCTGATGAAGCAAGTAATTGTAGGTTATCCATGCAGAGTGAAAACTGCTTGAGCTACTCAGCAAAAGAGATGGTTTGCTTAGGGAACTACAGATACAGATTTCTGTGTATGTCTTTCCCTCACTTCATTGTAAATTGAAATATTTTTCTTAATACTTATAGGTTTCAGTTGTAAATGCCCGAGCTTGATTATTGTGGCCATTCCACTGATCCCAACAATTGCTTCCCAGTGGGAGAAGCCATTGCACAGTTTGGGTCATGCTGCATTGACCTTTCTCAGTGAGGTACGCGGAGCTGGTGTGTGTATGTGTGTGTGATAAACACCTGAGCCTAAATTTAGATATTTGAGGAATATTAAAAATATTCACTTAAATGTTTAAAAAACCCACTTAAAAATACCTGTACTTTACTTGACAAAGAGAAAATTTGCAGTCCATCTTGGTGCCTACCTACCTGAGTTTATATCCTGTTTTATTTTATCACTGTCACAATATTGCAGTAAATAACAATCATTTACTCTGGTTATATTAGGGGATTAGATGCTCTGACATTTATTGAACTTGTTCCATGTTAATATGCCAGCACTCTGGTCACTGGCAATAGGAAGCTGCTGTGTATTCTCTGTACAATCACACACATCTGCCACATATGTAGCTTTAAGTCCAGAGTCTTTAATGGCACATCCTTATTCAAGCCTTTCACTTTATTGTGCAGCTTATAAAGGGTCTCTCAAGACATTGCTGTGCCTTTTCCATTGATTTCATTGTAATAGAAGCAGCAGACCATGGGTAAGCCAGCAAGAGTTTTGACAGTGTTATTTGCTAGGGGATGTGTCTGAAATGCATTTTAAAAAATGTTAGGTGGTTTCTTTATGACAAATACAACAGGCAAAATTGAGAATGAATCAAATAATTATGATAAGTAGATTTTACTAAGAAATAAATTATTTGCAAACCCTTTGAAAATGTTCAGCTGCATGTAGAGCTCTGCTGCTGCCAAGTGAGACTGGTGAGAAAGGAGTTTATCCAGGAGAGATGTGGCTGGATCTCATTCCCATTTTTCCAGCAGCCAGCCCTTGGCCCTGCTTTTGCAAAACCCGTAAATTAACACAGGTGCACACTGTTGCTCCAAATAATGTTATTAAATGTATTGTTTACTGGGATCATTAACTACTGCTGTAAAGTGAAGAAAAAAAATGCAGCCTGGTTGCAATTTATCTTGTACCTCTTCAGAGAATGAAGGAAAACAGTGATCCTTACATTGACCCTTTCCTTAGCCTCATCAATCACATCTGGAAATGAAAACATTTTAACTGGCTCTTAACAGTGCTGGGGATTCGTCACCTTCTTTTGACTTCCCTTGTCATTCACTCTCTGCAGTGTCTGGGTGATACCTGTGGGGAGGACCAAAGCTATCAGGAGCAGGACTGCATACCTGCCTGCTTTATCACCACCTTATTGCAGGCTGTAGGCCAGACTAAAGCAGTGTCTGTTTTGTGTGGCTCACTGCCACGTTAAAGATAATCACATCTGGGATCACGCAACCCTGTGAGCTCCAGAAGCCTTTACCTGTGGCTTGTCTGTGGTTATTTAACATCTCTGTGCCTGTGCCAGCGAAACCTTCCGGGTGGGACCGAGGGCTCTTCATCAAGAGCACACGAGAGACTTTGCTGTTAGGTAAGTATATACATTTGTGACCACCAAGAGACAGAATGAAATATGAAAGCACAGGAGAGAGAGCAGAAAGAGTAGACATGCAGGCAGGTTTACTGCCAGATTTGGGTGACTTATGGCTCCTCTGGTGCCTGGGAGCTTCTGGAAAAGGTCAGAAGGTTCCTCCTATTTTGAAACATGAAACCAGCGCTCAGGAAAGGGCTTCTCATAAGGACTGCTGTACAGAGAGCAAGGACGGTTCTTCAGTGAGGATGTGGGAGATAGTGGGGATGATTTTAGCCACCAACAGTAAAAGTGTTCCATGGTGTGAAAGGGGACAGAAGCTCTTGTGTATGTCTTACTTCAAGGCAAGGACTGAGCAATGCAATTGGTGGAATACTTAGGGTGAGCCTGGAAGCCAAAAAAACAATCAGATGCTTCCGAAAGGCAATGTGTGCATAGAACTGAGGAGTGGGGAATTCCCCTTATGTAGATTAAAGTGGTTAAGGAAATGCAAGTATAAAACTATAGCTTTACGAGAGCTTTTTCAGCTGTGTTTCTTTTTATTATTTTTGGTTTGGTGGCACCAGAAACCAGCTCTGACCTGAAGGAATTCAGATGATAGTGAAAATGTATCAATAATTTTGATTATTGTAGCAATAGGTACAAATTCTCCATACAAAACCATCTCTATTGCAAGACTCAATGTACTGTGATGAAAATAAATCTGGTTTATGGGAAATTCTTCTGGATATGAGAAAATATTTTAGGTGATAAGTGACTGCATTTCATGCAACAGGTAAAGTTCACAGCTAATTGTGAAGAGATTTTGAGTAAGTTTATTATGATCTATTTTTTCTGTAAACACACCTGTGTAAACTTTCTACAACTGCTAGTACTGTGAGATCTTGGTTTTTATAGATCAACAATGTCAAAAAAATTAAACTGAAAAAAGCCAAGTTTTTTGTAGGTTTCTCACCACTCCTAGGTGCAAATGTTCATTGCTTGGTTTTGCATGCTCTTCTATCTACATACAGATGTTTTGAATACTCTCATAAACAGAAAAAAAAAATCCTAGGCAATCTCTTAATAAATTTCATGCAAATGCTAGGCACAATTTTTCATTATTTGCCTGCTATTCAAGTTCTAAGTTTTTTTTATAAAGAAGTGGGACTTGAGGAAGGAGGAAAAGGATCTGGTTGTATATTGCATTATCTCTATACCTGTTTAGGAAGGGACAATTTGTTTCAGGCTAGGAAGGGAGCATATAGCTAGTATTGCAATGGTAACAGAGTAATAGAAATAATAATAATAGCCCTGCCACCACAGCTGAAGTCCTCCCCTAGCTGTATTTGTTGTACAAAATAGCAGAACAATTTTGTCATGGAGCACACAATCGGCAGAAACTTTTGGAAAAGAAAGGGTAGACCATAATTACAGAGCTTGAATACATCATCTCTGACATACTCAATTGCTACCTGGACTTGCAAAAAAGTTAGAGTGTAACTTTTTGCATCTACTCCCTGCATCTACTAAAGCTAACACTTAGCTTTAGTTAACTAAAACCCAATGACATTCTGAGGGAGTTTTCATTGTTTGCCTCATTTTAAAGGTAAATTTGACAGTGACAAAAACACATGTAAAAACACTACAGTAATAGTTTAAGTGATTCAAAGAAAGAGGAAAAAAGAAAAAAAAAAGAGAAAATTAAATTACACTTTCTGTATAAAAAAATCAAGAAAAAGGAAAAAGGAAAGCTTGTAATTTAGTTCAGTTCAATCAAAGATAGTGCAGCATAAAGTACTGTACTTCATACAAGTAATTCATTTAAGTAGTATGAAACCCCCCAAAATAAGAACTAACATGTATTTGTAAAATCATGATCCCACAAGTTTAATGAACAGAAACCTTTCATAAAGCCCTCAGAACTCTCATTTTTAAAGCCTCTTTATGGTTTGTCAGTGGGATTTGTTTAGAAATAAAAAAAATACAGGGAACAAAACTCTACTGATATTTAGAAATGTCCAACCAGTTAAGCACATACTTATCTTTCAGCACACAGGACAGCCATTCATATTTGGTAAAGCACTTGGGCATGCATTTACATTCACATATGTGATATATCAGCTATATTTGTCATATGGGGATACATTTTGAGCTTAAATTTAAAAAGTGCATTGAAAGTTAATCATGTGCTTAATGTTTTGCGGAAGTGAGGCCAGTTCACAAGAGGAGCTTTGTCTGCTGTAATATTAAAATGCTTTTGTTGGATACAAGAAGAAAGGAAAGATATTGGAAAAACCCTCTCACTTGCTGAGAGCTTTTGGAAAGCTTTTGAAAGGGTGGAGTGGAATAGCCACTTGCTGTTTAGATGATATAAACTTGGGCATGGGGATACATAAATCCTGACTATTCAAGGTACAGTGAGATATATTTCAGGAGGATTTCCTTTGCATTAAAGCCAAGAATGTTAACACTAACCTTTATTATTTGCTATCCTAAATGAAACTTTCAAATAAGTGCTTAGGTAAAATGAAAACACCATGGATGAAAAATAACTGCCAGTGGACATAAAATACCTGAATATGCAGATATATAATTGTATTTCCAGTAAAGCAAATTATCTTCCCAAATCTAATACATTTAGACAGACTGAGTAGTTCTGTAGATTTAAAAGAACAGGGTAAGCATGTAGTACCAGAAATTCCTATTTCAGTCTCTTAAAAATTGCTTAGAATTATAGCTTCATTTAAAAAACCCAAACTTTCTAAAATCACCTTACCATGACTATAGTTAGGTAAAATGTATATTTGTCTATTCTTTTTTTTTAAATACTCTTCCGGGACAGAGGATCACTGAAATCTTTTTATCTCAAGTAACTGTTACTTACGTTTTGGAAATAACTTTTCAAACATTGCTTTTATAAATATTTCCTATAGCATTGCCTCAGTCTTTCCAAAACCACTACAACTTTTCATATGTTCCATGCTGGTTTACTAAAACAGATAATCAAATGCTTCCTCTGTGATGCATCAACTACTGTCATTTAACCAGTTAAATAAAATTTAAGGAAAAAAAATCAGATTTTGCAAATCAAGCTAGAAGTTTGCCTAATAATAATAATCATCGTAATAATCATAGTAAGTAGCATTTTTGCCTGAAATCTCTAAATATGCAAGTAAGATTTGTGGTGAATGTTATAATGGTTTATAACACTGGTTTTAAGAAGTGTGAGACAATCTAAATCTGGTTAACCATTAGAGATTTGATCACCTGTGGTGACAGTGTGTAGCCTGTCCTGTAATACACCATGTATGTATTCAACCATTGCCATTTCTATGGCCATAAGGTAAAAATTTGTGTCTTCTTTGGGCACACTGGAGATGGCAGAAGGTTATGAAGAGAGCATCTGAGAATCATAGAGTCATTTTGGTTGGAAAAAGCCTTTAAGATCATCAAGTCTAACCACGAACCCAGCACTGCCAAGTCCACCACAAAACCATGTCCCCAAGTGCCACATCTATGTGTCTTTTAAATGCCTCCAGGGATGGTGAGTCAACCACTTCATTGGGTAGCCTGTTCCAGTGTTTAACAGCCCTTTCCATGAAGAAATGTTCATAAATATCCAATCTTAACCTCCCCTGACACAATTTAAAGCAGGTCTCCTGTCTCGGGTAGTGGGGCCTGTGTGCAGTGGCTCCCCTTGCACTCTGCAGCCGCTTTAGCTCAGAGGGTTTGAGGTCTTTCAGCAGACATGCCTCAGCAATTCTTAATGTACATTTAGAGAGGCGCACAGAGAGGATTTTCTACTTGTTTTCTGATGAAATGTGAGGACATCTGAGAGGCTGAAAAACGCCAGTGTCTGACACCGTGTGAGCTGGCTGCATAAGGCTTTCTGCACTGCCAGACTCCAGTGACTTCTCATAGAGAGTGTTGTGCTCCAAACGCATACATTTCTCTCTAAATGGACACGGCACTCCCTTCCTGTGTTCATAAAAAGGCTTCCAAAGGACAATTAACAGATTCTTTCCTGTGCTCTGGTGTTCCCTAGAACATTCCCAGCTACTACTCTGCTGGAATGTGTAGTCCTGCAGGAAGGTAAAAGCAGGAGTTTTCCATGCCCAACATCATACAGCAGAGTTGTTTGCTGTGAAAGAAAATGTTTCAGCCCATTCCATTTAGTGAAATTTAAAAGAAGGATAAAAGAATAATTTAACTAAACTTGCCCCTTTTTTCCCATGTGTTTATCCACAGCTACAGATTTTTTTTTTTGTTCTTTTCTAATTTTGCATGCAAAATGCCTTCATTGACAGGCTGTGAATGGCCACCTTTATTCAGACTATTGCCTTTCAGCATTACACCTGCCTAAGTGCACAAACCTGATCAAAGTGCTGAAATGAGGTAATATCACAAGAGACCAAAGATACGTGCCAGTGTTTTGCAGAAGACGCATACTCTCAGGATCAGATGATGTCTTCCCAGGCCATGGTGTAAGAAGAAGGCACGAGAAATATCTTCATGATATACATACATGTGGAAGGAAGAGCCCAGATTCCAGTTTCTAAATAGCATTGCTGTAAGTCACACTTTGTCCTTGTCTCAGTCAGACAAACTCAGGGCAAGCCAAGTGCAAAGTGTTTATCCTAGATGACTTCTGGATCTACTGGCAAAATTTGCTCTCTTGAAGGAAATGGTGGCTGTTGGCAGGACTGAAACATCATCCCTCCTTTATCTGAAACGTCCTTTTCCTGTTGCCTTGGCAGCAGATGCTGGGTGTGTGTCTGCATCCCAGCGTATCTCATCTTTTTTGTGTCTAGCATGTAAATAGGTCAGGCTAAAGGTGGGCCGTGTCTGAGGGCAGCCCTGAAATAGTTATGGGCTGGGACAGGGTGAATAAAGTGGAGGAAGATTAAAGCCTCCAGAAGATACATTCTGATATTGAGGTCTACCCTTCTGCAGAGCACTTTCCATAATGAACTGCAAAAGCTTAAATGCTTTGGTCATTTAAAACTAAATTTAACAAAAAAATTGTGTAGAGACTTTTAATTTTAGATTAATTTTAGAGTGTCATGTCTATGATAAAGATGACCTAGCTGGTATTTGCTCTGTGTGATTATTGAACTCTTCAGGATGTTGTAGATAGTTACAGTCTGTACTGTAACATTTGAAACTAAATTATACCAAGCTTACCTCTATTTGGTACTTACCTGCACTGAGAAAACATGGAAAAGTTGGTTTCTCAGCAAAGAGCACCACTGATCAAAAGCATTTTTTAAAGTTTGCATCAAACAGGAAAATAATAAGGAAAATACAATAGCTTTTTCTTATACCACTTTTTCATATAAAACCAAAATATATGTGGAGACAGATGTGGCATAAAACCATATAGGATTTCATTTACTTTGTTGAGGATTGAGGGCCATGTAATAGAAAGATTTTCAAAGGATGAAGGTTAAAAATGTTGAAGTAGAGAAAGTAATTGTAAGCCATTGCATTTCAAAAATAATTGATTTTACATGCCAATTGACAGCAGACTTTAAGCTTCACATGCTCCTTTACATAGGGAATATGCAAACTTTATCTGTCCATTAACAGTGTTGAACTGGGAAACTAAATTTGTCACATTACTTATAATTAACACAGCAAAAGAGCAACTTAATTGAACACAGAGCAACATACCAGCTTAGCTGTTCTACACAATTTAGTGTTAAATATGCACTATGGGGCCTGATTCCATTTTTAGACATGTCTCATGGGACGCAAGAGAGCATCTGAAATTTCTGTGATGAACTACAGGTAGTAAAAGATGAGTTGGCTAGTAGGATTAAGTAACATGTTAGCTTTTACTTAGTACTCAGAAAATAATCTCTGTTTCAGAGATTTTTTTGTAAACTTTCATTTCTTTGAAATGAAAGTGAGCCTCATAATTAAAAAGGAAAAAAACAGCAGTGAACCACCCTAAGACCTGTATATGCTGTTTATGTTGCTAAAAACAACAGTGGGAAGAGGTACTGCAACAGTAGACTATTTATTTCTTTTTCTTTGTAATAGAATACAATGCATTTAGAATGCAATCAGTATGTTCTGAAGAGAAGACAGTGTAATTCCCACTTTGGGAGACATCAAATAATAATAATTTAAAAGACCTGTGTAAATTAAAATACATTAACTTTAGAAATATAATCTAGGCTACCTCAGAGCAGTGAAGGATATTACTCTGAGGGCTGTGGTTTGCAGCCTGTCACAGGAGACCTCGGGGGGGTTTTTGGGACTGGGATGCTCCCTTGCCTGATACCCAAACAGTGGCCTGGAGGCAGAGGCAAGCTTTTCTGGGGATGAGCTCCATGACCTGTCCAGGACCATCCATGCCTGGACGTTCCACACCTTCATCTGCACTTCTTGTCAATCTACTCTTGAATCTAGCATCCAGATGAACCTTGTAGACAATCCTTGGAGTCCATCTTGTTCCTGGCAAAATGGCAAAGTTTTGGTTTACAGTAGCATAGATTCTCTCCACATAGTCTGATAAGGAAAGAAATGGCTTTCACTTAGGCTCCTGCAGAAAGTGTAAAGACAGAACTGACTGGGAGGACAGGACAGAAATGGGAGGGATTGAGGGCATAGGTGTCCCAAACCAAAGTTTGCTTAATGCCTAGCTAGCCTCTGTCTTGCCTGTGAGGTGGAAGTTGACCTCAGGAGCTGTGGTTTTTGGCATCATTTCTCAGTGAGCTGTAGCTAGATCAATTCAGTTCCATACAAACAATTTACTCCTAAGCTGGGGACACACTTGCCAAGATTTAGCCTGATGTGAATAAAAACAGCCACATTATAAAACACTCAAATAGGCAGGTCTTAATGGGAGAGCTGAAAGACCCTATGACCATTCAGTGTGACTTCCCAGTTGGGTGCCACTCTCTTAAACAGTGAGAGAAAACAGGCCTTTGGAAAAAATCCCATCTTTATAAAAAAAAGTTAATTATAAAGACACATGATGTAACGTTAAGTGCCTTTGGAACACAGAAGGTCAGATTTTATTTTCTTTTCTGGGGTTTTAAGAAAGGCACCCGAGAGAGAGGATTGAACAGAACTCTCTGGAGGTTAAAATAAACAGCACAACTATTATACTGAGACCTAGATTATACACTTGCATTGCTTATGAGTTTCAGGAAAAGTAAGCTCAATTGTGTGTTATTGTGAAAAAGTTCAGTTTCCGATCGAGGAGAGTAGCGAGATATCAGTCAGCTGCAGCTTTCCACATAGCACACCTACAATTGAAATAAGGGTTGCTTTATTTTACTTTACAAATTAAAAGAAAGATTTATGCATTCACTCCCTGATCAGTGACAGCCACATTTTTAACATAAATGCAAATATAAATGTTCTATGCCTTTCCCATGAAAAAAATTTCTATTGGAACATAAAATTTATGTAGCAAGTCTTACTGTAAGTAAAACAAAGTGTTTAAATTCTATTTGAAAAAAAAATATTTCCCAAAGTGTGAACTTCTATTGGATTATCACTGGTATAAATTGAATTTACATTCTTCTACAATAATTAATTTTCAACCTTATGTATAGTTTATAGTTATCTTATATGGAGCCTTGTCACCAAATGTTAAAAATACAAAAAGATTTCAGCTATAAACTCTATTTTCTTAGACTAATAAATTATTAAGAGTGATTCATCTATGCAGATCCTTCTTTCTTTTTTTGGTTTTCACCCAAATGCATATTTTTGAAGGCATGAGCAGAAATCTTTTTATCTGGTTTTTAGCTGGCTAAGGGGAAAATCAAATATGTCATTGTACACTTGTCAGCAAAGAAAAAAATCCACAAAACACCAAATAATTTTTAAACAAACTCCCTAGTCAAACACTTTGCAACAGGTAACTTGTCTGATATCATATAGATACCTACCTCACTGTGTGTTTCTTGGAAAAATGAAATAAGCATGGCTAAAAAAGAAACTGGGTAACTGTAAATTTTGAGACGCCTTGCAAGAAAAGTTCTACTAGCAAGGTACTGCTAGTCAGTACCTGTCAGTTGACAGAACTGTCAGATCTTTGTAGATCCCAAAGTCTTATCTGAGCATGGAAAATATAATTTTAGATGGCCTTAATGTGTAAGTCAATAGATAGGAGAAAAAAGTACTACTAATTGTGCTCAGATATTCAAAGGTACAATAACTAACTGCTATTCACTAAATAATCACTGAAGCTACAAGAGGCAGTATTTTATTAGACTTGATTTAAGTAAGCAGCAAGTGAAGTTGTAGAATAAATGACATTATAGAAAATAACAGTGGAACCAAGTGAACACGAACTAATCCCATTTGAGACACAAATAGGACAGCTAAGACTAATAAATTGAAAAGCTTAAGTTTGATTAAATGTGGCAGATAATTTTCATGAGACTGGACTGGAGAATATAAAGCCTCAGTGCAGAGGAGGATCACAAAGCTGTTTATATCATTAAGGGTTTGTATCAGAAGTGACACAGAAAGATTTTTGAAAAGAAGCACTGGATGTAAACAGATAAATAACTACCTTATTGATACTGAGCCTATGCAGTCAGACAAGAGGGCCTCTAAGAAAAAAAAATTTTGTGGTGGGTGAAGAGAGCTGTGTGTTATAAGTGAAAAATCGTAGTGTTGAGGTGAGAATTGCTAAATCAAGATGACTCATAACTCAGAAAGAACACTCAAAAAAAGGCATGAAGTTCTTCAGCTGCATATTTTTAAAGAAAATTTTGAAAGAGAAGGTGAAGTGGATGCAGATTCAGAATAGGCAGGTATTAGTCAAAACTCAAATAAATACTTCTTTTCAGTAGATGAAACAAGGCTGCATGCAGAGATAAAGACAAGACTGATAGCAGGAATACATCTGGCAATGGATGCTAAAGGCAGAAGTAAAACTGCGAGAGGTTCCTGTAGTCAACATGGGATAAATGTTTTCCCAGGATTTTGGCAGAACATTTGCATGAATTTGCTTGTCTAACCATATATTTCTTCTATAAAATTAAAAACATGTGCTAATATCATAAAGCTGGATATTAGCAAAGATAATACATGTATTTAAGAAGAAGGGAAAGGAGGCAAGGTGTTGATAAACCCATTTTTGAGTGCATGGATGTGACCTTTTGTGGTAAATGTTTAATCTTGCTGATGCCTTTCAGCTCTGCTGGGAAGAGTCAGAGGTAATTCAACTTTTCTGTCTAGTAAGGACATGAAGGAACTCAAGTATTCTATCTCTTTCCAATAAATAAACACTCTACAAGATAAAATTTTAATAGTGCTTTAATAAATGTTGAGGGCTTTTGTGGCAGTCAATAGTAGTTTAAAAAAAAAGTATTGTACAGATGACATAAAGAAAAGCCAGGACATCCATAGGGAATAGGAAAGAGTTTTGGCTAAATTTCTCAAAGCTGGGATAAAATTCTCAGAGGACCAAATAAATACAGAAAGGTATTGGTCTGAAAAACTGGACATGAATAAAAAAGTTTTCAGTTTCCCAAAGGAGATCAGAGAGGGTTAATCCCTGTAAGTTTCTTTGACCCCTCCATTTGTATATATTTCTCATGTAGGAGTTGAATTTTACATGAATGATGAGATCATCCAAAGTAAAACTAATAGTGGTAATAAAAAGATCCCAAAAGGCCTGGAACTTTATGCTTTGGAGGAGAAGGAAATCTCTGATTTGGGAGCAAGGAAGAAGACTTCCTGTTTGCAGAAATGGGTCATTTCAAGGGGGCCTCTTGCACTGTTTTCTGCACCCCTGGCTCCCCTTGAGTAGGAGACATTGCAGTGGGAGGGTTGTGGGGTGATCTGGAGTGTCCATGAGTGGATATGGGTTTGCCCCTGGCTCTGTGCCTGCTCTATGCATTCTCTGCAGGACCACGTTTGTCACTGTGTCACATCAAAACCAACAGGCCAGAGCAGGAGGCAAGGAAAATTTAGGTCACTCTACCCAAGCAATAAGTATGGGAAATTTAGATCCTGGACTCCTCTGGTGATTTCTGGAATAATTATTTTATTTCTTAGCATCTTAATGCCATCTGTGCAAGAAAAGGGGCAATAATATCTCCTTTTTCTCCTGTAGATAGATTGTAAACTTTCAGACACAAGGACTTCTATTTTTCTGTGCAAAGAGCACCTGGAAAAAGCAATGTTGTTATCTCAGCTGGAGCCTCTTTGTGTTACTGTACTACAAATAAATCCTACATGCATATTCGCCTTTAGACATCCAGGAAAAGAAGGCCTCTTTCTATGAGAGATCTCCTGCTGTTTATGCAGGAAAATTCACTAAAGTCTAGAGCTTGTTTATGCTGATTATCAGTCGCTACATCACTTTCTTTTCCTCAGAGAAACTCAGAAGGATGAGGAAAAATCACAAATACCCCAAAGTAAGGTATTTTGATAAGACCAAAGGCTGTCATTTCTTGTCTGTGGAATAAAAGTGTAATTTCCTATATGATATCTCAACTATGCAGAAGCTTCAGGTTGTACCACCAGCTACCTTTATACAGTTGTACAATTCTCAATGTAAAGTCTCTTTTTCTCCTACGTTTTCCTTTTCCTGTTCAATTTTTTAAAGTGCTTTTTATCCAAAGCATCACATGAACAGCTCTTCCCTTCCTTTTCATGCTAAGAGTGAGAGGCAACAGGAGAAACCTGGTGAGGAGCATCAAGGTGAGAATCTCGGAAGAAGAGGCTTTTCCTAAGTATTTCCTGATCTTAAGGATTCTGAGGGCCACATCCTACCACATTCTGTCTGAATAGCTTCACTTTCTCCAGGTCACAGCCAGTGGAACTGCAGTCCAGCAGGGAGCAGTAGGGATTTAGGAACTTGCCCATATTGGGTAAAAAGGGTTCTACTGTTGTGCTGTGAAGGGGACGCTGAGGTTGAAGAGAAGCTTGATGTGTAACTTGACAGTATTCATGGAGACATGGACATTGCAATTGCACATGGAGACATGGCAAAATGCACAGCCCATGTACTATCCCCTGTAGTGTGCAAGCAGCCACCGTCACCTTCTGGGCTGTAATGGAGTTTCCAGTATCTTGTGCTTCAAGGAAAACTGGTTGTCTTTTAGGAAAAAAACAAATTCTTTCCATTAATAACAAGGAAACCTGTGTGAATTCCTGCCAAACTGTTCTGTGACACGCTGCTAATAATGTTAGCCAATGGTTATTTTGCACTTTGAAAACATGATTTCTTTTGCTTATCATATTTCCAAAGAACAGTACATCCTTAAATGTTTAATACCTAACTTGATGAGGCAACCTTTTTTTCATTTTTATATTATATGGAGATAATTCAATATGATGTGTGTATTTGTTATTTTATTGTAATTATTTAACAGAACCTAAATATGTTATTTTTATATGCTACTTGAAATTTGGAGGTCTTGGTCATAAAAGACTCAGTTTGACAGCAAGGCTGGCACAAAAATGTCTTTTGTGAGGTTTTGCATTTTTCTTATAAAACAACCCTGTGGCATGGCAGTAACTGAACTTGTAGAAAGGAGGAAGAAATTTGGTGAAAATTGTATTAAAATCTATTTGGCAAAGTTTAAATGCACTAGCAACCTGGTCCCCCTTTCAGGAAAAGATCAGGGAGAAGAGTAATGTTAAAGAGCTTAGCTCAGTCTAAGCTTCGATGAAAGTAAAATTTCTGGGCCAACTTGACATAACCAAACCCCCTTTCCATGTAAAACTAAGGATGACTTTAAAGAAATATTTTCTCCCAGGGAGAAAAATAATCCCTAAGATTTCTCAGAGTCTTATGTTGAATGTGTTTCTGATTTTACCCACTTTCCCCACAGGCCATCAGCTCCCTCTCAGCATTTCCACTGAGAAGATTAAAATGTGAAGGGATAAGAAGGTAAGAAAAAAATCAATTCACTAAATACTTACAAAACCCCTTGACTTTTAATGTGAAAAAGCCATAAATAACAGAAATTCCAGTGCATGTTTCTTTCAAAATCCTCTTTCACACCTTCCTGTCAGATGAGGAGACTCACAGCCAACTACAATCTGATGGTTCATAGATGGCCAGGCTACAGCATAAACTATGGAGAAAACTCAGAACTGGAAGAAAACCTCCATCCTTTTGACAGAGGGCTGCCTTTAGTGGGATCAGCCTCCCCTTAGGTTGGAGTCAAGCCCTAAATAGTGGCTCTCCTTTGGCCCAAAGTGTTGCAAAAAACTTATAGCTTCTTCCCTGGTGGGTCTTCTCTTGATTGACAGGAACACCAACATGGAAAGATACCCTACAGAAACTATACAATCCACCAAAGCTCCAGGTGCCCAGGTTTTGCACAGGGCCTCTGCCAGTGTGTGAGGTGGATCTGGATGAGAAAATGGGTGCCATACGCTCCTGTTGCTCAGCTGCAGAACAAGATCCAGTTGAGGGAAATTAGATGATGTGTTCATTTTCTGCATGCTTTCCTAATGCTTTCTTGATTCTGTAAGCATTACAGATGGCATGTCCTGAGAGTTTAATTTCACTCAGATACATTGCTCAGCAGAAGGTGACTTTTAGTGAGACGCTGGTTGCCAGTGTTTTGAAGGAGGTCCCTCGGGAAGCCCACCTGGCTCCTTTTCAGCCCCACACACCCATTAATACTTAAGCACTTTCAAATGCCACACAGATTTCAGTATCAGTCTGCTAAAACCTACCTTTTAGCCTAGAAGTACTTGCTGAAGAGTAAAGATGAATTGCAGCTGCTGAAGTCAATTTTCAGTGTCTACATCTGTGTAGCCTGAAGGGTTAATAGTTGGGGGATGACAATCATCTTCTTGAGAAAAATGGTATGAAATGAGTGAAAATACAGGTGAATTGCAGCCTTTCCCCTCCCCTTCACTGTTATCTGTTATTGCCAGAGTCCCTACTGAATCCTCTGGACTAGTTTTGTGTTTGGTGGCAGCTATTTCAGATGCCTTGGGATATCAGCTATCTTTACATGTACTCATAGACACAGACTGATGTGCTGGTAGCTGCCTACTGCTGAAGGTATATGGGAAGAGACAGCAGGCCGTATTTTTAGAGTTTCTAAGTTTCTCTCTGGCTAAGATTAATTCACACTTTTTATCTTCCTTTCCTTCTGGCTCTGTTCAAAGTTTGCCACATTTCCTTAGCACTCAGATTGTTCTTGGGCTTTCTATTTATTACTATCACAGTTCTAGTTTCTAGGACTCTGGTACTCAAGGTAAAGCTAGAGATGGCAGCTAATCATTTGATTGATAATACCACCATTAAATTAAATTTTTGGTCTTTTTCAATCCAATAAGTTGTTCTTAAGCTCACAACTGAACCTCTCTTAGATGGAAAATGGTCCTGTAATTTAATAGAGACATTAAAATCATGAAAAGAGTGTCAAAGAGCTAAGCAAGGGAGTCTGTTTATCTACTGAAGGAATTTAATAACTCAGAATCTACATAACTGACATTGGTCCTAATTGTAATTAAATCACACTCCAAAACTGAGCAAATAATTCCTGTTCATGCCTCAGTTATCTCTGAAGTGGATAGGGGAGTGTTTACTAAGCATTCAGATGTAAAGACTCCAACACTTCTTATTAGGGAGATGAAAGCTGTTCCCTGGCTGCTGGCCTCACTTTTCTGCCAGAGCTACTGACCCAGCTCAGTGGCCAAAGAGCATCCCATGGACCTGCCCCTCTGCTGTGGGAGTTTGCTGTTCACTGCATTAGATTAGATAATTATTTAGGTTTATGCTGAGTTCCACAAAGTGTGCGGAAGTCTATGGGCAGTAGTTTAAATTATTATTTTTTGAAATAGAGGATTAAAAATTTTGCACAAGAAGTCAGAATAAGGCGCTGATTTTACTGACCGAATAAGTATTGATTTGTTGGAATCCTCAGTGGTACAGCTGAGGATTATCTAAACATCTATATAATGGTGTATACAGTGCTTCTGTTTGAAATCTTTCAGCTGCCCTAGTGAAGGTCCAGAGTGCCAAATGAACAGTTGTGCTGCAGGTATTGTTCAGCTACTTAATAAAATGACAAAGGGGTTTCCACAGACTCAGAAGACAAAAAACCTTATAAAAATTAATACCTCTGAGGACTAAAAGGAGTATATGAACTTCACCAGTGCGAGAATGGAAGTGGAAGTTGTGATTCCTCTAAATGCCTTCAAGCCAGGATTGCCTTAAATAAAAAGTAACATTGCGTGTGACAGAAGTGAAATATGGTCTATCAAAAGATAATGAAGCTGGGTTTTGACAACAAGAATGAAATGTAAGGATGACAAGTTGGTTTGGCAAAGCAATGTGGTGAATACATGTGAACAACATGGCACTGGATTTGTTTGGACAGGATGTTAAGAAGAAAAAATAACTGAGGGCTGTGATAGTACAGCAAGGTATTTGTTAAAAATTGAAAAGGAAAGAGTAGTGCCATGCTGCATTTACCTCTAAGTTTATTTGGAATTTAACCTCTTAACCAACATATGAGGAGGCAAGAGATTTTCAGTCTCTCTTGACCTCACTTTTGATGCAAAATTAAAAGGGTGCATTAAAGACCTGCCTCTCTAAAATTCTCCTTAAACCAGCAACAGTTCTCCTCATGGAGCACCCATCCCTGTCTTTGGTCCATTGCTCTAAGCAGCCCTTGACAGAGGTGTTGTCAACACCTGCACTCTCTGTGTTACAGGCAGGGGCCACAAACAGCTTTTGCACAGTCTTGTTGTGAATCTTCCTGACTGCTACTGGCTAAAAGACATTCACTCTTTCTCCCTGAGTTTCATTCCTAGGAGAAACCACCTCATAATATAAGAGTGAATGCTGCAGGTGGTATAAGAAAAGAGAGAAAGAGAAATGTTTTCAGGAAAACATGCATTTTCATGGTGAGAAGGAACAGCGTCCCAGCCTAAGCCCTGGCTTTTACTCTGTGCTGGGCTCTTATTGCAGAGCTGTGCAAAGACGTAGGAGATTTGCCCAGACACATTTTAGCCTAGTAGCTGTTTTTTGGGGATGAAAGAAAAATATTTGGCTGTCAGCTGTAACTAGAAAATTATAATCAGTAATCAAATAACTACCACCTCCTTCCCCCCAAAGTTAAGCAAGCATTAATAATTAGCTGTAGTACATGGGTGTAATTCATTACAATGACTGATTATTTGTAAATGTCTGTAACATTTTGCCACAGCAATTAGTCATTCTTGTTTTACTTATCTGAATTCTTACACGACAACCATGAAATTGTAAAACATAAGTATTGACAGCATTGATAGCTGGCTTAAGCTACTATGTTTTTGAGGGCAGGTTTTAGAAAGATCACAATTTATTAAGTACAATGTTAGCTTACCACCGAAGTAAATAATAATACATTCACAGAACAAAAATATAAATATGGCTTTTTTTTTTTTCCCTTTCAGGAAGAAATATGAATTGTAGTCCTTCAGGAAACAACAAAGCTTGTTCTTTGAAAGAAAAACAAACAGGCTGTTTTGTCTGCATGCAATTCAAACATCAACTCAACAGTGACCAAAACACCCCCTCACATGTTGAACTGATTAATTCTTTGCCAGGAGGGATCATGAGAAACCTGGATCTAAAAGGCTTTTTAAAATCTCATTTGTCTACAAAGCCTGCTGCAGTTGGTTTGGTCACTCAGAAACCTGTTATCTATTCTCTAGTAAATACTAGAGAGGAAGAAAAGCTGTGTGTTTCATTACAGTATGTGGTCCACTGTGATTTGTTCCTCCTGCTCATGTTCACTGTCTCATGTACATTTGTTTTCAGATGCAAAGAAGAACAGGCTTCACGGTATAGAGGGATGGGTGAAAGGGAACCCCTGGGATGTGAAAACCTGCTGAGCTGGGTACAGATCTGCTCCTTCAGGTGTCTCAGACCCTGTGCTCATCTCTCTCAGGAACTGAGAAAATTAAATAAAAACATAGTATGAGTGCTTCACATAAAACTGGTCAATATATTAAGAACTTGTTCCTTGGGACAAGTAATTAGGATTTGTAGGTATTTCTCACATAATTCCCACACTGGGCTAATTTATTCTGAGAAAAATTTCACAAGAACCTAAGCAAGCCATGACTTCAAGTTCAGTTTTTAAATCTGACTTGTAATTGTACACAGAATCTGAAATGCCTAACAATAATAACATTGTTAAAAAAATTTTAATTGCAAAAAAACCTTACTGGAAAATGGGAAATTAATACTTTTCAATGCCATTCAATGCTTCTAAATTTTGAAAGCTTGGTGCAAGGACACCATCAACAGCTGCGAGGAGCTGTGTGACTGATACCCACATGGCTGCCTGTGGTGGGATGGTTTGCCTTGCTGTCTGCTCTGTGCTGCCAGAGAGTCAGGGTCCAGCACCTCCTCGGTCCTTTTGTGACATCCCACTCACCAGGACTGGACTGAAGTGTGTTGTAAGGGTATTTAAGCTATCTTGAAATTACCTCTGCCAACTTGGACAGTGGTCCCCTGCACTCCTGCCTCACACCCATTCTCACCACCCCCCAAGTACACAGAAGTCTTGGAGGGAAGATGGCCTTGTGCCTATCTGCTATTGGGATTTTTCTGTCTGTTCCTTGCAGCATGCTGTAACGCCTTTCTGGGTAAATTATGGAAACCCTTGTGCAAAACAAGGTAATGAATGCCTGGAATATTTTGTGGAGTAAACAGTTGTACTGAATTTCCAAGACTTGAAAGGACATTTAGAGAGCAGCCTAGGCACCTGAATGCCTCTTGAATATTGAGTATCATGAAGCTACAAATTAGGGTAGTCTATGCCTGTGGAAGCAAAATTCAAATGAATTCTTATTAGAATTTTTTTATCCATCTTTAGTCACAAGACTAATAAAGCAAAAGCAGACTAAGCTAAAAGAAAAAACTGGATCCCCTCATGTGAGGATAACATCTAAGCCCCAGTGCACATGAATATAACACCTGTGATTTAGTTTGGGCCTGTATTTTAAGCTTCACATTTCACTTTTAGGTCAACATTTTCTCACCACATTGGACTCCTAACAATTACCTAGAACTTTTGCAAAAATACACAGAGCACATGAAAAAGTGAAAAATAATGAGACTGCTCCCAGATGCCTTTTATCAGCCTGTTTTTCCTGACTCTTTGGATGTGATGCTCAGCCAGCTTCTCTAAAAGTGGGCTGAGAGCTCCCACACTTGATAGTGCTTCACAACTCCTGGGCAAAGTCCTAACATTACTAAACTCCATTCCTTGTTTATTCCCATAAAGCCAAGATTTTTCCCTCCAGAATGTTATTTCAGTTCATTAGCGAAACAAAGTTTTCCTTATGAAATGTACAAATTTAAGGCTCATTATAAATGAAAACTGTATTTATAGATCTTATGGCTTCATTTTGATAATGAAAGTGCAGAGCCCTTACTGTTAATTTTTCTCTGTCACAATCAAAAAAGGGCAAAGAGAATTTCCACTTACTTATTTCAGTCTAGATTTTGTGTAGGCTTAAGGACCTTCTAATGGGGTTGATTGTAGAAAATTACCTTGCATTGTATGAGCAGGAGTTAAGATTAATTTTAAAATAAGTAGAGTCATTTCAGGGAGGCAAAGTTTGTAAAGTTGAAGGAAGTGGTTAGTAAAGTCAACCGGACTGAAGTGTTCAGGGGTTTGTATTAGAGGCTTGAACTCTCCTCTAATCAAAATCACAAAATCTAGAAGGAATTTGCCAAACAAGCAGAGTGAGAAAATTATAAGAAAATATTCCCAAAGCTATTTGAGTCAACATCTGCCTATGAATGATGGTTGGAGTGAGCATATTCAGCAAATAAAAATTATTACAGGGACATATCAGGAAATAAGTCAGTTCATGCAGATCAGAAAGCATGGGAAAAAGTGAAAAGCACCAATATTAGGGTGAAATAAGCCTTCTAAAAAAAAGTTAAAATATATTGAGAAAATTATTTAGCCTTTAAGTAATGAGCTTGAGAAAAAGTAGTAGAGGTGGAATACATTCAATATGGGACAGAGGTTCAAGTGGACTAAGAGTAGCTCAAATTCAAAAGTACTTTTTTATCCAGAAAGAGAAGGGAAAATGGCTCCTAGGAATCAGGAGCGGCAGCAAAAGGCATTAAAGAGAGAAAAAAAATCAGCTGGCAGTAGGAATTTTTTCCGTATTTCTGAAATATCCCTGAAATAGGACATCTGCTCCTTTAGACTTGGAGGGAGCAGAGCATGTGTCCCTGAGCTCTCTGGGATGTCCTAGTCGAGCAGCTGGAAACTCAGCCTTGGAACCTTCAATCTCAGACCCTTCCCCAGGCCATGTAGCATCAAGGAGGAGCCTCCTGTGGAGCTGCTCTGTACTTCTGTTTGCAGCAGTAGCAGAAACCCCTGGTCCTGGCAGCAGGTGGAGAGTGAGAGATGGAGCTTGTGCACTCCCCAGCCCTAGGTGAGGCTGAGGCTCTCACTGAAGGGCTCTGAGGTTTCTGAGGATAGATCAGGGGCCAAGGGCTGAGTGAAGGGTGATGGAGCCAAAGCTGGGAGAGAAGATGCAATACAAAGACTGGGCACACACCACAGGCAAGAACAAAGAATTTGCCACAGGAGGCCCTTGGAGGACAGTCCTGGAGTTTCTTCTGCTCTCTCAACATATCCTGTGATTTCTCTGTGTAAGAGCAGCACCAAAAAACAAATACAGGATTTGAAATTTGCCAGTCTCACTCAGCAGAAAAAAAAGAAAGTAGCAGTGCTGAATGTCTTGTATTTTAACTACATACATTTAAGGTGTAGCATACCCAATATTGTGAGTATAAAATGATGGCACCACAGATGAATAGCTAGCTTTTCAGGCTAATGGTTCATTTACTAGCCTTCCATAAACAAAACTTAAGGAGCATTCAGTAGAGAAGAAAGGATTTTGAAAGAAATTACAATGAAAAATGTTACAGAGGACAGAATTCAACAAAACCTGGCAAAGATCGGTTCACACCAGACTAATCCAATATTTAAATATTGATAAGGCTAGTGATTTTCTGGGGAAGTGAAAAACAGAACATGTACAAGATCAAGGAGTGAGATCCAGAATATGTACAGATAACATGATGCCTAAATATTAGACTGGGAATTGAATTAACTTTCAGGTGTCAGGCTTTGTATAGTGAAGCGGCACTACGGACATTTATGATCAATTATACACTTGTATATCTAAGAAGAAACTGCATAGAAGCCATGATGTTCACCAGGGGGACACAAAAAGCCAATTAGTAGAAGGTGCAACAGATGTGTCCAAAATACTCTTTCTTGCCTCCTTTTAGTACATCTGTAAACTGGGCTTTATGGTAGAAACCTTTCTCAAGACTTACATACAAAAACTGTCTCTTTTG
Organism: Onychostruthus taczanowskii; assembly: GCF_017590055.1. Classification (NCBI taxonomy): domain Eukaryota; kingdom Metazoa; phylum Chordata; class Aves; order Passeriformes; family Passeridae; genus Onychostruthus; species Onychostruthus taczanowskii. The sequence continues at coordinate 7,626,449 of NW_024499351.1, forward strand.
GAGACAAGCAATGGACCAATACTTTAAGATAGTTTTCCTGAAAGAAAACCTCTGGGTCTTGTAGGGAGTGTTGCGTCTTCTCTCTCTCCTCAGTTAGCTGGAATGTTTTCTTCCTGATTGTGGCAGTTCTCTGCAGTATTCTGATGCCCCATGTTTCAAGTTTTCATACCCAGGCATAGGCTCCTTCTGTTCCTCTTGTTGGCATTCTTTTACAGGACAGGGAAGGGTGAGGCAGCCTCTGGGCAGGAAGAACAATGTGGTCTTCTCCCATCCAGATAGAACTTTCTTATCCCATTTGCAGCATTCTGTTCTCTCCTAACTGAGTTTTTGAATTAGGCTACTTCTTAGAGCAAGTTTTTCTCCCTGGAAAACTGCAGGATTGTCCTAGTCGAAGTCTCAAAGGAAGTGAGGTACCAGTCCCTAATGGCTGGGAGAAGCAACAGTGAGATCTGCTCCTCTCTTTCAACACCTCTTGACAGTGCAAAGGAGAAGCCAGCATTTACCCAGGCAGTGAGACTAGCAGAGAAACAATCTGTCCTGTTGCCTTCTGAAGACTGCTTCTTCCAGATTCAGTGGCACTCTGCTGCACAGCCATTATCCTGCTTTTCAATTCATATCTGAAGACCCTCTGGCTGCTATGGTCAAAGTTCATATTTCAATCTTTTGAATCTGTAGTTGCTTAGATTAGAGAGAAGGACACATGATAGAGAGGAGAGACAGGTGAGCACACTACAGCAAAGACTTGGATAAATCCTTAGAAACAGGTCAGAGCTCTGGCCAGCTCTTGCAGCCTGTACTCTATTCTTGTAAAAAAGAGGAAGGTTCACAGCAAAGCCCCACACATCCACAAATTTGTTAGAAATGCCAGAATATCTTGAGCTGATTCTCTGTGAAAAGAACCTGTGCAGTGCTGGGGACACATTACTGAGCAGGGTCCTTGAGGAACAAGGAAGCACCTCAGAGAGTGCTAAATAAGGAGCTGTGGCCTTCCGCTGTTGACCCATCCCTTCAGGACTATCTTGCATGGCTCAGCTGGTTTCCTTGCAAGGCCATCTCAAAGTCTGGGCACTAGACATGTCTTCTGGACATCAGTTTCTGTCTCCTCCTACTTCCAAGAGGTGACAATATAACAGAACCAGATGCATTGATCTTCCCAACTCTTTCGTGAGTTTAACACCTACAATAGAAGCTCCTCATATGGTAAATGCTGACACTAATTGCTTCGTCGAGTCCTTTATTTTTTGTTTTAATTTTCTTTTTGTGTAACCAGACTTCAATTCTGAAAAGGCTTTTAGCTGTTTTAAAACTGCATGTCTGCTGGCTAAATATTTCACAGAAAAATGTTCCATACCATCTCTCTGTAACTGTGAAAGAGTGACTTCCTTCAATGATAGTGTTTCATTTGCTCTAGGTCAATATTCTTATCAAAGCCCATCTGCCATGTTTCCTTCGCCTTCTGCTCTCCTTATCTGTAAAAATTATGCTGTTTGTATCAACAAACAGAGAAGTCATCAAAAGAGGCCTCTACTTACAATTAAGTAGAGGAAACAATTTAGGCATGGGCAATATAATCATACATGTCTTTGTCAACTAACATTGTTTCAAAAAAGGCATTTTTCCAAGTGGCTCCTAGGTGATTTTTGCTCACCCCAGCTGCTACAGGTTTTCATTCATTGTCAGCATCCCAGAATATGTATGTCATGAGGAGGAATTTGAAGAAGGAGATAAGAAACATCTTTCTGGCTTGATTCAGGGAGTGTGTGCAAAGGGATCAGTGAGGGAAATTTGCCTGAAGCTTTACAGATACACCAGCAAAAAAGAGAGAAATATGTATTCAAGACTGGCAAACCTGGAGTGGGAGAGCCAGAAATTATGTGACAGGATACGTGATAGATGTAGCTATTATGGTAATGCTCCTTTGGTCTCCTACAAGAAAATTTAAAGCTGTACATATTTTTGTAGCCCATTCACTTTACCTCAACTTTTTCAGCTATGCCTTGATATAGGGCAGGATGTTCTGCATAGTGATGCTGAGAAATTCTGTTTGCCTACAGCTTTCCAAAGCTGCTTGTAGATAATTTCTTAATCCATTACCAGGATGGATATTTGACACATTCACTTGCATTAATTAAGCAGACATAGGCATAGACAGGTCATTTTTCAACAGCTCTTCAGGACTTGTTGAAGAATCCAATGGAACAGTTCCGTATTTTTTTCCTTAGGAAATAATAGGAAATAAATGTTGCATAGATTATTTGCACATTTAGCTAGTTGTCCATTTAAAAACATTTACTCTCAACGTTTTTTTCCTTTTATTCCTGCTGATCAAAACATCAGCTGTTCACTGGTAAAAAAATGCCCTTTTGAAGGGGGAAAGTCCTTATTAAAAGCAAATACTTTTATTTCTATTATGAAATTATAATTCATGTACTATTTATATTTTCTAATATCTTGCAAATGTTCTATCAAAATTATTTTCTAACATCTTGACAGAAACTCTGCATTTCCTGAAATTTATTTCTGAATAAAGAAAATGGTTTCTTTATTTAGAAAGGAAACCTTTCTTTCTTGTACATTCTGAAAATAGATTTATTATATTGAGCACTATTTTCCAAAGCATACAATGCAAATGATTGTCACACGTCTGTGCTATAGCCTCAAAATCATGAAAGTGTAGCATGGATCTGATGCCCGTGTTAATACGGATTTGAATACAAATGTGGTTGAGGTAGCACAGCTAATTTCCTGAGATGCTCAGGACTCCTTTGATAATACCTTTGTTTAGAGTGCTACTTACTTCCAGGAGGGCTCCAGGAGGTACAAGGCTTTCTACATGCCCTCCTTTCAGTTATTCCCAAAGAAAACCTTTGTTTTGAAAAATACCCTCCCTCTAGTTTTTTATCAGTAACATTTGCTATTTAAAAACTGTTTATCAAACTGAGCTACAAAATACTCTTGTGAATGCAAATAAATCTGGAGCATGACATGTTTTTCAAATGTGACACTGGCTCTGCCTTGAGGAAGCAGAAGGCACCTAAGCTCACAATGAACCGTGAAGAAAACAAACCTTGCTCTGCTTGTTGGACTTTCTTAGTAGTTTAATTTGAGAACACATTGAGGTTATGATAACTAGAGCAGAATTTCTGGCAGATATCTGCTATAAATACACTAATTTCTTTCTTTGTGTGCTCTAAAAGATTTTTGATGGTGTCTTTTTTTCACTGTAGATGCTTTCAAAGAAAGAAAAATCCCCCTGAACTTAGGAATCACAATCTCTCATAGGGCAGTATGTATTAAGGAGGAGATTTTTACTAGGTACAGCCAGATTCTAGATTCATGCTACAGGGTGTGAGCAAATTGTGATCCTCTCCAGCTTTTCAATATTTTTTAGTTAGGCCTCTTGCTTTTATAGATAATTTATTAGCAGGGGAGAGAATATTTTTTTTCAGCACTTGGACTTTTTCTGTATTTTCCAAGGGCTTGCCCCCTGATTAATGAACACATTTTCAAGTTAAAAGACCTCAAAGTGTTTACTTGAGAAAACCCCTAACTATAGCCTTTCACTATTTTTTTTTAAATTAACAGAAAGTATTTGTAAACAAATTAAGTAAACTCAGTTACTCATCTTGGCCTAATTATTTTTGGAGATTTTTCCCATATGAGAGTTGGTAAAAATTAGGCAAATATTTTGCAATTTGCTCATTTTACCCTTTGTGAAGGTAAGGGGTCCTCTCCAGGCCCTTGCTTGGGGCTGGGATAGCTCTTTTTGCAGGGAGGCACAGTAGGATATATCCACCAAGCATTGCAATGATGTTATAGTGTGCACTCTGCATCTTACATCCTCGTTCTGTTTTGTTACCAGTGGACATTTTATTGGATGGGGTTGAAGAGGCAGATGTAGGAGGACAGTTCGGTTCACACTGTTTGGAGCTCATTTTGGCTTTGAACAGCTGGGCTGCATTTGGGGGACCTCACAGCTGCAGTGATGTAAACAGAGCCCTTGGCAGTTCCTGGCTGGAGGAAGGACGGCCTCCCCCACAGCTGCAGACCACAGGACAATCCTGCGAGGAGGAAGCAGCAGCCTCATTCGCGGTGTGCCGTGACAAGATGGGGTCTGTTGGCTGCTCGGGAGAATATGAGACCCCGGCCCAGCTTCCTCTTGGCTCACTCCTGGGCTATGGCTGTGCTGGGAGTGTGCTGGGTGACCCTGCGTGGCTCTGGGAGCCAGCTGTGCCCGGCAGGCACTGGGATGCTGGTGACCCTGAGTAGCTCTGGGAGCCAGCAGTGCCCGGCAGGCAGCGGGATGCTGGAGAGAGCCCCGGCAGCTGTGGGAGGAGAAGAAGGCTGTGCTCCAGGCACATTGCCTCCTGCTCTTCTGCGGCTCTGCAGAGGAAATCTTTAATGTCTTCATCCCTGCTCCCTGCATGCTCGTGCGATGGCCAGAGACAAACAACCTAGCCATTATTGTATTACCCAATGCGGGAAAAAACCACCCCAGCTAATGTTGTTTTGTGTCAAGGGAAAATAAAGTTGTTTTTGTTTTTTTAAAACCCAAATGAAATCATGGTGCTTTATGGATATTTGTGTCATCCTAAGAGAATGATTCCATTAAGATTAAAACAAAGGCTTCTTTTTGTTAATAACCTTTGAAATGAAATTTGTTTTCTCAAGAGTTCTTCTTTTAAATAGGAGTCTTTCTCTTAACTCCAGGGAGGAAAAACTGGTATTGTTTTTCATCATTAATCAAGAGAAATCTGTATTACTGTAAATATGTGGTGATGTTTCTCACAATGAACAATGACTTATGTTACTTACCTAAGAGATACGCACTTTAAAGCTAATCAACCCTTTCTCTTTAAAAGCTTAAGAAAATATTATTATATAAATTTAGAGTTGTTATCCTAAATGCACTGTAGCTAGGTGGCATCAATGTGTTAAATTCAATGTAATCTTAGATAAAAATGGCAAATTATTTATTTAAGACAATGGATAAAGTAATTCCTGTACGCAACAAAGGCCATCATAGATGAAATTAAAAATCACAGCTGAAATTTTGAAATTTGCTTACTAAATAGGTTATAGCCATATAGATGCAAAGAATATAGGAGCTGCATAGCTTTTAATCATCTTTCCTTGTGCTGTCGTCAGTGCAGATGTTTGCAGTGGGAGCAACTGCTCCTCGTGGGACTCGATACTGCACATTACTTCCTGGAAAATTTGGCATGGGGTGGTTTAGAGAGAAGTTTGCAGATTTTGGTTTTGCCCTGGCAAGTGGGAGAGAACAAGAAAACAAATTGTGTAGTAAGTGAAACAAAAACACAGAGAACTTACACATCCCTTGCCAGCTTTTAGGGGAACTAAAGCACTTGAGATCTTGCAGTCTTACCGGAATAATTAGAACTACATAATATTTGGAATACTTAAGCCCAAGAAAGTCTTGGGAATATTAAAAGGGTGATGTTATATCCCCTGTGAAGGAAGGAAGAGCTGGGCCAGGCTTTGAAAGGATGTACAAAAGGGGAGATCTGTGGCCTGTGCTGGATGTGCTGTCTCACTGCTAACAAATTCACGCAGATGTGAGAAATACAGCATGAATGAAAGTTAAAAAAGAAGATCCATCTGGAAGAATAAAAAATAAAGTGATGTATTTATTTATTTTTCCAGCTTCCTACAGGTCTGGCAATGCAAGCTTCCCAGCTTCCACTTTTGTCAAACTGATTTTATCACCTGGAGCTCTACAGTGTCAGATAAGGACAGTCTGTTGGCGTTTATAGGGGAGGTTGTTCACAGTGTCCCACCTGTCTGGTCCTGCTGCCAAGGGGTCAGTGGCTGTTTAATGATAGAAACTCTCATTTTGAAAAGAGGTATGACAAGTGTGATGCCAGGCCAGTTTCTGATAGCTTTGTCATATGCTGTGGGGCTACGCACAAACTCTGCTCATGCCTTTATGTACAACACACCATGAATAGCAGCAAAACTGGACAGCTGGAAAATAGTCAGATCCTTGGTGGCAACAGTGTGAGTGACCCCAGTGCTAATCCCCGAGCTCAAAGACAGGGATAGAAAGACTGCTGGCACCGACCCACTGCTCAGGAACAAATGCATGTGAGGAGGATTACATTCAAGATTAGACAGGCATTTTTGTTGCCTTTGATCTTGGTTTCATAGATGACAGCAGGTTGCTAAAATCTTCAAGGCTTAAGAGAACAGAGAGGATATTTCATAAAAGGTGGGAGTTACACCAGTAAAATGCAGAAGGGATGAGTGAGGTTACCACCGGTGAGTTTCAGCTGGCTGGCACTCACCAGCACAGTGACTCACATGTGGTGAAGGCTGTGCTCAAACTCTGCTCTGATTTCAGAATCCCTCCTTTCTTACAACTGGATGAAAATGAGTATTTTCTTCTAGAATGTCACACTTTGACCATGAATTAGAGATAGGTGTAATTCCGGCCGGTTGGAAGGAAAAAGCTCTGCTCTTTTCTTTCATCCAGGGTATGTGCCTTAATTTATAGAAAATCTGTCTCTCTTCTTACATCAGCTGTGGTCATCAACAGTTGCACAGGTATCAAGTAGAAGCCCATGAGGTGCTGATGTCAGACTGATCCCTGTGTCTGCAGTTGTGGACCAGGCTCTCACCAAGCAGATCCAGACCAAAATCTGCGATCTGAGTAAGATAAAGCAAGGATAAGATATCCTGCTTGCTATCCTCATATCACTGTAGGGCCAAACACCTCTCTCTGGATCTTAACTTAGAAACGTTCTTTGGACTAAAGTGTCAGTTTTTACAAATTCGTATTTTCCAATAAAGGAATTAGTCAGAAATTTCCTGGCCCGTTCCACTCACAGTGTCAAGTCCTGTTTGCCAACATTTAGCTGAGACTAGAAAATGTTTACTTTAGTCCTAGCAGACTTAGCAAAGCTTAAGCAAGGCATCAGAGGTGACAGAAGAAATGCTCTGATGCCAAGTACCAGCTGTCATCTTGATTTGCAGGGGAATGCTCTTCAGGGTCCTCCTTCTTTCTTTTGATGAGGGAAGCACGCCTAAGTTTTACCCACCAATAATAATTTTGGCATCTCTAAGACACATTCACACTGACTATCTCGATCTGTTTAATGCTAAAACTTAACAGGACCACTGGAAATATGAGCCATACTTTCCAGTTTAAACAAAGAGAGTATTAACTCCTTTTCCTAGTGTCCTAGGTTAGGCCATAAGATATGAACAATTTGCTTACTGCCCCCGCAGAATACAGCAAACTTAATTTCCCTCCATTTCTTTTCCATTGTGTTGCTTGATGCAAACCTTTTCCCATCAAACTGCCCTGCATTGCCCTGAGGACCTATTTCCTTCAGCACCAAAGCTTTCCTGAGAGCTTCTGTTCTTCCCTCTGCCAGTGATCAGAACTAGGAGGCATATTTTGGCTCTGGCTATCTGTTTGGGCTTGTGTCTTCACTGCAACACATGTTGAACATGTGCTGGGTGAGCATTTTCCCTTCTAACATAAGTCACATTCCTGGTAGTGCCGCATCAGCAGCATCTGGCTGGCTGGGAGCAAGGAAGGAAACAGTAAATGCATTTGAAAAATCACTGATGACCAGGCAACTGAAGGACAAGACATACAAACTTTTCAGAAAATGCTTTAAGGGGCAGACATTCACTTAACCCCATCTGGAGCACGTAGCAAGCCATTTGATTTTGTTCATTCTTCTGGACAATTCCAGTGACGACAGCACCAGTTACTATTTTTATAAAGAATACCACGTTGTGAGCACCTGCATGAATAATGCTCTCAGTCCACAGCATTTTGTCTTACATGCTCTTTGTAGTCTCAGATTCTGTGCTGAGTTGCACAGTTTTTCCAGTTTAAAAATGCAGAATTTGTATTTTTTCACAGAGTCTGCAGGACAGGTAAAACCAGCCAAAATATATAAAAAAATCTGAGTCCTGAGAGCAAATGGATTCTTGAAAAACATCAGATGAGAATGACATTGATCCTGACAAATTTGTTATGTTGTCCTGAAAAGGCATGGGAAGGAAGAAAGCTGTGATGAGCATAGAAAATATTTGTTGTTTGCAATGAGAGAGGTTAAAATGTGTTAATCAGTTAACAGGTACACAGAGAGGATATTGTGCCAGATGCACAGATTGATGGGTTATAAAATGATTTGAAAACTGAAGGTCATATAGATGGCATACTGCATATTAGACATTTAAGCAGATGGCATGGGTATTCACTAGTCCACCTGGCTGGAAGAGGGAATTTTCCAATGCTGTACAAAAATGTCAGCAAATAAATAATAAAAACCAGATAAGTGGGCTAAACTGTTCTCATTACTTAGTTGTCATTTTCCACATTTCTGATCTTGGTCATTTTTCACTTGTAACTGTTTTTCTATATGATAATAACCAGCCTAGTCCCAGGCAATACAAGATACCAAAAGCATGGAGAGGGAAAATTCTGAGTGAAATTTCATGTTCAATTAATATGGTACCTATCTTTAAAATTTTCTCTCCGGGTGTACAAAAGTAATTAGTAAGAAGAAAAGTAAATCTAGATAGCCACTCTTGTACCTTGTCACTGTCATAAGCAGCAGAGAGGGGGACATGGAAAAGTGAAGAGGAAGGGGGAAATAAGACCTGTGAGAAGGTCAGGATGAGCAAGAGACAAAATAATGAGATAGGGAATGTGAGGCTCTAACTTCAAGCCCTCAAAAAATTCCCTGTGTAGAGACATGATGTGGTCAATTTAGCACAAGGGCAGCATCATGCCAACTATCTGGAAAGTGGAAATAAATGTAATTTTGCTTTTGAGGCAGAGCTTGGAAATTTCTGGCACCTGGTCCTCTCAACAGACCCTGTGGGACCTGTTGCTTGTCCATGTCACATATGACCCTCTAGCTGAGAGAAAGCCACCTTCCTTCCACCATCAGTTGTTGAAGCAGATAGGCTGTAATAGAGAGGGAGGGAGGTTTCATTAGCATCAATAAGCAGTGGCCCATACCCTTTCTGGGATGGGATTCATTGGCATTAAAATGCAATGGCAAAGAGCCACACTCTACACAGGGGAGATGCTGGATTGATGGGAATGGTTTATATTCTTCTGCTGTTTTGTTTTTCATGCTTTTTTTTTTTTTTTTTTTTTTTTTACTTTTTTTTTTTTTTTTTTTTTTTTTTTTTTTTTTGTATCAAATAAGAGGCTCAAGAGGAAGTGAATGCTGAAGAGAGACAGTACAGTGTCAGAAGGCTATGATCCCACCAAGCAACACATTACTGAGGCAAAAACAGAGCCTCTTTCTCTGCTCCTTGAATAGTCTTAGTCAAATCCTGAGAGTGGAAAGGTCAGAATAATTAGACAGAAGCACTCAGCTTCCTATTCAGTGGTGAGAGAAGGGAACTTTGAGAGTGTTGTTTTCTGCTAGGGGAGGATGCATTGCTATGTGTTCTTGTTAAACACAGTTCAAAATAATTCTCAGATACAGAAGTGCATGTCATGGCCTCAAGATACCTTTTCTTTCCTCAAATAATATTATGTTAGAGATGAAAACATTACCTAGAAAATGAGGGGTCCTGCTGCAGAAAGGACATGACAGTCCACAGCACTATGTGACAGAGCTGTTTTCCACTGCACCTTTCTGCTCGAGAGGTCTCAGTGCAATGTTTGCTTTTTTTTTCCCCCAGCTGACATTGTATTACTTCAAGAAGCATTCTCAGAACAGCAATAGAGAAGTATTCTCAGAACACTGAGTTGGCAGTGGCCTTGTTTTGAAGATAAGCATTGACTTTCACCAGAAAAAAGAAAGGCTGTATTTTCAGGATCATGCTGAATATTGAAGGAAGAGTGAGACCTTAAATACTTTGTGGTGTTTTTAAGAAAAGTTTTCATGCAAAAATGCATTGACATTCATGAACTTAATTGATTAATGCTTGCCAGCTAGAATAATGACCTTGTTTCTAGTGAGCAACCTGATTGAATGTACACGTCCTACCTGCAGGTAGATGGGATTCACATGATTCTGAGATGTTCATTGTCAGCTATCAGGGTAAAATTTGTCTTCTGCCTTCCCACCATGGTAGGATCTTAGAAGAGACAGGAAAAAAGTTGTTTGTCCTGGGACAGGATAACATTTTAGCTAGTCCAGTGCCTAGTTTCCTAGAGGAATGACAGTGAATGCCTTGAAGAGAACATGAAGCAAACATGAAGCAAGGGCCAGGCAATACTTACCTAGACCTCTCTCTAGCTCCCAGCAGCTCAGCTCCCAGATGCTCTGAACTAGAATTAGTATCCTTGCATTTAATGTCCTTACTGGGTGCTCTGCACAGCACCACATGGGAGAATGGGGGAAAATTGCCTCTTTTAGCAGCAACCTGCCTGCAGGTGAGTGGGAGAAAGCAGGAGAAGAAGGAGCACCTCCTCTTATCTATACAGCCTTTAGGAAGCTGAACTTCTGCTGACACACCCAAAACCTGCATGCTTTGACATTCTTCAAGGCCTGTGGGTTTCATGGGGTGCCATGGACTCCTGGAATGATAAAGCCAGTATCTTCCAGCCTGCCTTTGAGGACACTTGTGGGGTTGGGTGGGTTCAGAAGAACATGAGGAAATGAGTCCATGCATGACTGCCTGCCACATACCTGGCTCTTGGGGCAAGTCCTTGCCTCAAATCTCTGCAGCTCAGCCCGGTGTCCACAGGTTCTGTGCTCATCAGAAGCCACAGAGCTTTTCCTCACTAAAAAACGGCATTAAATGTGTCTTTGAGCTTTGTGCTTATTTTTAAAAGGAATATCTGCCACCAAGTGGAAAATGCTATCACTTCACCAATATTTACAGATTATTACCAGTAATAATCTTAGCAATAATCTTACTTATTACTCTAAAATAGTTCAAAACAAGCAGACAGATAGAAAAATGTGGTGCTGAAACAGAGCATCAGTTGTCTTGCTGGTTCCTTTTCAGCACAGATTAGAGATGTTGCTGAGGCACAGCCTGCTGTGTGCCTAAACACAGAAAAATGACAGAGGGGCTGTGGTGTGGAGACAGCCTTTCATTCTTCAGCTCTACAGCTGGGCCTCTTGACATCAGAGATAATTCTCCTGAAATACAGGAACAGCAGAAATTCACACTCAAATTTGAAACTTCTGGAGCATTGTTTTCTAATTCTTGTACCAAGCCTCATCTGTTGCTTTGACTTAAGCCATTTTCAAGTAACCCTAGCCACAGAAACTATTATTGTGTTTAGTTGCAGAAATCTTAGGAGGAGTGCCCTGATGTATCAGTGACTGATGAGAACAACTGTGTTGTTTATTCCTTTCCCGTCCATTATACTTTCTACAAGAGCTTTAGCAGGGACCAAAGAGACCTCTGAAAAAGAGACCCCTTAGAAACCAAAGAGAATTTATTTCCTTGACCTGTGGATGTGTTGTTAGCAGTTCCTGGCTGCTCAAATGGCTGAAAGTCAGCTCTTACATTTCTAGTGCTCTGCTCTAGGTTTTTAAAATATTGCCACATAGAGCAGAGGTGACATAAGGGAAAAAAAACCAAAAAAACAAAAAAGAACGTGACAAAGTGGCAAAGAAAGGATAGCATAGAAGAAGAACTGAAAGGAAAAAAAAATCAGCAACATTTGGGTTTGATTCTTCAAACAGGGCCAGTACTCCATTGTGTTTGCTGAGATGCCCAGGTACTACAGGAGATGGTCCCAGTACTCCAGCCCAAACTTAAGAACAGGCAAGAGGTGTAGAAGATGGGCTTGGGGAAGGTTTGGTGCTAATGGAGACCTGAAACATTACAGAACACAAGGCCAAAAGAAGAAGAAGTATACAGGCTAAATACTCAGCCTGTATTTGGGAAGCCACACATGGGTAAAGTTAGTGGGCAGCTGCTTGCATCTTGACCTGATGGACACAGCCAGAATGACCAACTCCCATCATCCCAGCCTACTGCAGAGCTCCAAAATGAAGTTGGAGTCCTGGGTATTCACCCCATGCCTCCCCTAAAAGGGTTGAACAGATTTCCTGGAAGGCTCTTCCATGAGTAAGAAATAGTTTTGGCAAAGCTTCTATGCTTAAACAAACACAGGATGTTAAAACAAGTTTTATTTGCTACTGCTGAGACAGGAACAACCAAGATGCAGTGACATTTTCTTTTGCCACTGGCTGGACCAGCAGCTCCACAAAATGTCTTTCTTCTACTCGGGAAGCCAGGCAAAATGTATAAGTATTTAATGACCTTTTGAAAATGTCTAGATAAGGCACATTTTATTCAGCTTTGGGTACTCTAAGATAGGTTAGAGGTCTCTGCCCATAGAAGAATGCCATAAAATGCAGAAAGAAATTACTAGGTAATAAGGAATGTTTGCAAGATGGCTTTTGTATAAGACAACATCACTTTTTGTGCTTGCTTGTAGACAATGCAGGCTGTGCTCTTATGGGCTCAAGGCTGCATAGCAAGTATTTTTTGGGAGGAAGAGATCGATTTTTAAAGTAAATATTTTTCTTTAGTTATGTTTTTTTATCTGATCAGCTCTCCAGCATGGAAGACAGTAAAACAGTTTTTAGGTAGGCTGTACAGGGATGCTGTTAATTCTGGTTCTTTTAGACATTGCTGTCTTGCTCCAAGGACCAAGTTCACACTTGCCAACTTACATGAGTATGAAGCAGCCTTTGATTCATACTATAAGCTCATCCTGGAGTACCAGTGGTGACCCTTAGCACAAATATTTGGGCTTTTAAATGATAAATCCTGGACCAGATCTCAAATGTGCAATGGAGGAGGCAGATGATAGGTGAGATGATAACACTGGAAATACTTTATTTCAACTCTAGAAAGAGAAATCCAGCCAAGGCTAGTGATGTTCAATTCCATATAAATTAAAATTGGGATGTAGGAAAAATTATATGCACTGTAAAGAGATATAAATTTTTATTTTGTTTATATACTGGTTGAAATAAATTTATTCATAACTCATATATTTGAATGTCCTCATGAACAATTGAAAATGCTTGTCTCTGTGATAGGTGAAAAGCATAAAGATGTTTATGTCTCTGCCTATGCAGTTATCAGAATTATTGGCACAAACACCTCGTGGTGCTCTGTGTGGACCATTTTCCATGAAAACTCAGTCCACCTTGGGCTTTCATTAGGTTTACATAGTACTCTATAATGTTATCAGCCGTAGGGAAGGTTCTAAGTAAACTACCTGTATTTGCTCTGTCTCAGGATATCATATTAGCAAAGTCAATTTTACAGCCTTCAGAAGAAACAGAGTTCCTGATCTTTTACTCAGAATGCTTGCACTTTCCTCCCTCGAGGGAACATGTAGCCTCGCACTTCTTCCCTATCTCCCTCCCCTCTGCTGGTCTCCAAACTCAGCCCAGCCATCTTCAGTTTCTGTGCCAGGATCTCCTTTGTCAGAAGTCAGCTGGAACTGACTCCTGCCTTGTTGCTGCAAGCTCTCTGTCCCTCAAATCTTGGATTGTAAGCATGTCCTCCTGTGTGAAACACAGTTTTGGGAACACCTTCCCAGTGTGTCAGTCTCAACAGCAGCAATCTCAGTCTGCTGCTCCTTGTGGGAGGAATGGTTTGTCCACCCTGGCTACAGGCAGGGCTCTGGCAGCCTGTGCAGAGCTGCTTTGCTGCTATGAAACCATCCCCAGATGCTGCTTTTCCCTTGCTCTGCCCCCTTATTTCCCTGGCACTTCTCAGGGCTGCCCACACATACAGCTTTAGTCGCTTTGCTGCCGCCCTACATCCTGAGCACTTGCTGTGGAACAGTTTTGTTCTGGTTCATCCTTTTCCACAAGTGCCAGACACACTTAAATCAGTGTCTTAAAATCTTTAAGGATATCTCTAAAATATTTAAGGATAAGAAAGACTGGAACCAAATAAAAATGGAGAAAAATGCAGTTTGACTTAACTCAGTCAACAGGTACCTCATTATGTTTTGTACTTAATCTAGTCAAAGCATATCCTGGCTGCCAGATGTCAGTCCTGGTCTCCACTGCCCACAGCAGCAATCCTAGCCCCAGGCAACATCCCCAGAGAGCTGGAGTCTGCAGTGACACCCTTTTTTGGACAGTCTTACATGAGGTTTATGCACGTATCCTGAGGACTGATGGCTGTATCTGGAATTGGACATTAATTTGATGCTTAATAGTGGCAATTTCCTCCTTGCCCTAGCTAGGAACTTCCATGAGAATTCCACCTGGATGCATTTCTGAAGCATTAAAGGTAATTTTAAAAAAATTTTCATATGCTCTACTTGAGTGAATGATGTAAGCTGTTGTTCCCATAATGAAGTTATTAGTAGCATTTATTAGGGCTTATATCAGTAACAGGCTTTGTACTTGAAGAAGCCCATGGTCTCTAGTACATTGTTATCTGTATTTGGAGAGCACACATGGCATGTTACTAACATGTGACAGATCTCATCAGAAGTTGCTTTTCTGGACATTTCTGAAGCTTTTCTTGAACTTGAAGATCACAGCTCTCCATCATTCTTCTGGCTACCTTCTCAGCTACTTCTTAGCTTCAAGATCTGGTTCCTCCACACCTTCAGCTCCAGCTGCTGTTGCCTTCCACAGCTGTCCTACGTCCCATTCCCTCTCTCCCTGGTTACTTCAGCCTCTTTGTACATTTTCAACAGCTGCCTATTGGCTTTCAGGTATCTTCTATTCATCCTGGATATAGGATATCTCCTCCAAGGCACTACTCCCCTATCAGTCAAACTCTTACCAATAGCAAACAGCTGTGGTATTTATTCTACATAAATAACTGAATGAATTTGGCTGAATCTCATTGCTTCAGTGATAACTTATAATCCCTTGCTTCTCTTTCTTGGACCTTGTAATTATGACATTTTTGATGCAAAATTTCCAAGGAAATTATTACAGCTGATCTGCATTGGTAGCTCCCCAAGACTCTATGGGGTGTTGTACAATAATCCTAAAAGGACTCATTGAATTAGGTCTTGAAGCTGGGTATATAGCAGTATTTTTTAAAGTTCAAGAGGTATATTGTCCTTATCACAAATCTCAGCATTACCAAAGTAAAAAAATTCAGATTTCAGATTGTTAAAAGGATATCAAAATGTGTTATCTGAGACAATGTTTAAAACAACCATACAGGTTTAACTCAGTCTGGCCATAGGAACAACCAAAGGAATGCCATTAGGAATTGCAGTGAGAAACTGGGAAGAGCTAAAGAAATAGGAAGGGAAGGAGGGAGAAGTATAAACTATTGAAACTAGTTCAATGTATCCAATATCTAAACTCACAAATTTAGTTTAGTAGCTGGAGTTAACCTGAGATGGTTTAGTTAAGACCTTATTTTAGTTTGCAAGATGACTGGGATGTTACAATTTTATTCCAAGTGGTCTTATAGTAGTTTTACCTTCTCCAGGGTGTTGATGAAAATGAAGGCTTCTGTTTGTCACAGAACAGATGACAACTTAAAGAGGGAGTTTTGTTGAGTATACAAGCAACATTAAAAATGAGAACAATTTGAGTGAGTAAAATACAGGGGTTGGAAGGTAGATTTATCTGCTTTAGAAAATATTTCAACATAAAATTGAGTTAAACTGATTTCAAAGATTAGAATTCAGCTCATCAGTCACACTCATTTCATTATTTGCAGCAGAATAATTTGATGTCTCAAAAGGCCTTTTAAAATTACCTATGACATATTTATTAGGAGTTATTAATTGAGTATATGGGTAGACATTATTTACAAAATATTTCTGCCAAATTTTGTTTTCTCTAAGTGTTAAAAAACTTTAGGGAGCTCTGTATTGTATATAACAATGTGCAGTGGGTAACCTTAAAAATAACACATTTTTTCTTACTGCGTATATGCAGAACTACAGGTTAGTTTATTTAACAACATTGAGCAAATTCTTTTAAAGATTATATAATAATTCCTATGTTCTCATCAGTAACCCAGAATTGCCGTGCTGCACAGTATTGGGAATGATGCAGATCTATAGGAAAAAAGATAAGAAATTGTTACCATGCCAACTGCATGAGATTAGTGATGGCAGCCTACTGTCAACCACTCTTAGCTATGGTCTTGCTTAATTTGAGGTAGCTGTATATGGGCATTGTCTCAAAGGCACCTCTATTCTGTCT
The DNA here is from genome assembly GCF_017590055.1 of Onychostruthus taczanowskii. NCBI lineage: Eukaryota > Metazoa > Chordata > Aves > Passeriformes > Passeridae > Onychostruthus > Onychostruthus taczanowskii. Next base: position 7,642,573 of record NW_024499351.1, read on the forward strand.
TCCTTGGGTTCAGTGTCCTTTAAAATAAAAACCTATAATTGTCTTTATGAGTATTTGTTGTATCGTGTCTCATTATTTTAGCATTTATATTGAGGTCTCATTAATGTAGAAACATCCAGTACAGAGGCTGGAGAAGATGTTCAAATCATCTTTGTGTGACCCATGGGTCTATAAGGTGTTTGCCAGAGCTGGAGGTTTGAACAAGGTCTCATATGCCGACAAAGAGTGTGAAGCCTTCAGAAAACCCATCCAAGACTGGATTTTTTGGGGAACGTTTATGTTTTTTTCTGTTTTTGAAATCGAGCAGAGAAGATTCTAACATTGCTGGGAAAACCATAACGAGGCAGATGGGTGATTTATTTCTCATTGCTACAGGTTGGCAGCTGGGTGACCTGAAAGCCATCTCAGCCTGGCTGGAGAAAAAAAAATACTGGCTTTCAGTTAATAATACATTGATAAGGGATTTTCTCAACATTTCTACAAAATACATCTTGCTTTCATCTTCAAAAAAGGAAAAACAAGAAACTAAAACAAATTTTGTTCTGCTGTGGTTTAAAATGTGACAGTGCATGATGATTAAAATGTGCCTATAAATATAGATATAAATTGCAATAAATTTGTTGTCATTGCCTTTGTAAAAGGCAGCAGTAAGAAAATGAGGGGAGAGAAGATGATAGAGAGGACCTGCCTTTGCTTTACTGTTAATTGATTTTAATCTTGCTGCCTTCTCCTGGTGATCAATTGATGTCTGAGTTTTGTGTATCCTTCCAAATGCTAAATCTGTGCATGACAGAGATAGACAGTATTCGTGTTACAGACTTGGACAGCATCTCTGTATTCTTGCCGGCATGAGTTCACATTAGTATTCAGTACAGGAATAATTCATTTGATGTATCATTATTCCTTGTAAAGAGGATTTAGATATGATTTTATGGCACTGAACTAATATTACTTAAAGGATACTTTCTTGGGACAAGTAATTTTTAAAAATTGTGTGGAAGAAACTTTCTGTGTGTCTCATAAAAAATATTTCTCTTGCATGTGCCAGCACAAAGTTTACACTTTTTGAAACATTATGAGATTGGTCAACTTACATTCAACCTTTGACTGTCTATAGGTTTCAGAGTTCCTTTCCTGAAGATTTGATGCCAAGTGAATATTTCTACAGAACATTTTTTCAGTTTGCTAAGATCTTTTTGGATTTTTGGACCCCATTTTCTAATTTACTGTGTAGATGAAGATGTAGTAACCATACCTTCTGCACTGCTTCCAGGCCATTAATAAAGACTAGTGTGAGCTCAGGATATATCTGTGGTGAAATTCTGATTGACACTGCCTTCCTTTTTGACTATAAACTTTCCTCTGCACATCTGATCACCTCTCCTCTCCACATTTTAATAGTTAACCTGGACCAAATTTCTCTAGTTCCGTTGCTATATTACATGATACAATGTCAAGAACCTTAAGAAATGAAGATTTTTGACATGTTTTCCTCTGCCCACGAAGCCTGTTCCCTGTCAAAGAGGGAAATTGTGCAGGTTCAGATTGATATGTGCTTGACAGACCAACATGGCCTCCTACTTTCTTCTTTGGATCCTTAGCTTTTACAAATAGCTTGTCTAATTTTCTGGCATTTCCTGAGAGCTGACATTAACTGAGGTCCCCATTCTCTTGTCTACAGCTTTTGAAACAGGTGGCTTGTTTGATCTTTTTCAGTTTTCCAGACCAAACCTTTATGAAGGCAATCACTAATGACTCTGATACTTCCTGACCATATTTCAGCAGCTAAGGTGAATTTTACTAGGCCAAACAATTTGGAAAAAATAGAAAAACAGACCCCAAACTAAAGTGCTCAGTATCTTGTCTCTCCCTTGAGTAACCTAGATTGTTCTTCCTCATGTAAGATAGCTTTTCTTTTCATGTGGAATTTAATGAGGACTTAATCAAAGGAATACGCCAAGCATTTCAGCCTTTTACCTTCCTCTGTCCTTTTTTCCGAACTTTCTCTCTCTCTTTCTCTATCTCTATCTCTCTCTCTGTCTCTCTCTCTCTCTCTGTTTAACCTGCTGCTGTGGACTTCTGGATTGTTTTGTCATCCCTATGACTTGTTTTGAGTCATATCTCATTTCACATACTGGTCACTCTGACTGTAGGAATTCTAAGCAGTCTAACTTTATTTCCACTTCTGGTATACCTCTTTCTTCTCTCAGAGATCCTCATGGTTTGTCAAGCTGCATTCCTGGTACATTTAATACCCATTTCTTCCCCAACTGACTAGAATATTCCACAATTTTGCTTTTATTATCTCCTTAGGGGTCAACAATTCTGAACTCCTTTTCCCTGTTTTCCATGGGATCTTATTTATTAGGCCTTCAAGTTCCTCTTTGCAGTTCAGTGTCTTGTCTTAGCTTTTTTTTTTTCACTTGTGGAGGTTCTTTAACTCTCATTTCCTCAGCTCAGCTTTCCTCCTATTTTTTCCTTTCAATCTGACATTTTAAAATAACTTTTCCCTACAGGCTACACTGAGATTCAGACCTACTTCCCTTCTGGTTGCTTGCACAGTTTTCTGCATCGAAAAAATTATCAAACTTCCTCTTTGGGAAGTTTCTGGAGAGCCTGCTCTCCTCTTTCCCGAGAGATGCTTGGAGTTTTCAAGCTTCTTATTGCGAGCCCTGTACCTTGGGGGCTTTCTGCTAATTTCTCACAGAAGCGTCTTCCTCTTGATCCCTCTGGTTTGATGGCTGACATTTGCCAGGATAACATCTTTGCTTTTTTCCTTATTATTATCAAGATGATTTTCTATAGATCTTTTCACATTCTGCCACTCAGCAGTACTTCTTCCCTGACTTTCCCTGGCTGAATAAGCCAGTAAGTATTCCAGCCATGTGAGTATTCCCACCAGGTCCCTATTCTAGTTGACTCATAATTTTGTTCTTGTTTAAGGACATCCAGCTCTGCCAGATAGCTCCTCATGCTTTTTGTATTAATACACAGGCATCTGAGATGTTCAGAAATGCAGTCTGTTCTCTGCCTTTTTTGTTCTTCCTACGATGTTGTTTTCCTCTGCTCTGTTACTCTTGTCCCTCATCCAAGTCAGCACTGCGTACACTTGCTTCTCTCACTTGTTCCCAGCTATCAAGCTTTTGTCCCAAGATGCTGTTTTTCTTTGGAGTGAGACAGATCCCTTTCCTTCTCAGACATTCTTCTGAGACCCTCTTGACAAAGTTAGCTGTGCATGAAATTATTCTGAGGATGTCTCTGTCTATGTTGGTATTAAAAAACCAAAGAAAATGTTATTAACCTTTTGATATAAAATGGAGGTTTTGGCAATGGTGCTGAAAGTATGTTTTTGTATTGTATCACTTCCTACTGCTGCTTACAGTACCTCTTCTATTGTTATTATTTCAGATACTTCCTGGGAATATTTTAGTATCTTGGAATAAAGACCTGGTCTGATTGCATATCTGGAAGAGAGAGATAACTACTACTAACTGTTCTTTGCAGTACACATCATCACAACACATCACTCACTCACCTGCTCACATAGCTTTTTTCCCTAGGCTTACTTTGCAATAATGCATCATGATTTTTATCACCTTTATCTATTTTCTTTTCTTCATAGCTCTTTGCACTCCCACCTTGTGCCTGGAAATTTTTCTGAGACAATTTTGATGTCTCTTATGCTGACATAATTTCATACCTACCTAGGACAGTTAAATGTTTTGGGGGTTTTCTGCATTTTAGGTTCACTTTCCCCTTCATGGGGAAAAGATCTCTGCATTTTTGGTATGAAATACAGTATTTTTTCTGTATTTCTTCACCTTTTTCAGTTATCTTTTATCTTGTTATCTGATTGCAGCATAAATGATTCTTATCATACATTGACATGATTAATAGATTTTCAAATTTCTGGCTTTATTGTACAAAATGGTGTTGGATCAGAAGTTTGCTAACTTGCTCAAGGCCACTGTGTCTTATTATTACAAAGTATGCATTTATATGGCCTGAAGATTTTCTGGAGGTCTACAAAAAAAAATCTATTTAATTTTTTTACTTACTGCAATCTAAAAACAATTCTGTTTGTTTGCTTATTTTCTTTTAAAACAAGAATGCCTTTCTAAAGCTGAGAATAGCTCCAGGGAATGCAATACTGGAGAAAGATATTCAAAACATCACTTAAAACTTGATGTAGGTATTATACAGACCTATAGTAAGAAAAATTTTACTAAAGAGGGGAAAAGAAGCCCTGCTAAAATTGTGCATTATGCTGTTATGCTGCAGAAAGAAATGTGGAGGTTTTTTCTATCTAACCTAGGAGAGTTATGTGAATATTCATTCAAATCAACCACTGACATCTGCATGTGCTTTACTTGGCTTGCTTTTAATCAACAAACTGTCAGCCTATGATATTACTGTAAGTACACAGTTCAGGTGCCAAGAAATTACAGTCCATTTTAAGTCCTGGGTCTGTGTTGGTTAGTGAGTTAATACAAGTGCATCTAAGATGTATGCCTCATGCCTGAACAGATACAAAGTATGCTTATTTTGGCTGGTGGAAGTACCTCCTGGAATGTGTTTTTCAACTTTGAACAGCTTGATGATAAAAAAAAGGAAAAGTAAAAAAAAAAAAAAAAAAAAGACAAGAAGTTTTTAAATGCCAGTTTGTCTGGTTTAAGGGTTATTAACTCACCAAGAATTTAAAAGTACTATAGTTGCCAGTCTGTGATGAGAAAATATGTATAATGAATACAGGAACAACAACCGGGGGAATGAAAGAGCAATCAGGAGGAGAGATTTACTGCAGTGTGAGTATTTCATTAGTCTATGTTTGCTCTCACTTGCCATGAACTCACTGAAGCTGCTCTTCCTTTGATGTGCCCGCAGCAGCTCAGTTGACCCTTTCAGCAGCAGCTACGCAAGGCAAGGTCTGCTCCAGGCCCTGAGACTTGCTTCACAAAGGAAGGCAGAGGCCAGTTGGCATGATGGAATTTGGTTCATTGACTGTAGCATGATGGAAAACATTCCCACTCACCAGAAAGTTGTGAATGTGAAACCCTGTCATATCCGTCCTTTTCCTTTCTTACAGCTTTTTCCTTCTTTTTCTCTCATTTTCTCCCTCTTTCTGTCTCAGAACAGAGTGTTAGCAGGGCTTCAGACATTAACCCTCAGCACTGCTTCTCCAGTCTTTAACTGGAGGAAACAAAGCCACAGAGAAAGAGAGGCTGGTGCTAGCCTCGTTTGGTACTGATCATCAGAGATGCCAAAGTCTTCAATGAGAGTCTGGCAGCCCTTGTGTGAGCAGTGCTCTTGGGGAAAACTCCACTGCTGAGTTCACTGTCAGAAGGCCGCAAGTCTTCAAGGCAAAGCTGCCTTTATTTTGTGCAAGATCTCTTCAGACACTTGATCAGCTGGGCAGAGTGTGACAAGCAGCATTGAAGGCCAGGTTGATACCATGACCTGTAGTAACTCTTGTACCCACAGAAGAAACTGTCATCTGAGAAGCAGGGGGCAAATAAAAGTGTTGCTTTGCCATGCTCATCCTCCAGGTTGTAAAAAAAAAGTCATTCTCAGCATGAAATCAGTTTCTGAGCAAAATTTGAGGATGTGAATGTGATACCATATTGATAGGCACATATATGCAAATGCTAAGTGGCAGAAAGGGGAAAAAAGAGATGCAGCCACATTTCCCATTTAGAGAACAAATTAAAGTCTCTTAAAACCCTTCTTCCTATAATCCCAATGCATGATTGAACAGACGCATCTTCTTTCTCACTTCCCTGGCTTCTGAGACGTCAGATACAATCTGTTGTTAGATGCAGGATGCTGGGTTAGGTATGGCAGTTCTTGTGTTCCCAAGGGATTGCTCTGCCAGGGTTGCCACTGTTCATCTGCATTCAAAGATGGATTTAAACTCAACTGATAAAGAAAGAAAACTTGTATAAAGCATACAGTAACTCATTCTGTTAAGGGTTTGGCATGGCATCCAAGGGAAACCAATTATGATTTATGTCAATACACCATAGATAATTTCCCATTGATTGACTGCCAGATCCTTCATAAAATAATGAGTTAGGCCTGATGCCAGTGATTCTTGAGCACCATCAGACCAGTGTTTCTATTTCATATGCCCTTGACAAGGTTTCTCTCAAAAATTTGTGACTTAAATGAGTTTATAAGTTCTCTTCAAATATGCAGACTCAAACAAACATAAGCTCTGATTTCCTTACGTGTTAGTGGGGTTATGAAATGCATGCTCTTGTCTAGGCATTTGGCTACAAGTCTATCAAAACTGAGTTTCATTCATTACTTAAAAACCAAACAAACAATAGGAGTTTCTCTGTTTGCTAAGGATTCCTCTTAGAAGATTAGTATGTGCCCATATTCCAAGCAGCTCTCAGAGAAAAGTTACTCATGTTCAAGCCTGAGGTTATCTGGAAGCAAGTTGTATGTCTTTGAGGACTAACTCGTGTGGGGAAAATCCTCTGTGCTTATCTGGAAGAGTCATTTACAAATTTTCTATTGCTGCAGGCCTGACCAATGCCAGTCACTGTGTGTGTATTCATTATTCAAGAGACACAGAACTGAATTTTCCTGCCTTAAGGATGAGGAGATGGGGGATGCCCATGTCTGAACTTCCTGTGGTGTGGGATGGGTAAGTGGCTGAATCTCCCTTTTCAAAGGTGTGGGTAAAGTGAAGGCAGAAATTGGTGCTTCTGGAGAGGACATATGCCCTCTGTCTCAGCAGTTTGTCATCCCAAACACAGAACTTCTCCTTTGAAAGTATCTGCAGCTGTTCTGTTTTTCTATTCCCTTGCAATAAACCATCAGGTCATAGACATCTGGTGAGAGCAGTGCAGTCCTTTTTGTGCTGATTTTGGCTGTGGTGGAGTTAAGTTTCTTCCTAGTAGCTGGTAAGGGGCTATGTTTTGGATTTCTGCTGAAGACAGTGTTGATAACACAGGGATGTTTTGGTTATTGCTGCACACTGTTTACACAGAGCCAAGGCCTCTCCTGCTTCTCACCCCATCCCACCAGTGAATGAGCTGGCGATGCACAAGAAGTTGGGAGGGGACACAGCCAGGACAGCTGACCCCAACTGACCCGAGGGATATCCCATACAATAATGTCATACTCAGTACATAAAGCTGTGGGAAGAAGGAGGAAGGCAGGAATATTCAGTGATGGCATTTTCCTTCCCAACTAGCCATTTCCCATGACAAAGCCTGGCTTCCCTGGGGATGGCTGAACACCTGCCTGCCCACAGGAAGTAGTGAGTGAATTCCTTGTTTTGTTTGCTTGAGCGTGCAATTTTTGCTTTACCTATTAAATTGTCTTTATCAAGCCCATGAGTTTTCTCACTATTACCCTTCCAATTCTCTCCCCAGTCCAAGGCAAAACGAGTGAGAGGCTGTGTGATGCTTTGTTTCCAGCTGGGGCTAAACCACACATTTTCCTGTTGCTGACAGTCTTCTGTCTTAGCATACTGCCTGTCTTGCCTATGCCCAGCAACATCCACATATGTTTACATGAATGCTACATATCTAACTACTTAAAGAACTCTGCAAACTTGAAGTTATTTATTTCCAGGCAGAAAATCTAGAAAACCTCTTAAAAACAGCCTTCATCTCCCTTTCTGAGAGAAGAGCAAACCAGTTTGGTGAGGTTCACCTGGAGATTCACAGCCTCCAGGGAATTTGAGTAGGAGCACAAAAGGAATAAACCCGAGGTATGGTGAGGAAGAATTTTAAAGGAGAAAGCAAAAAAAAATATCAGCTGGAGGAGACATAATTTCTAGAAATGAAATAAGTCTTACCAAGCTTGGCATTTTTTGGGGGATAGGTAAAGTGAAGCAGCTGAAGCTGGAATTAATATGGAAGGTAATGGGAACGTGCAGTGTTTTAAATGTTCATGTAAACTTTTAAGTCTTGTTGTAATGGCTGTGTTCTTTTTGGTTAACAAATACTGCACTTTTTTCAATGGAAGAACTTTCTTGTGAGCATTTAAATCAAAAGTAATCTCCCAAATGGAAACCTATTGACAATGGCAGTCATATACATAGTTAATTATAGATGAAAAAAGCAGAGGAGCTGCAGACTCAGTTGCTATTTAATAGTAGGTGAGTTACAGATATTTTTTCTATGAGAGGAAGACTTTGAAAAACTCCACTTTTAGTGCCACAGGCCTAAAAGCACTGCTCATCTTGTGAGTGTGGGAGAGGTGAATGAGAACATCCATAAAATACAGATTCTTCCAGCTCTCCTTTCCTTACACACACAGAGGCCAGAGCCAAACAGGCTCCACAGGTGTCCCAGATCCCAACCAGAGTTTCACATGATGCTTATCCCAGCTGCCCTTCCTGCTGACCCTGGCAGGAAGGGTGAGAACTGGCTGTGTTAACTTCAGCAAGAACATGGCTTAGTCCTAAGGAAGCTTTAATGTTTGCCAGAATCTTAGCCATTAACAGCTTGAATCCTTGTGAAACTGCCTGCTCTCTACTTCAGCTGGTACGAAAGGAGCCTGTAAATTCACACACAATTCATAGGGGTAGCAATTTCTTCTTTGCTGCATAAAGCAGTGAGGAGGGGTCAGACAGACTGGGAAATGTGGTGCAATTCACCATCTTCTGTGTACAAAGATTTCTGATGGATCACCCTTAGTCACCCTGGCAGCCTTCTGTAATTCAGTGTTATTCAAGAAAACACACAAGGTGCTCCCTTTGCATGATAATTTTTCTGCTGAGCACTGAGGCATATCGATTTTTTACTTCATTGGGGTTCCACAGAGGTTATGACATTTAATGTTCAGCTTTAGCTGCTCATTGCTATGTGGGATATGAAGTGACTGTGACCCTGAAAAATTGTCTCTTCATGACACTTCAGCAGATGCAAATAACAATCTTGCTCCAAGTTGTCCATGCATGAACAGTAAGAAAGAAATGAAAATTCAGTTGCACCAGACCCATTCCCATATGCAGACTGCAGCAATTCTCTAGAATAATACATTTTCTCTTCTGTCCCCAGTCCCAGTCAAGAATCCTATGGGAGCACCCTGAGCAGGCTTATATGCTTTGTGCATGCCTTGCTGGCTAGCACATCTGGTTTCTGCTGGAAGAAAAGGCAGGCTGGCTTCCTTCAATGAATGGTCTTTAAACAAGGACTTGCTTTCACCAAGTCACCCAGTGCCTTAGCTGTGGAAATGCTCTTTCAGAGTTGCAGCCTGTCCCATTTGGTGCATTCTGCAAGGAGGGAGGAGGTTTCTGAAGTACCCTCAGCTTATGCCATAAATGATTCTGTGATTTAAATGCAATACAGTTGACCTGGTAACCAGTGTGTACTGTTGAAGGTGTTCCTTACCCAGGAGTGGGTTGGGTGCAGATGCAGAACAAAGTGAAATGTCTCATCTGAACTCAAATGCAGCAGAATAGTGCTTGGAGCAGAATAAGCTGAAACATCTAATGCCAAGGAGGTCACAGCCAGCCAGGAGAGAGGTCTTCTTAAGAGAGAGGTTTCTACAAAAGCCAGGCTCAGAAGAGGTGTCCAAGCAGCCCTCCATTTGTCCGAGTTCTCTTAAAGGCTGCAGGCCACCAAGAGAACATGAAGCTGACTGAACATGGCTCTTACTCTAGCTGTGATATGTTTGGCTCAAAAATTCAGCAAACAGGAGCCAGCTAATGCAGCTCTTCCTCTCTCTCCTCCTCAGGTACAGGAGACGATTAGCCTCAGTTACTTCACTGACATAACGTGGGAAATAGGAGTTCTGGAAATTGGCATTAAAAAGCAGTGGACATATGCTGCTTTTCCACTTTTAAATTTTAAATGGTTCATAGAAAAATATTTCTGGTTTGATTTTCTTAAACATTGTATTTTCTTAAACACTGTAGCAACAGCCTAATTTTCATCAAGTGTACTGCCTAGGTGCTCTGGGAGTGCTTAGGCAGCCTAGTTTGGAAGCCAAGCATGTTCTGTGAAGGCCAATTTTCTCCTCTTGCATTAGAGTGACCATCTAACTCAGTTTTCCACTGCCAATTTATACAGCAAGGACTACAATTCACTAAATGGATGATCAGCCAGCTCATTAAGAAGTAGTTATTCCATAATTTTGTTCAGACTGACAGCAAAATCCATGCAAAGGATCCAAGTGATGCCACCCTTGTAGGACAGCACCTGTACCACCACAAACTCTCATTTGGATGAATTAAAGGGCATTTGAAAGTCAAGCTTTTAGATGTCTTTATTGTTTTTGAAAATTAAGTTAGGTAATATTAAAATACCTTTAAAATATATTCATTCATAGGTCCTACAGCATCAAGAATATAGCAAATTCTTTTGTCTGAATGGGAATCAGTCCATAAGTGTATGATCTTATTTTTGCGTTGCAATAAGGTGTAGTTTTAAAAATTTAGCTTGATTTTTGTATCATCTGTATTAACATTGACTAAATCATTGTCTCAGATATCATGTTTTAGGTTACTTGCAAATGAAACAATTAATATTACCTGTGTGTGCCACACTAAACTTTGTTCTGTTTTCTAGTATCACCAAGATATTTAATAATCTTGCCCATTCTCTTTTGCTTGCAGTTTTTCTCAGCATTTGAGAGCCAAGATGCTTTTGTACTCATTAAAAACAAGCAAACATACTGCTTCATATTTTTTCACCACCTTTTTTTCTTATAGGACACACGGTACATCTGTGTTTTTGCTAATTTTTATTTTTTCACCTCACCCTCACTGACAGCTGCTTTCAAAGGTTCATTTACTATAACTAAAAAGTTTGTATGCAGCCTTTTTTTTTTTCCACGTAATTTAAGGCTATAGAGAGTGACTATTTTAGATACCTTCTTTGCTGAAGTGTAGAGGTTATGATGGCTTAATTCCAGCTGTAGTATTTTGCCACCTAAGTTGTTGCTAGTTGTGGATTTAACACTGGAAGTGCCTAATCTGGTGATGAAGGGGAGCACCACTGTTCTGGATTGTTGGAGTCACTTGAGTACACACAGAGAGGACGGTCTGTGACCAAGGGGATGAGAACTGTAAATGAGAAAAAATGTTACAGGAGAAGACTGAACAGTTCCTCTTGTTGTTGCAAGATCATTGCTTATTGCAGGCTTGCTTATATTTGTCAGAGTCTATTTTTAAAATTCCAGACAATGCAACTTCCACCTCATCCCTTGGGAAGTTATTCACCTACTAATACATCTTGCCACCTGGCAGTTTTTTCCTGATATTCTGTGTTAATTTTTCCTTTGTTAATACCTTTTCTATCATAAAAACTTATTAAATCACTTACAAAATTACAGCTTCTCTGTGGGTTATTTGAATCATCAGGATAAACTGAGCAATTATACCTCCTGTATCAAATTCCATATGATGAAATTAACTCCCCACCAAATTTATAGAATAAAATGTGCTGAGTTGGTAGGGACCCACCAGGATTATGTTATAGAATGATGGCATAGCACAGTATAGCATATCCTGATTTGGATAGAACCCACAAGGATCAAGTCCAACTCCTGGCCCTGCACAGGACATTCCAAAAATTCTATCATGTGCCTGGCAATGTTGTCCAAGTGCTGCAATGTTGTTGGGTGCTGTGACCACATCTCTGGCAAGCCTGTTCCAGTGTGTGAAGAACTTTTTCCTGATATCCAAACTAAATCTACTGCAACTCATCTTCATGCTGTTTTCTCAAGCCCTGTTGCTGGTTATGAGAGTGAAGAGATCAGTGTCTGCCCCTCTGCTTTCCCTTGTGACAATGTTGAAGAGCACAATGAGGTCTCCCCTCAGTCGCATCCTCTTCAGGCTGAACAAACCAAACAACCTCAGCAGCAACTCACATGGTAGATCTGTATTATATTCATCACAATTGATCTGAAAGACAGCTTGGGAACAAATGAAAGAAAAAAGAACCCAACACCCTGCTGGTGAGTTGTACAGAACTCAGTGTCCAGCCTGCTGTACTGTACTCTTTTTCCTGTGTGTCATACTTTACACACTATTCTATTACCTTAGGAGAAACCAAACTTTCAGCTACTGGTTTAGTAAGGATTGCTGATTTGTATTAATACCTTATACTCATGGTGTTACTATCTTAAGATCTGGGGAAAAAAAAATGTTCTTTATCAAAAAACTTCTTATCCTCTGCTTTTTTTCATCTGAGGACAGAGCTAATCATTCTGGGCTGTTTTAACCCTGGATAATGTAAAGTACTATCAGCTTCCTGTGTGTTTTTCTGCCTCAGTTTTGTGCTCTTCCCTTGGATTTGGAGGAGATGAGCAAGGCATGCAGCTCTTCCCTGGACACACTGCTTCACGGCCTGGAGTACTAACATAAACTGAAACTGAATCACTGGGCATGATCTAACTGGAATTAAAGGTGCAGTGTGCGTGTTATTGCAGGGTGAGTCCATGGAGAGCTCTCTTGCTTGCATGAGCTGAGATCTTTGAAATATGAGGCTGGAGGGAATTATGTGATTGTCACAATTACCTTATTTATTAAATCCTTTCTGCCATTGCTCAGGGAAGATGGGATTCCAGTGTCAAAAAATGGCTTTGCAACAGATATACTGAAGATTGAAGGGATGTGTGCTCTGAAGAAATTCAAGTGTAGAAGAGTATTGCCAAACAGCAGCTAACCTATATCTCTGCTTGATAAATGTCAGCCTGTGATGCTTATTAAATTATAATATACTGCCAAAAAGAAGGTGGGTAATGAAATTTGAGTTACCATAATATGATAAATTCTTTAAGGACCTGAGATGTTTAATCAACAGGTCTTAATTGACAATCAGCAGTGCCCATGTCCAGGAAAAATAAATGGAAATAGGCTGATAAAAATAAAAGTGGTCCACAAAAAAAGATAAGCCTAATGTGTGAATCAAATTGTTTGAGACTAAAAAAGAGAGGGAAAGATGGTTACTTTGCCTTTGCTGAGAACGTAAAGAGTGGAACAAACAGATTTGCAATAGACCATTACAATTTACTCTTGAGATATGACAGACGTTGAGAGTATTTACCAAATCAGGTGATTCTACTGCATTTTGGCAAAGTCATCTGGACATAATCAATGCAAAGATGTGCACATTTCCCATGCCCTTTTGGGAGTTACAGGTCCTGAAGACTGTGCTCAGAAAGAGTATGGCAGGAGAGCATGCCAGGGTGTGCATACTGCCTTCTGACCACCTTGATGGTGACCAAAGTCAGGGAGAGGAATACAGTGATGAAACAGGGCATTGAGGACAGGACAAAAGGGAGAGAAATGCCTGGGTTATTTCTCTGTTTGTTTTATTTTGGTTTAAAAAACTTATAATGTTCATTTTATCTGTTAGGTCCTGCAGACAAAATTTCTGATAAGGCAAAACAATTGTTCTTTCATACAAAACCAGTTTTTTCCCACTGATGCAGCAGTATTTTTCTGTAACTCCTCTTCAGAGAATTACAGAGACTTCTCTGCCTTTCACAGCCACAAATCAGGAGCATATCCTTTGTGTCTAGTACCCAAATTAACACCAGTGTACTTGGGACTTGAATTTGATGTGCTGTCTTCATTTGGCAATGAACTGGAGAGACTCATGATTTAGGAGCTGTTGTACAAAATAGCTTGAAGAAAACAAGAATACTTGTTCCAAAAGAAGGATGGTTATTCCTGAGAGAAACAATGATATTTTATGAAGTTAAATCAAAAACTAGAGAAATGTGTGTCAAAAATGCCCAGGCCTATGAGTAAAGTTGAAGCATATTCTTGCAAGGCTATTTGGTACATTTATCCACAAACTTGGCTGACACTAAAAATAGTCAAAACCCAACACATGCAATATAATGTTTATCACAATTGAAAGTACTCAATATTCTTGTGTGAAGTTACCACTAGAAATGTCAACATGTCTCAAAGGCTGAATCAGGAGATTTTTTACCACAATTGAGTGGTAAAGATTAGAGATGTATTATTAGAGTGTATTGAAACTTGACACATTACATCATGGATCTGCATATTATTGCAACAAAGATGTTTTCTTTGAATACTATCTTAAAAAAGCATCTGAGATAAGTGAATCTGTAACATAAACTGTCTGGTTGGTTACATAAATTGTGTTCCCTGTCTGTTTGATTCTGTTTGTTTTGTGCAGCTCTTTTTATAGCTTCAGGTTCACGTTTTCTCCCAGGCACTTAGCTGTTGTTGAACGGGAGTGGACAGGCTGCCTCACAGGAGCTAGAACTATCACAAAGCTGCTCTGACCTGGGCTCTGTACTCAGGTCCTCAAAATGTAACTGCAAGGGATTGAGAATATTCTATAAAACCTTGTCCTTTTGACTTTACAACCCAGGGAAGGCAAGGCAGGAAAAACAGGGTAAGAAGAGGAAAACTTATCTCTGCACATTTTATCCAGTATGTTTTTGGCTTTTTTTTCTAAAGGATTCCCTATCATTAAGGAAACTCTGGTGTCTGTGCCAGAGAGCATCAGATGTACACTCAGTTCTGCTGTACAGAACAAACTAACCAATTTAACTTAGGATCAGTAGTCAAGTGGCGCAAATGGCAAAAGATCCTGGGGAGAGGAGGGCACAAAATGCTGCCTTTCCTGTGTCTGTGGATATATTCAATGTTCAGAGAGGAGCACTGAATGTGGCAACTGAACATGTGTGAGCCACAGGTAGGGACAACTGTCTGTCATTGTCAGAGATATTTGGTTCTGTCAACTGGAGCAAGTCAGAACAATATTTTATTCTGGGAATCAGTTAGGACAAGTTATGTAAAGAAACCCAATGTTCCCTTAAAGCTGATCATTCCATAAGTACATCCAGCTTTGTCCTTGGTATTGCCCATGGCAGGGACTGCACTGATCACTTGATCCACTCTTCATATTGCCTATGGCTCTGTGTCTCAAGTTATTCCCCCTGGTGTACCAGCCCTTCCTCAGCATTTCATCCTGTTGTTCTGGGGGCCCAACTCCCCAGAGGAGATTCTTTTTCTTAAAGAATGTTGTTGAGCATAGCTAGATACCTGGCGGGCCTCTCCAGCATGGCTCATACTCTTCACACAATGCCATTGTTACTCTCAACTAATAGCTGGTGAGTGCAACCCTTGACAGGCTTTGTCTGTGCTCATACTTGGATAATTCTGATTTTTTCCGTGCCAAAAAAATGCTCCACAAAGGGAAAAAACATAAGCAAGTTAGAAAAAAACCAAAAAATGTCTAATGAAGAAGGATGATCCTGTTGTGCACTGTCTTTTGACATACTTCCAAAATTTAGAGACTGTAGGAGTACCCAAAAAGGAAAAATAAACTTATTCCCCAGCAAATGTCTTTCTTCACAAGGGGTTCGTAGTTGATTACAAGCATATGCTCGTGCATGCACACACAACTATTCCACCTGTGGAAGGAGACAATTTCCAAGTCGTTGCTCACAAGCCAATAGTGAGAGTTGAAAGTCCAGTTGTGGTGCAGTTGATTGCTGCCAGGAGGAAGATGACCCTGGGGCACTGGGCTGTGCACAGGTCCTGGCGTGGACACTGCAACAAACAGGAATAAATGTGCAGAGCTTCTTTCAGTTCAGACCCAATGGAAAAACACTCCTCTAGAAGATGTTCATGGCTTAAGCACTATGAATATGGTCTTATAATAAGGACCTGTTGTTGAAGGTGTGTTTGGGGAGCCTGGCATTTTCTTCACCAGAAACTAGACTATCAAGCTTGGCATTAGATTTTTCCCAATTGTATTTGATGAGCCATTACAGCCCAAAACAACACAACGCAAGAGCTTTTTCTTGTAAACTTGCTTATGGATCTGTTAAAACTTCTCAGAAAACGCCATCCATCTCTATACATACCATCGCAAACCAGGATCCAAAAAATGCGTCAAGAGAACAATAACCACATATCATTGCCTGATAGTCAATAACATTTTGCGTGCTGTTGAAGAGGCACATAGCAGATGCTTGCTTTAGCATCACTGACAAAGGATGTGCTGAATGCAAGGGCTTTCCAGATGTGTGGGTGTTTTACGATAGAATAAATGTTGTCTGCATACACAAATTTTCCTTAACCCACTAAGAAACCAGACATGAATGCAAACAACCAGCAAACTGCACCATTAGAATATTCTGTATCAGACTGTTTCCTTCTATCAGAAACACTTGCACAGGATTTTAGGCAAGGCTTCTGCTTCATTGTAGGTTTGAAATGGAAGTAGGAAGGGGAGCTTTGCCCAGCAGAAATGCTCCAATGCTTTTCAATCACTCCTTTCCTGATTAAAGCATTTTGTTTTAAACAGTGGTTATTGCTCACAGGAAAGATTTCCCAAAGTTTAGGAAGCAGATATCCTGAAATAATTTTTACAATGTAGAGTAGGTATTTTCCTGCTCCCCAATTACGCAAACTGTTAATGGGTAATTGGAGGCAGGCTAAGTGCTAAAATCTGGTACTGTTACACTGAATGACACTCTATAAAATAACATCTGTCTGTGTGTAACACAGCCTTAATTCCCAGCACACTGGCAATCTGTAATGAAAATAGCATGTTGTAAGCACTGAACACATATATGTATAAAAAGAAGTACAAGTAGAGTGCTTTTCTGATCGAATTCAAGTAGGAAAAAGGCAGGCTTATTTATTATCTTCCTGCAGTTTATAACACAATTTTGTTTTGTAAAGTGCATTTATAAATTTGTCTTTTTATTCCTTTACAGCATATACATATATATATATATACACAAACATAAATGTATGAAATCATAAATATTAATGTGTGTATATACATATATATATATAAACAAAAATATGTTTAAATGGCGTTTCATCAAAAAATTAAATACTAACCGGATATTAAAGTCAGTGCGAAGATTCTAACTGGATTTACAGCTGGAATCAAGATGAGGCTGTAACAAGCTCTAAATCTGCATAACTTTCTTTTGTAATGCTGGCCCAGATCACAATATTACCTTTGTCTTTGCTTTGCTACACCCTCCTCCTAAGAGTTATTTGAAGGTTCTTGATGTTAGATGGGCCACAAGTAAGAAAAAAATAATTCCATGTGAGTATCCCATTACAGTGTATTTTGTGTTTACAGATGATGCCATAAACTGGTTGCAGTTAAACTGATCTTAGTCAGGGAAATCCAGCCTCTGGTGTGTGGAATAGCAGCTTCCACAGCAAACTGACACAGTGCATTCAGAGATGGGGGTTTTAGGACTCAAGAGTTGAAACTACAGAACTAATGAACCAGCAATGAAATTTTATCATGATCATCAGACCATTTTCAACATTGAAGTTTAGTTTCATGTCTTTCTTTTTTATCACATTTCATTTGATGTAAGATAAACTTAATAAAAATGTTAGTACAGGCCCATAATAACAGCTATCATTTTTGATTTCTATGTCAAAGGAAAGGAGTAATATCTCAATATATTCTTATATGATGTATCTTTATTTTTCTAAGCTGTGGCTTGATAATTAGTACAGCATTGTCTTACCAATTAGTAAAACATTATCCAATAATGATATCAGCTCTGACACATCCAGGTAACATTTGAATAGATATATATTTGCAGTTACATTCATATTTACCACAAAGTCTTTTTTTTTGACATGAACAAAAAATGGAAATATTGATATGTACTCAATGTTTAGGAAATGCTTTAGCAATGTATAAGATTACTTGCTGATGAGAAAAGCTCATTATACAGAACTATTATATTAGTGCTGGAATAACAAACAAATTTTAACAGAAAAATGACCCCAAAACTAAACATGACACTCCTCCATAAAATAAAAGAAAGAAAAAATTATGGAAAGAAAGATACGCTGTCATGACACTTCAGTGTTTTCTGTAGAAAAACTGTAATTTCTTAACATAATGTGGTTTAAAGTGGGTTTTTTTCCTTCCTGGTGTGTTTTGGAAAAGTCTAATTTTTCCTGGTAAGGGTGCTGAAACTTCTTATTCGGCATAATTTTACACAGCATGTTAGACACATTCTGAATATATCTATTCTAGGGAAGGAAAATGTATTTTGCCAGGTAACAAGTTTTTCCTAGATGAAGAAGTTCTGTGCAAACCTGAACATTATGTAGCAGCATCCCAGGCTCAGTGACAAAATCATGTTTTTCTATGTCCTCACACATACGCGTTACATGGCAGCCATTAATCTAGTGATTATATGTTATTTTTCTCCATGGGTTTCCTATTCTTCAGGACCTGGCTGCATTTCTAAAGCATGTGGTGACACAAGGGCAAGGTAGCATCTCCTTGTGGCATTTTGTGTGAGTCAGGGATTTCTGTATGTGCCCTTGTATGGATGGGGTTTTTTTGTGCATTTGTTTTTGGGAACAAGGACAATCTTACTCCTCTCACTTTTAGATTTCCAAATTGTTTTGTAGTGCAGGATGTGGTGAAGGCAATGTTTCTGTTTTGCAGTGACTGGCACAGCCCAGGCATTAAGTGATCCTCCTCAAGGAAAACTTTATCAATCCTTACGGAAGGGAATAAGCAGGCTGTGTAACTAACCAGAGCAGGGAATGAGAGTGTCCCTGCTGCACCACAGCACTGCAGGTCCTATCAAGTTTTTATATTTCTGAGTCCCCAGAGACTATAAAGCCTTTGCTTGTTTGTGATGGTTAGTTTGCCAAGCTACCTCATGTTGCTGTGCAGACTACTATGGGACAGCAAGGGAAAATTCTCCATCAGATCATGTTCAACCAGATATACCAAATTGCTCTTGTAAAAAAAAGTCAACAGCAAAGAGTCCTTCAGTAATCTCTAATGTGATTCTGCTTTATCTTTGCACTGAAAAACCCTGTTTACTTCATAATTGCAAGTTATAAAAATGGTATTCTATAATCTATTTTCTCAGATTCCTGATACACATTAGTTATTTTTCCCTATATATTACAAAGAAAAGTCCTTTGATTGAAAGCTACATGCCCTGCTTTTCATTTTCTTTAACCTGTTATTTCCACTCTCATTATGTTTTCCAGGAAAATAAAATTAATTTTGTCAGTTCCCAGATAGTCCATCAAGGGGCAGGGGGGAAAGCAAAAGAATAGTTTGTCTGGATTTATATCCTGTCACTGCTTAAGTCCTAATGCTTGAGCCTGGAGAAAGGATGGAGATAAAATTGGAAAATCCAAGCCAGACCATTGTCTAGGCTCAGCTGCTTTGAACACTTCAGATATCTGAGATTATAGGAAAAAAAAAAAAAAAAAAGAAAAAGGCCAGTTTCACCATGACAAGGCAAACCCCAGCAAATTTAGCAATATATTGGCAGAGTAGTGCTATTGGCAGAGTAGTGCCTTGTTGCTAGATGTGTTGGTAAGTAGGTGTCCAAGAACAATTTGTCTGCAACACACAAACAGGCTCATGTGGCTCTAGCTGATGCCAAGATTACCCTGGGGAATGATGTGCCTATTAGCTGGAGGCAGAGTATATAAATGTGAAGGCATTTCTCACAGTGACATGGAATGATCAGTGTAAGTCCCCTGGAGACCCCTGGAGTATGGATGTGGAAGGAGGAGGAGGAGGAGGAGGAGGAGGAAGAATAACTCTGGAGAAGAATGCAGGCGGTGATAAATAAAGCCTATCTGTATTTATCTCCCAAGTGAACATGTGTGTTTCTGTGTGACAGAGAGAGTAGGGAAGCCAGGGATCTCTGCCTTAATGTGTTATGGAAGATGCACTGAAGTTTTAAGACACACAGGGGAATCAGAAAAGAAAGGAAAGTGCTATTTAATTGCTCAAAAGAGCTCAGTGGAAGAGCTAAATTACTCTGAGACTCAGGGAGAAGTAAATGACGGAGGGCTCAGAGGATGTGCCAGTGAGCACCATACAAATGATCAGGGAGACAGAGAGGATTTCACTGAGGTTTCAGAAATGAGGCCTTCTCCTGCTTGCCTGGGGTGTCGAGCAGAGCCAACACCTCTCACATCCTGAGGTGTGGAGCACAGCATCAGCAGGGTCCCTGGTGTGGGCACTGGCTGACAATCCAGGCTAACACCCACATGTCAACAGCGGTTCGCTTTTGAGCTTCAGTGGTGAAGCTCAGCTCCCTGAAAGACTGTGCAGAGTAATATGTTCTGACTTTATGTTTTAGAGGTTGTGTGCAATCTTCAGGGAATGGGTGATAGTGCCTTTCTTCACTCATTTATGTTGTATGGAAGGAAACACATACTTAAAGCAGGTTTGTGCTCAACCTGTTACTCTAGAAATGCCAGAAATGTCGTCTGAACTTCCATGTTTTCAGAGCAGGGGATGACTAAGTTGTGACATGTGCAGCACTTAGGGTTTTTAAACTGTGTTGAAAGAACAGTATGTATCAAAACTTATAGTTTCCCAAATATTAAAAAAAAAAAAAAACCACCAACCAAACAAAATAAATCCTTACCACAAAACCAAAACAAAGGATTTTGGAATATGCATTTCCTCCTCTCTCAATAAAATTTCACTTCAGTTTCATCACTACTGTTATTCAAGTAGAAATTGAGACTTTCAGGATACACTGAGAGTGAATTTTGAAGAGGGAAAACCAGTGAAAAAGAATTTTTTACTGTAAAGGGGTTAAACATTATTTTTGGTGGCTGTAAAGCACCACAAATTCACATTTTTTTCTCTTTTTTTTTTATTAGTTCATATCAAGATGAAATTCCAGAACTTCTGCCTTCCTTATAGAGTTGTCCAGATTTGACAGTCATATGTTAAGATTTCTTTCCACCTTATTTTCACAATACATTAATTTAACTTGAGTTCTGAATTTTTTTAAAGCACTAATTTGTTGCCTGCAAGACTGGATTTGCTTTCTTGGTCATAACACTTCCACCTAATTTTACTTATTAGATAATTTGTCTTCATGGTGTCAAATCTATCTTCTTTTGATTGACTGTTTTTTAAAACCATTGCTTCGAATTTTGGTAATGTGTTTCTTGGTCATTCTCAGATTTTTGCTTTTTAAAAAATCAATTCCTAGCTGTAAAGTGAGAAACTTAAAGACTCTTATATTTCCCCAGCCATAGCTCCTACTTGGAAATTAATTAGATGGAATAATGTCTATCATTAATTGGCTTATAGCAAATTGTCCCTTTATTTAGTGGACTATCAACAGTCCCTGTTTTGCTCATTAAGCAATGGGGTGTCCTCAAGTGACATGAAACCTTGTCCCTGGGATCCTGTAATAACACAGTCTTCCTGCTTGGAAAGAGCACTTCCCTTCTTCTCTTTGTCTAGAATGTAGCATGAATGGATGTGTGCCTACAATGCAACAGTAGGCAAGGCAACCGCTGGGTTTTGATACACACAGGAAAAGCAGGAGATGCAGAATTCCAGGGCACATAGAGCTGCATTTAACAAAGACACCCCGGTCCTGCTGGCACAGGACCAAAGTTGCTAAGAAAGAGAACACTTCAGGTATTGTGTGATCTTAAAAAAGCAGTTTGCTTGTTTTGAAAGAGCATCATATCTTTTCCGGGAGAGCAGCTAAGCTGAGCACCCACGTGCAGGAGGTGAAGTTGATTCTGACTGGCAAAGCCCTGCACTTGAACTCCCTTAGAACATTTCCAGGGAAAGCACAGGGAATATACAGTCTTACGACTGTGGACAAAGCTCAAGAATCCTCCCTCTTCTCTCTCCCCCTCTCTGTACTGCTGCCCTTTCCCTGCAGCAGCAACCTTCACTCCCCACAGATGGAGCTTTGCTGGTCCTTCCAGCAGGGGACACAAATGTTTCATGGAGAAGCGGTGGCTTTGGTGGGTTTTAGCGATGGCCACATCTGGAAATTCTAAAAAGCTGATGAATGTTAGAGTAAATTACCATTTGCTTAGAAATCTAACTTAAATAATATAAGGAATGGGTCAGTTGGGTGGGTTAATTGTTATAAAGGGCTGAGTGTATCACATGTGTGACAGCAACTACCACACACTGGATGTGTAGGGCTGTCAGGAGCAGCCCTGAGCAGAACAATCAGTTCTGGCCTGTAACTCACTCTGAATGAGAATGATGGGGCCCAGTCCTCAGTGGTGACCAAAAAGGGCATGGTACATGGTCTTCTGATCACCAGTGTGCTCAGGGCTTCCTTGGAGCAGTTGTTGTGTGCTGCAGACTCCTGCTAGGACTCTGCACACAGTGCCATTAGCTGGGGGTCTTGCACCATGGAACCTGAAATGGCAACACTGCAAAACCTCCAGTGCTTCTTTGAACTTGGATGAATTAAGTTTTATATGTTTTTAGGTTGATGGAGCAGTGTAAATTGACTGTGCCATGGGCCAGGGAAAGGTTTTACTTCTGGCTGGGAGATGCCTGTGTAACCTGCCTACTTGAGAGCCTAAAAATAGTGCTTTCTTACTTTTCTTCTGCAAATTTCTATGCCAGGAAAGCACATTAATGGATGCTGAGTAATCTTGTGTCAAATAACAAGATTTTTTTAATAGGAATAATTCAACAAACAAGCAAACAAAAAAAAGAGGGCAGAAGAAACTCCAAGTTTCCCATCTCCTATTATTCAAAGCTAAAAATCTATCTCTGTAAAAACTTTTATCTGAATGATCTCAGCTGGTATTTCAGGATATTTCAAGATCCCTGTCCATTTTCACAGCTCCAAGATACTTCTGTATTTTGTTCCATTTGGGCAAAAGTGTGAGGAATAGCAGTTCTTTTAGGTGTTTGCAGATCAGACCCTACTATTGGTGATTAATTACCAAAAGATTATAAATTCCTTGCAAGACAGTTTAGCTACTCTGCTCCTTAATCTCTGTCCTCTGCCTGTCACTTTGTCTTTAACCTCTAGAAGGACAAGCAGCAAGAGGCTGATTTATGCTCTTAAAGTGATTTACTCTCTTTTTCCCTGTCACACAGACTTTATCTGATTTGTTACTTTGCTACACAAGTCCAGGCAGGGTTTTCTGAGGTAAACATGAATGGCATGCTCATAGAAACAAGGGTCAAGCACTTGCTACCAAAAGTCTCCTAGTCATATAAAATTCAAGGATGAGAGGGAGGTAAAAACCTTGGATAACTTCAGAGCAGACTGCCAGGGAGAGCGTTCAGCCATCCTGAAGGAAAAGTTGCTGGTGTTCCATCTAAGAATAAGATGCATCTAACAAATCCCTCATCACACTTGATGCCACATCTGTGTCCAGACTGCTGCAAATCCCTTTTCCACCACACTCTGAGATTACTTTGTAGGCATTTATGAAGTGAAGGATCAGCTGTGGATGGAAGGGGAGGGCTTCCTAGCATCATTGCCCCAGGATTCCTTCAAGCTCCCCAGGAATGGTGGGAAGCTTCAAAGCAGGGTGGGGCTGGGCTGCAGTGCCATTAAAAATAAGGTCCCCCAACAGAGACTGCAAGTGAGTTTCAGCAGAACAGCTCATCCAGGTCATCCAACCTGGCCAACACTGGGTCAGAGTCTGGGCTCAGTCCTGAGCTGGATGGGCAGTGAGACAGAACACAGGCTCTGAGCTATGTGGTGAGAATGGAATTGTTTCTTTCTGAGAAGAAACACGTGTTTGTCTACTATAACCTCAGTAGAATAAATTCTACTTTGTACTCCAACAAGAGTAAGATCTAATGTGCATGTGCGTTTTTCCCTGTTAGAGCTCGCAAGTGTAGAGAAAGCTGACTTTGGATCCTGTTACTCAGCAGACCTCAGGGCTGGCACCTGGAAAGTAGAGAGCAACACTTATTAGAAATTCATTGAGGCATAAAGTGCTTTATAACACTGTGTGAGATGAGAAAGAATTCAGGAACTTTGGTAATGGTTCTTCAAGAGTTAGGAAGACTTGGATGTGGAGGAGACCTTGAAAACATGCAACCCATTACCTGGATATATGGAAGCTTGTTTTTCAGCTCAGAGTGGGATTAATGGGGTAGAATGGCAGTGAAAAACAAAAACTGTCATTAAAGGAAATATAGGAGTATTACCTTGCTGCCATGGTACTATTTCACAGGCATTTAGTTATCCATTGACCTGCACAGAGAAGCAAAATCACTTAGAGCTGGCTCCAAATGAGACTGGTCTTACAGCAGAATGTCACTAGTAAAATGTGAAATGGGCATCAGGTTGGCTCCCTTGGCTACCTGAATGACATGGTTTCCGGGAGCTATGGAGGGCTTTTCTGAGAACCTGAAATATCCATCTTGAGGGATGACTGTGTAAGAAAAATTCTGATCCCTACAGAAAAGATAGATCATAAGAATTTAAAGTTGGACAAGAAAAAATAATTATGACACGAAGCTGAAGTGCTAAGTAGGCTTGACTTTTCATTTCTATAGTGACAGTAAGATCTTCAAACATGTTTCTTTAGACATTCACAGCCAATTTCCATTACATTAACTGCAATCTCCAGGGCTGTGCCTGTAGATTTTGATCCGTTAAGTTCTAAATACAATTTTTTTTGAATGCTGACTAAAACCCCTTGAAATATGAAATTGATTTAAGGAAATCCTACTTCTTGGAAGAATAGTAATAATAGGTGCTGAGGTTCCTTGTCTATTAAGCAGTCTTTGCCTTTGCTGCTGCATTTACCACAGTTATCTTGTGAAATTCTGCAGTACTGTCACCACCTACTCAGGTGTCCTTTAAAACCTCTTCAAATGCAATTAAATGACATAGTGGTTTCTCTCACTGGAAAGACAAGATTTTTTTTAAACATTCCTGTATTGCTTGGTCAAAACATAGCTCTGTAAATTAGCAGTGTTTCTAATCTTACCAGGGATGAGTTGCTCTGCTGAACTATCCTGCTCTTCCCTAAGCATGACTTTGATACTATTGTGCAGATGCTGAGCTGGCTGTTAATAAACAGCAAATTATGCATTGTATTGTAGTGCTGTGTGAGTGAATCAAATTTTTGCAAAAGAACTTAATTCAGACAGATTTTTCAAGCCTTTTTTAAATACATAAGTTCTCTTGCCTTGAAAAATGAAGGTAAGCAGTATACAAAAAAATCACTGGTTAAACTTTTAAACTTGCAATATATTTAGTAATTTTAGGGAGACAGACAAAGGTAAGGGAGTGAAAACATGCTACTTTTCCTTAAATTAACCCTTTGACATATTTCAGCAGTGTCTGCTGCATGACAGAGCATGAAGACTACACAGAAGCTTTTAGTGGCATTCACTCCTGTCATCCCTGCAAATTGATTTGCATGTGTATAAGTCAGAAATATTACATCAGAAGACCTAATGAAAAGGATCCTGTATTCTAGTATTGCAGATACTTCTGGGTTTAAAATTCCCCAAGTATTTTTGTTAAAGGCTTTGACATAATCCCGTCTGGCTTTGCTGTGTGGAGAGTGGATCAAAGGTGCAGACATATTAGCCTCCTCTGAATTTCAGGCCTCCTGGGGATTAGCTTCCTAGGGATGTCCTAAAAGTTTTCCTGTAATACAAACATAATATCAGAGGAGCTGTTCACATGGACTGAGAGTTTAAATTCTCAGTTTATACAAGCACACTTTAAAGAATCAATTTTTTGAGTGCAGTGTGCAGTACCTTAGGTTAAACATGGCTCTCTTGTTATCATTACCAAATGCACATTACACTAAGCAAATTATCATGCTAGACAGAAAGGGTGTTTGAATTTCTTTAAGAGATAAAATGAAGATAAACCACATTCAAACATCTGTGATGCCTTCATTTGTCCTTCAATGCACACCAAAAAGTGCTTCTATGAAATTTTGCACGGGCTGCTGGTTGTACTGTACAGATCAGCCATTACCATTGTTATGTACCAGTGGGGAAAGAAAACATACATAATATATGGTAAAAAATGCACAGCAGATGAAAATAATAGAAAAATTATCAGAAAATAATGTTATGTACTTTCACAGTGAGATTTCTGCTCCAAAGGTATATTCTAATGATAATAAAAAAAACTGTGCAAGTGATTATGAGAAAATTTCTCCTGGCTTTTGTTTTTAATAACACCATTCCAAGGAACTGTACAGACAATTCACAGGCTGCACAGTAGGTTTCTGAAGTTAGGGTAGCAATCTATTTTTCTGAGTGTTCTCTTGTTAGGTGTGGGGGTCTTTTCCCCAGGACTGGTCAAATTTACATTGTTTTAAATGGTTTACTCTTTACTACGGCTTTTTTCACAATCTACTGCACTTTTAGGATTTTGTTATAAGAAAGTGTTAAAGAACCTCTTTCAGATACATCAAGAGATATTGACTCCTCCTTGAGCTGGGAGGGCTGATCCTGGGAGACATTGAGTCCCTCTAATGCCGCTGAAGCCCTTCTGCTCCTGCTGAACCTTGTAAGAAAAGAGGGGGCTCCACATATCAGAGTTTTTCAAATCACTAGGGAGATGTGGCCCAGATGTGAGCATAATTTCTCCCCTTGATCATGTCACATTGACTTTATGATACTAGTTCTGTGAATAATTGCTTGACAGGAGAAATGAAGTTTTTACAGGCTATTAGGAAATTATCCTTGAAAATATTTTTCTTAGAGAAAAAGCTTTGATTATCACACAAGCTGTTAATATAACAAGGCAGATGATATTTTGAGCCTGAAAAGAAGAAGGTAAATCATTGTAATATGTATTATATCATTATATCATGATATTATGATATCATTGTAGATAAAGCCTTTTGACAATTTAACTATAAAATAAACATAAGAGGTTATCATATGACATGCAGCATGCACCCACTATTGATGCTGCAAAACTATATAAAATCAATGTAAACATGAAAAAAAAAGCCAGAAAATTTTTGTTTTGGAAGTGATGAATGAAATGGGGTAATTTGAAATGGAAATCTATACTACACTGGTATTATTTCTGTAATTCATTTCAGTCTGGTGGTTTTTTTTGCAAAATGTTACTGTTTCAAATAAATACAAAGCTCTGATTTTTGGCTAGCTCCGTTCTCAGGTTGCTCAAGAAGACTTGTAGTACTGTCCAGTGGGCACTCTTTGGCTAGAGATGCTGTTAAAAAAATCTAATACTGGCATAAGATGAGAAAATTTTTCAGGAGGCAGGGGGCCAGCAGCACTGGGCCAAGTGATGAATGAACTTTGGGAGAAAGAGGTTGGAAGAGCAGGGCCAGAAGGACAGCTGTGACCTTGCCATGTCCCTGAGATATCACCACCAGCACAGGGAGCTCAGGCAAGTGGCTGGTGAACCACATGGACCCTGTTGCAGTCTGCCCCTCCACAGTGAGAGGAGTCGGAACTGGGGATTAACTCTGTCTTGGTAAAAGTTGCTTTTATTAATCTCTTCTTCATCCTGAAGCAGATGGGAAGCTGTTGTTGAATTTATTGAATACAAACACTTTGTCTAAAGCATGTCCTGGTAAGATTGTTCTATATATTCCCTTTTCTGTGCCCCTGAAATGTTAGAGGACCTCACTAAAGACCAAGGTTTTGTCTTCTCAAGGAAGAGTAATTACCTAAGGGTTTTTTTGAGGTGACATTTAGGAGACTTCTTCCATATCTTTCACTGCACAGTAAATGTGTCTGAGAGTCAGAAATGTCACCAGTTTTATTTTGTGAAATACAAAGGAAAAGAAAACACTTAGGTCTGTGGCAATATTGTCTCTGTATTCACTTTTTTAGCAGAGTATATTTGTGACTTCAGTACTCAGTCCTTCGTTACAGTTTAAGATCATCTCAGCTTTTCCAATTATTTTTTTCTGCTTAAAATGCTATTGTAATTTTTCTTCTTACAGTGACCAGAATCATGGACTTCATTACAGGCCACTGTACAAATGATCTTCTTTGCCCCATCCTGTATTATTAAAACCTCTTTCTAAAAATGATGCACTGAATCTATTTCTCCATGTATGTCTCCGT
The DNA here is from genome assembly GCF_017590055.1 of Onychostruthus taczanowskii. Taxonomy (NCBI): domain Eukaryota; kingdom Metazoa; phylum Chordata; class Aves; order Passeriformes; family Passeridae; genus Onychostruthus; species Onychostruthus taczanowskii. Next base: position 7,670,346 of record NW_024499351.1, read on the forward strand.
ATTTGTCATACGACTATTTTAACACAAGTATTTTCTTTAGTATTTGCAATTTTCCACTTTTGCCTATTTCCCCAGTATTTCTTGTTTAAATTTATTTCCTTATTAGCCTAATTTTCAATATTGTTTTCTCAGAAATTAATATAATTTTCTAAAACGTTTGATATTATTTTAATTCTTCCTTCTTGAAGATTCATACCTTGTTTGGATTCATTGGTTTCATGAGAGCTCATGCATACTGAAGTTAAAAACAGACCTCTGAAGTACCAGAAATTTTTACTCTCACCAGCGCTGCTTAATATACTTTTGTTCTTCCATAATTGCCATTTGTAATTACCTAAACCTCAACTTACAGAAATTGTCAATTAACTTAATAATTTCACAGTTCAATTATTTTTAAATACAGTAGGTGGCCTATAAATCTGGTGGTCTATAATTAATTCACTCAGTGCAACATTTTCAATCCCATTCCATGTGGATTGCCAGCGGACCATAAATCAGAAGTAAATAGCAGAGCAGTGAGTGAGGTGAGTGTGTGTGTTTGTGAGGGCAGTGCATCTACTGCTGGATGTGGCAGGACTCATTATATACAGTTGTACCCAGCAAATAAATATATGACCTGGCTGCCAGGAAGAGCAAAGGTGGCCACATAAGAAGAGCACATATCCCTCTGTCATTCCCATTGCTGATTTCCTAGTGTGTAAGCAAATATCTCTTGCAATCTACGTTTCAGGCTTATAAACACCATGAAGGTTATGGTTATCAGAGAACTACCAGGTCTGTAGAATGCCTCTAAGTTGCCCTGGCAAGAGGCTGGTACACAAGGGATTGCTGGCCTATACTGTTCAGGGATAACAAAGCATTGATTAAGCAACAGTAATGAGCTAGTAGGAGATGCATGTGCAGAGGATGCTGAATGAGCAGGTGAGCAAACATGTACTCCCAACTCTTGATCCTAGGCCAGCAGTGAATGCCTTGGTTCATCTCCCAGAGGACATTGCAGCACTTTGCAGGCCACACCAGGACCAGCCAGGGAGCTCAGCACACCCACTGAGGAATTAAGGACTAGCCAGACCCAAGGCCAGTCTGTCCTGGTTGCTGAATTTGACCATTCCTTTTCTGGCAGCCAAGCGGCAGTGGCATGGAAATTATGGCATGAGTCTTGTAGCACCACATGCGTTGCATGTACTGGAATGGTGCAGCGGACACAATTGCAGTGCAGAGTGCTACTCACTGTTATTCAGATTGGGTTTTGCTTCCTTTAATCCAAGACATTTATGTTGTTGTGGTTGCTCCTGTATTATGGATCACCCGATCCTCCATCTGATAGACCTAGGTGTGTTTTGTGGCTTTCCTGGTGATGCTTGTAGGAAGTAATTCCACAGAGCCTTACTATATCTTTCCCAGCCATCACATATGGCTATAGAATAACCCAAAGTGTTGTTGTGACCTAGCCAGTCAAAGAAGATAAATCTTGTGTCACTCTTCATTGGCACATAATTTTTTTCTGTGAGAACCTCAGCAAGAGAAAGGTATCAAGAGGTCAAATCACAAATTACAGAGCATTCTGCAAGCCTTAGGACATTGAGTGTACAAGCTGTGATTGATTGCCTCATTTCTCTGTTGTCTCTTGCTGTAACAAAGAAAGACAAAAGGCTGGAAAATTTCCACTGTATTTTGATTGAAACACATTTCTACATACATTAGAAATGTACGTGTTATGTGATTCCATCTGTCATTAGAAAGTCAAGTAGGTGAGACCTTTTCAGTTAAAAATGTTAATATAGTGGTTTCCAGAAGTTTATCTGCCTGCTGCTGTCTTCTCCAGAAACTTCATTCACACCCAAACTCTTGAGCACATTCAAACTGATGTCTTTTTCCCTCTTTGTTGCAGTCTAACCTTCCACACATTTATTTCCTTTCCTGAGCAAACACCTATATTTCTCCCTAAAGATGTAGTGTCAGAAGACCAAGCAAGAGTCCTGGAAAACTTTCAAATTCAATTTATGTAAGAGTTGCGTAATATGTAGGTCTCAAGAAAAGGAAGAAGATGTTTCCTATGACGGGAAGGAGATAATATCAAAGACACTCAGGATTCACTTCTAACCCTAGAAGGGGCTAAAACAGATTTTTGCAGCTGTGAGACTGATATTCAAGCTGAAGTTTAGAAGCATATACTCCAAAAAAGCTGTTTTATGTAGCATGGCCTATTTTTGTGGCTTTCAGCAGTGCTCTCTGTCTCCACAGATGTGCCCAGCCCATGATAACTATAAAGAGACTATATCTATAGAACCATCTTGCTGTGGTTCCTCAACATAAGGGACCTAGTGACAGGGGATGTGCAATCTCTGCCAGCATCTCGTGGAGTAAGAGGAGACAGGCGTCCATCCTGTGCTCTGGAGGAAAATCAGAGCAGAAACCTGACAAGAAACCCAATTTCTCCAATGCTCTCCAGGTTGTTCAAGTGGGAAGCATATGTTCTGGCTATTTGTTTTTCAGATATATTCCTCACTATACTGGCACATTTCTTTCCTTTTTTCAGTGTAGAAATGTCTGTAGACACACACATATATATATATACCTGTCTAAACACAGATGCATATTTATGTAGAATATACTGAAAACACGCATGCATTGCTTTTTCAGAACTCACTTGGATGTAACAGTAATGGTCTCAAATCTTTGTTGACAAATATGATACACCAGATTCCAGGCATTACATCTATAATGTCATACAATCCATCGTTCTTTCTATTCATAAATCATGCTTTATATAGCAACAAATATAATAATAATAATAAAAAAGTGATCCTTTCTTGGTTTTCTTCTTATTAATTAAGAAAGTTAATGTTACCTCTGCAACAAAACCCACCCCAAATATTTTAGGTCTCATTATGAGGTGTTTAGCACATTGTCATAGCAGTTCAGGAAGATTTTCCTTCCTAAGTGTACCTAACTTTCAGGACATTGGTTAAAGTTCATAATTCAGGGCTTTTTGAGGACCGTTGTACCTGAAACATGTACAATGTTTCATTTTTGAGAGAAATCTCTTCAGCGCAGTTAACCTGCTTGCTTGCTTTTATCAGAAACAAGATTAGATTGGCAACTGTATTTTTCCATAGAAGCTGAACTATTAGAAAATCTTGTTTTTAAAGAAAGCCATTTATCCAAACTTAAAATGAATCCCTCAAAACTCTTGCTAAGTTTCGTTGTATGTAATGTTCTAACAAAAGGTGATCTTTAACCAATAATGAGTGCAGCAAAATAGCGTAAGAAATGCATTTTCCCTTTACATAAGAAAATTATGTTTATTATTATTTTTCCACTTTACAACCCATTTCAAGAGGTTATGCTCAGTTGAAAATCAGACATAGCATTGGTGTGAACAAACCCAACACATTCAACTGTGTTCAGCCGAGATCTTTTTCAATCTTGCATTTTGGAAAAATCACCTTGTATAGTTTGCAGCTTCATGTTCAAAGGAATGTAGAAACCAAGATAGTTTAGAAGGGGAAGGCCAGTAATCTGCCTTGTCCAACCTTTGCCTTTTGTGCTATATATTTATTTGTTTCTGCTCACAGTAGATTTTCTATCAGTGCTTTCAATTAAAACTATGGTATTGACTTCTTTCTTTCTTCTTGAGAAAGGATATGTTCTTAGAAATCTTGATAGGACTTTCTTTTGCCATTAGGTCTGGTGGATTCCTGGGATCACATGTGCGCTTTCTGGTTTGCCTGTAATTATCCCTATTTGGCTGATCACTAGCAGTTCTCTTAGAGGAGTCTCACTCCATTTCTATTTTGTATCTTCCTAACTTTTGATGTACAGACAGGCATTATTTTTGTGTTAGTTATAACACATGAAATATGGTTATAACAGGTCAGATGTGTTATCCAGTGATCTGCTCCCATAAAAGGCCACTTTCAGGCATTTCAGAGATGAGCTTAAAGATTTACATTCATGTGTGATGGATGCATGCAAAACAACTTTTTACAGAAGTTAAACCAAGGGAGGGAATAACTGGTTGCTGTCATGCACACAGAGTTAATGTCCTCCAAGTTGTTTTAAATCAGTGCAAGGTTCACCTTGAACCATCTTGATCCCCACAGACACAGACCCTGAAATATTTCAGTACCTTACCCAATGCTGAATATTCTTTAAGAATATGGATTATGTGGAGAATGGTTGGAGTGAGAGCCTCATCTGGTACTAATGCACTGACATAAATGCGTAAGTGCACGCTGTTATAGCAGGGGGTGTGCATCCCTTATCCCCCAGGACACACGTTTCCATGAAAGCATATGCAGGGATAAACTCAGAGTGACATGTGCTTGACTTTCCTCAATGCCTGGGTGGCTGGGGATGGAGCCATCGAGCATCCAGTGCACATGAGGCTTGCGTCACCCTTTCGCCCCAGTGAGCAGTGAAGGAGAGCTCAGCCATGGCCTTTTGTGGGCAGCTCAAATTGTGGCTCCCTCTGCCTGGAAGCCCCAGACACCTAGTCCTAATTTGGGACTGAACTAGTACCCTGTAATCGGTTTTTTCTTTTTTTCTTTCTGTTCCCTGTCTGTTATGTCAAGATCCTACTTCCAGAAGCCAAACTGTTCCCAAAACACCTGCAATCTGACCCAAAAGTTAACTGTCCCCTGAATGAGAACCAGAAGACTCCTCCATAAACCAATTTAGTTTCTGGGAGCAGGCATCCAGAAAAACATCCACCCTTCCTCCTAGATATCACATACAAGTATATTTATCCTCCCAAACAGAGATACCCAGTTAATCTGCTCATCCATGCAGATAATAATGAAGCACTAAAAGAGACAGATACTCACAATAAATAAGCGTCCAGATCCTCCTTGTATATAATCTGGGCTCATTCTTTTGAGACCAAGGTGGTGACAAATTTTTATGCTGAGAGATTGGTCTGTAAGGACATGCAGCAATACATTTCCTGTGGGATTATGGTCACAGAATTGCACATATATGTTAGCAGTATCTTCCCATTTGGACTTGACTGGATTTATTATAATAAAGTATCTCTTGGGCAGTGTAAGAAAGGGAAGCAATAGTAGTGTGCATCTATTAAACAACCGCATTCTATTATTGTTGTGATATTGTCTGAATATTGTCTGTTATGAATGTGTCCACAAGCTTTTTGCTTGTTTGAAGTAGTTACTTTTATCAAAAGGTTTTATATTGGCTCTGGAAATGTATTCTTTGTGCATGTTTTTTCCCTAAGAAGTGAGATCTCCATTAAATACAACATGAAAATTGTGTTTTTGAGTTGTATAAAAGCCATTTTCATTGGGAAGAGACATTTCCTTCTAATGACATGCCACAACCTGATTTATCATTTGCTTTTGTAGTTTCAGCAACAAAAGACTTTTCTGAATAGTTTTGTCCTTTTTTTCATGAGGGTTTCCTCCCTTTTTCTATTTCCTCTGGTTAAGTATGATTTCCTAAATTATGCCTTGTAGCTGCATAACTTTCAGAATACCTTCTTAGTACTTTGAGTTCAGCTCTGCCTTTTTTTTTTCATGTTTTGATTTCCTCTTATTATTGTTACTGCTAGTATTATTACTGAAAATATGTGGGATGTTCAACACCTGGGAATGAAAAAGGTTAAATATCTTACAACCTGAAGACCAGATTTTCCTGGCTTTTTCTTTAAACTGGTATATTTTTTATCCCTCTTGGGGTAATGTGTTTTCAGAGAATGCAATATTTTACTGGTGTATTTTACACGGTGTTGCACAGGTGAACATCATCCCTACGCGCTCGTGCTCCGGGCCAGCTGGATGCTGCTCAGCTGTGAAGGGGAAGCCGTGTACTCGTGGTGAACACAGCCCTTGGCCTAAGCTGGTCACCAAACTGAGTGGTGGTCACTGGTCACCAAGCTGAGAGGTCGGACAGGGGCTGGTGCACAGCCTTGGGTGCCAGTGGAGATGTGGGCTAGGGCTCAGTGCACAAAGCTGGGCTCACCTCAGCCTGCCCCTGGCTACACGAATGTACCCACAGTCAGACTCTCCCTAGCCTGGCCAAAATAGTTCTGCTTAAATCAAAACCTTGTTTTGGCAACTGATTTTGGAAGGCAGATCCCCCCAAGGTAAATCAAGTTGAAAGGGCCTCTTGGCTTCTGGAGTGACCTGGAGGGATGTATGAGGCAGGAATCTTCATTGCAGAGGGCCCAGGTCTCCAGATCATGTCTTGCACTACTGTTGGTGAAGGCTTGTGAGGCAGAAGAGGAAAATGAACTACTCTGCTTCTGAGTTGTCCTGTCCCAGCTTTCCCCTGCAATTTAAGTATGATTCATTGCATATATGAATGAGAACCAGTAATCTGGAGTTTTTATGCTTTCTGTTTGTCAAATTATGTCGAAGACTTTTGGATTCCCAGCAAGGTGAATGCCTTAAGGCCATAAGCCTTATTTACAGAGGAAAACCAGTGTCTTAAAGCACTGAAAAACACTCTGATCTTTGGGGTGTTTTTTAAGGTAACTACAGACTAAGCAGGTGGACTTAATTTCAACTGTTTCAACAGATTTCTACAATGAACACCATGCTAATTATGCAGTAGTTATCCAGCATTAATGAAGTTATACAGACAATGAGATTTGCAACATTAACTTTTAATCTTGTTTTCTGTAATGATTTTTCTTCCATAATGGAGACGCATGCTTACCTATGCAGGATTTTTTGACCATTATTTTATAATTAAACTATGAATTCCACTTGTTGTAACTCCAGCCTGGGCAGGCATTAATATATCTGGAATAAGTGGATGTATTCTTGAAGCTCTTTTAAATTTCTAACCTTGAATAATTTGTTTCTGATGCTTTTCTTAATTATAATCTATTCAGAATAAAAAAGAATGAATTTTTCCCTTTGAGCAAGGCCAGGATAAATTCTAACCTATCTGCTCTATATAAAGATTTCTTTTTCTTTCTGCCAAAGTGAATACTGCATCCTAAATTACTTCATCGTTCATTAGTGTACAATTAGGCCCATATCTACTGGTATGTACTGCCTGCTTTGGGCCATTCTGGTGATGCAGAGCAGCTGTAAACTCGATTTAACAGCCTGGTTAATCCAGGTTTACAGCTGTTTTGTGTGGCTGTTGAGGAGTGTTGTGTCTGGGGTGTTCTGGTAAATCTGGCTTGTCGAAAAAGAAAGAAGTTGCATTATTATTTTATCACTTCTCAAACTGTCTCTGTCATAAAGCAGCCTTTGCAAGTTTTCATTTGATAAGACCTTGTTCTCCACTTCATTGAATAGCTTTATCACATTTTCTAGTTAAAACAGAGGGAAAAAATAATAAAACTAGAGTTTAAACAAACAAGATATTAGAGAAATATATTTAATAGAGAGCATAGATTAGGATCTTTCCCCATTTAAGGCAGAGAGATTATATATGACAGAGTGACATGGAAAAAGAAGGACACCACCCTCCATACCCCCAGGTTTCCTCAGTTAGCAGCAATCTCCTTGCTGGAGAATCACAGAAAGCCTGTACTTCATTCACCCTGCCAGCCTCAGCCCCCAGGGACTAGCTCACCTAGATGGTGCAGACCTCTGGAGGTCACCAGATGGTCACTATAGACCAGCCACCTTCCCAGATATGGCTTGTCATAACTCTTCTGCCAGAAAAGGGTGTCGCCATGGCTCCCGTAAGGGATGATGACTTTTCACCCAAAGTCCCCTTCTTTGTCTGTTGTGAACCCTTAAGAAGAGCCACCTTAGGATCAGGTGAAAGAGGATTTCATTGGCTGTCTCTATTCTTTCAGGAAAACCCACTGTGCTGGTGTCAAAAATATGAATTGTGAGAAGCTTTCCCTCTTCCGTGGTAACATCAGGCAGAACAATGCTGCACAACACAGTTTGAAAGACAATCACAAGCAAACTTCTACTGAAGTCAACCAAGTTTTGTCCTTTCATGTTTTCCCTTTAATTCTTTATCCTTCTGTGCTTGATCAGGGCTTTTCTATGCTATCTTCCTTGCACTTCTTGCCACACCATTTACAGAACTTATTCTCCCTCTTACTCTTTTGTTGATTCTTCTGTTAGCAGTCAAATATGTCTGAGCAAAATATAAGTATACAAACTTAAATCCCAACCTGATTCAGAGTAAGCAATCAAGAATTAAGAGCTTTTTCAGAATTAAATTTCTTAAAATCAAAGGGAACTGGCAATATCAGCACATCTAGCTCAACTTGACTTTGTTATCATTATGCCTTAGCTTCTTTAATGCCTATTTGTAATGTGGTTCTTGGTTTCCCTTCCATTCCTATTTCTGAGTTCAGTTGAAACTCTGGGGATTTATCAGAGCAAATCATCATCAATGCAGAACTCTGGTGCATGAGGGAGATGCAGTTCAAACAAAAAGCTTGGCTCACTGGGGAGAATAAGGAAGAGTATTTTCCGGTTGCAAGTGCTATTAGGCACAGTGTTGGTCTAACTGGAAGCAGAAATTAATGTAAACATAAAGTATTTAATTTATATTATCATGATCATAAAATTTCATAAAAATTGTTCTTTCCCTGGAGATATATTGATTTGCAGTGACTCTGTTTTCCCAACAGAAAATCTTTCCCTAACAGTTGTTATCATCAGCCGTTTTCATGCCTTTTATAAAGAACAAACATCTCTAAAACAAAAAAGTCCTTTATTTCCCATTAAGTTAAAATAGTGAGCTAAACCGTGAAAATATTCAATGTTTTCTTTCTCCTACTATCCCTTTTTGTCCAAGCTTACATAGTGATGGTGTGAACCTACAGAAAACCTACGAAATTCCACGCTTTACTCATGCATGCCCGTTCTAGTGGAAAGGACACTTCAGTGGGTTTTCTTAAGTGACGGAGTGCTGTAAAGTCAGATTAGACTGAAATCAGGCTCTCCTCCTGTTTCTCTCTATGCAAACAGATGGAGAGGAAGAGAACCCCTGCCTGTAGAAGTGATCTGTCTCCACACACCAGCGGGCAAACAGCAGTGAGGATTGCAGGCACGGAGGAAAGAGGAGCTTTGTTCCCAGCACACCAGACCAGAGCTGATGTATGGGGAGAGATGGGGCACCTTCCACACTGCCGCTGCCACTGCCCGCTTGCATTTCCGGCTGTTTCTGACTCCATCACAGCCAGGGACCATGAATGGATAAGGGAAGTAGAGGGGGAAAGGGAACAAAATATCCCCCTTAGTTTTTACAGTGTAAAAACCTAAAATACTTCCGTGCCCACCAGCTTTTCCAGAGCTGATGGGCTGAAGGGCCAAGCAAAGCATCCTGTAGGGAAGTCTGAAAAGCATTCCCACTGGAACTGATGGTATCATGGCTGCCAAGGAGGTGATTTGGCAGCACCTCATGCTTTTATTCCTCAGCTGCCTTTTGAGATTCACCAGCTGCAGTACTATTATCATGTAGTTCTTCTACAGGCCAATAAAAATCATAACCATTTTCATTTCCAGAAATTACATTGCAATCAGTGTTGTTTCCAATTCCTTTTAACCTTGCCTACCCATTTTCTTTTGGTAGCAAAGGGACCATTATCTCTCTCTGTACCTCTACCAAATGCATAACTACCTCTACTATTTTCTCTATCCTGTATTTTTTTCCAATTTCTTTTTTTTATTTTTTTTATTAGGTGCCATCAAAACTCTGAGATCTAGGCATAAAATAAGTGACAAAAGAAAATCTTCTCTGGACTCATATGTAAGTTCCATTGACAGCCACATATTTGGTCTAAAACAAGGTGTTCTCTAAATTCAGTTTGAAATAAATATCCACACATTTTTCCTCACACTGAGAAACCACTTCTCTAGTAGCTCTTAAGGGTGGCTAATTCCTGTCCTGCATTGTAATGCAAAGGATACATTCCTGGTGAAAAATTTTGTAAAAGAAAAGGAATTCAAAGAATGCTTTTACACTATGTAACAAATATTTGCTTCTTACATCTAACTGTCCTGTCCTGTTACAGACAAATCAGTCACTTACTGAAAAGCAGAGAGGAATTCTCTCTGTGGCCATTCCAAGCTCAGACACATACATTTGCCCATCAGCAAATCCTACCTTCTTTCCTTTTTTTCCTGAATTCTCTGCAAAACACGATGTATAAAAGAAAAGCATCTGGACACCTGGCTGGAGAGCCTAGGTCCTTTTTCATCTCCATTTTAATTTTTTGAAGTGTTTCTTCAGATCTGATTTCAAACAGATCTGGTGGAGAAAGATGTGGCTGTACCTGTCACACTACCAAATAAATAGTCTCCCCAGACAGACTGGAAGAAGAATGTTATATTCCCAACAGTACTTTTAACAGTGGGGCAGGTTTGATGCTTAGTCTCAAAAGAAGCCCAGTGCTTAGCCACACCTTTCCATCTGGATGGAAAATGTGGTCAACCCTAAAAACATTATACTGTGTCAGTCATTAAATGTGTGCAAACCTTCCAGTAACAGTGTCAACACAGTGGAGTGCAGATGCACACTTGCAGGCATCATATTGTCTGTCTGTCCTGACTAGGACAATTTGAGGGGTGGTGTAGCTGTATGTGCTTGGCGTGCCAGTTCAGACATCTGAAACATCCTCCCTGTGCTTTCTTATATTATTTTCTAGACTTTATGACGACATTTTCTTCCAGGAGGAATAGAGGTGTCTCTTTCACTTCCTTCCTTCCTTCCTTCCTTCCTTCCTTCCTTCCTTCCTTCCTTCCTTCCTTCCTTCCTTCCTTCCTTCCTTCCTTCCTTCCTTCCTTCCTTCCTTCCTTCCTTCCTTCCTTCCTTCCTTCCTTCCTTCAACTCCAGCTACTGTCTCTTACATAATATATCTTACATCTTACCCACTCTGTATTTTCCTTCAAAGCTCATTGAGCAAGTTGAGACCCAGCCCTCTGTCTGGAGAGTGGGACAGCCTCGCCCCAGTGATGCTGGCAGTCAGACTGGTTTGTTCTTACAGAAGCAGTATAAACCATTTGCTTTCCTCCAGGCAATTATTCAAAAGAAGCGATGACAGGCCCAGGAAAAATGTTTCTGTGTCAGGAAGGTAAACATTACATGCTTCCCAGGCAGCTCCCTCTGCCTTCCCCCTTGGCACATGCCAAGGCTGTGTCATGGCCTGTTAAAACACGACACATCTTTAAAGGTTTTTGCCCTTCTTTTTGTTGCACATTGCAGCCATTTCATAGGCTGGTGTGTACTTGCTGTGTTTCCAAAAGACAGAAATAATCAAGGGCTTGCCTCTATCATGTGGCAGTAGATGCAGAGAGAATTGTGTTGATTTTTTGCAGCTCTGGTAGCAGTTTTTTAGATTCCCAAGGAAAAGAGAAGAGAATGCCCTGCAGAGAGAAGGATGGTCTTTTGAATTGTTTAAGGGTTGACAATCCAAGGTGTTTGGTAATATTAAAAAAAGTTATATGCTAATCTAAAAGAAGGAAGTTTCCACAGTATTGTTTTGTCTCTGATTCATCTTGCTCTTTAAGCTTTAGTGAGGGATAAGATTTCCCAAAGTCATGATGACCAACAACAAGACATTCAAAAAAGGCTTGCTTTCTTTCTTACCCAATTACAAAAGTTAATTGCATGGAGTATTAGAGACTCCACAACCTCTGGATGTCACCATGGGAAGTACCAAGGACTGTACATGGTGGGAGGATTGGATTGACCAAAAATCACATTGCAGTCAACAAGTGTGTGCTTGGTGGCATTGGGATCGTGCTTCGTTCCAATACAGCATGACAAGTTCTGGAGAAGGATAAAAGGCACTAATTAATTTCTAGGAGGTTCTCATAGTTTGTTTTGCTGCATTCCAGAATTTTCCATAGCCATAGAGAACATTACTGTTTCTCCAAGCTAATTTATAGGAGATATAACTGGAAATACAGGGTAACTGGAAGTTTTCAGTAAGGAATTTCTAAATCCTAAAAGCATTAAATTTCCACCTTAAAGTTTACATAGGCATGGTGTTTTTCAACCTTTTTAACTATTCTTTGTATTATTAAGAAAAATGTTGTTAGACAATTTTGGCATTTGTACCCTTTTAATGTCTCATTTGGCACCATTCTCCCCCACAGCATCATCCTAGCAAATCTCTATATGTTAATGACTACTAACCCCCAACCACATTTGTCATTCTATTCTAATTTCCTTTGTAATTATGGTTATCTTATGATATTAAGAAGCAGAAATATGTATTCAGATTTCAGTGTGGAATCATAACAATCAGATTCTGCATTTACCTCCCAGATAACATCTACAGCTTGAAGCAAAGTCCTTGTCTATGTGCCATCACCTTCACCACTTACACCTTGCTTGGAGCCTGGCCCAAGGCCTGCTGACGTCAGTAGAAATCTTTCTAATTATGCTGCTGATGACCTGTGGCATGATTCAGGAATTAGCAGCAGGACATGCTACAGCCCCATGGCTATTAAATCTTACCTCATGCAATTTTATGTGCACAGAGCTTTGCCTTGTGTAGGGCTGCCATTTTACTTTGCAGAAGTTATTTCTCAGTGGAGATTGGCAGATACTCTGAAGCCCTGAGCAAACAAAGTCTTTCTTGCCTGTTCTTCTCCTTGTTCATACACTCTGCTAAAGCTCTCCTGGCACTCGTACCACCCAGAGATGTTCCTTTTCTTGAGATGCTGATTTTAATTCCTATTCCCCTTCTCCAGATAATATGATTAATTAATTTAAATTTTTGCTTTGGCAAATATAATGGTGGGTTTTTAAATTTTTTTTTTCTTATTTTAATTTTTTGCTGTTTTCAGTATTGCTTGGGGAAAACTTCACTTCGCCCTCACAGGAGTCCAGGCAAGTAAGAATAGCTTTTGTAATTCCTATTAATAAATTTTAACAACATGCATCCTGTAAGGGAGTAATGAAAGGAAAACATATGACATATAATCCTAACTTTAATCTAGACAGAGTAAAGAGACAGCCGTGTCATAGCCAATATTTAAGACTGAAAAATATCTTTAATGATCTGGAAAACTGCCAGGCTAAACCAAATGAGCTAGACACCACTTTAGCAAAAGAAGGTTATATTATCTATTATCTTAAAGAAGAGAGAAAAAATTCATGTAAAAGGGAAAGAACAAAATTATTGCCAGAGATAATTAAATGAAATACTAAAATCTTCATCATGGTTGAATTTTTGGAATCATTCATACTATTAAAATGTACAGCATTTGGTAGAGTCCATAAAAAAGGCAGTCTTCAGTGTTGTAGGATTTTTTCCTCTACAGGCCACAGTGTTTTCCAGAGGCACAGTGGAATGCTCAGTCTTGTGCAAGAACAGTAAGTATAGTGGTCATCAATGCAGTACTTACTTGAACAGTGTGTCACGTTCTGCAGTTTGGAAAACACAAAAATGCTAAGACAGGGCCCAGGGATAGCAGGTGAAGACTTCTATTGTTCCTATAAGATTTCAGATAGTATCATTGCACATGGTTTGCTTGTTGTCTTTTTGTAATTTATAAATTGTTAGTACATAAATTTATTTATGCACACATTTACAGATCTGGGTAAGGTGACATTAGTCCTTACGATAGCTGTCTGTGGGACAGAACTGCTGTGTGACCTGGTAATGTCACTTTCTCTCATACAAAACATTTGAAGAGCAAGATCTTCCATTATCTTTTTGTTTCATGTGTATTGATAATCTTCCTACCAGTGCAGGCAAAGGACAGCTAAAAGGACGGAAGGGGAAAACACTGCCTTTGATTTTGAGATTGTTTGCTAGATGGAGTAATAATATGGGGAGCCAGATTTTGGCCATCAAGGTCAGTTAAAGTCTTACATAAAGCCTCAGTGTCAGTAAGAATCATTTCATTGATGCAGCTGAAGCCTGAATCAGAGGGAGTGGGTGCGCAGCTCACACCATTTTTACATAACTGTCTAATTTTGTTCCCAGGTTCTGTACGTAAATGGAAGTGACTGACCCATCCTTCAGCTGTGGAAGTCTGCAACTGAACCAGGTGCACAGCTACATGGAGTAAAGGAGTAAATGTTGCCTTTTTCCCAGGGCAAGGGACTCTGTTCACACTAAGTATGAAAAAAATGGAGCAGGGAAGATAATGAGAGCAGAGACCAACAGAAACGCTACCTAAGGATTTAAACATGTTTAAAAGTTTGAGGTTTCTGACATGAGGAGAATACAAATATCAAAGCTTACTCATTTGATGAATCTACATAAATAATTTCAACAATAATTATTTTGTAAATTTTGAGGCAGAATTTCAAATGACAGCTCCCAATCTAACACCTGCAGTTACAATCACTTGTATATGCAGGTATCTGATTGCATCTGTAAATCAAATAGTTAGATGTTCAAGTAATTTCAGCTGTGCCTGAAAAATTGCAGAGGCAAAAATGCAGTTCTTGCTGAGGCCATGCTGTGTGTTGGGCCATGCATTTCTCTTAGATGCCTCTAGAGAGGAAAAAACCTGCTCAGTGCTATAAAAAGTTATAAATTCTTTCTTCCAGGACAAAGCAGCATGAACTCAAAAAAAAAAAAAAGGCTACATATGACAAAAAACAACATATCTTTTAATATTTCTTAGCAAATCTTTGTCATATCTAGTAGTTGTGAGTTTCAGAGTGAAAGTATGCAGAAACTCTAAGTTGAAGGTATCAGAATTTTCAGATTTTTGTATTAATTTTTATAATTATATTTTTTCTACACATTTTCATCTGGTTTGCCAACCTAGTAAAGCTTAAATTTTCACTATCAACGTTCAGACTTTGTTGAACAAGTACTATTAACTCATATACTGTGTTCTGGAAAATATACTGAAATTTCAGTTTAGATTGTTTGTGTATTGTTTTGATTGCTTGGAAGGGACCTTAAAGATCAGAGAATTCCAAAACTGAAAAGAATTGTTCTTAAAATACCTTACCTTATTTTTTTTATTCACTTTTTTCCCCCAGAAAGTGAAATTCTATTTTTCTGTTTCTTTGTTTTAAAGTAAAGTCACTGGGATTGGGTTTCCTTCCCGATGCAGGCATTTCCCTTATATTTCATCTTGCACTTGAATGGATTTCAAAACATAGGATGTTCTTCAATAAAAAGAAGCTATGACTATCAAAGTTGAAAACAAGGTTTAAGGTAAACTATTTGATGGGAAAATTTTCACATTGAAATGCAATTATCAGCAATTAAATTCATGAGTGTTTTCATGGCAAATTGATAACTTGAGTTACACATGATTAATCTTCACTATTTGCAAGAAACTCATCAGAAATAAAAAACGTCATAACAGCATGAACTTTGTGTAGGTGATTCAGAGTCAAGGTGGTAAGATACAAATTTTATGCTAATATTATAGTTGCACCAGTCATTTCTGACTGATACATAAGGATAGCCTCTGACTGGTGTGTAAGGATATTTTGTCATGGAGTGCTAGGATAAAGGAGTTTATGTAATCGATATTCTTTCACTTAAGCAAACTACCACAGAATTACTGATGTGCATGCCTTTAAACATCACAATGAATAATTTTTATCCATACATTGGAAAGATCTTGCTGTCAACATACTCCAGGCTTTGCACTCTGATGGAGATCTGTAATTACAGGAACCTTTCAGCTTTTTAATGGTGATGCATTCTTTGTTTATTTTTCATACCTTTTATCTACAACAGCTGCTGTAAAACTGTCATCTGCAGATCATTAGGAAACATATGGCAAAATGTGATTAATTTTGTCAGGAGCAATTGTGGCTAGTGACATTTTGGCTAAGAGGACAGAAAACAAGCATTAGCACCAACTGCTCCAACATGCTGGAGAGCAACAGCAGTAATTTCACAGTGTTATGGGATTCTGTGTGACTGCATTGTATAATGTCTCATCCTCCATCTTCTCTTTCCAAGATCACTGTACATCTGTAAAGTAAATACATGGGAGAATATTGCCAATCCATATGCTGTGGGACTGTATAATTATGTAACATTACTGAAAGTTTGAATTAGAAATGAAATTATTTTTTGTCAGTTACATATACTTAGCTGTAACATGTTTGTTTTTTTTTTTTTTCACCAGGTGTATTTTGGCATAAGGCAAAATAAAAGGAACCATTTATTTAAAGTATTTGCCTTGTATTTAAATACTGGTGAAAACAACAGTATAGTGAGGAGTAGCAGATGCAATGGCAAGTTATCTTAGCCAATGCAGTTTGGAAGAGGGAACTATACCAGGGTATTTCACAGATATGCTCTTTAGTCATTTTGGTGGAAGTTCACCTTGAAAGTGTGAACTAAGCACATGCAATGCAATACCATATTCACGAACCTACAGACAACTTGAAACAGTAACTCTGCAAGCCATAACCAGCTCCATCCATTCACTGGGCTGTTAAGCTTCAGACATAAAGATGAACATCTGAATGTCATAATTTTACCACCAGTGATTATTTTACTAGGGAAATACAGCTACTTTAGATGGCCAATAAGTTTCTATGTTTTCTATGTCCTAAAACGCCAATAGCAATCTCTCCATGCTGATAACTTCTGCAATATTGTAAATTATTTGGCGTTGCCAAAATATAGAAGAATGAAACAATTATATAGCTAGTGGTAAGAGAGAAAGAAAGAACTGCTGGATCTGCTTAGCTGATATGCATTCTGCAGATGCTAAAGTTTCACCCTGTTACTTTGTTGTTCATTGCAGCCAGTCTGTGCTGGACTAAAGTATGTTTCTCCTTAAGGGAAAAAAAAAAAAAAAAAAAGAAACAATAGCAACAAATAGGGATTCTGTCAGACAGGACAGGTAGTACCAGAATGAAATTGGAGGGCCAAAGGTGGTCTCATCTCATCCAGGCACCTATTTCCTGCAATGTTTTCTGCCAGGGACAGAGCAATTCCTAAAACATTGCAGTGCTCAGCTGGTCATGTTAAGAGAGGCTGAGATCACAGGCAAAAAGGCTACTGGGAAAAGCAAACTCTTTGGTAGATTTCTTCGTGTAACTTTCCCACACATCACATAGCTGTGGTGTTGCTGAATAGCAGTTGTATGTTTTTCTTTCAGACGTGACCTGTTAGTGGCATGCAAGAAACAACAGTATTTTCAAAGTCTGGTATCTGTGGGACAAGGTATTGATTCTTGACAGTAACAACTTTAGAGCCATCCCCCAGCCAGTTCTCTGGATCTACCAGACAATTCTTGATCCATTTAAAGATGCTTTATTGTTACTGCACCTAATAGCACATATTATGGACTCCCTAATATTGAGCACATTATTGTAATGTTCATCATATACTTAGACTTCCACAGGGTCTGCAACCACACAAACTTGCTTTAGGCACCTGTATTCACAGCTGCAGGTGTCTTTACCATGTGTGTGGAACAGAAGATGAGGCCTGACTGATATCACACAGCATTGTGACATTTTTTTGTCTCATAAACTTAATGTAAATATTATGAAAATTATCTATATATGTCTATATGTGTGTACATGTGGAATAAGTCCCTTCCTTGTTTTCTAGGCAGAGCATTAAAGTTGTCAAAGTATGTCCATGTACATTGCTATGCCATGCAATTGTTTAGTAGCCAGAGAACTTCAGTCAAGAAGTTGAGAGTTCCAAGTAACTATAAAGAAAATTTTAATGCTATCCCCCTCCCCCAACCATTTTTTTTTTCCATGCAAGACTATCTTGCAAATTTGTTGACTGTAGTGCTTGAATTCTTATGGCAATCACAGTGTTACTCAATTATGGGTAACAGCATAATGCAGCAATTTTGGTTTAACTGTACTTCAGTAATGATGATGTCTACTACTAAAAGCTATATTCTGATAGCCCAGCAAATTAATAACAGTTTTTATGCACACATGGAAGATTCTTAGAGTTTCTTTTTCACCTTTTCAGTGGAGTTTTTGAATAGTTAATACCTACGTACTTCTTCAAACACTGTAGAAGCTGGATTTCACATTACGAGCCATTTCCAAGCATGCGTAGCACTTCTGATCCTGGTTTAAAGGTTGGGACTAACAAAGATATTGATATTGTCTTTAAAAATAACCCAAAAAACTATGTCTGTGGAAATATTCATTTCAAAATTTATCTGACTTCCTGCCCTTACTTGATTCACAGTTAATTTTTTTTTTCTGTCTGCTTAAAAAGATCAGGTTTTTTCCCTGTTCCCAGTATGAAATAGAATCCTAATCTTTCAAAGCCAACAATGTTATACTTCCTCACGTTAAATGGTCTGTCTGTTTATGTGGGCCCTTCACAAACAGCACAGGCCTCTCCATTTTTTATTTTTCCCTTGAAAGGGTAAAATTCTCTGGACTGACACAAATACTAAGGGCCACAAGTGGCCCCTGTAATTCAGGACACACCAGTTTAGGTCCCTCTCCTGCCTAAGGGGCCTGAACTCACGTCTTGGTACTGTGGCTGCTTACCAAGGCTCTGGCTGTTGCAATGCAGGTTTCCCTTATTCCTTGCCCTCAAAGCTCTTCCCAGCTGCATGCATAACAATTCATGAGGCCAGGGAGGGGCTGAGCAGGACCCAAGCTTGGGAGTTAAGGCACAGTGCCAAGATGCACAGTGCCAGCTCCCACACTCTGCACCTGTGGGCTGGTTATTTTACTGATTATTTACCCAAAGCAGAGCTGGTTCAGTCAGAAAAAACTGAGCCAGACTGTTTGTGTGAACACACTCATATGAGTGAGACTAGCGTGTATTTTGGGAAAAAGACGTGAGTATTATGTGTTTAAGTCTTGATGTGATAATGCTAGGTTTAAATATCTGCTGTCTTTGAAAGACAGATGAGATAAAAGGCATCTGGAAGATACTAAAAATTCTTGCCAAGGAAATAATACCATTTTATGCTGCTGAAATTACTGGACATTCACTGCATTGACTGCATTGACTTCTCCAAAAATTATTTGTTGATGCCAAAATCCACATTGTTATTTTTAAATCCTAGTCCGTGTTTTCTTAAAAAAGTGATAGTTTGTTTCATATTTATGTAATATGTGCATCATATTTCCTAAACGGTGGTGCATTCCTCTCTTGGAAAGGGTACAGCTGTTATTGAACAACTGGAATAAGTTATTTGAAAGTTACAGAAGGTCTATATCCTACTTCTGTGTAAACCCAGATCAATAATAAGAGTTGGTGCAGAAGCAACAGACAAAATGTTCACAGCAGAGAGGGTTTAGAGCAAAAGCCTATTTGTGACATCAGTAAAGGTGAAACTTTAGGTCTTCTCTGTACAGAGCTGAGTGAATTGGATTGTGCTCAGGGGAAAGCTCTACAATAGGGACCTGCCTTCAGATAACTGATGTTACCAGGCTGTAATAGCTTCAGTCACTTCCTGTCCCAATACACAAAATGTGTTCTACACTTAATTTGGGTTATTGCCTGAACTAAAACCATCTCTTAGTCTACTCTACCAAATAACATCCACTTTTTAGTTGTGTGAGAAGGGCTGTTTATGCTACTTTTCATTAACAGCCACATTCAGTGCCTCAATCAAAAGTGCAATGCCCTGAGGTTACGCTATATTCAGTGTAGTTATTCCTGAACAGATCACAGCTTGCTGTGTCCAGAACAAGGGAGATGCAGAGCTACAACAGAGACTCCACCAAAGAGCCACTGAGATATGTAACAGACTGGGACACCTCTCCTGTGGTGAAAGGTTAAGAGAGTTGGGACTGTTCAGCCTGGAGTTGGGAAGGCTTAGGCGTTAATTCATCAGGGTATGCAAATATCTGAAGAAGGGTGTAAAGAAGACAGAGCCAGGCTATGTTCTGTGGTGCCCACTTACAAGAGGCAATGACACAGACTGAAACATAGGACAGACATCAGGAAACACTTTTTCACTGTGACAGATTTTTTTTCACCAAAATAATGGCACAGGTTGCCCACAGAAGTGGTGGCATTTCCCTCCTTGGAGATCTTGATTCCAACCTAGTGATTCTGCGAATCTGTGATTTAAAAGTTGTGAGGATGTGGTCTTGGGCAGCCTGCACTAAATGACCCTCACTGAGCAGGGGTTTGGATCAAATGACCTCCAGAGGCCCCTTCCAACCTCAGACAAAGTGTGAACCTGTGATCCTATGATACTGTGAAAAACTGAAAATAAACATTCATGTATTATTAACGCATATGTCAAGAATCTCTGCCAAGTGTCAGTTCAGCTCTTTTCTTGAATTCTGATAAGCATTTGGCTTTGCTATTAGAAAAGCTAATCTGTTACAAAGGTCAAGATTGGAGCAGAAGTGAAAGCCTAATGAGTTTTTCTGCTGATAGAACTCACCCTAAATTTTGACAAATTTAATAACATTCCAATATATTTATTAAAAATCTTTATATGAGCACTTACAGATGAAGTTACCCTGTGACAAGTGGGGTCCATTGGGAATTAGAAATGAAACAAGATATTGGCACCTAAGAAGAAGCTACACCTAAATTATTTGTTTGATTTATTTCTCTGTGATATTACAGCAATGTAATCAAGGAGAAAAATTCTTATATTTCATAATGCCACTGGAATAATAACCCTATATGGTATTCATCATTGCTGTGTGGAAGACATGGAATTTACTGCAATTTAATTAATTAACTTAATTTTTAGAAATAACAACAAATATGAACTTCTCTTCCCTATAGTACTGATATACTGATGTTTTTTAAGCTCTCTTACCAAGGAATATCTGGTGATCAAAATACAGGAAGTTGTAAGGAAACAAATCCTGTATCTGTCATCAGAGATCTTTTAGACAAAAATGTTTGACTTTTACAGTGTTCTCACTAAAAAAAGCTGAGCACCAAAACAACATATTGAAAAGGTTTAGCGACATTAAACTTTTACTGATTTTCTGTATTTTTGAGTCAAATCATATTGTGCAGTTACCAATAAAGAGTAGGGTCAATACACAATGAATTATGGATATAAGCACCATGCTCCTTCAATGTGATTAACAAACTCTTTTAACTTCTCTGTATGACTTTTTTCATGTGGAACAAGATCTTTAGACCTACTGAGGACTCATTGTTGGCCTAGAAAATTTTGTGACTTGTAATTCATAAGGATAAACATTTGATTTACAGATGAAAAAAATAAAAGATGTCTGTTGAGGACTGAACTGCGGGCCCTTTCTCAGTCTGTGCTGTTCAGAGCATCTTGGACTGCTGCCATTGCCTGTGACAGAGAAAAACCTGTCTGTGTTACTGATGTGAAGGATAAAATATTTAGAAAAATTGAATAACCAAGGTATTTTGAGATCATATCTCACAGGTAGCCTCCTGCTGAGACAACATGTCCTGGAAATAGAACAGTGGCATTGGCATAGCACTTTGTTTTTATGAGATGAAAGATGAATAAAAGAATGTTACTGCCCATTCATCTCCAAAATCTATCTTAAGAGAAGGTGAGATCCAGTGGGTCAGTGTCAGAAACTATAAATTTCAAGCTCAGAACTTAACAAAAGTTTTTCAAACTAAGAAAACTACCATTCCAAAATAGTGATGTGCACATCACTCCTTTGAGGTCTTTCCAGAGCAATATTTAAACTGCCTACAATTTTCACGTTCCCTATTTTTTACTTTGTCATAGAAGAGATTAGTAAAAACAGGATGATTTTAAAATGCATTTTCCCCCCTTATTTTATTTTTATGTGAATTAACAACAAAACTATTAACATAACCCAATTACAGTAAGTACAAAAATAATTAATTTTTGTGAATTAATATAGAAATGTTCCTGTACTTCATGTCTGTGACTGGGATCTGATATCCACATAACATTAATCCAGTGGTAGCTCAAATCTCCTGCTGTCACACAGCAAACTTTGATTGATTTTAATGGGACCAGGGTTCCACTCTTGCAAATCTTTCAAAAAAATTAAAGGCTAATTTTGGACAAAGTCTAGAAATGCTAATAAATTTTTTCTATGTTAAAAAAAAGAATTACAAATACGTATTTCAAAATACTGGTTATGAGAAAGCAATCATATCATAGGGTTTGTTTGGGTTTGTCTTTGCAAATTTGAACAATACAAACTGTTTTCAGCCTGTGCAAACAGAAGAAAATGTTTTTCCTGCCACACACTAAGTTTTCTAGTTATGTGGAACAAGACTTAAAAAGTACAAGCAGAATACATACTTAGAAATCTGGGGAAGTAAAATTGTAAAAACAGTTGTATCACAGAGGTATTTCCAGTAACATACATGATAAATCACATACATGATAAATACATGATCCAGCTGATATAACTAACTGCTGAGTACTTTTGTCCCTGAGAATGTTGAACTGGTTCTTTAAAGACTTTTAGCTCCTTGGAAAACATGTATAATGATCATTTGACTAGAAAGCTTTTCATACAAAATAGACATTTCATACTTACAGCTAATATTTGCAGAAGTACTCAAGTTTAGAGTTGAGGGATATTTCAAGAGGTTTAAGAAAGGCCTTTTATTTTTATGTTTCTCTTAGAGGACTAATAAACTATTCTTTTTTACACATATATGCAGAAAAAAAAGTACTGCTGATAAACAGAGCTGGCTACAGGCCAAGTTAAGTCTACATTCTCTCCAATTCACAGATCAATGTTTCTGACCTAGAGGCTACTCAAAAGACATAAAAGTGAGGTTAGATACAGAGGCTGCCCCTCTAGAGTTTTTCTCACACGCACACAAAGGTAGAAGCAGCTTTTTTGGACAGAGCTGCTGTCCAGTGTTCTGGAGGAGATGGAAAGGCACTTTTCCAATGTGCTTGATAGTAAAGCTGCAGTGTGCCAGTTATCCAGCCTATTTATCCAGAGGGAGTGTCAACCTTATCTGGAGTAGCAACTCCTGTGTGGTTTGACTGCATCCTATGCTCTGAATGTCCAAGCCACTTCTTTATCAAGGGAGAGATCTCTCTAACTCTCTAACCTGTACTGTATTTGAAGAATTTAAACACCACTACCAGTAGACTTCCAGAAGCCACCTGCTTCACCCAGCTTCCAAAAATTCTGGCAGCATCTGTTAATGATGTATTGCATTACTTAAACCCTTGATCACAGGTGAAACATGATGAAACATGATCAGGTACCGTGTACCTGACAGCAATAAAATGCATTTTCCATCTGCATGATCCCATAATTCCCAAATTCTCCATTCTCTTGGGAGTTTGGAGTGTACAGGACTGCCTTAACTATTGTCCAGTCTTTGTATTTAAATTGCCAGAATATTTTCTCAATGCTGTATGGAACTCCTTTAGGAAAAGCACCTGCTGCCTTGCTCAGTCTCATCTCACCTCAGCTGAAGTTCCCACCAATACTGCTGTTGCCACTGATGTCTAATGGCATCCCCTCTTGCAATAAGTGTCTTCCTGAAAACACGTCAGGGTGATTTAAATCAGCCAGCTTGGTACTGGCTCTGACCCTCACACAGCAGAAGGAGAGGGCAAAGAATTGGACATTAGGGGAACCTGTGGGGAGCGGAGACATCATGTTTATTTTCTCCACCCCAAACTTCTGGGGTTTAGAGGATGAGTCTCCTGACCCAGGAATACTCTGCCCATCATATGTCACAGAAGATCATTACTACAATTTTGGAATTTGCAATCCCTTCACCTCATTCCTTCCGTATTTATGACTGAAGTTTTTTGAAAAAGTCAAAGTTAATAAAAATATGCAAAAATATTGGGGTTTACTTATTTTTTTTTTTTTCTTCATTTGTTTGTTTGTTCTCTGTTTATTATTACTCGGGAAAGTCCCTCACAACACATAGCTTAAGCCCACAATGCCCTTGCAAAATAAGGCAGGAGATAAACCCCCTGCCCAGTTACCAGCATCCAGTTACAGCCTCAGGCTGTGCTTGCAACAAGCACCTGGTCACTGTTGTCTCCATTGCATCCAGATAATTTCAAGTCCTCCATTTGTGGTGTGCCACAGAGACTGAAGATTGTGTTACACTTTTAGTTAGTATATACATTTCCAAGGACTAGAACTGAACTTGCGTGTATTTTCTTTGGACTGAAAATTGCCTTTAATTCCCCTGTACAATTGGCAAGGGGAATGGCAGGAGTCTGCCACAGACAGAAGTTGTCATATGGTTTATGGCAATTACCATGCTTACTTGACTCATCTTCATGAATTAATTGTGTTGAAAGAAAATTACCTGGGAAACATTATGGGGTACCAGATAACGCAGTGATGCCACATGCCATGGAGACAATATCTTTTAAAATTACTTAATTAGGCATTTGTGGAGAATTCAGGTCTTCTTAAAAAAAAATTACTTTTTTTCACTGACCATTTTTTTTAGCTGACTCAATACTGAGATTCAATGCCTTCAGTGGGACAGAGAAGTGAGACATAGGTGTGAAATAGGGAGGCAAGACCAGCTGATGGGACTAAGCTGCTAAAGACAGAGAAACCAGAGTTAGGTGGAGGTAGAAAAGATCACCCACTGGGAGTTTTCTCTCAGGGAGCAGATGACAAGGCAGCCAGAACACCCAAAACTAAAATAAATGCAGTTTAAAAAATAACTTTATTTGCTGGGAACTGCAGTAGAAGCTCTGTAGCCCAGGAAAGTGAGAGATGGAGAGAGATCTTGGGTATGCTTGCAGAAAGTGGTGAGTAAAGCCAGTGGGTCTGGCCTGTGTAGATGCTGTGGTTTTCCCTTCTACACCAGAGTTATACAGTGTCTTATGTCACCAGGCAAATATGAACAGGCCTTCTCTGAAAATGTCTGGTCTTTGTCACTGAAAACACACAACCCTGTCAGTAGTCTGAGTTCTAAATTTGGTAAGCCTCCAGAAGCATACTTATGACTTCTTGGAACCATTTGAAAGAAACACGGCGAGAAATCAAGGTGTGGAGGCAGGTTGATAATCTTGGAGCTCTGGACTGTACTGTTTTAAACATGTACTGTGAGTAGTATTGCCAGCAGCCTAGTATTTCACGCCTGTCTCAGGGTGAGCACATAAACCTTGAAGGCATTGCATGGCCCATGGATCTACTATGATGCTGTCACCTCTAGTGGGAAAGATATCTGGTTTTACATTTTATAGAATATCTAATTTTCTGAAGCTATAATATGTGAAAAAAAGTTTAAATTATGTAGGACTTTGAAAACTGGCTGGTAAAGCTGTCTGGTGATGAAAACAGGACTTTAATGATTTTAAGTGAAAAATATGCAGGACAATGCTGGCTACCTCCAAATTGCTTATTGCACAGCTGGAGGCTGATTGTGTATGACAGGTGACAAAACCAGATCTAATTCAGTTGCATGACATATTCTGTCATTTTCTACATACTCCTGTTTAAAAGTTGTAATTTCTGCCACAAAAACACAAGACTGCATTTCTTGGCCTTATAATGCAGAGAGCTGGGACAGAAGACAGCAGAAACTTTGACAGCCAACATATTGGAATTCAAAGTAATGCAAAAGATAGCTCTGAAGGCTTCAGGAATACAGCTGAGATCATGCTGAATTTTAAATTATACACTCTACACAAATAGCTCGGGGCCACATGATAATTAATAACTACTGTACTTAAGTAGTTGGGAACCCAGTTTCATTTATTATTAATTACAGCTTTGTTTAGCAAATGTTCTCCATGGTAATTGCCTGTTTATCTTGTCTATATATGATGTTA
Organism: Onychostruthus taczanowskii; assembly: GCF_017590055.1. NCBI lineage: Eukaryota > Metazoa > Chordata > Aves > Passeriformes > Passeridae > Onychostruthus > Onychostruthus taczanowskii. The sequence continues at coordinate 7,695,911 of NW_024499351.1, forward strand.
GCAGATAGCTTGGATGAACAAACTGAGGAGTCTTAATTATACTGCAACAGTTGTCCTTATTCGAGTAGGTAATTGGAAAAAGACCCTGTAAAACAGATGAGAAAAGATAAGTTGCACATTTCCAGCACTGGTATCCATCACTGGGGTGTCTGCTATAGCAGTAAGGTTAGGTTTTGTGAATGAGTAAGAGTTAGCTTTAGAAAAAACAATTCAACAAGATATGAACTACCAAGTGGTCAGTGGGGACTAAGTGTGATTATATAGGAGAGGCAATACTGGATTTTTGTAATGCAGTTCTAACAGTGACTCATGATCTCATCTATAAATCTAGAAGGAATTCTCTGAAAGAGGGCAAACAAAAGAAAGAGCATTGGTAAGCAATTATTTTCTGGTTTGCCATCTCTGCAAATGACTATGTCTGTACTCACAGATAAACTAATTTCTTTCTGCAGTGGCAATAACAAAAACTGGCTGTATGAGCAAACAGAAGGAATACATTAAAAGTGGTTTACAGCTAATCTGGAAAAGTAAGAATTTTTTTATAACCCGATATCAACCATGCACTGCTTGGTGCAGGCTTAAAATACTGATAAAGGGCTGCAAGAGGGTTTGGATAAAAAGTAGTCAGTTCTGGATCAAGTCTGCTTTTTCCTACCCAAAACCTCCCAAAAAATTATTTTTTCACTGTCCAGTATTTACTGCCTTGGGGATTTTCTTTTTCTCTGGGTGGGGATGTTTCTGAAAAAACTTACATTGGCAGGAAAAATAATAACCCCAAATTTACTGTGTACCTAGTCAACTAATAACACATAATTAGATCAAAACAGAAATAAAAATAATAGATTTACCAGAAACTGTAACACCTTATATGTGCAAAGGCTGAAATGTTGCTAAATGAGAAAAATGTTTTCCCTTGGGATTCTTATAATGCAATATAGTGGTGATTGAGCTGAGAAATTGGTCTTGAGCAAAACCAGCAAGATATCAGTCTGCTCCATTAATCACTAGAACAAATGAACTTTCTGTATTTATTATCCAAACTATTGTCCAGTCACTTTTTTTAACATGCGCTAAGGGTGGGATTTTTTTTTTCTTTTTCTATGTAGGTTCTTTTTCTATGCTAATAATGGCTTCCTACTTGCTTTTGAGCACTTTTATAATCTCCAGTTATTTCTCTTCATCCCAATTCTATAAAAAGCTTAGACAACATATACCCAAATTTAAGCACATGATGAATGTGGCTTGGGGAAGGCACTGTGCTCGGTTAGTGTAAATTTAAACTGCAAGAATAAGTTCTTTGACTGAATCAGTGCTCTGAGAACTCAGTCCACAAATGGACACCTAACTGCTACTTTCACCACCATATTTAGGCACCACAGAGATCTCAAACCCCTTATTTAATCAGCTACCTGAATTTGTGAGAAGTCATTTGCTTGGTTGGTGTCAAGGTACTGATACCACCATCACTTGCTAATATTTAAGTCTTTGTGAGAGGCTCAAAGTTGGCATCCCTTTAGCATCAGGGATGTCCCTCTGAAAGAGTGGCTGTGTGGCACAGGGGACAACAGCAGTAAAATTATAGTGCTGGGGATGGTACTGCTGCATTGCCCTGCTGGCCCTCCGCCTCTCATGGCGATTCATGTTATGGCTCTAGTTTGGAGCAAAGACCCACAAAAGCTGAGAGAGGTTAGTGCCTCAATGGTAATAGGCCAGATGCCTGGGCAGAAAGGGGAAGGTGACTATTTTCCTTTGAAAAAAATTACATTGTTCTGCAGAAAGGCACAGGAAAAGGGCGAAGAAAGGTTTAAGTCTCTTGCAAAGTGATAGGCCACTGGTGGTGAAGAAAGGAGGGCCATGTCGTACCTGTCCACAGAAGAGTTTCAACCACGGATGAATTACAACAAAATCAGGCAAGACACATCTTGGAGAAGATGGCTGGATGGCTGGGATGCTGCTTTGGGGCAGAGGAGGCCAAGTTCCAAGCCCCATTATGAACCTGAAGGTCTTTGCTGTATTCCCAGTCAGCTCTCTAGCTGAAGCATGTCACCATTGCTGTTCAAAAAATCCCTGGGGAGTGTGGGGTAGAAATCTTAAGGCTGCACAGCCCATTGGAACAGGGGATGTACACCTTATGGCACTTTATGGCACCAAACTTCCTTTGGGAAATTTGTCCAAGTCAGAAATGTTGTCACTGTGTTTTGTGACAGATGTTGCTGACTTTGAATGGGGTGAACTTTCATGTCCATAAAATTAGGATGGAGCCATAATCTTTCCCCAAATCTTCTGAGAAGTATTTTGCATCTTTAATCTTCTGCAACAAAATCCAATCCCAAGCCAAAATTAAAACAACTGCAATGGTCTGGGTTTGGATCTGGATGTTTATCTCAGAGCCTGAGATCCAAGAGCACTTGTAGCTGAGATTTCTGATTTGGTTGATGGCAGAATAAAGATGTCTGTGTCCATAGTTAGAGACCCAGCACAAGGGTGAGTCTGAGCAGACATTCAGCAAAAACTAAGATGAAGCCTTGACTGTTGGCTGAGCGAAGCTCAGTGCAGTTTGTGCTTTCGGCATTGCACCATGACTGCTCACAGCCATCCAAGTGCCACCGAGCTGAACGCTGTATTCAAACTGAAACACGCACTAGCCAGAACACAGTGACAGACTTCAAAATTCGCCTTTGACTCTTCTCTCTAATCTTGCAATCTCTTTCATTGAGCTTTCTACAGAATAGTCATTAGAGTACTGGAATTGGTGTGAAATGCATCATCATGGCTTGATCATCTGCCCTTTGTAGAACTGGCAGGGACACCTTGTCTGTTTCAGTAGTTTTAATGTATCTCTCAATTTAGGGACTGGATGACTGTAATTGTAAAAGAGCCTGAAGTCACAAAGTGGTCTTGACTGTCTCTGAGACTGCAAAGACATAACTTGATTTTCAATCACAGTTCAATAGTGGCAGAAAAAAGAAGACAATAGCAGATGTGGAGGTGAGGTATTTACCTCAAGGAATTAAGTCCATGCAATTCCTCTTGCTCATTAGCATCAAGTCCATGTACATTCTCCCTGAATGTCCATCCTGCGTTTGCATTTAGCAACTCCACACACAATTTCTTTTGTGCAGACTTTAAAATATTTTTATTTTCTAAGCTGGTTAGGCTTTTGGTCACACTTTCATGTTAGACTCTTGTCTGTCTGTTACTGGGAGCTTCTGTTCATTTTTGCAGAATCTAGAATGAAGATGTTTCTGTGTAGCTGGGACCAGCCTCGTGTAAACTCTTTTGTAGTGTACTCCATCGGTTTGAGGTATCAACCATTTCCTATATCACTTTATTTTTTTCCCTGTCAATTTTCAAAAAGGAAAATGAATCATGGCACTTCTCCACTACAAGTTCAGGCACTTTCTACCTTGTCTGAGCAGAGAATCATTGCAGGTGTCGCATTTATAGCCTGTGTCTCAGAAATCCTTCATGCCTAGTGAATTGATCTGACACTTTTTAAATCTATCTGGTGGAAGAGCTGCCATCACCTTCCAAAAATGAACACAGAACAAGGTGCTGGAGGAAGATGGGGGAGAGTTGTGTTCATGGAAAGCAGGAAGTGGGAAATATCCTTTGCATCACCACTGCTCTCCAGTTGGCTCTTGTCATACAGAAGCTGGGCCAGTTGAAGAGGTTATAAGTAGCTGGGTTAAGGAGCTCAAAGCTTTACATACTTGTGAAGCTTAAGATGTGCAGGGAATGTGTAGGTGTTGGGGCCCTAGCTGGCAAAAGCTGCTCTGTTTTTGTATCTTGGTCATATTATTGATTCCTAGCTACAGGAGGCTAGCTTTGAGGCACTGGCTGAAATGCTGACATTGATTCCTGGAACACATTTTCTCTCCATAAGTCCTTGAACAGAAAGCCAGTAGAAGCATGAAAATGAATGTCAAGTCTTCAGCTAGATCCAAGCAGTTTTTAATTCAAGCAACAAGCAAAAAACCACTAAGTTTCTACAGCTACTCAAATTTCACAGTAATTTCTGTTTTAGTATTTATATTATAGTATCATCCAGAATCTTAACTAGAATTACAGCTCTGTTACGTTGACAATTTTCAAAACTGGAGCACCATGGAGCATATCCTGATTTTGTGTATCTGCAGCATCAGGAGTTAACTAAGTGTATCCAAAAACAAAGAGTCCAGGAAGAGTAAGGCATTTAAGCAATCATCATTTACTGAGCAGTGACTGATACTCTCAGTGAAATATTGGCACTATTAAAACACACTTTGACTGAAGATCCAGATTTGAGGAACTAGTAGAATCTATTCTAAATTACTACAGAAAATAACTCTGATAAACTGGAAAATTTTATAGGTCTTGAAATGTATAAATGGTGGCCTTAATATTCTCTCATGGCACTGCTATTTTTTTGCTTCTTTATTCCTGATTTTTACTCATAAAGTGGAGTGATATAACAATACAGGGGCTGAGTTTACTGACTTTTGTTTTAAATGAGATTTTTGCAAAAGAAGTTATATACGAAAAAGTAAATGTTTCAAGCAACATTAAAAAGAGCTTTTTCCAGAAATTGTATTTACAATTTCAACGTTTATTGCACCATAAAATTATACCACTTGTGAAATGATGCTTCATTCTTGAAATAAAGATCCAGGGAGACAGACTTTGGGTAAAATAGCTGATTCCAGTAATCAAATTCTGCCTGTCAGTATGTACCACAGTTGTTACTATATTGTTAATATCTTTGGAAAAAAGCTCATATGCCAGATTTTCTACTCTTGTAATTAGAAAATTGTGTTTTAATTACACAAAGAAAATTTGTGAATGTAAATCTGGATGATATGGCTGTTTTTATTTGTCTGTAATAAAATTTAGATTCCATAATATGTGCCTTTATACTCAAAACCTCACCCACTTTTTACATGACTGATTTACTGGGTGCACTGCTTCTAGCAGCAATCACTAAGAAAAATCATCATTGTCCTCTAATTAAATGCAAAAGCAAAAAGTGTTTTGATATGAAGTAGTGAATGACAGAGCTTGGGTAACATAGATAAATATTCTAGGTGTGCAACCTGCATCCCTCCCATTGCTGTGGTTTACTGGTACAGCAGGACTCAGGGCTCACAGTGCTGACATCTTTAGCACCTCCTTGACAGTCCTGTTGTAAGGTCTAGAAAGCACAGTCAGATCACAGCAGATTTTACTGAGCTGTTACTTATTGCACACAAGATGTTGATGCTCTATTACTTACAGTCCCAGAACAAGACTTGCCTCTTCTGTTGACCTGGATGCAATAATTTTAATCTTGAAGTGGGGCTTTCTGTAATATATTTAAATTTTGGCAGCAAGAGGCAGGATGGCTGTCAGTCTGTCTCTGCTCTAGCATGCTATTGATGTATAGCACTGGAGCTTAGGAGACTCAGTAGAGCAATGTCATTTTAAGAATACAAAAAAATAATTTTAAAAGAACCAAGAGAACCCTCTCTTAACAAAATTATGTTTTCCCTTTCTTGAACAACTGCACATGCAAAGACCAACCATCTAGTTGATTCTGTGGAGAGATATAGCTAAGGTATCTATTTGTAAGAGTATGCAGACAACAGATAAAAATCAGATATTTCTCCTAAATTGCGCAGACTTAAAGGAAATAAAATTATGAGTATACCTGCATATTTCAGGGTTTAAAAATAAATTGTGTATTAAAACAAATTAAGTAATTTCATACTGTCCTATAAAATGTTTTCTCTATCTGATTTCAAGTGGAGAATCCATGATGCTTTGGGGAGAGGCAGGATAGTTAAGATTTGCAAAAGTGGAAGAAATAGCTGAAGGAAATTAATGACTGTATAATCGCTGGGTTATTTTATAACACCATGTATTCTGAACTGAAAAGATTTTTGAAATGCTTTCAATTATTCTGAGACACAGGCCATGTAAGACATCCCTAGACAATAAGTAGCCTTAAGGTGCATTTCTGGTTGGTCGATTACAGATGACCACAGGATCAGCAGAATGCTCATAGAAAACTCAAGTTCCATTGCAATACTCAAGGCTGACTTGTGGTTGTGGTAAATCCCAAGATGTCAAGTTTTGTCCTCCCCATGGTGCTATACATATAGGAGTTAGCATGATTGTTAACTCTTTCTTGGCAATTTTCCTGCTTATGTTGTATAGGTATATTTATAGCCTGTATTGCATGCTTTTACCGCCTCATTCAATAAAGCACTCAAGTACATGAATTTTTTTAGAAGCTGTTGGAATATTATAACCAAATCCATCAAAACAATGTGATTAAAGATACATAAGCATGTGTTTAAGTAACTTGCTAAATACATGATGAGAAGGTGGATAAATTAACTTCTTCTGTAGAAATTAGTGCTTATCGGCACATTCATGAGGCAAAGAATATAAGAAAATTCATGCTCATCCTTGTAATTTATCCTCAGTACCAAATTTAGGAAACACAGAGAGTGAATAGGATAGCTACACAGATTTAAGTTCTTTGTTACTCTATTTTTTCCCAAACATTCATTCTATCATAGCTTCAAAGTAATTTATCTTGTAGCAGGAATTTATTGTCCTTACTCCTCTAGGTCATCTGAAAAAATTAAGAAAAGGAACCAAAAAACCTGTCCAAACCCAAACAGACAAAAACCTCATCACCAAACCAGTGGTAAATATGAAAGACATTAAAATCACTGGGCCCATTGCTAATGTTCTAATAAAATATCTTCAAATAAAAAGAAATCATAAGTGTTCAAAGATGCTTTCAGTGTTTTATGGCATAATAAATGCCTTATATGATCTCATTAATGCCATTAAGCATTTCATTCTTCTATCTTTTTCAAGGAGAAGAAGGAAAAGAAAGATGCAAACTCTGAGCATGGACTGTGTCAGAGCAAATATGCAAGCAAAAGAGATGCTGAGTGAGCAGCAACAAGTTTGTTCATAAAGCAATGATTTGGGGTTTTGCCTGCAGTTACCATGGTTTGGAACTATTCCCTTTTTTACCTGTAATTTATTTATACCTTTGAAACTTACATAACTTCCCTGTCTTCAGAATCTGTAACAACCTCCATGAATCACTACAAGCCATAGTGTTTTCTGTTCCTTGCTATCCCAAGTTTCAAGACTCTTCTCAAGCAACCTCACAGGGTACCAGCCATTACTGATGCCTCTTCCTAAGTAACCCTTTTGAGAAGCAGCAACAATCTTGTTTTAAACTCCAAGCTTTTCAAAAGCCCAAAACACCAATTAACCAAGATCTGAAATGTAATAAAGTTTGGTATAAAAAGAAATAGATGTAATTGCAAGGATGTTTTTTGGTTCTTTCCATTTGACTTTTGTGTGTGTGTGTGTGTTTGTGTAAGCTGCCAGGATTCAGTTTCCCAGATTTTCTTTGCAACTGCTCAAAGATGGGAAATGCATTAATTTTAAATCTAAATCAAACTTAGGAAGCTGACAATAGCATAAGAACCATTTGCTGAACTGACCTTTTTTCAACAGTACTGATTGTGGAAAAGAGACAGGGACAAGATTAAGGTAATGCCATTTCTTGTTGCTCCAGCACATCTTGTTAATTGAATGTGCAGTTTAGATCTTCACCTGCCAGTCACAGAAAGGAAATCTATGTATCGGAAACCAACACAAAGGACCTTGGCCACCACAACAGCAAATCAAGTGCTTTGCATATGGCTGGTTCATATGTGTGCCTCAGTTCTTTGATAGTTAATACCTTTTCCTCCTGTAAAAAATTTCTTTCACCCTTTTAGAAAATAGGTATGGTATCTGAAATGAATGCCAAAAAACCTCAGTAAAATCCCAATATTTTTGCTTATGATTGAAGATTTTTTGTTACAAGTAATGGTAATAAAAACTGTGTCACCAATAAATCTGCAATTCTCAAAATTCCTGAAAACGGCTTTTTTAGGGGTTGATTTGTAATTTAATATTCCATTTGCATGTAGATACTTTTTAGGCCTTCAATTATGTGACCATGATAAATACTCCTGGCTCCAGATAGCCTGTACAGTGCTTGCCAAATTCCCATCTTCTCTTCCAGCCAGCTTCCTGGCCTGCTTGAAATACTTTGCAATGTACAGTGAAGCTACATAATGCTGAATTGCCTCTCCCAAAATACTGTTTATAGAGAGACATTTGTTTGGCCTATGAACATATAGTCACATTTTTACTTCGTTCCAGGAGCAGCTTCCATCTTTTAAACTCTGTTTTTTTTAGGAGCTCCAAAAAGCTCTAGAGATCATCTCATTGCAGAATGATTTGCTGGAAAATTACTATCAAGAAGCACTTTTCTGGAGACCTCCTGCTGTAGAGGATAGACTAGTTATTAATGTTTCTATTTGCTTAGTATTGGGTGACTTGCTATGACAGCTGCCAGTTTTGTTAGCAAAATCCATGTCAGTGTTTACACTGAAGTCTAAAGTTTTTGGGACTGTCCAACTAATGTGTGGATGATCTGCATAAACAGAAGTACTGATGCATGATACTTGAGTCTTGTAGAACCTATAGAAATGACTGTAGATACACCAGGTTCCTTCTAGTAGCTCTTTATGTCAGTCCTTCAGAGCTGCTGCCAGATGAGAAGCCTGTTTCCTTCAATCAAACTGTGGAGGTTAGTGCTCTTTGCATTTAAAATCCTAAATTCTACTCCTTGTCATGGACTGGGCGTGGTCTGTTACACTGTCTTTAGAGTGTTATCTGCTGATCCTGGTTAGGTAGAAGGAACCCCAGAAAATGGCACCAGGGTTAAGCTCCGCTGAGCAGAAGCCGTAAGTATGGAAGCTTTTCACTCAGCCCTTGCAATACAAAGTTTATATTAATTGTTTCTTGAAATACTTTGTTTCATGTCTGATTGGTTGCCATCCTCCACGTTTACTTCCTTCAAGTTAATAGTTATATCCTCAATGATTTTTACAAGGTGTAAACTGCAGGAAGATTTAATTCAGCCCGGGCAGAGAACTTGAGAGCTTCAGTCCAAGACAAAAAAATTAAGTGGAAAATTTGGGAGTGACAATAAGTTCAGAGATGGCTGAAAATTTCAGGAAAATCTTTTTCTCTAGGTTTTTGACTACTAACACCTAAACATTAAAGCTTCCTCCAGCTCAGGAACGTGTTTGTCACAGCTCTGATGTCAATAAAAACAATGTTCCACAGCCAGCAGTTGTGCTCTGAAACACTTCCTTCTTTTCTAAAATAACATGGGATATTTTCCCACTTAAGCAGCTCTTCTCTAGGCGAGCAGCAAATTCTTCATCCCTCTGATATCTACAGACTTGGACTAAGGAAACTCTAATGAGTTTGTAACAAAACAACCTTTAATATGGTGAGTATATAAAACACAACAGCCAGGAGACAAAGTTACTAGAGGATCAATCCTCTTTTTTAACACTTTGTCTGTAATGCAAAACATTAAAATATTTGTCTTCTTTTTCCCCATCTTTGGGAGGATAGACTCACGGCTTGTATCTTTAATTAGTGGTTGAGCACCTGAATGTCACTGATTTCTCAGTGAAATAACTGCTTCTGGCCATTTACAGTTGGAATCAATGACCTTAATGGTGTTTTCCAACCTATAGGATTCTGTAATTCAGAATGAGGATTTTTTTTTTTTTTTCAAGAAACAATGTGAAATGAGAACATTCTGTAGTATTTCTCTAACAACATCTGCATTTCTGGTACATATCTCCTCTGAGTGGAAGTGGCGGGTAATGGAGGAAAAAAAATCTTGTCTTTGGAAATAATGAAGGACACAAAAGTAAAAAGACTAAAAAGTATTTCCCAATTCACAAATGAATGACTCTTTTCATATAGCTTTTCATCTTCTTGTGACAGGTGGCCTAATTACAGGACCTAATTAATAAATTTTAAAACTCTATTAATGAGCCTCTTGTTCAGGAAGTTTCAAGCACATGCTTGATATTACGTATGTTTTCATGGCATAGAAGGTGATTTTTGGAAAGAAAAACAATGAATAAACATTGTCTAAACAAGAAGTAGAAATATGAAATACATATTAAATTTTTTTTCTAAAAATCAAATATTCTAAAAGCAAAAAAAAAAAAAAAAAAACCACCTCCTTCCTGGAGGTGAAATTCTACGTTTTTAATCTTCCTTCTTTCCTGCCAGAAAGTTGATTAACAATCCATATTTTCTTAGATTTTTTTAAAAGTCAAAATTCTGAAATTTTTTATTTAAAGGAACCACATCAAAGCATTCAAGCTTATCAGAAATAAAACATTTATAGCAAAATAGCCCAAAGCTTGTTTTCTGAATGATATATTTATGTATCAAACTATGACATATTAAAAAGACAGTGAAGGAAAGACAAGGAAACAGTACTGGAAATAGAGGCAATAGGCAAACATAGCCAAATGAGTTTTGATCCCAACAAAATGTAAATGGAACATGAAGAACATGCTCTGAGGTAAAGGATTCACCTTTGAATTATATTTTAATTACTAGCACAATTTAAAAAAAAAAAAACATGATAATTAAATTAATCAGGTAAAAAGATATGTAAATTTGTAGGTAGTTGATGCTTTTTGAGTAATTTTTTACTTACTAATGGAACCCATTAATAGTTGTAAACATTTAATTTAAAAATTAAAAAACCCTAAAATTACAGGATGCTCTCATCATGAGTTAAAAATGCATATTTATTTCAGTTTTATTTTTTGGGCTTGTTTTTGCTGTTTGGTTTGTGGGCCATTACTAAATTACAGACTGGCAGCCCTGAAAAAAAATAAAAGAAGAATGATTGAAGAAAGTAGTAGTACTAGCAAAACATTTAAAAAACATCTAAAAGCTGCCAATAATTTCCTCAGTATTTTTTCCAGATCTGTCTTGGTTTGAAAGACAGGTGTCTGCTAAGGAAGGCAGGATCCTTCCTTGGAATGGAAAACATATACCGCCTCCCTCCAAATTATTATTATAATTTTGAAATTAAGGGGCTCTCAGGCAAAGAGATGAGAATAGGAATATCAGTTCTTTACTAGTATGTATGCTGAAGCAAACAGACAACAACGACTGCCGTTAACACCAAACAGAACCGGGAGCCCAGTCCCAGCCTTCCGGCCGCGGCACTCTCCCGCTGGTGCAGCTCCGCTTGCAGCCAGCAGGGGCGCTGCTGCTCCCGGTGGGCGGGGCAGGTGCGGGGATTCCCCCGCGGCTGCAGGGGGCGCTGTGGCACGGGCTTGGGGAGCGCCATGATGTCGGCTGGGCCCAGACGGGAAGGGATGGAGGAGAGGCTTCGCTTCACAAACCCTGGGGCAGCCTGTTGTATTGTGTTTGTTATGTTATATGCTGATTTGGTTTGTTCCTTACACCCCTTTCAGTTGTAATGGTTCTGCCCTGGTTCTCTCTCTCCTTGATCGCCCCGTCCGTCACCTCTCTCCTCCCTGTTACTCATAGCAACCATTGTATCCATTCCCTCAGTCCCTCCCTGGTTCCCTGTCTGTCACTCAGTGCCCCAGCCCTTCTGTCTAGAATCTTCCATCCTGGGCATCGAGTGATTGGATCAGGGGCCAGGACTCCTCCCCTGCTCTTCCCCCATTGGTTTTCCCTACATGCCTGTTATCCTCCCACCACTCCCACCTTTGCTGTGATTCGCTGGAGACCACCTTTCCTCTCTGTATCCGCCCCACTTTAAAAACCCAGGTCGGAGCCCAGTTGTGTTGTCTCCAGCTGGTAGCTCCCCTGAACATTAAACTCAGACTGCGCTACTTCTGGAGTCCGTCTCTTCATTTGCCTCCTGTGGGTTAGCAGCCCTCTCTCTCTCTTAGCCGAGGATCCTCGTCCCTTAAGGCGAAAGCCTTAGGCGCTCCCCTGACCGAGCCCCGGATCGGGAGAGTGCCCCCGTGCTGCCAGCGGTGCTGGCCGCAGCTAGCCGGGACACACCTTAAGGTCAGCCGCCGCCGCTGCAGCAGCCGATCCTGGTGCAAGCTGGGAAAGCAGGACGCCTTGGCAGGCAGGGGTTGCAGGGCTACAGCACAGCAAAAGCTCAGAGCAGTGCCAAAGAAATGGTGGGGGTGGGACAGCGACAGCCCGGCTGCCAGCAGGGCATGGAGAGGCGAGCCCAAGATCCCGGGCACCCGAGCAGACAGGGATGGGTCCCTCTTTTAGTGAGGTGGGTGCTAATGAGGACCCAGTTCTGTGGCTGTGCTCACAAGTAGAGGCTCACACCATGGCAGAAGGAGGAGTTCTGGGCTAGGCTCTGGCGGCAGCAGCAGCGAGTTCAGTTCCCCAAGCAGGCTTCCTCTGAAGCTGAGAGACAGACAGAGAGAGCCCACAGACAGAGAGTTTTTCCTATAGTTCCAGCCCCATCTTTTATCAGCCCAGTTCTCATGGTATTTCTGCCCCTTGGAAAGAAACTCCCAGATAAGAGAAGTGCAACCTGGTGCCCTCCTCCCCCAGCTTGGCCACTTCTTTTGTTTTTCTCAAGTACCCAGTTAGTGTTTCCTAGCAACTTTTGAGGAAAAAATGATATAAGTAAAAAGGAATAAAAGGAAAGAAACCTAACCCCCAGCAATATCATACTTGTTTATGATTATTTTCCTGAGAGGAATACTTTGTTTTATGTGTTATCATGCTTTTTTTCCCCCTGGGATTCATAAAAGAGGACAAAGTAGAGAGCAGACATCAGGAACACAACACAGTAATTCTCATTTACCATTTGCTTCATATTCTTCAGCAGATTTTCCATGAGAAGGGAGGGCAGTTCAGAAGCTGTGGATCTTCTGCTGTTGCTGCATCACAAGAAGTAGGAGAAGTTGGAGGAGATTAAGTGAGCCTAATTAATTACAATATATTCTGTCTTAGGCTAAAATGATGATTGGGTCACAAATTTCTAAGTACTAAGTAGAGAGAGAAATAAAATAATATGACATACAGTCTTCGAAATAAATGCATAACAACCTTCAGTGTAGGGAACTTGGAAGCAGAACAACTGAGATCAGAGCTCGTTGCGGTGTGAATACAACAAGAGCTGCTCTACCTCAGATAGAAATTAGTGCCTTTGTGATGTGTCAACAATTCTGACATTTGCTCCAAGCTGGCTGATAACACACTCAGAGGACAAATACTCTTCAACCTTCCTTTTTCCTCTTCTGATAATTGCTGGCTGTCACTACGTGCACATAGTTTCTTTATAAATTGCAATTTGACTCCTGTAGAAGTAATTCTATGGCACATAAGACACCCTTACTGTAGCAGTAAGGGAACTAACGGTCAAGTTTTCTGGCTTATGAACTGCTGAGTGCCTTTTTAGTTTGAACATACACAGGAACCGAAGATGGAGTTTGTTTACACACAGAGGGAAATCATCAAAGTGTTGTGTTCTTCACATCATGATCCATTAGGACACAGGAGGTTTACTACTCCGTTTACAGATTTTGCCTGCAAGTTACATTTTGAAGAGGTGGAGATCAGGAAACTACACCAGATGTCCACCCTGCTGCCTTTTTTTCCTGTTTACTCCCACTAATTAGGGTTGCTTTTAGTAATGAAGCATCCTTGGAGGGCACTAGTGTTTCAGTCCTCTCTGTGCAGGTAGATGTCCTACTTTCTGGAAATCCATTCACTCCTTTCTAAATTCAAATCATGGAGGCAATCCTAATTGTTAAAATTTTCAGGTAGATTATTGAGCAAGGACAAGAGCACAGGTGCTGCAAAATGTACTGGGTGGAGTATTAGAAAGCTGCCAGCCTAAATTATCTTTCACACAGTTTACCTAAGAAGGTTAAGAGAGTATGAAAAATGGATCCCACAAGCCAGAAAAGAAAACAAAGTCATTCACAGAGCCAAAATTTAAAGCATGTACTGACTTCTGAAAATCACACGGGAATTGTGATGGAAAGCTGATATCCATTGGGAAGGATTGTTCATAACTTGGCATGAGTATTCAGCAGGCTGTTCTCATAACACACAGTACTGAAATTCCTCTGTTAAAACTCTTGTAGGATAAGCTCTGAGCCATCAGAGATTTATAGCCATTCATGTTGTAAGTACTTTAAACAAGAATAATAAACAAAAGGAATCAGAGTACTGAGTACTTGTCAGGTAAAATGTTATGGTTTCAAAATAAGAAACAATCAAATACAAGTTTATTTTCCAGATATATTAGAAATGTTTATATTTATTATTATCTAAGTATTATGGTGACATTAAAACCTAAATCTTAGCATTAATTTTAAGTTGCTTTACTAATTTTTCTTTCAAATCTAAGTAGCAGCAGAAAAATACATTAAATACATCTATATCTCACAATATACAAATAGAATTATGAATTACTTCAAATAATACATTTTCAGTTAGTACTGTTGTCTTTGTTTTAGATATACCTTCTGCATATTAATTGTTTCTAAGTCCTCTAGCTATATTTTCCCTGGCTTTAAGATTTAGCTAAATAAAAATGCAACCTACACCAAACAGTACAAGTTTTAGTGTATCGAGTCTGTGATAATATTAAGATAACATCTTTCACTGAAACACTTGAAAGTGCATTGTAACATGATTTTCACTTCCCTTTAGCAATTTTTGTTATGGACATCATTGTGCCATATTTACTACCTGCCACCATATAGTTCCATACAATCCCACTTTGCCTTGATGCAAAAATGGGTGAAGTAATTTCTCAAATCCTCTTTAGACTTTTATTGCTATAAATTGCTTTTTTGTTACCTGGGGGAAGAGACCATAAGAATCTCTTCCAAAAAGTGCATTCTGTAGTACCCCTGCACAACAAATCTTTTAAAGATACCATGGTATTGCTTTCTAAAGCCATCCAACTTCTTGTAAATCAAGAAATGTGAAAAGAAAGAAGTGGATCAAGGATGGTTCCTTTTATGATATCACCAATGTCAAACTCGACCCATTTTAGCTGATCCAACTGTTATTCTTAGTTGGTGAGGAAGAAACTAAATATATTTGATGAAGTCTTTACTCTGGTAAAATCAAGTTTGTGGGTCTAGACAGCTCAGAGAATTGGGAAAAAGACCTGGAAGGTTTCCCTGTTGCCTTATTAACTAAAATGGGTCCCATGGTGACAGCAGCAAAAAATCGTATCTTTGTTTCTCATTTGTCTCTGTGAAGTTAATTGGTGGTCCCAGTAAAAAGTCCATGGGGACTTGGTCCCCAATGTCCAGTGATATAACAAAATAAAAATCTTCAAACATTTCTCAGATAATTGCTCTCTCTATAAATAATTTTGGGAGACAAATCTTATTTTGTTCATCAGAAACTACAATTATAATACCAGTTCTAATGCACAGTTGAAGGGTGACTAAAGCAGTAAGGGACCAGGGATATGAGAAGCAGCATCTCTCCCATCAGCAATGAGAATGACTGTGCTAACAAAGTGATTCTGCTCACGATGTAAATACATATGAAAAGCTGCTTAAACCTTGGTGGCATCTGCTGTGGAGGCCAGTCACCTTCTCAGACATCTGAGAAATGGCCAGTGTCACAGTGCTCAGAGTTATGCTCTTGGTCAGCCCCGGGGTTTGAGGCATCTCTGGTGCTGCCAAAGAGGTCTGGGTGAGCTGAGCTGAGCTGTGGGGTGGTGAGACTCTTGCTCCACTGCTGGCATCTGGGCAGCACCATGACCCTCACTAAATGCAGAAATCAATGGATGGCTTGAGGGACTCTGATAAGTGCAGAAGGCACTGTGGTGGGAGGAATGAAAAGCAAGTCTAGAGCTGTGCATTTTGTACGTCTCCCCTAGGATAACAAAGGAAAAATCTGAGGTATTTCAAAACTGCCACTTAGAGAGAGGCTGTGCTGTTTTGTGCATTGCTGCAGTGCTGGGCTGCCTGTGCTGCTGTGCCTAGAGCAGCTGCATCCAGTGAGCACTGGGAGCCTGAGCAGACTTTTAATATGTTTGTTTTTTTCTAGGAGTGGTGAAGCAAGGAGAAAGTGTCACCACATTCTGTTTATGGAGGAATATGCACAAATATGAAAATAAGTTATTGTTTTGGGACGTAAAAAATGCATATTTATATTGACTATGTTGCTTTATTTTCCCCTATGTTGCTTTATTTTCAGCAATGGAAATAAAAAACTTTACAACAATAACAGACAAATCACAGCACCTGAGCTGTGAGGTGATGTTCACTGAAATCAAAGTCATCAGCTTTTCAAGGCAGGAACAGCTATATCTGTCACAGAGAAACACGAGTTCACAGTGAGTATTCCCATATAGCACACAACACAGATAATAAGAGAGGTAATGAAAAATCCTACAAGCCTTCTTGGCTTCTACAGGCCACAATGCTTTTTAAAAATATGGAGCGGGAAAGAGTATGTTATAAGTGAATTTTTTCAGTTCCCTATTCATCTCTGTTCATATTCTGTTCTATCTGTTCTATATTTCCAAATTAGAAAAGAACAAAACTACAAGAAGCAATCAGTCTCCTCTGTTTTAGAGAGATCTGTCTCATTGTTTGTGTAGCATGGCAGCTTATTCTGTAAGTGATTTATATGATCAGTCATCCTTTGAACAGAAAATGTTGTGAATTGGTTATTTTGGGTATCTCATTTGTCACCCATAGCTTTTGTCACAAAATTACTGGTAAGAAAAAAAATTGATAAAAAATTTACATTTTTATTCATGAACAAGCTTTGCATGGAAAAGAAGCTCAGCTTCTTTATTCTTGGAATATAGTACTTGTCTTTAGCATAACTGTGTGCTAAATAATGCTTTGTATCTAGTTCACCTTTGTGACATTTAGAAGTGTTTGTCTACACAGAGAGACAGCTAATTTGATCTCTTTAATTTCTAAAATTTTAACACATGCCTGCTCAGCCTCACCTAAAGTCAAGACAATATTATTGATGAGATATCCTTCCAAGAGTCCTTAATGCAGTAGGGTCAGATATTTGTATATTTCAAATGGCTTGAAAGAAGTATTTCCATTTTCTCAGAAAGGCCAAAACCCTTCTTCTAGGTTAGAAGAGAGCCATACACACAGATGCACAATCAAGTTAGAATTGGGTTACTACATCCTCCTTAAGGACACAGTAACCCAAATCTAACTTGACTGTGTATCATTCTAATCATCTCTACACTTGTATCTTAATATGGTAAAAGTGGTAATCTAGGTAATAGCTTTTATCTCTCCTGATAAACTACAGCAGCAACAGGCTCCACTAAGCCTTCATTTTATCTCTGAGAAAGTGACTTCAGACAATTTTGTAAATTAAGTCAGGACTCCAATGTCCAAGTCTATCATCTTGTTAAATTTTACTGGCTACCAATTTTCTTTAAAACTGGTTGCAACAAAATGAAAACCAGATTACTGAATCTTCCTGAACCCTAAAATCTATAGGTTTATGGGAAGAAAAAAAAAAATGGAGGAAGGAGAGTTTTGTGAGTGAAGTTTGAAGACAGCTGATATTCAACAAAAGCAACCCACCAAAAAAATATAATTCTGTCTTTTGTGTTACTATCTTCTGTTTCCATGGAAACCAAGGCTGGATTGGCAAAAATGGGTTAAGTGCTTTACAGTGACAGAAACTAACCACTGTTATTTTATAACATTACTATTGCCAGTGGAAGGGAGGGCTGTATTCTAAGAGACATAGATTTGCAATGAGTCTTCTTCTTGCTGAAACTATCAGACAGCAAAAAATACCTGATACGAGAAATTTTGATTAAATACACAGGAAATCAATACAGACTATATGTAAGTCATAAGAACCTGAGAAATTCTATATATGAGAAACCAGTTAATCCCAACATCAATGACTTGCAAAATCCAATCATATGACTACTTGACTTTTCAAAACACTGAGAAAACACTCAATTACTTGGTAAATGCAGAAAAATTATTCTGTCTGTCCTCCTTTCCAGTGTGTGCCTTATTCTCAGGGGAATTTACCTCAGAGAATTTCCAGCAACAAAAATCTTCAGCATGCATTGTTATCCTGAAAACAAGTGTTATTATTTGTGTTTGAGAATCTAGACTTTTACAGGGTGGAAAAGTTCAGTACCAGTGTTAATTTTCCAGAGCTTTACTTATTGCACTAAAACACTTGCAACACTTATTTTCTTTTAGCAAGTTAGACCAGAGGTGAAAAAAAAAAAATTTCATTTCCCTCAGAAGCGTTGCTTTCTGAAAACAACAACATTCTCAGATTTTAGGTGGGTGTTCGCAATTGCTCAGAAAAAAACCAGTCACAGTATCAGAATTGGCACTCATTAAAGAGAAAGCAATGGGCTTGTGTTCTGGGAACACAACAAAATGTTAATTGTTCCAAATTCTATTTAAAACTGCTGATGGCCATGCCAGAAATGTTTTTACTTTGAGAGTCTTGTTGTGTATATCAGGCCAAGTTGAAGATACTTAAGTCATGCTTTGTCAAGTAGACTTTAGCATCCTGGAAAACAGGCCATTTTTGTGAAATATTCCACGTGCAGGATGCCTGTACCTATATGCCAACTTAGATTCCTAAGGACAATCCTTAAGCATCATCAGGCTCTTTCTCAGCCCCTGTGCACCTCCACAGATGCCTAGAGGACCTGGCCCTGAGGTTTGGTGTGCAAGCCCACCCTGAGTGGTGTTCCAAAGCCCAGTGCTGGCTCTGCTGCTCTGGTCCTGGCTTGCCTGTGGGATTTCACAGGATGAATGGGGGCCAGGTTAAATTCAGGTATTTCTGCTTCAGCAAAAACACCAGGGAGTGGCTGCTTAGACTGATGTTTAGAAGATCCCATCTGATTTATTATAGGCATCTGAAATAATGTATTTACCTGGGTTTTCCAAAAAACTAGGCTGCAGGATACTCCGTAGTGAGGCTGCTTCTTTGAAGTTGTTTGCTATGCTTGAAGTGTTTAGCTGCTGCTTGGGCTGGAGTGAGAAGAGCCTTTGCATTAAGAGGAATCATTTCCATACTTGGGATCTCAGTTTCAGGTCGCAGTGTCACTGTCTAGGCCTAGGAAATGACCATCCCTTCTGCCAGGCTCAAGGCAAAGGTTTCTCTGAGAATATGTATTAAGTTGAGCAAAACAGTGACAAATATGATGAATCAATGTCTTCTGTGGGGGCTTAGGGACAAGTAAAATAAATTCTAACTTTTCATTCAGCCTCAAGTCCAACAATTCCAGGGAAATCTTTAGAGCTTTGCTTAAAAAATCCCAAAGTAGAATAAATCTGCTTTTCCTCAGTGTCTATTGTCAGTTCATAATCCTGGGAACCTGAATGACTGAAGTACCCTTTTCATAATAAAATTAAAATTATATCTCAAAATGCCATTTTGCCTTATATAAAACTTATTCTGCCTAATGCACAATTAACTGTTAATTTACAAGATGCTGTTAATAGAATTTTATTTATACTTAAATAGAAAATGCTTTTCATCTCATAACTACTTGATTAAAATATTTTAAGAGATGGTGCAAGAATAAAGATGTTCAGAGCTGCTATTAGAACTTGTAACTTTGGTAACTCATATATGAAGGCAATATTTTTTAGCATAAATGAGAAAATGGGGGTGAAAGAGGGTAAAGCAAAGTTTGTAAAAGCAAGAATTATTATGTTCAATCAGAAGCATAGGGTAGGACTGCACAACTGGGTGAAAAGGGGTCAAAAGTATAGCATGTCAGGAAAGATTTGAAATGGAGGAGGGCAACTTTGAACTTACCCTCTGTTTTAGTTCACCACAAATGCAAAAAATAAAGTGATGTAGAGCAAAGGAGAGACATGATCAGGGATTTTTAGGGCAGTGAAAGCATAATCAGTCTAATTACATGAAAGGCAAAGAGAAAAAAGAAAGAAAAACAGTATCGCAACACTGAACATTGAAGAAAAATTATGAGAGACTCTCGACTCCAAAATCACAGTTCTTGCAAACGACATTTACTCTGGGAATGAGCAAAAGATATCAAAGTAAAAGAACAGGAACTGAAATAGTGATCTGGTAGGCAATCTAAATAAAGAAAAAGAAGGTGATAGTTATAAAAGCAGAGAGCAGCAAAATAGGTCAAAGGGAAAGCATTGAAGAAAGAGAATGGGATTTTCTTTAGAGAATTTTTAGATGGGCTCTGAGAATAGAGCTATTAGCAAGAGGATGAAATCATCACTATAAAAGAGTTGAAAAAATAGCGACCCTCTCAATTGGAACATAAAGAGGAAGGACTTTGTCACTGGTCTGTACTTGGACTGAGGAGTAGAGCAGTAAATTATCTGAGCAAAACAGGTCAAACTGGTGAAGGATCACAATGCCACCTGCCTGTGTGGTCCCAGATGGGTCCTGGTTTGCCTAGAGCAAGCAACTCCCAGCAGCCAGACTGCTGTCTGGCTGTCAGCCACTGTCCGTGATCCCTCTGATGTCCCTGTCTGATGAAGAGAAGCATGTGGGTGGAGGATACACACCAAACACCCATGAACCCAGAGCTGCCCCCATGGATGGCCCTGACTCAGCCATCACTGACCGCCTCCTCCCCACAAAAAACTGTTCTCAGCTCACCACCTCCACTGCATCTCTCAGGCACACAAATGCAGCCACCTTCATTTTTTCACTCCCAGTGGGCCTCTCCCTTTGGATTTTAAAACCACTGTTTTTACTTGGATTATACGACTGGATTATACCACTAATCATTCTTTCCATTTCCTTTCCAGGATGCTTTCAGTCCTTGCACCTCCAGTGATCCAGCTGTTTATGCCATACTCTATAATCAGTCCAGTGAGGCTGTCCTGATGTCACAAGCTATACAAGAGTGGCTTTACTGGAAAATAAATTTTAAAAACTGCTGGTGAGCTGGACATTCCTGGTTTTAGGGCAGATTTTGTACTGCCCTGCATCTCTGTAGTCCTTTATGCTGGCACAATGTGAAACACATATGCTTCCCAACTAAGCTTAATGTAAAAGAGAACACAGACTAATGGAGAATTATTGTGGCTTTTTTGTCAAGTTTTTTGTTCCTTTGTCACCTCTGTGAGAAAAACTAGCAATAGGCAAAAAAACCCCAACCCAACAAACCCAAAAAACACCAAAACCAAACCAAATCTAAATACCCCAAAACAAAATAAACCTCCAAAACCTGAATAAACCTCAATATTAACAGACACAGGAAGGCCTCTAATTGATGGTATCATTTTTTGGAGTCAGGATTACAAGAGCACTTTCATCAGATGTTCTTTCACGCTTGTAAAAGTTATGTTCGGAATGTGGAATACAAGAACTCCCAAGACACACCTCTAAACAGAGGATACAAGAAAGTGTCTTGAGAGGTACCTTTATGCAAGTTAAACTTTTGCAATAGCTCCATGACATTCAGGTTAAGCGCTTGTGGTTAACAGAACTTCTCAGGTGCTATCAAGTCAAGGTAATCCATATTGACCTTTAAATGCACTGCTGACACTGCATAAATAAATAAACACGTGAAAGTTTGTATTTGGTGGAAGGCTTAGGACACCTGGCCCTATGTCATCTTGTTTGTTTATGCACACAGAGACCTCACTCTAGCAGAGGAAAAAAGTGGCACTGCACTCCAGATGAATACTTTCCAGGGCATCACATGGTGCCTTTCATGAGATAATGCCCAGCCACAGCACCAGAGGGGATCCTTCTTCCCTTCTTTCCTTCCTTCCTTCCTCCCCCTGCTGGCATGGAGATCCGGGCTGCTTCCATCCATCACCAACCTCCACAGACCTATCCAACTTGGAAATGGAATTTTTACAGCTTTGTTGGGTTTTATTGTACCAAATGTCTAGATAAATTCTTTTTTAGAGATTTGGGGCCTGCAGCTCAGCCAGGACACCTCAGCTCATTGACTTCAATAGAGCTTAGCTGATTGATGCTGGCTTTGGGACTTCCCTCTCTGGTCAGACTTCATTCTGGTTGATTCATCTGAATGAATACAGCCTGGAGGGAAGGACTAGGAAAAATTTTAAGTTCAAAAAAGGTGAAATTGGTTTGTGTAAGATCCTGTGTGGACTTTCCAAACTGACTGTTTACAGCTCCAAAAATCTGTGGCTCTCCAAGGAAATATCTTACTGCAGTTTCTAAGTAAATTTTGGAGAAGAAGTTTCCTGAAAGTAGAAAATCTAGGATCAATGTTGCGTTCTTCATTTTCTAAAAGAGTTTAATGGGTATACCAATTACAGACATTTTAGAGAAGAATTAGTTTTTATTATAAAATAATTCTCAGTAAAACTGAATTCCCATGGTGGGAGATATCAATTAACAAATCCCACTGCAAGTATGGGTATGTTGAATTCAAATTTTTTTTTAATTGTGATTGTAGAAGATAAAGTAAATTAGTGAAGCGCTGGTTGTTGCCAATAGAAACTGATTAAAGTCTAACAAATTCTGTTAAAATGTTGATTGAATGGGTACCATGTGTTGAGACCATTGAAAAATTCTTTTGGAGCTCTGTTTCACATTATATTCTGATTCAGGAAGAGTAAAGAATCTGTTTTAAACTTAGTTAATGTAGAAGTATTGTTTTCATGGTTAAAAAAAAACCCCAAAAACAACAGTGCTAAATATTCAACAATTTTAACTACTTAGCTCCACTGACTTTTGAGATGCTTCAACATTTGGTAGAAGTGGAAAATGCTGGTTCTTCACCTCTTTTTTCTAACTGAATTTCTGCATCATGAATTGAAAGAGCACAATTTAATTTAAAGTTAGCTGCATCACCACAGTTAATTTTGTCATTCCCCCTATTAGTTTTCATATTTGTATTTTATGACAAATCTCTAAACCTATAGATGGCATTTTGAAAAGTCTTCGGGTTTTTCTCTTGCCATTTAAAATTAAGAAGACCATAAAGGTAAATTCAATGTAATGTCTAAAAGCAGTTATAATCACATAGGTATCAAGAGTAAGTGGCCTTTTGCAAAACCTGAGTGATCCTATGATAGTACAACCAAATTCTGTTCTAAGTAATTCTGCTAATCCTGGGAGATATTATGGCAGAGAAAATAAAAAGGAGGTAGTTGGTTTTTTTTTTTTTTTTTTTTTTTCCTATAAAGTTAAATAAAACAAGAAATATTCCCTTTAAATATTGTGGGTTGTTCTGTCTCATTCTGCCTTATTTTTTTTTTTTCTTATCCTGTAGGACTACACTTTTTTGTGTCTGAGTTTTGAATTGTTACAATATACGTAGGGACCTGCTGGTCAAACTAATGGGAAAGAAGCAAATGCAGAAGCATTTGAAGCTAGGACAGTTGATCTTGGAAGAGTATAGGGATGAAGGGCAGCAGTGTACAGATAGGGTGAGGCCAAGGCAAAGCTGGAACTGAAGCTGGCAAGGGACACAAAGAATAACAGGAAGGGCTCCTACAGGTAGGTTAACCAGAAGGGGAAGGTCAAAGAAGATGTACACCCTTCCCCACCATAAACAATGCTGGAAAACTGGTAACAATGGAAGAGAAGGCCGGTGTACCTAACAATTTTTGCTTCAGTCTTCAATGGCAGCCTCTCTTCCCACACCTCTCAAATGGATGGACAGCAGGATGGGGACAGGGAGAGCAAAGTCCCTCCCACTGAAAGGGAAGGTCAAGTTCATGACCACCTGAGAACCCTGAATGTGCATAAATCTATGGGGTCTGAGGAGACGAATCCTAGAGTACCAAGGGAATTGGCTGACGCAGTTGCCAAGCCTCTTGCCATGATATTTGAAAAATGGCATTTAGATGAAGTCCAGGTGACTGGAAAAGAGGAAATATTGTACACATCTTTAAAAAGGGGAGAACAAAGGACTTTGTGAACTACCCACCTGTCAGCCTCACATCTCTCCTCCAACCCAGACCACTTTGTGATTCTGTTTTAATTATAATGCATAGAGTTCTGTTACTGTTTCATGTCTATTTTATGCTCTGTCCCTTGTGCTGACTGTTAAAAATTTTGGAACAAAACCAGTACAAAAATATTGTTAATTTTTGTCTCCAACTTTTCTTTTCATGACTGAATACAATTTCTGTAGTGAGGTTTTTTTTTTTTTTTTTTTTTTTGTCCAGATGGGTAACATTATTTAGTTGCAAAGCCACTGCATTTTTTTAAGGAAATGAATTCTTATCTTGTGTACTCAAGATTCCTAGAATTTTGAGAAAAAGCTACACCTGAATGTAACCCTTTTCCCCATTTTTAAAAAATATCTGTTGAAAAGAACCAGAATCCACTAAGCCTTCATGATTCCATGAATTTTGGTAAGGAAAGTATCCTTCCAAAGCATTTTATTGCCTCAGATATTTCTTCTACTACTACAGAAAAATTATTAGTATTATTCTATATTGGTTTGGATGGAGAAGGGATTTTTGACATTTAAAAATATGAATTTCAGTTTTCTCAGTTATAACAAAGAATTCAGATTCTAAGACAGTAATCTTATTAACTAATAATCTAAGAGAAAAAAATTATCTGTTGGGGTTTATTTGTTTGTTTGGTTTTGGGGCGTTGGTTGGTTGGTTGGTTTTTATGCTTTTCCTGACATTATTCCTTAAGTGATCTGCAGGGTGAGTTAAGGGATTGCGCGTCTTTTGTATCTGTGCTCCCATCCAGGGCAGGCTACAGCTGTTATGAAGGAGAGAAATTGTGGGCTCTTTCTAATCCAGCAGTGCAGGTGGAGGTACTGGGACATGTGGGACTGTAGGCAACTTATTCCCCATGTGCCATTTCCAGTAACATTTCCAGGTTTCTACCTTTACTTATTTTTTTCATGAACATTGAGCAGAGTGTAAGCTAGAGTGAGTAAGCTAAAATGCAGCTTGCATATTGCACCCCTGCAAAGAAAAGAGAAGAAAGAAGAATTCTTTTTGGGAGTGATGCTGGTGCAAGCTAACATAAATAAATGCTGTGAACCTTCTTTTTTTTCCTCCCTTGTTCCATAGCAATAGGAATGGACATACAAGGGCAGATCAATACACTAAATAGGGCAGCTGAGTTAGGCAAGCAATATTGATATTTTGCTGTATGTTTGGGCCTGCAACAAATGACCATCATATTCGTTGAAGCCTTAAAAAGTAGAAAGGGTCTCATGCTCTGGAGGTACATTGTGTCTTGGGATTTCTGCAGAAAGGAGGTAGTTTATGCAGTTCTAAAGGTTATAATCTCCTGAAATGTTCTGCCTGTGTCTGGTAACGCTGTCCCTCACAAACTGCTCTGGACACCTGGAAGGATTAGCCTGGAGGCACTCTCCTGAGGGAAGTCCCTTTCTTTAAGAGGGTTTAGAGTAATTGCACTGAGAATTTCCTCACCGATTCAGCATGGGTCAGGACTTAAGTATTTCCTTAGTGCAGGGTTCCTCTGTGCAAAGCAACTTCTCACATTGCTCATTCCTTAGAGTGAGGAATGGTAGACCTGGCCAGGGAAAGTTTGGGGCATGGCCGGAACAAGCAATAATCTTGTGAAGAGAAGGTACACCAATAATCATACAGCTGGAAGCATTTTTTTTTTTTTCTGGCACAAGAATATACAGGATGTTGCTTAAGAGACTAGGGAATTTAGACACCTCTGAATTAGGGGGACAATGAGGGAGTTATAAATTTGTGTACACATGTGGTTAAACATGCAAAAGCCCCTCTCTGGATTTTGCTTTGGCAGCAAACCTTCAAAAAACTTGTTTCCTTCTCCGGAGAAAGGAGGGTAGGTAAATTTCTATTTCCTGTTGATTAAATTTCTCCTAAAAATAAGTATTAATTACTCAAAAAATTTTTACTATATTCACAAGTAACTTTGTGAAATTAATGAAAGCATATGAAAGGGAGACAAAGTATGAAGAGTGAAGTATAAGTAGCAGGGACATAAATGTTTAAAATTTCTAGGTCTTAGGAGACTTATGTGGCCAAACTTTTCCTATTTTTAGAGGTTAACCCATAATTTCTATGAATGTTAATCACCCATGATCTAAATCCTGGTTCCATGAAGTCAGTGGGAGTTTTGCTACCAAATTTAGCAGGAAGAGGACTGACCAAGCTGTGTAACTGTTATTTAATGCCACTGCATATGGGAAAACTGAACACATTTATTTTGATTGGAAGCAACATTATATAATAATTCCTCAACATTCTGAGGTTAGGGCTGGTAGGAAATATAGCTCTTGGGGGAAAAAGTTGCTCCAACAGATGTCATTTGCAATATATCACAATGTCAATGTTAATTCTAGTTAATATGAAAGTAAAGTGTCCAAAATAATTTAAGATGCAAAGAATAGCATTTGATGCAAGGAAACTTAAACATAAGATTGTGATATGCAAACAGGCTTATGTAAAAAAAAAAAAAAAGTTGGTTTGCCAGGGAGTTGTTCACATGAGGCTATATCATGCCATGGGTAATGCCTAAAATGAAGACTACATTGAAAAGTACCCAAAACACTGAGCCTTGGAGGACAGCTTGCCCTCACTGCTCACAGTAGGAGCAGGAAGTAATTTGTGGTACTTCAATTCAGTGGTAAATCATCCTTTCATCTCACAATGCATAGGCTTTCATTCCTTTCACCAGTGTATGATAGTGGCAGGGTAGAGTCTACCAGTTTTTCACTGGGTCTCACCCTGGATGGTCCGGAGGGTACCTTGCAGCCGTTCTGGAACAGGTACACAACACCTGGAGATGCCTTTCCCCTCTCCTAGTTTCCAATACAGATGCAAAATGCAAAAATGTCACTTACAGCATGCTTTTACCTTGAATATATCCTCAATGAGAGTACACATCCTTATGCACAGTATGTAAAAAAAAAAATCCACAAAGAGAAATCAGAGACCACTCAAAAACCTGTATGAAGCAGGTACTTGTTATAAAGCAGTATGCATTACATCTTTGACGAAAATTGAAATAATTTATTTAAAACTGGGACAACTGTGCAGTGTACTATTGTAAAATTTCTCTTTGTGTCCAAAGATATGAATCTGAATGAAAGCTATCAAGATTTCAAGAGTTCTCAATCACAGACTGATTATATATAATACTGTGCTTGTGTGATGAAAATTACTGTTGGGAGCCTGCTAAATCTCAGTAGATGTTACCCAGGGTAATAACCTTGACCAGTTTACTTCTTTCTAACATAGTGCATTCATATTTAGATGTGGTATATCTAGGATACCATCTAGACTATATTCCTTCACATGCTGGGAAATAAAAGAACAGCCTTCTCAAATACTCTTTATCTCTTAAGGACTTCATTTTTAAAACAGAACTGATTGTGACAAGCATCTAAGTAGATCTCTTTCTTCCTTCTGACTGTTTCAGGCCAATAAGGCCAGTTCCCACCAAGGCACAACGTGGTTTTTGGTACACTGGTACACATGGAAGAGATATTTTGCACATACATGAACAGCTATCGTGGTACTTTTCCCTGCTTGAGGTACAGTGAGGTTCAAACAGTGCAGATGCTGGGCTGGAGTTCTGACAGAAGATGGAGCCCTACATGCCCCCTTTTATGACACTGCTGTACCTGTCTGTGTGAAACAAGCCTTTCATAATACAGGTTGAGGAATACATTCAGTGCAGGGGGCTTGTGTGCAAGCTGCAGTGTAAGCTGCAGACTGAGCTCTGGGTGACAGAAGCCCCGGGCAAGGGGCAGGGAACTGCCAACCCTTTGTACAACAAAGAGCTCTGGAACCTGTGTCACAGCCAGGTGACCATCACCGAGAGATGCAGCAGAAACCAACCACCCCCAGAGTGGTGCAGCTGCAAAGGGCTTCGGTGCCTCTCAGGTGGTGCAAGTGTGACTCTCAGATTGGCTTCTGGATGCTCGGACAGGGATGTTTCCTCAACATACACCTCCTCTGAAATGTATCTGAAAGGGCTTGATTCAGAGAAGGAATAAGAAAGATGCATGTGGGCTGATTGGTGACTAAAGAATGGGCCATAGGGCAAATACTGATCAGTCTTGTCTTCCTTGTCCACACTTGAGGTGTTTATTGTGGCTGTAAGTGGGATCCTGGACAAACCCGACCTTGGGCAGAGTCCTGTCTTGCTGCTGCTGACAGCTGTTCAGTAAGAGCTGTCCAGGAAGCAGAAGGCTTTAAAGACTTTCTTACTTCCAAGGTGTTCCCATTCTTTCCTTTTAGGCCAGAAAGGCTTATCTTCAGTAGCCAGCAGTCTTGGCAGGAAAAACGAATACTTATATTCACATATGAATACTTTCATTTGCACATGAATATCAGTATCACTGTGAAGGGCAGGAACTCCACAATACCAATGATATCAAAAATCTCCTTGCATGAATAATAACAGAGAGATGATCAAGACAGACAGATGATCTTGCCAAACTGAAACACAAGGAAGAACATACTGAAGCATTTGTGAGTAAATTGCTCCTTTCCTTATATAGCACAGCTGCACAGAATTTTCTGTAATGAGTTTGCTATTTTTAAACTTTTGTAGAGAATTCCAGTTTGTTATACTGACTCCTATGTAGTCTGAGTAATAATTTATAACAGCATAAAGACTGTCTACATTTTAAGAAAGAGGCAGAGCCAGAGTAAAGGTTGAGCCTACAGCCTGACTTCTGCATTTCATGACATTTGAGAATTTGATTTATAATCCTTAATGTTTCATTAACATAGGCACATAATTTCCTAGAAACTTCACATCAAATTTAAGGAAAAAAAAAGAAATTAAGAAGTTCTGAGTGTAAAATTATTGATTTTTTATTATAAATTCTTTCCTCTGTATCTTGCATTGCTTCCACAAAGAAAACCAGATTGTGCTTTGTAGCACTATTGTCCTGTGACTTTGGAAGGAAGAAAAGATCTGTTCAGCAAAAGGCAGGTGCTGCTCAGAAGAATATAATGCTTTTCTCCTCAGTGCATACTGACATCTGCAAAGGATGAAGGAAGGAGCAATCCATCCTCCAACCAGTAAATCGGAGGAGGTGGACAGGCACTTAGCAGCAAGGATTCTGAGTCTAGGGTGTGGCAGGCTTCCATGCTGGAAGGTGTACATGAATTTCCTCAGCCACACTGGGGAGACAGACTTGCTCTTAACTGCAGTGACAACTCCTTAGATGTGATGGTAACTGCATTGTTTACTGTAGTAATTACTGTGGTTTCTAATATGGGGAAAAAATTTACATTCAAACATGGATTCATGGGTGTTGTATCCCTCTGTGATTTTGCTTGGTTTTAACTACATTCCTCCTTTGGGAATAAAACAAAATTACTAAACACACAGGCACACACACAATTAAAAAAAAACCAAACAAACTCATGTTGTATTCTGAGATTTCCTAGGATTTGATTTCTAAGTTCAAATTTTTTTAAATTTTATTTTGACTGTATTAAAACAACAACAACAACAAAAAATAGCAAACAAACAGAAAAACAGTTAATTATCAAACAGGTATGGTTTCCTCCACAATTAATGAATCATGTAAGCATGTCTTCTGGGCTCCTGATTTTTCTTTAGAAGAAACTGAACATTTTAGTCTTTCAGATAAATAGCATTGCAGGAGGTTAAACAGGCCATGCTCAGTTCAAATTTCAGCTGGTAAAGCTAAGCAGAAAAAACCTTGCCAACTTTTTTGCCGGAATAATCCACTTAACTGCTAGTTACTTCACAGCCACTGCCTGCTTACTTCCTATTGATTCACTGAGTGTTTGAATTTTTCCCTCTTCTCTCCTGTGGATGTGTTACTGGAGTTTGAACACTCTGAAGAAGGGAAGTCATTAACTTTTGGTAAGTACTCAGGTCCCTGACTCTTCAAGGTAAACCTGTCTACTTTACATTTGCTTTATGAAATTTGGCTTATGAAAAGCTTACTTTTTTATATGCTGGACTTCTTAATAACGGTTCAGAGGGGAACCTCATAACAGTTTAGGCTAGATACAGTCCTACAAACAAGAAAATACAAACCCAAAAAGATACTGCATTTTTATTTTATCATTTATGTATTTCCTCCCTTTCTTTTTTCTCTTTCAAAATATTTTAGCCAACTGCTCCATAGCAGTACTAGGTGCTAATTATAAATATCATGCTTTGCCACTTGCATGAAAAGCCCTCTACAAATTCTCCTGACTTCAGCAGTGGTAGACTGAGGCAACACTTCTGTCTGAGACAAGCCAAGGTGGCCAACAAGTTCTGTTGCAGTTCTTTTGGTTTGGAAATGGCTGGTTTTGCTTGACATTTGCACAACCTAAGGTAAAAATAAATATGCTACTGTGAGGTCAAAAACCTTATTAGACCCCTGTCCAATTTGTTGTAGTCAAGATAGACCACCTGTAAGGGCAGAAGAGACCTGTTGCTGGCAAGAACTAGTTTAGTTTTAGGGAAATAACATTGATTAACCTACTGATGCTGCTGGAGATTGATTTGAATGCCCCAAGGAAGCTAACTAATAATATACACACATTTTCATTCTCTTCCAGTAGATTGACACAGCAAGTGTGTCAATACCTTTAGGAGTCTTTAAAATGCCAGAGGGACAATGTTGCAATTACATTCCAGAATATTTCTACACTGTACATCCTTTAGTAATTGCTTCCATTATTTCTGTCAGCATTCCCCAAAATGTTTCCTACCTTGTCCACACTGCCTATACAAAATTTTCCAAATTGCTGCACTTTTTCTGGTGAAATATTAAATAATTTTCTTTCTGTTCACTGAGGAAGGAACAGGAAGTTTCTCACATAACACATATTCTCAACAACATGGATAACCACAGAAAATAGATGTTATTACTATTGTATAGAGTAACCCACAGTATATCATAGCTGCATCTCCATCTATAATCAGTTTTCCTACTGTCTTCTGCTTTACCAGGTTGAGAAAAGATTTCAACAGCTTCAGCAAAACATCATAGTTGCTTCTATTGTCACTGAGCATTCCTATAGGATCTTTGTGAGATGTGTGCTGAAGGCTGCAAGAGGAAGTGATGGATATAGAAATAGAGTTCCCAGTGCTGCAGATACCATGCCTGAAATAACTGAAGAGTTAAAATTTATGGATGCTTCATTTGAAGTGCAAATTACTTTATCACAAAATTCTTTTCAGGAACTGAGGCAAAAAGATTTTCATAGAATGGTTACCAAGAATTCAAAGCAAGTGTAAAGGACTGACTACACTTAGTTATTAAGTTATATATAATTATTTTAGACTGTGCCTGTCTTCTGCTATAGTGGCTTCTTCCTTTCAAAATTAGCTGTCAGACCTTCTGCTCTGTGTTAGCCTGTATTTTCACATCCATTTTATAATGAATAGGATAGAAACTTCCTCTCTGGAAAAGACACTTAAAATTCATCATCATGGAAGTACAAAAGTACAATTCCTTTATCAAGGGATTCCTATGAACTTTTGCAACTCATTTTGGGATTGTGGCACCTCCACGTCACCCTCTCTTAATATAGCTAGTAGGAAACTGTGACTTTCTTAAACTTCCTCTACCCTTGCATGCAGAAAAACTATTAACTTGTACAGAAAGCAAGTATTTATATCCACAATTGAGGATTCTAATACAGACTTATTTTTTCAGAGATGAATTAAACGACTTGATTTTGAACTGAAAGCAGCCGTATTATGCAATGCCTATTAGCCTTCAAATTTGTGTTGGAAAGGAATTAATGAGAGTTATTCCCCTTTTCCATGCTCTGACTTATTCCAACATTGGTGTCTCTGAAATCAGCTGTAAATGTCCTTGGCAGCTATGCAAACAAAGCTTGCTGCTGCAGCCTAAATTGTATGAGTTGCTGAGCGCTGCTGGAGAGAGGCAGAACACCTTCTGCTGCCATTGTCTTCAGCATAAATTGACAGTGACACATCACCCCTTGCATAGCTCACTGGGCTGCAGGGCTGGGTTTATAATTAATTCACGGAGTTTTTTATATGCCTTGTTCCAGACCATCAATAAGAAAAATATGCTAAAATTTGGTGAGAGGGAAAAAAAAGGTGACAACAATATCACAGGTTAAATCTGGAGCTTGTGTGAATCAGCACAGCACAGCTGATTCCAGTGATGCTGCATCAATCTGTCCCTGCTGAGGTTCTGCTTAAAAAATTTTAATGGCTATCAATTCAGAAGAAATACTTCAGATATATTGCTAAATAATGGCTTAGATGCCACAGCAAGAAACAGTATCATGCCACTTATTATGCCATTTTAAAACAATATAAGCCATGTGTGAGAAATTAAATCTGTCACCCTGGGAAAGAGTTCAGGCTGTCAAAATGGTAATAGAAATGAAATTCAATTACCTACTTTCTATGTTGCGCATGGTAATTCCCCAGCAAATACTAAAGGAAATTGAAGAGGAGATTATCTTGTAAAGTGTTTCTATAATATAATTATTATTTTAATTATTATAAGGAAAATCCATACAATTCTGCAGAAAACAAGATGAATTTTATTAGACTTGCAGCTGTTTGTCCTGCTGAGATTAGCTGCCATTGATCATGGCCGCCACACTGAAGGAAGCCACAAGCCCACTTCTGTAGATTTTCCTCATGCTCAGCCTCTCTGTGGCAATAGTCTGGGAAGGATGAGACTGATGTTGAGCTCTCAGTACCCCTAGAAGAAGGAAGCCACCAGGGAAGTAACTGTAGTCCCTTTGTCTCATTCAGCTCCGTACTCTTTCCTTGCTGGAGCTGGTTCAGCAGCACCCTCAGTGTCAGGATCCCTTGAGTGCCAAACACTATTGAAGGGCCAGTGTCTCCCAGACTAGGTAGGAACTGACCTTCATTTTCCTGTATGACTTCTCCCACAGTGAAGAGTGGAGCTCAGAGACTATCCTTGGCCAAATTTCACTGTGCCATGAGGAGTGGAATGGTGCAGCAGGAGGTACTTGGAGATCCCATTTCATAGTGCAGCTTCAGAATGAACTATAGCCCATAGGCTAGCACTGCAACCAGCAGTCATGAAGACCCAGACCTCAATGTGTTTGCTAGTCACCAAGATTTTGCATGAGGGAAAAGAGCACCTCAATATAATATGCAGAATGAAGAGTCAGCTTTGATTTAGGCTCCTTTGTGGATTTAGTCCTAAAGTAATTCATACATAGTCTGTATGTAAAAGTAAAAGACACACTGCTCTTACTCAACAATGAAATTAGGATTCCTCAAGGCAGAAATTTTTACAAGTGATGGTGGTGTCAAGTGTGTTATAGAAGAGTTCAATTTTTTTTCCAGGTCAAGTTTGTACAAGAAAAAAAGACAAGACAATCAAAAAATAAAAATAAGATAAAAAAGAGGTCATAACCTGCTGATGCTCTCAAAGATTGGTATTTCCTATCCTATCACAACTGCATAAGAACCAGCACAGAAAACTTATTGTGTTTTACATGTCAAGAAAAATACCGAGAACAATGAATGTCTCACTAAGTATGGGATGAAACAGTATGGTTTGAGTTCAGAGTTATGTATTCCCAATCTACTTAATCCACTTCAAGATTTTATGTTACCTTCCCAGATTCTTAAAGGGAACAAATTGGAAGTTGTGCCAGAGATTTTAAGACTAGGTTGTGATTTGTGTGTGCAGTTCACGTGGTGGAGAGGCAGCATTGGTGGGTACAGCAGTGCAGGGGAGATCAAGTAGCTCATGTGTGTGAACCCAGTTTGCCTTTGCACTGTGGACTGCAGAGTGCCTTACCTCTAAGTGACCCCATGCTGAGATCTGTAGTGCTTGACAAGACCCTTTCTGATGCTTGAGCTAAACTGTTTACAGCTTCCTTGCTAATTGCTCTACTCCTCTGAAGCCTCTAGCACAGAGATGCCCTGATTATTAATGGCTTTCTTGTCAGCATCAAGAGGTCTTGGTGGTACTTAAAATAGAATGGATAGTGTTCAGGAAACCTAAGTCCTCATCAAATCTAATTGTGAATTACAAGGGGAGTTTACACCATGACATGAAGTCAGACCCATTCTGAACAGGCCAGTCTCAGTAGCAGAAGCAGTCAAGCTAGAGCACAGGGTCTTAGCAAACTAGCCCCACAGGCTGGTTGTGCTTATAAGCTTGAGCCTCACTCTGAAAAGGCTGATTTTGGGTTCACAGTATTTCAGTATGTGTAGATGTATTGTTAGCCTAGGGGTAGCTTGGGGCAATACACATGAGGCTGCACTGCAAGGAAGCAAGTGCTTCCTCTTTCTCAGTATCTTCTGATACTTCTCTGTATCCCAGTTACTTCATGGACACTCTTAGAAAAGGGTTTAATTTTATCTTCTTTTGCTTCTTTCTCTAAGCACATTTTGCATTTCCTGGTTATTTGGTGACATGGGAACTCAGAGCATAATTACCATTTGGAGCTGAATTAGAGTGGCCAGTCAGGATAAGGAAAGTTGCATGTCAATAATATATCGATAAAGAAATAATTATATAGAGCTAGATCATGCCCTCAAGGGCATGCCTTGTGTTGGGAAGAGTTTTCATGGCGTGAATTGAATGTACTCTTACTTGGCATGCACAGCAACATGGAAATTGTTACAAAAGCTGACACATCGTGCCTCTGGCTGAACCCTGGTCAGCCACCATGACTTCCCAGAGGAACAATTAGGTGTGGTGCTTGTGCTCCTCCAGTCATCCATGCCATGAGTCTGCCTGACTCATGTGCTACAGGGGAAAGCTCCTTATTACTTCGCCTTTTGCTCTGGCCATGGAGACAAACCAGTGCATAACTAGTCCTGCTGTGGTCAAACAGTTGTATTATGTCGAGAAGGTCCAGAGGAAGAACAAAGTATAGTAATTTCCATTCCAAAAAGAGAAGAAAACTCAAGATCTTACTGATTTATATCACTTTATGTAGATAAAGCTATGGGGTTGCAACTCCCTTGTTGTTTAAGCCCTCATAGCAATGAAGTATTTAAGAACAGGAGGAAAACAAGTACTGCAACCAAGTAAATCTAAGGCAAATCCTCACAGCTGAGATGTGGTCCACACAATACAGGAAACATGATTTAAGCTTGGCTATTCAAAATGTCTTTGTTTGTTTGTTTGTTTTATGTATTGAAAGACAATAATGGCAAGGCTCTTTGAAGACCTAGGCGAAGGTTTTAAGTGTGGCCAAGGAATTTGCTCTTTTTAAAGCAAGATCTGGAAGTACTGAAAATTGATTCTATTCTCTTAGTATAAAGTTTGTGCAGCTTTGAGTCCTCAGCTCTAAGTGAACAAACAATGCTGAAAGACAGTTACTTAATGGAGCATCACAGAGAAACAGAAATGGAAAAATACATTAAAATGGAAAAATACATTTAGAAGTTAAATAAGTCAAAGTTCTTATTCGAGTTTATATTTCAATGTTGAATTTCACATAGGAGTTTCATTCATTTAATTTTTCTGCTTTTCTTATGGCCTTGGAAGGTCCTTGGATCTAGACAAGCTTAAATTAGATTTAAAAAGATTTTAATTTTAGAAATTCTCCAACACGACACATTTAGGTGATATTATGCATCGTATGTGCTTTTTTATGGCTAAATCTGTTTTATTGGGTTTTGGTCATGTTTATGTAAAGTTTCCTTTTAATAACTGTATTTCTCAGATGCCCACCCCTCAGTTACTTTTATGGGGATGTTATATGATTTCTAAGATAATTTTCAAATAGACATTTTAATTATCTGTTTTTATAAGATATAATAATAATGTGACAACTGCCAGGACATTGCAGCCTGTGTCATGCAGGCAGCCTTCTATGAATTCAGAACAATCAACTTTACATCTTACACCTGTAAACAACAAAAAGTGCCAGCAAAGCAGCATCATAGTCTATCTTGATGGTATTTTCAAAGCAAGAAAATCAACAATATGTTTCCATTTTGTAAGTTCTCTCTCAGCCCACTTCTGAATGTTCTCAACTCTTCTTTCTGGTGTAGATGCAAATTTGCCATGTGATAGCAGGCCCATCAAAATACAGGAAAGGAAACAAGACAGGCAGCAGAGCAAACTCTGTAGGAGGTTAAGGGCATGTATTAGCATGGCCATTTTCTTTGTCAGCAATAGCACAACAACCCTTTCATTAACACTCTTTACCCCTCTAGTTGGAGGACTTCTTCCCATCTGATTTTGTTCCTTCCAATTTCAGTGTTACTGCATGGGTCTTTGAGCAACCTTGTCTGGTGGAAGGTTCCCCAGTCCATGGCAGGAGGGTTGGAAGTAGATGATGATATTCAAAGTCCCTTCTAACACAAGCCATTCTATGATTACTGTATTTAGTTATGCATGGAAACACACGTACACATTCAAGAGCAATTCAATAAGTGAATGTCTTCCAACATGACGAAATTATTAAAGTAAATTCCAGAAATCTCAGCATATGAGAGACACATGGATGGAAAAGACAGAAGGTGGAAATTGATAAAGAAGACTTGCAGGGAGGAGACCACAAAGTTCAAAGACCTTAATGACGTCTTGGTGGATAGAGTAAGAGAGATAGATTTTGAAGGCTAAGACCAGAGAAAATACATCAGAAGTAGTAGATAGCCATGGTCAAAGACAGGATTTTGAAAGTGGGAAAGTGCATCATTAGTTATTTATGTAATCCTGTCTCACAATAAAAGCAAGATATCCTGCTAAATGCCTTTTATACTTTTTATACTATTAATTATTCTGCCATTCTTAAAAGTAAGGCTAGCACTGAAATTCCTGTCAGTCAAAGATTTGCAATACATAGAATAAAAAAGAAAAGGAAGGAAAGAAATTGAAGTTAAATCTGTAAGCAAGCTTTGTCTTCTGTAACCCAGCCAGACTTTCTGCCCTATTGCTTGTCATCGAACAAATCTGTAC
Organism: Onychostruthus taczanowskii; assembly: GCF_017590055.1. Lineage (NCBI taxonomy): Eukaryota > Metazoa > Chordata > Aves > Passeriformes > Passeridae > Onychostruthus > Onychostruthus taczanowskii. The sequence continues at coordinate 7,732,569 of NW_024499351.1, forward strand.
AAATCTGAAGTGAAAAAGCAACTAGGGCTTTACTGATATTTATTGAAGATATTTTTGTGCTATGTACAGGGATACTGATTTCCAAGGATTTGTCACCATTGAAATTATCTTGCAGATTACTACTAAATGAGTTGATATTTTACCATAGAAATATGCTTGCAAGCAGAAATAATTAATTTGGATACCCTCATTAGTTTCAGTTTTTTAATGAAAACCTGTTTATTTCTTTATTCACATTTGGAAGTAGCAGGGGAAATAACCCACAATGAGTAATTTATTTAACAAATTTTGCCAGTCTTTTCTCTGCTGCCCATGAATTGCCACAAATATATGAATTCTAAAAAGCACTCATGATTTGAAGCTATTAGCATATTTCAACAGAATTTATGAATAATTCTTGCCATGTGTATCAGTAAAAAAATAGCATTACAGATTGTAACAGGCTTGTGTAAACAAGGGTGAATTAAAATGTATCCGATAACTTTTTTGTTAGTACTTGCAAATATTTTCCTAGTGAGGATTTATATCTTGACTAGTAGTGAAAAATATTAAATGCAATCCATCTAACCTGAAACCAGCTGAGGTGCTTCCACGAGGATGTGACTGTCATGGAGCCAATGCCAACACAGGCCAACAGCCCAAGTGTCCACAGAGAGGTCTGGGCAGGATTTCTGAACTTTATTACCTTGCCCTGGGCAGTCAGGCTAGCCAGGGCATGGCTAGTTCAGACAAACAAGGTGTACCCTTTGATTGCACTGGTTGGCATAAAGTCACTCTGGGCTGAATTTGAGCTCCAGAAGCAAGGATGAAATGCCCTGATGTGCTCTGTCCCAGGAGGAGCCCCGGGTCAAAGACAAAGCCTGCTTTTTGCACTAGACTTATCTCTTAGGAATATTGAAAATTTTACTATTACTGAAAATCATAAGCCTTCTTAGAAAGAAATCAGGAAGTGCAGGGAACATTTTTGTTATTAAAACTGCTATTTACTCTTACACAGCCTGGCAAAAACAGGGTATTGCAGCATCTGGAATATCCCTGAGGGAAGTAATCTGAAGAGCCACTTTCTTGAGCATGTTTTCTACACCTCTTGTTTAACTACTTCACATACTCATTTTCCAATCATCATAGCCACATTAGTTAATAAATTAAAACACTGGCAGCACAAAAGAATACTATCAAGTTTGTACAGACAGTTATTAGCATGGCCATGGCCAAATTGTTTCACTTGATTTATTTCTTAGTCAGAAACAGTTTCAGCAAATACATCAGCATTCCATCTCAACAAAAAGTATTTATTTCCTCCTTAGCAAAGAATCAAGTTGATAATATTCTGAATAATATATTATCTATACCCATCCATCCATTCACCCAGAACTCAATTCTCTAAGGCTGAGCAATGTTTTATGTTTAAATTTCTCTGTTTGCATTTCTCTAAGGGTAAAAAAGATCTTTACAAAACACTGAGTCAAAAGGGCTTATTTTCATCCAGTATTGGGAAGGGATTTCTCATTCTCTTAAGTAGGCAAATTTGTATATATTAATTTACCACTTAGATCTGTGTCCCTTAAGCTCTTGTCTTGCAGTTACTCCAGCACCTATTTCAGTATTAATCCTACCCCTTGCATTTTGCCCGATGGGCCTCCTATTGCTTTGCTTTTACAACATCTCATATTTTTCATATTCACGTTCAGAATTTTTACTGCCCCTCACTGCATTGAAGGCTTTGGGTTTCTTTTCACTAATGGGCCCTTTTTGAGAGGGAGATATTATTCAACTTTTAGCCTTGTCTATTGTAGGGCCATATGGCACACTGTTTCTCACCCTTGTCAGTAAAAGTATATGCAATGAAGGGGCTTTCTGTTTTTTTTTTATAAATGAACATAGTTTACTGAGTCTCCCATTGCTTTAGAGATTACACGTGATCCCTGAAAAGCAAATGCAGCAATCTGTGTAACAGCTGTATAAATCAGCAGATGGAAATAGAAGTGAGGTGTAGGAATTAAAAAAAAACCAAAACCCATAGGGCAGTCAAGACCTTGAGAAAAAATTAGTGGGCAAATAGGAGAAGTGAAAATAAAGGGGATAAAAGAGAGCAGCCTGAAGCAAAAAAAAAAAAAAAAAAAAAAAAAGAAAGCTGAATTGAACCTCCCTACAAGGTGAGATAGTTGCTTTACAAGAAACTATGGCTGGTCCTCTGACTACCTTCAACATATTCTCCATTGTGCAGAGATTGCTCCTCCATTAGAAACACACTGAACTACAGCTCTTGTTCAGACTGGGAATTTCCCTTGTGTTTTCAGAGACTTTTTTCATGGTGGTTGAAAATAAGTGCATGCACAATAGCTTTGAGGCCTGAATTTTGAAACTAGCAACTCTCTTTTTATATGCAGGTAAGTGGAAAACTCAGGACACAGCTATAATCTAGCTTAGGTACACAGAGAGAGTCAGTACTGCCTGAGTGCCTGAACTTCTCACACGACTGCAAGAGGGATTGCTCCCAGCTGCTGAGGAAGGCTAAAGCGCAGATAACCACATGTAGAGGCATGTGTACAGACACAGCTATTGCTTTCTATCTTTTCTTATCTTTTTCTTCATGGGAGTCTGGCTTTTCCTTGTGCTTCATGTGTTTACACTGTTATTCGGATGGCAAAAGTGCATGTGGGTGGCAGAGAGAACTCCAGGATGGCCTTCTCTGCCCAGACCATGTGAGGGACAGTATGTCCTGCTAAGGTGACTGTGCACAGGTAGGTGATGAGTCTAGCCTTGGGAGCAGGCTTGGAACAGTCAGGGAGAACAGGCAAAGCCAGAAGGGCCACTGAACTTGCCCAGTCATGGGGGAGCTGTAGATGGAGAAGGAATGTCGCTGAGATCTTCCAGGATCTCCAGACTCTGTTACTCTTGGATTATCCTTCCTTACTGAAACAGGAGAAGCACCAGTGTCTGAGACCCAGAGAGCGAAAGTGAGAAGGGTTTCAGAAAGTTCACATTCTTAAAGTATGTGTGTATGCATAGACACATCTTTCAAAATTTACAGAGGCAAGTGTATATAAATTCCTGTATTTTGTTGGGAATCTTTCCTCATAGAAGTGTGTCACATACATTTAAAAATCTAGTTTCCTTTTGCTTTTCTGATGCCAAATGAAAGCAAACTAGAATGTAACTATGCTGGAAACAAATAATTTACATCCAAGGAAATGCATTAGTAAGTGACTACAGTTTTCATGTGATTGCAGTCATGAAGAACAATGTTCTGTGTCCCTATTGTAGTTTATTTCTGCAGTAAATTGCAGAAGCAGGTTTTCCATCTTTATATGTTTCCTGGATGTTGGAGTTCTTTAATTCTTTGGGAACATTTATAAATATAGCTATCAAGGTCTAAAATATATCTACATTTACCAACATAACTTTGGAAAACTTTGCTTTTCATCTTTAAACATAAAAATCTGATCATTTATGGAAATTCATGAAAATTTAGTTTTTGTAGAATGTGAGAGTTATGGTCCTGAGATGATTATGAATAATATTGCTACTCTCTCATAGCTCTATTAAAATACTTTATTGTCTTCACTTGCGCTTAGTTCTGCAAATTGCAGCCAACCTCAAATTTTATAGTTTTTATATTTACCAGTCTTGTGTTTATTTTATTGTGACTTTTTATTAAATCTCTTTGTGCCTAATTTGTGAATTACTGTTGAAGCTCATCAAAATAATCTAGTTCAGTTACTACTCTTGTTGGATCAGGAACTCTTGTTGTTAATGGTTACATTCCCTGCATGGTTATTCATGCAGTCTTTTTTATTCTGTGAAAAAAGAGAAAGTGCCTACTGACTGCAGACAGAATAGAGAAATTCTAAAATTCCAGAACTTTAAATAAAAAAAACCCAATCCTACCAAAAAAGAAACCTTAAAAAAAAAAAAAAAAAAAAAAAAAAAAAGAAGCATATGCTAAATTTTAATGTGAATGAAACACATTACCTTAGCAGTGCTAAATGGTCTCTCTGGACTGCTCACTGTAGCTCTGGAGACAGTTTGAAAGAACAGGATATTTCCAAAGCAATGAAAAAGTACCAGCCTCCTTCCAGAGTTAAAAAAAAAAAAAAAGGGAGAGATGACATTAATGAGTGAAGTGGACTTCATATTTATTGTTTTCAAAAATAATGAACTTATTTGTATTGACTTTCCATACCAAGGCTACTGCTTCACTTCAAATGTGCCCTACTGAAATCTGAGGAACTACCGACTATAACGTACAGTTAAATTAAGGGCAAGTAGTAAAATATTCTAAGAAAAAAGATGGTAATCCAACAAATTTTAAACTAAGGAAAATAAATTAATAAATTTATTTTAAAAATACCAATTTATTAAAAAATAAATTAACAATTTTAAACTAAGGAAAATAAATTAATTTTCACAGGTAGAAGCAATGAAACATTAATCTATTTATACATTCATTCATTTCTTTTGAATAGCAAAACAATCACAATGAATTTACAAGATGCAAAAGGCAAAAGCTTTCTTTTTAAAACCTGCAAACTTTAAGCACGCACCAACTTGTGTGTGTGAAGTTAGAGTATCTTGTGCACTCATACAAGTATGCAAATATGCAAAATAAGCACTGGCATCCTTCACTTGCCATTTCTATTAACAAATGCTCAGAAGCCGAGTCTGGGAGGTCTTTGAAGATTCAGTTTGGCCAAACAGCAAACAAGTAAGAAGTGTGACATTAATTTCTAAGAACATGAAAAGTTTTCCTCTGCCTCATCCCTTTCTGAGATATGAAGAAAAGAGTTTCAAGGCTTTAAAATTAATGTGTTTAAAATATCAGAGAGACTGGACTGTTGGATCTGTTGTATATTTCAGTCCAATAGGAGGTAGAGTTATTTATGAAAAAAGGAGTGTAATCAGAGGAGAATCCTTTTATGTGTTTGCATTTACACATAGAATGGAACTCTTAGAAACTTACAGTATTGCACACAGAATGGGTCAGGTTAGAAGGGACCACACTGGGCCATTTGGTCCAACCTCCCTGCTCAAGCAGGGCTACCCCAGAGCACATGGCACAGGGCTGAGACCAGATGGTTCTTGAATATCTGGAGATTCCACAGCCTCTCTGGACAATCTGTTACAGTGTGTGGTCACCTGCACAGTAAAGAACTTCTTCATGTTCAGGTGGAAGTTCCTGTGCATCAGTTTCTGCCCATTGCCTCCTGTCCTATTGCTTGGCACCAGCGAGCAGAGCCTGGCTCCATCCTCCTGGCACCTCCCTTCAGATACTCCCAGGCATTGATGAGGTCCCCTCTCAGTGCCTCTTCTCCAGGCTGAACAGGCCCAGCTCCCCCAGCCTTTCCTCATCAGAGAGATGCTCCAGAGCCTCAGTCACCTTTGTTACCCTCCACTGGAGTCACTCCAGGGGCTCCATGTCTCTCTTGTCCTGAGGAGCCAGGGCTGGACTCAGCACTCCAGATGTGCCTCACCAGGGCTGGGCAGAGGGGCAGGATCACCTCCCTTGACCTGCTGGCAGTGCTCTTCCTAATGCACCACAGAGTACTGTTTTCCTTGCTAGTTCCTTTCAGTCTTTCTCCTCTAGTTTCTCAGTCTCTGAAATAGCTTCACATCTCAGCTGTCCTTCATGAGGTCTGTCTGCTTTTCCAATAAAAATATAGCAACAAAATCTTCCTTTCTGCTGTCCTTCAAACTTCTATCTTTTGCCCAAGGCAAAGAAGCAAGGGTAGAACACTTGATTCACTACATCAAACTGTGCAACTGTCTTCACAAAAGCCTCTCAATAATGATAATAATCCTTTCACTATATATATATATATATATATATAGTGTAGCTGTGTGTGGAATTAGGTAAAATATTCATTTATTTAATCTTTTCTTATAAACACCAGTTTTGTTTCTCCTCTGTGCTTCCTCAGACACCAAAGAGCATCCTGACTCACACTATTTGTACATCTACTCTCTAATGCAAATAGGTGATCAGTGAGCTCAGCCTCTCTGCTAAGCCTGTGGGGAGGAAGGATTGGCTGGTAAAAAGGAAGTGTAGTTCGAATCATAGCTCTCCATTTTGCTCGATAAAACATCACAGGATACGAGGCTGAAAAATGAACAGCCCCTTCTTTGTGTAGTGAGCATGAAAGGTTGTACAAACAGAAGTCATCTGTTTCCCATTTGTCACCCTTTCACCACAGCACGGGGCTCTGGCTTGTTGCATATCTTTGAAGCAAACTTTAGGAATCAAGCTGTACACATGTAAGCTAAGACACTCAAAATGCAGGACTATTCCTCTGATGAGGAACTTTTGCTGGTCCTTTCTTTCCCCTCTCCCACCAGAAGTCCTGTGTGAGCAATTGAATACCCACTGCTAGTGTCCTGTCCCACTTCTGAGCTCAGTTCCCAGGCAGCACCAGCCAGGCACCCAGCTAAGGGATCAGCATCCCTGCAGGCATCTGATTGCCTGGCTGCCATTAGCAGGCATGTTTGGGAAACTGCTTCCAGGTACCTGCCTTCTGGCAGCTGATTCTCACCCGCTGGGTTATGTCTCACTGCTAATCTACTGCTTGATCTATTAATTTGTCCATCTGCTGACTCATCTCTCTTGCCATTGCACCTGATGGATTAAATAGCTCAGCTAACTCTTTCACTGATAGGTTTTATTCACAACTTATCTACTGAATCCATGCGCACTGCTGTTTGCTTTTCTGTTCCTCTAGGCAGCTAACTTAGATGGTAACTGATTATCCTCCTTTTAAACAGGCACTGTTGCTGACTCTGCTTCCTTAGCTAATAATTTCATTGAATCAGCAAGATTCCTTCTGTCACCTGCTAAACTGTGCTTTTGACTCCTTGGGTCCTTCCCTGTAAACTCATGACCCTGTACATTTGCTCTCTCATCACCTCTTTAATAGTATTCCCTTCTTCATACTCTCTTTTCTTCTTCTTGCCAGTTCCTTTCTCATAATTTCTTTCATGTCATTTGTCATTCATACTGTCCTTCCATTTTGTCCCTTTGACTGCCACATCACACTCTTGACTACCCTTTTGACACCAAAGCAGTCCTTTCCTTCTTTTATCATTCCATTATTTGTCAGCATGATTTATAAATTTAATCTAATTACATAAATTATCCTTGTAATTACACTACAAATGTGTTTTTTTGATACTTGTAATTGTCATGAATCCACAGGTTGGAAGGTCTGTAATCTGACCAACAGCAACTGTACAATACAACTTAATTATTGAACCTGGAGTGGAACAGCATTTGTATGAAGAAGAAGAAGACCTGGAGGATAATATAATAACTCAAAAAAAGTACATGAATCCCTAGTAATAATACACAGAAAAGCAAAGCAAAAGCTAATTACCAGAGCTGATGAATAGATAATTTTAAACTTGTTAAAATACGCTGAAGCACACAGGCTGCAAAACAACCAGCTTTTCCTTTTGCAATAAAGTAGAAAATTGAAAGCAGTTATATTTTTCCTGTCCTTCTTCTTTTTTAAAATGTTGCATTTTCTTTCATTTATGAATGTAAATAAGGGACTAATCAAGTTTATACCTCTCTTTCTAACCTCTGAATAATTTTGCAAAATGCATGCAAGTTTTCAAAGCTACCCAAAGGAAAAATAAGTTGCTGACCTTCCTACTTGGTAACTTTTCAAAAAGTGATAGACAAGTTTCAAAGTCAGGAGAGCCAATGTCTGACAGATTCTGAAGAAAATAAAATTCTTGGTAAATTGCTTTCATTTAAAATAAATCCACCATCAAAAAAAAAAAAAATCCCAAAAAAAAAATCAAAAAAAACCACCCAATGCCAAAGCAATAAAAAGGTTTTTAGATCTTACTGGTCCCTTTTGTTGTTTTGACTCTTAACTGCAATGCAGTATGGGGAAAATTGAAGTCAAACACCCAAACATCCTTTTAAAAATATTGAGTAGCATACTCCAGTGCCATTGAAATTATAATGTTGGAGATTTAAAAGAGACAAGATTTCGGGTTTTTTCTGTTGCTAAGCCAGCTTATGAAATCTCAAGAACCTTTCCGCAATACATTCTTTATCCAGCTCTAGTGATGCACAAGCACTGCAGGTCATCCTTTCTGCCTTCTGTTATTCCAGTACAAACTTATCTTAGCTGAAAAAAAATCTCCATTTTTCTTGCAAAATAAGTGTACTTGTTATTACTTAACTTCCTATGCAGATTTGAAATTTATAATTTTTTCTACTTTCTGAATTTCAATTTCTGAATTGAAAGAAAAATGAAAAGAGTTCAAGATGTCCTGATTACTATTTATTTTCAGTTTGGTTACTTTATGAACAAATAAATAGAACATTAAGGTTGTGGGACAGTAAAATCACTCACTGCCTTTAGGAATTCAGTATTTTTTTACTCTCAATCCATATCCTTGTTCCTTGACAACTCTAATTTATTTTAATGATAATTTTTACTGGATGCCCCAGCTACAAACACTTTCAGGAAAAATGGTTTCGATTTTTTCTTCCTAATTATTTTGAAGACTGATAAATATGGTTGATAGCTGAGAGGAGCTGAACTTCCAGGGAACCAATATTTTCCACAGAATCAATAGCTTTTTAACAGAGCACAAGTATTGCTCTTTCATTTATAACATATTGGCAAATCACAGAATAAGCTGAGCTGGAAGGCATCCAAAAGGATCATCAAGCCCAGCTCCTGCCCCTGCACAGCACCATCCCCGGGATCACACCATACCTTGGAGTGAGTTAACAGCTCCTCCCAGACACTTTTCTGTCTGTGAACATCAGCATTTCTGAATATCTTGTCATGATTCTTTTGGGTTTTTTGCATTCTTTGAAAAGGCTCACTCTAAAATAACAAAGAAGATATGGAAACACTCTAGGAAAACATTTTCTTTTATTTTCCGCTCAGTTTGAGAGTTCCTAATGAGGGCCTGGGAAAACACATAAATGTCTGTTTTGGTGCTGATTTTAGCTGCGAAAGTACATTGAAGAAAAGCTGTTGTCATGTGAAGATATCCAGCAGAGCAGCCAATATCAATAAGAAAGTCTATTTTTACACAAGGGTAAACAAAAAAAAAAAAAGTGATTCAAATACAAATAACAATATCTGAGCCATAACTAGTGGGATAAAATTAATTCTCATAGCACATTAATGTATATGTGTAATGCAACTTGGTCCAAGATGCCTCACTCCAGGATACTAAATTCTGATACTAAATTCTGATTCACTGAGCCATACCAAGTAACTCTATCAAATGAGCATTTCCTGATTTGTACTTGGGGAGAGAGACTGAAAACTCTCACTCTGAAGAGAGAACCTGGGGATAACAAGCCAGTTCTACAAAGCAAGCTGAACACTTGTAGTGATGCACCATATCATAGGCAAACCACAGGAGCTAATGCAGAGTCCTACTGCTTGTAATCAATAACTTACAGGGTGCAGGGCAGTGTTTTGGAAAGGATGATTTAGAAAAGAAGAGGTGGTAGGGGGTTGGAGCTGAACATGGATTCATTGTGCCTCAGAGCAGAAAGGCGCCTGTGCATGCTCAAACAGGACTCTGAGTAGAAGAGGAAAAGGCACTGTTAATGGAGCAATCATAACATTGCACTTGGTGATACACTCTGTACCCTGTGAAGTCTACCCTTTGGAAAAGTAGCCAATAGGAGCATATATAGATTTAACACAGAAGAAGTTTTACAACTAGTTTTCGGGTTTGGAATCTGTGTCTTCCAGCTGGATGCTAAGGAAGTTTTAATACAGAGATGGTTAAGTGAAAAATTTGATCTAATTCACTCAGAACCCTTAAATCAAAATAGGAAAATAGGATATCTTCTCAAAAAAATCATTGCTTTTGTTCATTGCAATCATATGAGCTCAGTGGAAGAACTACTTGGGAAAATTTTGTGTCCTTTGTTAAAAAGAACAGATATAAGAGGAAAATATAGAAGGGAACTGGCATAAATCAATTTTTGCACCATTTACTAGCATCAAATACTATGTCTATATTTAGTATTAGTGTCAAAGCAAATATGCCAGCCTCCTGCATTCCTGAAGTCTCTATCACCTTGTATACTGGCTCCTCTCTGACTTTCTCATTCTTCTCTGGAAAAGAACCTTCACTGATGCTTTGGAATGGGATTGTCAGGGGTGTGAGTAGCATCTGCATATAGAGCTGCACAGTGTCCCAGCACTTCTCCTAGGCCAGGGGAGTATGGACAGACAGAGATGTGCTGTCAGGGATGCCTGTGGCTGAGCTGTAATAGCTGCTATCTGTGACTTTGAGATCTGAAGATAAATGCTTCAGAAAAGCTAGACATTATTATAGTTTTAGCTCTGTGAAGAAATGCGCATTGTCAAACGGTGATGGTGTGATTGTAATTGGTCTGTAATTTAAACGCACTCCTGTGAACATGCACATCCTCCAAATGCCTGTTTCCTTCTTTCTACAGTTTTCTGGCATGCTTGTATGCTGTGTAGCAAAACACACTTTTTGCCAAGTATTGTAAATTCTCAACATAGGTTGGGAAAAAAAACCCCAAGAACTAAAGTTTTATTTTTGTTACTGTCTTTAAAAGCATCTTTCTTGCTAAATTATTCTGACCTCTGAGCATAGTCATCACATTTTTCCTTCATGTCATTACTGGAAACAGTTCATGTGTCTATTGTATTGTGTTGATTTTGGCTGGGACAGAGTTAATTTTCATCATAATATCTGGTATGGGGATGTGTTTTGGATTTGTGCTGAAGGCAGTGTTGATAACAGGGATGTTTTAGTTGCTGCTGAGCAGTGCCCACACAGAGCCAAAGCCTTTCCTGCTTCTCACACCGTGCCAGCAGTGGGTGGGCTGGGGCTGCACAAGGAGATGGGAGGGGACACAGCCAGGAGAGCTGATCCCAACTGTCCAAATGCATATCCCAAACAATAAGCTATCATGCTCAGCATATAAACCTATGGAAAGAGGAAGAAAGGTAGGGACATTTGCAGTGTACTAATGCAGTGCATTGCATTAGTCTTCCCAAGTCACTGTTATGTACAACAGAGTCCTGCTTTCTTGGAGATGGATGAACATCTGCCTGCAGACAGGAAGCAGTGAATTATTTCCTTGTTTCCTATTGCTTGCATGTGAAGCTTTTGATTTATCTATCAAACTATCTCAACTCATGAGTTTCCTCACTTTTAATATTCCAATTCTCTTTCCAGTTCTGCTTGTGGGGGACTGAAAGAATGTGGTTCTTAGTTGCTGGCTGGGGTTAAACCATGACATGTATAGAGGTGGGTATTTTTCCTTTTGATTTTTGAGTTTTAATTAGGAAAATTATTCTATTTTTTTACCCCCTTGGGTCTTTGCTGCCTTGCAATCTTATATGCAGTGTTACAGTTCTTGAAAGGATAGATTTTCTTATGCATTGAAAGAATATCTTTAGGACACAATTTTCAAAAACATCTGGCATTTACTCAAGTCTGCCTCCTCTGATGTTTACATCAGACAAGACTTTTACCACTGATAAAAACAGGTAAATATTTCTCCCCTTGGATTTATTTTGAATGTGCTTGTTCAGTACCACTACCTTGCAATTTTTTTTCTTTTCAGTCTACATAACCTGGAACAAAGGAAAACACCTGGTATTAAATAATCAAATAGTATATTCTCACTTGTTGCATCTCTAAGTATCAAGACATTCTGAGTATATTCAAAACCAAGTGCACTTGTTCCTTGCAAAACTGAGCTCCACTAATGACTCCAGGAGTGAGTTGCTATTTTTCATCTGGTGTGTCATACAGACAAATGTCAGTCACAGCCATTCTACTACATCAGGCTGCTTGCACATAGCCAAAAGAAGATGATGTTTGATTGTGAATCATCTTTCCAAGGATGGTCCATGTTTGCCTATACCAGAAGATGCCACCTTGACTTGCACTTATTTCAGGACAGCCAAGATAATTTCTGATAGCACACCCTCCTACCATATGCCAAAACCAGGGAGATACTACATACAGTGCATATTTCACAGAGTGTGTGTCCAAGGCAACATACCCCAAATAATTTTTACAAAGCTTCCATATATCACAATAGCAGCCTCTGAAAGGGTGTCTCTATATCACTTTGTAAGGCATTCCACAAATATCCAAGAGTGTCACTGGAACCTGCTTGCATATACAATTGCAAGCAGAGACATCCAGTTGGGCCAGATACAGCACCCATCTGCAGAAAATGACACTTTTCTGCAGAGAAACACACACCTTCCCATGCCCACCTCTGTTTTGATTGTTCTATGAGAATTCTTGCTCAGGTGTGAGTGGTCTTTTGCAGAAGTCCCTGAGACAGACGGAGGCAGACGAGTAATGACCACAAGCTTAATACACATGACTCTTTTTAGCTCTAGCAGGAGCTCCACCACAAACCCATTACCACACTGCTGCCTATGCAGAGAGCTGGACAGAGCCCTGACTCTAGCTGATCAATATATACTCGGGTCATGAGATTATCATGGATGCTCAGAACCTGAAGGTGAGGAAGTGTGACCATTGCTGTGGGTGAACAGATATAGTGGATAGAAGCCTGGTGGAGTATGAACTTCTCTGTGGCTTTTCTGGGTCATTATTTTTGTGGCCTGTGGGTTTGTGGCATCCCTCAGCAACAGAAAAAGCATGGATGTGAGCAGATCCTTCTAGAGCTGTTTTATGGGCTGGTGGTGAGAGCACAACAGGACATTGCAGTGTCTAAGGGAAGACCTTCAAATATTCTCAAATACTTGTGAAATATATTCTTCTTAAATACTTGTGTAATATATCAAATGGATTTTTTGACTCTGCTAAAGCTGTGCAAAAAGATTTTTACATGTGTGTAACATTTACTCGAATCCTAAATCTCACAGTGGTGATATCATGTCTCCTGGAATACTATACCTGAAGTAAGCCATAAAATGGTGGCACTATTGAGTGTTTAATAATCTTATGGGTAACATTATGGCCCCACACAATTTAGAAATAATCCTCAAGAAGGTGATGTTGGGAGTCAGGGGGCACTATTACATTGATTTCTAATAAGTTGGGAATTCATTTTGTAAAACAAGAAGAAACAGCAAAGCAAAAGACAAGGACCACAGGTTGCAGCTTGGAAGACTCAGTCTGGATAAAAGGAAAATCACTGTTAGAAAATGCTCTGCTTTGAGCCAGGTCACCAGGGAAGCCATAGACTCTGCATCAGTGGGTAAACACACAGCTAGGTAAAGCTTATGTGGCTTGGGCTCCTGACAGTCTAGAATTTATATTCAAAGGTCCAACTAGATGAGCTCCAGTGGTCTCTTACAAGTCCTAGAATCTCTTGTTATTTTGAAAAGGCCATGCAAAAAGATAGCATTAATTCACTTAATCTGAAATATTATTAATTAATTTACTGTTAATTTGCAGTTCATCTTTGCTGACAGCAACGAAAAACATATAATACTCAATATTCCCAAAACTTTGGACTCAGTGCTTGTTGCTGTGAAAGGTCTATAAGGAATCTGCCACACATTTTTTATTGCAAATGCAGTCTTGTTCTTATCGCTCCATGTTTTTAGATTCCTCAAAATATTCAGCTGCATATGGCCCATCTTTTTTCTTTCTACACCTGTAATTTATTGAACAATCTGAGGAAGCATTCAGAAAAGAGATGGAAAGCACCATGTCACCTTTCCCTCTGAACAGCTCTGAATTACTTTCCTGTAATCATTACTGCAGATTAATGCCATCAAAGAGCAGTTCTGCAGGAGATAAAATGAACAGCCTCTGATAAATTTATCATTATAGCAAATCACACCAAGTAGGATTTCTTTCCTCAGCTTGAAGAATGTAAAAATGATTTTTTTTCCTTTAAATTTTAAAGGTTTGCCTAGCAGACAAGGGCAACCTGAAAGTCAATATGAAAGTCCTGAAGGCATGCTATTCTGGCCATGCTGGGGGAAATGTAATGAAATATATCTGCTTAAAATTTGTAGTCCTATACTGTATCATTGTGTTGAAAAGGAACTCATATAAGTTTAACCTTCTTTAATTAAATGTTTATTGCCTAAGTGATGATACATTTGGGAGCAGAGGCCACTAGGGAATTATGTATGATTTCTCAGTTTTATTTTCCTTTATCCTAAGTCATCATCACTTGCATTAAGTAGGATTTAGCAGGCTTCCTTGTTGCGTTGTGAAAAAAAAACCAGAGACACAGTCAGGGTCACTGGGTTTCTCTGCAGAGTAAAATCTGCTGCGCATGCTTCTCTGTCTTTTATCTCTCACCTGTTCCTTTAGCCATTAAACATTAACAACTATTGAGTGACTCAGAAGAAGGGCAGGAGGCACTTCTGGAAGAAGTTCAAGTACTCTGTTGATGAGAGCAGAACTAGCACCTGAACAGCACAGAAGATATGCTAAGCTGCATACTAAGTCATATTCCTCATTCTGCACAGAAAGTGGGAAAAGAATATCAATGCTAAATAAAGGAGAAGGAGTGATCATTTAGGCTGAGATAACAGTACAATGCAATCAATGTGATTGCACTATTAAACAGCATGGATATAACATATACTACTGTAAAGACAAAAAGGAGTCATTACAGGACTGAAATCTGAATTGAAAAAGAGCACCCGAAACAATGTTTGTGCCTGCTTTTTTGCAGTCTCAGTTATATGATGTGTTTGTTTGTGACTGTGGAGAAGTTGACCTGAACCCCAAGGGGCCTTCTGCAGCTCAGACTCCAGCTTTCCCACAGACAGCTACAGAAACACACGCCAGCTTCCCTTGCCACCATCTTCCTCTGCTCCACCCTCTATCTTCATGACTCTCCTTTTTTTCCTGATATGATAGACAGGCACGTAGCACACAGTAAAGTTCATTAATCTACATGGCTGCTAAGCGATAAAATTATTATTACAACACATGTACATTGCTTTATGCTATGTTGGTGTATACTATCCTTAAAAAGGCAGTAATATTACAGCATGTAACACCCTATTATAGAATCATTGTTCTGCATTTTTGTTCCAGGCTTCATTTTTCAGTTAAATATAACTCAGAATAATTCTCTTTAGATCTGACATTGATTCAATTTCATCCCTTTCTTTGACATAATCAAATTGGATAATTCTGTCAAAAATCTCCTAGCTGTTTTTGATCTATCCTCAAACATAGTTAATCAAAGCATGCTTCATTGGTTTAAGAGAAATAACCTAATAACTTCAAATTTTGTGATTAGACTGCTCAAATTCCTGTCCTATTTGGTAGGTATATTGTCTTCAAAGAGTGTATGTAGTTTTATATGTTAGAAGATAGCTGAGTTTCAAGGAGCTGAGGGAGAGAAATATTCTGCGTGCCCTCTTATTGCTGCAGTTCTTGTACCTTCAGGAGAGGCCCTGGGAAGAAATGGGGCTGGAGAAGGGATTTTGGTGTATTATAAGACTGAGTTCTAAATCCTGGCTTCAGCATCACCTCAGTATACAGCTAAGAACAAATTATTTTACCCCTTGGACTTCATTCCCCCTCTCTAAAATGCAGTTAATAGTATTTACAGCCCTTGCCTGGTTCTTTCACAGGAATCATGGGGATGTTAATGAAAAAATATATAGCAAGACACCATACTGTGAACAACTGAGACATTGTAATAGCGATATCAGAATATACCTTAAAAGACGCGCACCAGTTTCCACAACAGAGTATGTCTTTGCAAAGATTGCATTTTCTTATTAACTCCATTTCTATTGATAGACACTCTGAAAGCATGAGAGTAAATAGGTGAAAGCAGATAGGGAGTTTTCACCTCCAAAACTAATTCCAGCTTGTCTCTCTTCCTCAAATCAAAATTTTAGTTTAGATGATCACAGAAAAGTCTGAAACTTCTTTCCACCTTTCTTGTGTTTCTGTGTTGCCCAACAATGTGAGGCAAAGAAGTCTGATGGGGTAGAAAGAGTTTTTCAGTTACTGTGTTTGATTTAATTAATTTTCAGTTTGTCTTTGCTTAGCTAATGTCTTGGCATATTAATATCCTTATCTCATGAAAGATGGCCCAAATGGAGGCAGGCTTAGAGAGTCAAGGAAGTTCAACTTTGCTTGTAACTAGTCTCCTTAAAGAATGAAATGTATGTTTTGAAAGCATGTATACTCAAAGATTTGCCATGGTTTTTCTTTTTTAATATAAGAAACAAAACAGTGTGAGGTCTTTATTCCTAGCTTACTCTCTCCTTGCAGGTATTTACTTCAGTAGTTATACCAAGTCTCAGTGTTGTTGCTGGCTTCTGCTCTGTTTTCACATCCCTCAGTTTTTTTCTGGATTTGATTTTCCTTTCTGTCTGTGCTCTTGAAGTTTTTCTCCTGCCTCTGACCTAGTCCTTGGCACTGACACTTGTCGTGGTTTAGGAGCAGCACTCCCTACTTTAGTGCCCCCACACAAACTCGTTTCCCCTCCCCCTCCTGGAGGGAGAACCAAAGGCAGAAATTACAAATTGAAATTAAAACAATTTACTGGAAACAGCAAAGCAATAATAAAATGAGCAGTAACAGCAACAATGCTAAGAACAAGAGTGTGTAGAAGAGATGGTGTTTTACAGGCAGAACGCTCACTGAGCTGAACCTCAGCGTGTGACCCCCGTGGTGTGACCCCAGAGACAATGAACAAATGGCACTTGGCCCCTCCATGCCCATGTTTTACTCCCCCATGGCAATCCATGCCTGCTTCCTTCTCTGAAGTGAGAACCCCTCACTTCTCCCCCCAGCCACGACGTGTGTGCTGTAGAACAACAGCCCAGGCATGCCCACAAGGTTTCAGGCTCCAGTCCACCATGGCTACTGGGAAAAAAACTAACTCTGCTCTGGCTGAAGACCAGGACAGCACAGAAACCTAAAAGGGTATGGCAGACGATTGTTACTCAGGTAGCTCAGGAAGCTCTGGGAGGGGTGTTTGACAGCAGAAGAGTTTGCAGTGTTGAAGACCGGTGACTCAGGGAAGAAATATCTCAGTCCAGTTGGTGTCATGATATTTTTTAAGGGAATTTATCTTGTCATGTGCACTTTTCTCTCACAATATGATGTATCTCATGAAATCAGGATAAGGCTGCTCTCTGTGCCATGCCCTGATCTGCTAGTATTTTGCTAGTGTTATCTGATAGTATTTTCAAATCCAAATTATTTTATTAATGCTTTTTTTCCTCATTATTTTCATTATATAGAAAATTAAATGAAGGCAATTAAAAAAAAAGTAACCATATTTTCCTGTTAAAAGGTGTATATAGTGGACATACAGAGATGAGTATAAACCAGCTTTTGGGACAGGTCATTGTATAAAGAGAACTTGCTCAGAGAACTGTGTCAACATTTTGTTCAGCGTGAGGCACAACTCCTGGTGAGCCTGGGTCATATTTTTGTGGTTATACCAGGCTTTTTAACAGGCCAGAAAAACCTCAGGAGTTTCATCTACAATGAAACATCATCCCCTTCATTATTACAGGGTGAGTTATCACACTGACATATCACAGTTTGAGGGTTAATAATGCAAATAGGAGAAGGAAAAAGATGGAAGGAAACTTTCTGTATGTTGTTTTGTATAAGAGACAATTGTGTGATGCAGGTGAAGTATTAAGAACGAACTACTGAGTTCCTAATAATGCTTTTTTTACAGAAGTTGTTGTGGTAATAGAATGAAATGATCCTGAATGGTCTTCATCTTATAGGGCTTCCTGAGGAAGTTAATGATTCACTGAGCACTGGAAGTTTCTCTGTTGTGGGTTGTTTAAGCATCTGCTTCTAAATGTCAGGACAGGCCAGCTGTCATATTTTATACGTGTCCTTGGACTATAGATATGCATTAGTCATTGCAAGAAGCTGCCATTTCAAGTGTGGGAGCAACTAGTTTCAGGATTGATTTGTGAGGAGTCTTTCCCAATCTCATACAAGTTTTTAGCTACTGTCTTAATGATGGGTTTTGTTCAGAAAAGCATAAGATGAGAGTGTATTTTTTGCAGGTTCAGTATGAATTATAAAGAAATAGTGCAATTGTTCTTTATCCACCCACAGATAACCAACAAACTGTTTCAAAATCAGGTCGAGTCTCAGATGAGTTTGTGGTCATTTGTCATGCATGTCAGTACAGAGCATTAGCTTCATCTCCCATTTTTAGAGTTGTTTTTCTTCTCTGTGTCTCAGAAATAGAAATAGTTCTATTTTCTGTTCTTAAGGGAGAATGTGAAGGAAGATTTGGTTATTTTCCCACTGAATTGCATTCCACAGAGAGGAGGGGAAAATAAAAAGAGAAACAGAGAAATACCTTTTCAGTTGAAGAAGTGAAATTTGCCTTTTGTTTACATGGCTCTAAACAATTTCTGACCACGTGTCCATTCAGATGTGAATGGCTGTGGGTAGACCCCCAAACAGTACAGAGGGTAGCAGTTCAAGGGGAAGGAGAACTTCCAGATCCTCCCTTGCTTCTGGAAGTCACTGACTTGAATGGCATTTTGCTACATTCATCTGGGAATCAGCATGTGTTTCACAGTGCTCCTGATCTCACTGGTGTGCATGTTAGTTTTTCATGTTTCTTTGAGTTTTATTCTCTTCTGGTTTTTTTTTTTTTTTTTTTTTTTTTTTTTTTTTTTTTTTTTTTTTTTTTTTTTTTTTTTTTTTGGTTTTTATTTGATTTTTTTTTTTCTGTCAGGTTTGGCCTTTAAGCTTGTTTAAATAGAAAACTGAATACTAGAAAAATCTGCACTCTGCTCCCAGATGACTCTTTTTCTGTGGGTTTACAACAAGCAACTGCCTCCACATCATTAACATCACCTCCTCTCATGGTGTTGTGCAGGCACCTGGGGCCACAGTGGTGGAGCCTGTGTCTATCCCACTGCCCAGCCAGGAAGCACCAGGGGCAGCCCCAGCCCTGGCACCAGGATCCTCCCTGGGATTTGGGTGTTCAGGGATGTGGGGCCATGGTCTGGCCCAGTAGGCGCCATGGCAGGGCAGGGCAGGGCTGCGGGGAGATAAAGGCTGGCCATGGTGTGACATTGTTGGGAGGGGGAGAGATAGAGTCCTGGGCCAAGGGCAGGTGGGGAGAGGCTGTGAGTGCTGGTGAGGAACGTAAGTGCCCTGGCACCACTGAAACAGATGCAGCAATAATGTGTAAAGGGCTTACAGGAGCTGACTGGGCTGTGACTGTGTTTATGGTCTTACAGCTTGAACGAAATGATTCCAGTGATAGAAATTCTGCCAGGACTCCTGAGGTTTGATCTAGCAGATCCAGAAGCTGTGCCTGGCCAGGGAAGAGGAGGAAAGGTTGTTTGGGGTGATTCCCCAGACCCTGTTCCCCTGTGACCTGCTGCTGCCCATCCCAGTCCGTGTCCACAATTAGCGCCATGTCTGGCCCCACTGGAGGGCTAGGAAGCAGGTTAGGGGGGTTGTACCTGCTCTCCTGAAGGTAAATCTGTTCTTTGCTCCCACCTTCTTGCGTGAATGATGCAGCACTGATTACTCAATGAGAGCAAATATTTTGCCAGTGAGCCACAAAGTTGCTTCTCCAATGTTTACAGTTTCTTTTTGCAGGAGTGCGTTAGGCACAGGGCAGCTTACTGTGAACAAACAGGCTGGAAGTGCTGACATGGATAATGTTGTGAGGTGCACTCATGGATAGGGCAGCAAACACTCATTTTACTGCTAACACAAAATAGACCTTGTACCAGTAAGCATGCCTGTGTGGAAATTACTTGTATCCAAAACCGGATTTGCCTCCAGTTATTATGATTCAGACCTCCAAGACAGAAGAAGTATCTAATTATCATATTTAATTATGAATAACAAATAGCCATTGTGGCTGCTTTAAGAACAAATCACAGCTTAAATTTTTCTTCACAATGCATTTGTAAAAAAAAAAAAAAAAAAAAAAAAAAAAGAATGCATTCTACACTTCTTCATTATTGGGAAGCAAAAAGCATGCTTACTTCATGTCATTAGTGTTTTCACAATGAAAGATATGAATGGTGGTCCACCTGGTGGATTTTCCATGGGCCTGTACCACTGAAGAGACTAGGACTCTTCATTCACTATAAAGTTAAGCAGAGGTGAAAGCTTTTGAAAGCTTGGAAATAACTAATATACATGAGCACTGCATCAAAATACATGAATAGGACACAACATAGTAGTTATTGTGGTGATGTGGTCTAGTGAGCTGGAGGGAAGGAAATAAAATAAATAATTCAAGGAGGATTGATTTATTAATATTTCGCCTCTGCAGTTTGACTTTGACACCTTGCTGTTTTCCTCAATTTTTTCCCTCTTTCTTGTTGTTTTTTTTTTTTTTTTTTTTTTTTCCCTTCAGTGTATGCAATATGAAGCTTTGAAGCTTTTCTCACCTCAGCACAGGTATTGAGGAGCTGGATTCCTTTTTTTTTCTCGTGGTTGAGGATCCTTGGTGTGGTATCCAGTCAGCACAAAATGGTTGTGGGGCCACAAGAGCTATTGAGCCATACCAGGACATCATCTCAGGAGCCACCACTAGCACTGGTGCCACATGCCAGAGGGGCCCAGGTTGTTCTCCCTAATCTCTGACATTGACCATATCAGATGTTCCAGAATGGATTAATAGGGTCTCCATGACGAAAGGACAGCTTACCTATGGGGAATCTAACAGAACCTACAGTGACTAATGTTGTGACCTTGATAGTTTATAATGCTCCTGTTTAGATAAACTTTTTAAAGTGTTGTTATTCTATCACTGAATCACTTCTGCAAAGGTCTAGGTATCACGCATGAGGAGGTTTCCTGCCTGACTCTGAACGGCCTTAAGCCACTGCTTTTAAATGTTATCAGGCACCCTCCTGTTCTTATAACACAGTTTTTTCTTTTCATTTTTCTACTGAAAAATATATGCAGCCTATTTCATAGGCTGAAAATGTTCTTTATTATTTGAGTTTTTTCCCTACAATTCTGATTGCTGATAATGTCTCCACAAATCATGGAAGATTGCACTATTTGGGAGAAATAATGCACAAATATTCAGCAGCAATTGTATAATTTTTTCCTTTGAAATTACCTGAATCTGTCAGACAAAGAACATAATACAGATGCAACGTGCCTTTGATATTGGATAGTTGAACTCGTCAGAAGATGCTTGTATGGATATGTATGAAGGATAATGAGTTTATTTAGTATCAGGATCTTCTGTAAAACACTGGAAAGGAGGCACATACAACTGACCTTGTCTTTTACTGGTAGACTACAAACATTTTCTTTTTATTAGCTTGTTAGGACACCAGGACTCAGCTAAGTGGTTTTATAGTTAAAAGGAGAAAGTTTAGTATATTAATATCCCACTTGTCCACACTAAATTAATGGCCTGGAGACTGTGAAAGCTTTATGATAGATCTGGGCTGTACAGTGCAATTTAAAGCTCCCTTTTCTTCAGTCTTTGGTGTGGGTGCCTTGGCTTTCAAAGTGACTGAGGAGCCCGAAGTACCCAGAATACATAAACCCCTGAGTGAGGAGGATTTAGTGTGGTTAGGTAACATATGGCTATACTGAAATGTGTGATCCTGAAGAACATGAGAAGAGTGGTATTAAAGCAAATTTTCCCTGTGAGACGTGCAAGTTCACACAATCTTGAAGCCACTGAAAAAAGCTGTACCAGCGCTTCCATGAAAATTCACATTTCCAGCCCACATTAATCTTGGATTTGTTTCTTCATGTTCTGCTGCTAGGCAAGTATATCAGTGTGAGTTTTGTTTTGCTTTTGTTTTGTTTTGTTTTGTTTTTTTTATAAATATGTGCCCCTCAAATGAGAGCTGAAATATTTAGAGGTGAGATCCTTTGAAATGAATGGGAGAGACTTATAAAAATTAAATGTTAGGAAAATGGAACAGTCTTCACACAGTTTTAATATTCTTGTCTCCCATCATCATTTTCTTGTAGCACTGTTAGAGTCCAAACAAATTTTCATTCTCTAGAGGAATGCAGCAGGGTGGCTACTGCCATGTACCGCTGTGCTGTCTGTGGACCAGCCAGCTGCAGATCCTTTTTGTGAACAAGGCAGGTTAACTGCAGATGGTATCCTCCCTGTAGCCAAAGTCACAACATTAATTGATAAAATAACTCTTTGTTCTGCAAGGTAGAATAGTATGGTCCTAAGTTTGGAGCCCAGTTCCACCAGTCATGATTTCTTCACGTTCATTTTAAGACAGTTTAAATTGAGGGTGATCTCTGGCCCCAGGGCAAAATATAATTACATCTCATTTTAACTTAGTAACTTGGGGAAACTGCAATGGGAAACCTAAACTGCTAAATTAAAGGAATTGAGCCATCTGTGTTGTCTGAATGTGACACCACAAAAGAGAATATGAATCTGCTCCAAATGTAAATTTCTTTGCAGAGTTTATTTTTTTTATAAGTCTGAAAATTCCTGGTTACTCCATGATTTTGTGTCTGCTAAGACAGTTTTAGATGTATATAGCAGAAGATTTAGAAAATAAGAAATAAATTCTCTGACTTGAACCTCTGTTGGATAAGTTCTGGATGAGAGGTCCCATGTCTGCATGGAGCAGGTGTGTTTTCATATGATTACATTATTAACTTTTTCCAGTGAAGACATAGAAACAGACCTTTTTCAATCAGTTTTTTGTGAGCATTTGTTTTCCTGTTCTGTTAATGAAGTATTACAGATGTTAGCCACCTTAAAAGGAACCTTCCCTTTTTGGTGTGTTTCCTGAGAGGCAGCTAACTCTTTATTGCTGCATACTTTTCGTTAACTTGCCCCTTATTTCTCCATAGTGATATCCACAAACCATCTCATCTTCTTTGTGATGTTGTAACCTCTTAAAAAATTCAACTCTTTCTATTGTAAAATTTTAAGCTACAAGCTACTTAGACACACATCTGCACTCGTGCACATACAGACACAGAGCTGTTTATCTGTAGTGCAAACTCATTGAACCAATGAGTTTCTAATAGAAAATAAAAGTTTCTGGTTTACATCATACATATTACCACGTATATAACCACTTATGCTAATTTCAGGTGCTTTTAAAATGGAGTTTTGACTTTTTTGTTTGCATGGAACACAGTTTGGTTTTTTTTCAAATGCCTTTTATTTCAATAGGAATGCAAATCCTGAAAAATTTAGCAAATTTAGACATTGTGTGTGATTGCTATTTTGACAATACAGAAGATCTATAAAAGTAAAAAATGCAAATTTGAAAATTATAGCCCACACTTGCATTAAATTAAAATCTCTTTCAATAAGATTATGAATCCCATAGTGTTGTATATTAACTCATCATGTTTTTAAGCAGAGTTAAACACCATATTTTACAGTTCAGCTGTCTGAAAAAATTAAGAAGATATAATAAAATTAAATATTTCTTCTGGGTCTCAAAATGTTTTCCATAGGTTTTGTGACCAAACAATGGTTAACTTAGTGGGTTTTTTCCTATTATCATTTTTCTGTACATGAATCACATATTTTAAATGAGATTTCAAAAAGCGTAATTCCAGGAAAGATCCTGGAGTAAAAACTAAATAAATATTTTAAATAATTAAGATTTTTTCCATTAAAATTAGACATGTTCACTATATATTAGCATTAGAGGAACATGCTACTCTTTTGAAATGGAATTTGAATGCTGCCCTTTAGGTGGAAGAAGTTTCAGTATGCCCTCAGGTATACTTTTTGTGACCTAGTTTTTTTAACATTGATTTATTTAATTACAGCAAGCACAACAGGATTTCAAAATTTGCATGTTCTGAATGTTCTTGTTAATCTTGCCTGATGAGTTATTCAGAAATGTCTTCTAAATTGCTTGTCAATCCTCTTGTGTCCATTCTGCATCCCTTCTGCTTCACAGAATGAAGATGGTGTGAGATGGTTTAGGTATGAAGACCGTTTGGTTTTACAGATAATTACCCTTTCCTTACTTGTTTTTTTTTTTTTGTTTGTGACTTCCTTACTTCATGCTAAACATTGCTCACTCATTAGAGTGAGCACTCATTTTCATTTTCATTATGAAAATGATATTTGTACACCCTGCAGCAGAAAATTTGAAATGATGCATAAAATCAATTGGATTTTGAACACTGCACTACATTTATCAAACTAATTTTTTTGTCTTCAAAGTTCTATAGGATCTTTGGCATTCATACTGGTAAAAAGCAACCGTCTAAGAATTGTATCTCACAGGACACTTTTCAAAACATTTGAATTCATAATCCAGGTTTACAACAGAAAAAGAGTAAAAGCACATAAGACTGGCTCATTGAATCACTTCAAAATATCACACAGTCTCTCTGTGGGTATTCTTTGAGAAAAAAAACAAAAAGTTATTAAAAATCTCATTTTCAAAATTGGTTAAATTTGAGGCCATGACAGAGTCACTCTGCTCCATTGAAATGCACAGGAAAGCTCAAAAAACCTAGAGTATTCTGGTCAGCTTTAAAAAATAGTTCATTCTGAACTAGGCTCATAAAACTGGAATGATTTGGTCTCAATTATACATGAGTTTGTCTGTGACAATGTACATTCTGGAATATCTAGCAGCCTTCTGTGCCGCCAGTACAGAGAGCTGTACATCATACTGAGGGAACCAGGCCTTTGATAGCACTTGGGGATTGGGCTTTGTGTTTTTATAAAAATATTATCCAGCTATTAATACACATGGAGTCAGCATAGTGCCTTACATAAAGTGAATTGTCACAGCTTATAAAAGATGGAAAAATCCAGTTTGGCGGCCAAGAATTACATGGCTGCTTCAGAAACATATGTCCATGCTAGCCTCAGAAACACAGTATGACTTATCTTGAGACAGGGCATGGAATTGAAACCTCCGTGTTCTTAAAATGCTGTGCGTGTATAAATGAATTTGTCAAATTAAACGGATAAAAATTGCTGTCATGTAAACAACTGGGCCCACAAGAATTCCTATCAGCTGTTGGAGGCTATTCAAAGCTGAAAAAACCAAAGGGAATTCTCATGGGACTGCATCCACAAGTGAAGGACTGTTGTTTATATGGATCCTGAAAAGAGCGGAGATCATTCTCCTTCCCAGGCAGAATATAGGGAAACTGCAGACAAAGAGCTGTGTGGTCCCCAGTGGGAAGGGCCACCAGGCTTGCTCTGCTCTTGCACTCCTTCCCAGGCCACAGCTGCTGGTGCGTGCTGGAGACGAGCTGATGAGCTGCTGGGGACCTTCATCCCCGTCCTGCAGTGAGCCTCAAACAACTCCGCAGTGCAGGCAGGAGCGCTGGGAGGCTGGAGCTGTCGCTGCTGCAGAGTTCCTGCGCAAGAAGCAGCTGGGTTATGTGCACAGCACTGGAGCATGAGCCATAAACATCAGGCTGTTGTTAGTCCATATCTGAGGGGTCGCTGGGACTGCAGGCCCTGCCGCGCGGCCTGCTTGGCCCTGTTTGTTATGCTCATTGTCATTCACAGCTATTGTCAGTACAAGATAAATTCTTCTTGCAACAGTGCCCATCATGACAGATATTGTGGCAGACTTCAGTGCTTTCTTTCCCCATGCCTTAAAACATTCAGAGTGAGCCTTCATTCATCTTTATGGGAAATGATGAATCCAGCAATTTTATGTTGAAGCTTTGCTGCCTTTCTCTTTAAACTTTCAGAAATTGTGCATAAGTGTTTTAAATGTGTCAAATGCAAGGCAAATTCAAACTGTAAAATAGTCCTGTCCTTGCACCATTCCAATATATTAAGAAAAGATTCTGCAGCTGGATCTGGTGAATCTTGAGCTGGGCAATTAACTCAGACCAGAGAAATGAACAGACTGACCTAGAGATTTATGTAGACATCCTATAACCAGCTTTTTTACTTCTTGTTAGTGACAGTCAACCATAATATTGCCAGGCTTTAGAGAAATTAAATGAAACAAAATATTTTATAGTTGTAGTTTTAATCTTCTGTTTATATCTAAAAAGAGAATGGCTGAATAATTTTGGGATAGGACATAATAGCAGCATGCTCCTATAGGAGAAGCTCTTCAGCAGCCCTAAGGAATGAACAACACCCTATTATCTTCTTTTCCTTGCTCTACAGCTACAGCACAATCCATATAATTCCGTATTTCCAGTAAGTCTATTCCAAAACAAGTAAATGTATGTTTCTTTGACCTTGGATTAACTATGTCCCCTTGCTGCCTATGTGTTTATATCTGACACACATTTAAACTTATGCTTAGCAAATGAGTGATGACTGTGGTAGATCCAGGCTGCACTGTGTTGAGTCTCACTGCACTTAAGTCTCAGCCAACAGCTACCAAATACCACAGTACTAATCCCTAGGAGGCTGTGATTCAATAGAGAAGTATTTAATGAAAAAAGAATGCTTTGAGGTACTTGTTTTTTATTCTACTAAGTTAGTTATGAGCTCAGAACAAAAGAATAAATTTCCTTTTAAATCTTTTTTTAACTGTTCAGTATTTATGACTGATCACATGTAACCATAGCAATCACTGGACAATTTGATGGCATTTAAAAAAAGAGTAGCTTTTATCTGCATGCAACTGTTTATCTGAAAAAAACCAGCTATCCAGAGAAAAGGGTTCAACATATTTATTTTATCTTTTATGAATTTCATTCTTATTTTCTGACATATTTTAAAATTGGTAGGTGTACTGATATTATGGACTCAGACAGTTCTTCACTGATGCCCAGGTAACTGAAGCCCTGTGTGCATTATTTTGTTTATTGTACTTTTAACACTGTTTTCATCTGTCCTTTTCTATTATGCCAAATTATCGTGATATATGTGTACATCTGATATCAGCCCAATATGAAGCTTGGATCCAGATTCTGATGTTGTGAACTCTTCCCAAGGATGTAACTTTTTATATTAAAAACTAAATGAGTCATAAACAAGAAATTATCATGACTCCCCTGTTATACCCCTAACAAATCCCACCCAGGGCTTCAGAAAAATGCTTGAGAAATCAGACCGATTTTCTGGCTTTCTCATTTTCTATCTTGCTGACAAATTCTGTTCCAGTGTGTCTGCATCTCATTGTCCATTTTTCTTCACTCCAGGGCATCCCATGTGCTGTATATGTTTAAATGACTTCAAGAATGAAATGAAGGAGGAAATACAAAAGAGTGCAAATCATATTTTCAGATGACACAAAGCAGGAAGGGATAGCAAATTCTTGGGAGAATGAGAATAAAATAGAGTTTAGTCTTCATAAATTGGAGAAATGGCCTGAAATCAATTAAAATATTCATTAAGGATATTGGCAAAGTGGGTCACATAGGAAATAACAATCAGAACAAAAAAGAAAGCAACATTAAAAAAGCCAACAATAAAAAAAGAGAGGTTAAATGAAAAAGGAAAACTTTATGTTTACAGTAAGCAAAAAAAATGTGGTCTAAATCCTGAATAACATGCAATGGTATCTTCTGATTTCATCCAGATAGTACGAGAAAAAATCTAGCAAGAGAGATTTCTGAGTGAAGTTATGGACTCCCTAATATCGTCTAATACTGTTTAAATTTGAAAGCTGTTCTAGTTTTCACTCAGAATTTATCTTGGTGAGATGCCTGAGTACTTGCATAATGAAAAACTTCAGAGTAAACTAAAAATATGCGTGAGTCCTTTCCATTCTTCTGCCTTTTTGAATACTTTCAATAAACCCTTTTACATTGGAAGCCACATAATTAAATAGGAGCTAACTAACCCAAAATGTCTGCCTTTCATCCCAAAAGACATTTTATGACTAGGGAACACAAAGCCTAATTCTGTACAGTGTCAGCATATTACAAGTAGCATTCTTCTTTCATCAGTCACAGCCACACAGGACTCCCTGTCAGTCCTGCCTTATAGTCTTTTCTCACTGGAATTATATCTATGCATTAATTGTATTGGAGGTCCCAATTAAGCTTTCTTTTACTACAAATACTTACTGGAGTGATATAAATAGAGAGCGCTTTATGCACACTAAAAAATGGTCATTAGAGAAATAAAATGCATTGTAGGAGCAGATTTTGCCTCAGGGGAGAGCCAGACAGACGGGTAATAAGGGATTTAGCTTTCCATTGCTACTTCCCTGTGTACCACAGGTCACAAAGTGGAATAAGAGCTGTGTAAATGCTGAACCTCACACTCTTCTTTTTTCTCTCATCATTTCACATTATGGTTTATTCCCCCCCTCAATTTCTTGTGAGGCTTTGACCGCTTTAAAACCTATGAAAAACAGGAACGGGGGTAAATCCTGTCCTCAAGTGCCTTTCTCTCATGATCTGTTTGGAAACTGAACAAGAAATTCTCTTAATAAAATATTAAAGTTCTAAGAAATTCATTAAGGTAGGTGGTTTCTTTAATTATTTATTAGATTGACTCAAATATACAGCCAGGTTGTTATGGCAGAAGTCCATTGGCCAAATCTAGCTGGAGAAGGCTGGAAGGCATAATATAGTGCCATTTTATAACAGTAATTTTTTTTGCATGTTATCATATAAGTTAGTATAAGCTTGCATTCATTTCTTGTATGAGAGCACACCACCTACTGATCTAAGGCCAGGATTACCAGTTGTGGCTTTTGAACATATTCCAGCAAAAACATCCTTATGCGTTCTGTCGTAACTGTTCAAGGAGCCCCCAAAGCGAGAGCAGCACCCTTTCACTGATTGCAGTGTGGGTGAGCCTTTCAGAAAAGGTTTTCCTCACGTGGGTACCAAGTGGTGGTACTGGAAAAGAAGCCAGACACCTCTGAAGTTTAGGTGCATTTTATGTTGAAATTTTCTTTCTCAAGTTTAGAGGGAAGTGCCTCTGACTATTCAGGGTCTTCTCCTAAAGGTAAGCCACAGGCCTTTAATATATTGACTAAGGACATCTGGGAGCATCCAGTTCACACTGCTGCCAGGTGTTGGTGGGTACACCTAGCCAGAAAGGTGCTATATAAGACTAAGCTAGCTTCCTTCCTTCCTTTTCTCAATCTCTCCCTTGAGATGGGTAAGCTGCCCAGGAAAGAATACAATTTCTGAAGAGTAGTGATTCAAACCTGAATTTTCCATGTCTATGCACAAGAATTCTTCAGGGGAGACCCTCAGAAATGTGGCGGTGTTAAATGAAACTGAAGAGTGCTTAGCATTTAGGAAATAGTGCTGCAAACTTAACCAAAGAGTGTGGATAAATAGTGGTATTATGCTACTGAATGCTACATTTTCCTTTGACAAGGAAATCATGGATTGTCAAGGAAATTCTTGACAATCATCTTGACAAGGAAACAAGAAGAAAAGGAGGGGAACTGATACATTAGGTTGTATCCACAGGTCCTACGGTCCTGCACAATGAAACTTTTGACTGTGTTGGCATTGCTTGCAAACAGAAGGTCCTACTGGCAGAAAATATGGCACTTGCTGTGTTTGGTGAAATTCCTCTCTTAGCTAATCTTCATTTGGCTTTTTATGCCCTGTTGAAACTGGCCTACAATTTTGTTTGTGGGTATTGCTCCTCCCTTAACAGATGGGAGTGGCTATAGCATGCTACTGAACAACTCTGTGTCTATTTTAATTGTAATAGCTGAATCATTTCTGTGCAGGGTGGTTAAGAGGAGAATACTCCACTATTACTCTGGCAGGAGAGGAAAAATCAGCCACACTTCTAGAGGTGGGGAAAGGAATGAAAGAGTCTTCTTCAAAAGTGGTAAAAAAGACAATAGCTGCCTTCAGATGAAGAAAAAGACCATCAGTCTTTTCTGCAATCTACCCAAGTTCAGCTGAATGGTTAAGAAAGGTGCATAAATATAATACACTAATTAGCATAATTGGTCATGAACGATCAATCACCACTTCTTCTTAAGCAGAGAAATCTGGTTTCATGAGCTATCTTCTCTACTTTCTATAGTAGGGTGATATTAAGGGTGAATGATGCTTGTCCTTTATTGTGTTCTCAGGAAGAAGTGGGGGTTGGGCAAGGAATGAAGGAATGACTTTTAAAAATGAAGATATTTAAAGTACTCCTAGTACTGAAATGACTTTGTTTGCTTTGCCTTTTTTCCAGTACAGATTTGAAGTACATGTCCTGATTTGGATTTGTTGTTTGTTGGTTTAATTTTTTTTTAATATCCCTTACTATGCTTGTCTTGCTTATTTCATACTCTTTTCAAGTCTTCCTGGTGACACCTTGCTATATATTCTTTCCTTGGAAATGCATGTTTTCCTCGTGTTTTAAAGCATATGTAGTACTAAAAGAAACCAAATTACATTCAGCCTGGAGGCTGAAAGGATAAATGGGAGGAAGGGTAGTAATTTCCAAGGGAATGAGGTAGAGGAGGAAGACAGGCTGAAAAAAGTAGTGAAATAAAGAATAAATTATATTTAGGCAAAGCTGCATGACTTTCTGTTTGGCTGGTGGGAGGATTTATGAATGGACCAATCAGAGTTTGAAAATCAAACTTTAAAGCCAACTACAAAAGTTACTACATTTTTCCCCCCTTTGGAAACATCCCCCAGAAAAGAAAATATTTTTCATCTTCTATGTTTCCTTAAGGAAAGTTTTATTTGCTTAGGGAGAAAACCTACAGCTTTAGAGCTAAATTTTAGATCTCAGCAGACTGTGAGCCAGGTTCTGTATGAAATCTGCCCTGAGAAGGACAAACCTGTGATGCAAAATCCTGCTCTACTCCTGTCCCCTCCCAAAAGCAATAGTAATTCACTAGTTAGAAGTGCCCATAGCCAGCTGGGGTATTGCCCTTATACAGCCCATTACCTCATGACTGGCTACCCCGGGTGCCAGAGATGGGGTGGCTTTTGTCCCTCACTCCCCAGGGAACAGCATGAGGGAGCAGCCCTGCCAATGCCTGCCTGCATGGCAAAGATACCCACTGTGCCAGCAACACAGGAACAACGTTCAGTGTTTGGCAGAGGTTCTCCTCCTGCCCCCCTCCTCACTTTCTGTCCCATTTCCCCAGCTAGACTTCACTAAGAGAGACAAAGAGAATAGAGGAAGTTCTAAAGGAAAGGCAAAGGTAAGCAAAGTAAGGCAAAATACAGGTTTAGCAAATGACTCTGATAAAAAGTACAGCTTCCACTAAATACCAGAAGGAAAGCAAGAGCATTCTTAAGTGTGCTGCTGTTAGAAGACATAAAAGCAATTTAGTGGAACAAATCAAATCCCAGCAACTACTTATCCACCTGTAAAAGCAATAACTGTATTGGCAGCACCAGAAGGATTGCCTTTGTTTGAGGAATACAGCATTTCTTGTTATGGAGCACACAGACAATAGGAATACATTACAACAAAATACTTAGAACAAGCATGAGAGAAAAGCAAGTATTCAGTTACCTCCAAAAACACTTCAGTCATTTCTAGCCAGGTAACTATTAAAAATACCTCTGTGGAAGTGAATTTCATAAAGTTGTTATCAAAGTAACTAGACTCATCAGCAAGTGACTCGTCAGCAAGTGGCTTTATAGACATAATACCTGAATGTGGAGGTATGTTTGTAGAACTGTGCAATTACTGAACATGGCAAACAACATTTAGAAGGCACTGTCTTTATTCTCTGCTGGAAGTATGTGTGCAATGCAAACTAAAACACTGAAAGACATACAGCAGATGGGGCTAATATTTAGGCCGCCGAAGTCTCAGTTACATAATTAAAAGGAAGCAGCTTCTGTAGGATTTAGTTATGTTTTGTCATCCCATAAACTGTTTCCATTGGGGTTTCATTAATGTAATATATTTAATATAGGTCACAGAATAAAGGTGAAAGTTTCCAGGAAAGTTTGGAAAAATTAGACAATTTACTTGCACTATGAACAAACTACTTTTGCTTTGTTGAAAGTATTGTGGACCAGGTTTTCTTTCCCAGAACTCTAGCACTTCTTGTTTTAACACTTCAAAGTTGTTGTGCAGTTAATCTTCAGTGAGGATGAGTACATGTGACACGTTTGGAAAGGTCCATGCTAGAAATGAGAGTGAGAGGCATTTATAAATTTGTTAACCTCTTCATCTGCATCAGGTTACAGCAAAGGATACCATAAAATGTTCCAAGTGTTCCTGAACGTTATAATACCTGCCAGATACAGTTGTATTTTTCATATTTATCACTCAATCTGCTGGTCTCTACATCAATTTTTACCCACAGGCTAAAAGGGGATCTTTCCCTTTGTCGCGATATTTCGATATCTTCCACAGGAAAGCCTGAGCTGGGTTTTTTAATCATACTGAATTCTGCTCCTTTTGTCATTAAAAATGAGCAAATACATGCCAGGATAAATACCAGTTACAGAAAAGTGCAGTTCAATTGTCTGTTTCAGAAAATAAGTAGCCTTAGTCTGGGAAAGATGAGCTTTTAGGCATCTACAGGATGAGGTAGGAATTTTCTGGCTATGCCTTTTTCTCCTGAAGGTGGTGATTTATTGATAGTTGACTAGTTGATGTCAAAAGATTCTTTCACTTCATTTTTGCCAAATAAGAATAAATTGATAAATCTAATATTTTTCTAGATGAAAATAATCAGCTTGAATCGAAATGTCTTTTGTTTTAAGCTAACATGAAAATAAAAACTCAGTCTACAAAGACTTTTGCCTCTAACTGATTTTCTGTGACTTGGATTTATCTTGATGTTGGAGGGAGACAGCTTTCTAAATCTGTCTTGTTCTTTCCTGTCTTTTTCTCTCCTCCAGTGGGAAACCAATTTTTCATTCAGCTATGATTACCATATTCTGATCTTAATTAGGTGTGACATGATGAAGAGTTTATCAAATGTTAGGTTCCTAAACTGCAATGGAAGAATAGTAGGTGAAGTTCATACAGCTCTGTGTAGCTGTCTGTAACTGTCTCTCTAACTACCTATCTCTGTTTGGAACTCGGTGCATGAGAATGGTATTTCATGGAGAGCTTCACATCAAGAAATTAATACAGAAATTCTATGTTATTTTGAAAGGAGGAGATCTTTGGAGTGAAAACCCAAAGGTGAGTAGTTAGTAATTTACGCTTTTTTTATTTCCCTCCCTTATACCAGCCCATTTCTATTATTGAGTATGATTCTGTGCTTTTTTCTGAAGGTACGAAAAATAGGAAGGTATTAATCTCTCTGCTACACCTGCCAACCTAACTACCAGCTGTGGTTCTCTGTGGGTTGCTCTCCTCTCTATTCATGCTTTCAGCACTTCAGGTGCAGCTTTCCTAGCTTTGTCCCAATTTCCAAAGCCATATTCTCATATTCTTCCTGCAGCTCACCCCTGTTAGAGAGCTGAGACTCCAGGCTCTGCCAGCACGGGCAGAAATAACACAGTGGGGCTAGCCACATACAGCCAGGGGGCTCCAGCTGCCACCAGGTCCTGAAGTGTCCCCATACTCCCCTCACGTTGGATGATAGAAGTGTGACCTACCCAAGGCTTTGGCGCCTCTCCCAGTTCTTGCCAAAATTGCTGGAGCCTACTGAGGGCAAGCAATGGAAAGAGAGTGAAGGCGCCCCAGTGACAAAAGTGCTTGTGATTTGCTTTGATTGGCTAAACATGCATGTTACTCCTCTTTGCATTCAATGAAGAATGTTTCAAATTTGGCAGGGAGGGAGATCCCCTTCCTAACATTTTCTGTGAGACCAGGAGTGCCTGGGCCACTTTTGCAGGACTTTGTTATTTTTTTTGACTTCCCATGTTTTCTGGCCATGCTCACACACTAGCTCACTGACAGTGGCTGTGCTGCTGGGAGGTCATGCCAATGCTCAACCTCCTCATAGTTGTTTCCCATTATTTGACTGCTTCGGGGGGAAAAAGATGTGCTCAGATGTGTTGTGCATCTCCAGGGGATCCCATCTTCCTGCTGTGCCCCATTGCATGGGAAGGGCCATGACTGAGGTGTCTGCACAAGCCCTGGCTTGCATGCCTGCCTCACGGTGTTCCTTGGTCCAGGTCAGAGTTACGCAAGCTTGCCTGCATGCAGCTGTCGGAAAAATCTTGATCTACGAGCCTTTGTCTGCAAGGCTTGGGAGCTGCAGGCATCCCATCACATTTGATCAGTCAGCCAGTCATTTACTCACTCCTGCCTTACAGAGGGTTATGTCTTGGTGGCACTTTTCAAGTGGGTGTGAGGTGTAGAAGCTCTGTCCCACCTGCCTGTCTGGGCTTCTCCTTCCCCAGCCCCTCACCATAGGGACCAGGACAGGGAGAGGAAAGTAGAGTGTGGTGCTGCTGAACATGGGAATTCCAATTCAGATAATTCCTGAAATCACAGTTCAAAGAGAGTGTTTGAAAGTATGTACAACTCTTAGGTCATCTCATTGCCATCAATTTAGAAGGAGTTTGAAAATCAGGATGCATTAAATCATTGTTTTTAAAATTTGCTCCCACAAAAATTCCAGAGGCAGGTGCAACTATTACAAGCATGAGACTTTCCTCTAATTAGCAGAGTAATTAGGGATATGGGACTTAGGAAAGTAATATAAAATAGAAACATACAAGAATATTAATTAATGCTAAATTAATTGAGACATTTTTGAAGGATACAAATGAGTCTTGTTGATATATCTAGCAGAGATCAAATGGTCCAATTAGTGCATACAGAAACGGTCAAAAGACATGACTTTGGAAAAGATGTGATCATTTTACCTTTTCAGGTGACAAAATTTCCACAGCCTTTGGCTACAAATGCCATAGGTTGCTAGCATGACCGTCTACAGAATGAGGCGAGTTGAACTTTGACTAGTCTAAAATTAGAGAGGATAGGAAATGTATGAATAAAACAGATAAAAAACTTTTTGAGCTCAGTTCCTCAGGCTAAGTGTCCAATTCTGTTTGCTTCTTACTCAGTCACATTATTATTTTGTATTTAATGAAAGTGCATTGTATTAACATACATAATGCAATATGTAATTCTTCATGGAAAAAAAAAAGCCAAACAGGAACCAATCTGAAATAGTTTGCATACTATGTGGGAATGCTTTATTTATGTTCCTTAAAAGTGTTGTGCATTTTTTCCTCTTGGGCAGAACACTATTTTGACTGTATAACTGGTAAGCATTTATCACTAATAAAATAAACGTCATATGTGA
Source organism: Onychostruthus taczanowskii (assembly GCF_017590055.1). Taxonomy (NCBI): domain Eukaryota; kingdom Metazoa; phylum Chordata; class Aves; order Passeriformes; family Passeridae; genus Onychostruthus; species Onychostruthus taczanowskii. The sequence goes on from NW_024499351.1 coordinate 7,767,560, forward strand.
TTGTATGCATTTAGAGTAAGGGATAAAATTCTGTTTTTATAGGAAACAAGTTCCTGTTTTATGCCTGTCTTTTCAATTTATTTGGAATTTCCAATCTGCAACTCAACAGGTGCTGTTAGTGCTATTCAACCTGTGGTATTGAGGGCAAATTCAAACATGCTGTGATATCAAACCTGCTCCAGCTGTTGTTCATGATAAAAAAAACCAGCCTCCTCCCCAGACACATTGCCTTGTTGTTCCTTGCCCCTCAAGGTTATTAAAAGTGTTCTTCAATACTTGCTCATCAAATCCCACTGACTCCAACTGGCACTTTCTGTGTATACAAAGAATTTGAGGTCATGACTCAGAGCTGCAGCATCCTAAAACACTTTAGGAATAGCAGAATAATTGCTGAGGGAACACATACTATTAGACTCTTTATAGAATGACAACAAATTGTCAGAATTGGCCCAAATCATTAATTTTTTTAATGGGAGGACAGGACTTTTGTAGTTTAGTGATTACTGTTATATAAATAATTAGAATTGCAAAGGTTCCTTCTCATCCTTTCAAAGCATGGAGTAATTTCAACTGTGCCCCTTTTTTGTATATTTCTTCACTTTGAAAGAAAAGGTGACTTCATTGAAAGGCAACACTTTCCAGCTTCTTAGCACTGAAATGTGGAAAGGCCTTTGTTCTGCTCAATGTAGTTCAGAAGTTGAGAGTGCATTAGACAGTGCTGTCAAAAATCCAAGGCATATTACAAAAATACAAACAGATATTGTTTGCAATATTTCTACTGACCTTCTGATGTGTACAGTAATGTGAAAATCTTACACAGCTCTGGGTTTGCTCCCTGGAGAATATTTGGTCAATATATAGTGCCTATCTGGTAGGAACTACATAAGAATGCTTGGAAAAATTATGAATTTTTTTTTCATATGACAGAGGATTAATTAGGATTAATTAGGCTTATTTCAATACCTGTAGTATCAGTTGGACTCAATGGTCATAAAGCTCTTTTGCAAGATAAATGATTTTATGGCTTTTTGTGAATTTGTAAAATTTTGCATGACCTGGATAATATGGAAAAAACCCTACCAAAACAAAACTTACCTGAGACAGAAATTCTGCTTTTTGCACATAACATGCCAGAGAGAAATACTGAGCACAAGGTGTGACTGTCAGATACTTCATAAGTAATCCTTGGAATCTCGTGTGTTTACGTGTGATGTACTCACTACTGGTAAGTTTTATTCCTGAGGATATATTAAAGACAAAGAAGGTAAGGGGAATATTCTATATGATGAAACCTTCCTAGAAGAAATTTCCACAGCATACAAATGTCTATATCTGATGTAACCATGCCACAGGACCTTGAGAAAGCAGTGTGACACCAAACAGCTCCAACCCAAGCAGACGCTGAGTAGCAATTCCTCTACGTGGGTATAACAGCCTGTTCACCCCTGTGCAGCCCCATGTGTGACCAAAGGGAACTTGGAAGAGGTAATAATGACTTCTGCAACATATTTGTCTTTCTGCAGGATGATGGAAACACTGCCAGGCAGGTTGGCTCTTGTTTGCCAGTCAGGTGGAGTGGGGAGGTGGCACCCAGCTGGGCGCTGGCAGAGGCAGTGAGCTGTGCTCTTGGGCTGAAGCACTCCCATGTTTGCCTTGCCCACCCTAACATTACAGGGGTTGTAATTCCCCAGTCATGTGGGGAATGTAGCCCAGAATCATTGTTCTGGTTCAGAGGTTGAAGCTCTGGCTCTTTCTGTAGGCTTTCCCTGCAAGAAATTTAGCAGATAACTTCAGTCCAAATACATGTATTCAAATGTAAATTAGGTAAATGTGTGTGTGTGTGTGCACGCCCATGCATATGTGTGCAATCAAGATTATTCACAGCTTATTAAAGGTAATAGTTTCTTGCTATTTAAATTATAAGATTCATCAAATCATGGGTGTGGTTTCTATAAGAACTAAGCGACGGATCACGTTAATAGTCTTTGGGGACACCTTCAGAGCACAGCATAGCTGGAGATGTATTTGTGCACAATATTCCAGCCATGTCTGCAAATCAAAAACACATTTGCAAAATCTGAAGTGAGAGTAATTCACTATTTGAAAAACGAGCTAAATCTCTAAGATTATTTATTTGAAACTTGGAATTAAGTCTGCTGTAGATGATATTCATTTAACAAGGATGAAATTATTGATTTAAATATCAAGGAAAAATAATCAAGTCAGATAAACTGCTTTGTTGCTCTGGAGGAGAGGAAGGTGATTTTCTTTTTAAAGATGTGCTGTAATCTTCATTAGGTGCTCTCTTACTTTTGTTTGTGGACATTTACTTTACAGGTGGAACAAAAGATGATAAGCTGTGAAACAAAATGCATCTGAGCTAGGGGGCAGCATGCCTCTGGCATGGGGAGATTTGGGGGTCCCAGGCTGATGCCCAGAGAGAGGACACATATCTAGAAAGGTCTCTGCAGCTGATCTCCTTATCCATCAGCAATCTCTGTAGGGAACACCCATGATTAAAGTCTTTTACAGGTCACATGGAAAGGCGCTGGGGGTCACCAGTGACATGACTGCATGGCTGCCTGCTATCCAGCACATCTATTACTTCAGTCATATTTTTATGATCCCACTGAATTTCAAAGCGACTTTTCTCTTTTTGGGTGTTTGCTCTGTCAAAATCAAGACACCACGAGCAAAGGGTAGCACGTGAAAACCATGGTCTTAAAATCAGACGGCAGGAATTGCTTCCAGCCGGTTGTGGAAATTCTCAGCCCTGCTACTCTGTTTTTCTTCCAGGAACAGGTACTTATTGACCCCAAAAGCAGTGCCAGAAATCACAAGTCCATATTCCCATGTAATTGCCAAATGTTTCCCATTGTGAACTACCTTTTCATTTCAGTGAAAATTATATGACTAAATCCTGAGCTGTTGCATTTCTATCAGATGTTTGCAAATCTTTTAAACGTTGCCAGGTTGGCAAAATCTGTGGCTGGTGGGACAAGCAAATGCCTTGAAAAGACTAAACATGTTTTTTGAGAAACAGTATGGTAAATCAGACTTCTCTACAGTGTGTTCTGTAATACAATCACTCACTTCATGTTTCTGTAGAAGTTCCAGGGATTTAAAACCAAATTTAATTTTAGCTTGGCACCAATGAACTCCAGACATCATACAAGTAGTAATCATGAAAACAAATGAAGCTCTATGCTTAAATCAAGATTGAATAATAAATTTAAGAGACATAAAATCATACAGACTGCTATTTATATGCATTTCCTTGGGTAGGTGCCTGAGATATATTAATGGGCAATTGCTAGAATCAGGGAATCTGGAAACTTTTCTGATCTTCAAAATAAAAATAACAACAAAATTGATCAGAAAACAAAACAAAACAAAACAAACAAAAAAGGTAATTCATACATTGAATAAGGGAAAGAAATAAGCAGTACATTGTTTGTAAAGTTCCAGTGCAAACAGGTCAGCTTTTCTTACTCTCCCAGCACACCCTTCTCCCATTCACTTCTGAGTGACTTGAAAAGCTGTTTACAACCACTGCATTGATTTCCTTTCCTCTGACTCATTGCAATCTGGCTCCAGCCCTCCCCATTCAAACTAATTCACCAAGGTCTCAAATGACCTCTTTCTGGCTAACACGGGGAATCTCTGTGTCCTCTTTGACCTTCCTGTCTAATCTGATACCCTTGATCACTTTTTTCCTGGCCTGGCTTTTGTGGCAGTACCCCTCTTGTGGCTTTCCATCAACCTTCTTTATTGCTCTTTCAGCATCTTTTACAGCAGCTCCTTCTCCCTACTTCATGGGACTCTCTCAAAGCCACTACAGACTCTGTTTTCTCATTGTATACCTTTTACTCTTGTTTTCTGCTGTAATTCCCAGGCTGAACATTTTAACCTCTCTGTCCTGTCTGTTTCTGTTCCATTCCACCAGTTGAATTGACAGTTTAGTGTATTCAGGATGATTCCCTGTCAGTTGAAGCAAAAAAAGATCACAGGTAAGTCCTCAGTTTGAACCTGCCACTCTTCCTCCTCTGCTCATTGCTGTTGACAACTTCACCATTCTCCTTCAGCTCTCAAACTCAGGATCAGTTTTGTCATTCTCTTGCACATTCCCATGTGTTTAGATAATCATGGCAAACTTGCTGCAAGACCTGATGGGAATTAGGGAAATCTTTCCCATACAGCTACAAATGTTTAGGCAAAGCTGTAAATATCATCTTTTCCCTTTCCATCTTTTAAAGGCCCTATCCTGCATTTTACTCCAAGACCCATACCTTGGCCACTGATGTAGCAACATTTTCTTCTCTGGATGATGCTCTTCAAGTATCTAATACTTCTCAAAAGCATGTCTCTGATAGTCTCTTATCATTTCTCTCCAGGGTTGCTCAGGGTTGTTCCCTGACAGCTGATGGACCAGTTGATCAATGACCATAGTGGTAGTGACACAGTCTTGGCAGCTCAAGTCAGTTAAGGTAAATTTCTGGTTTTTGTCATCCTTTTTAATGTGAAATTCCATTTTTTCTGTGTCCTTTGCCCCGTGTTGGGCTGGATGTCCCACTGGTATCTCTCACAGGCTGGTCTTGCTTCACAGAATGCCAGTTGTTGTATTCCCTTCTACAAAGAAACTTCCTAAATACCCTCTGCTCTCATCAGATGAAGAATTATTACGGAGGAAGAAAGTCACCAAAATAATCTTCTGCTGAGGAATTCACTGTGAGCATTTTGGGCCAGAAAACTTCATATAGCTGATAATCATACAAAATGAGGATGTCTCTGAGCTCTGCTGGTCAGGTTTTAGCCTAGATGCAGATCTCAACAACCACCCTAATTTTACTTTGAAGTACCTAAAAAGATTTTCAAGACAAATGTTTCTCAGACAATTTTGGCTTGCATTTGCAGCAGTGGAAGGCAAAGTGAAGAGTCTTCCTTCAAACAACTGGGTGCAAATAAATCACTGGATATTTAAAAGAGCAGACCTTAGGATCAATATCTTTAGTGCCTTTTTGTAAGAGAATTCAGTTCATGGTGACTTTCCCTCTTGTCGACACGCACACACTGTTTTTGCCTGTGGTTACCCTCACTTTATGAATTTTTGTTTCCAAAAGGTGCCAACTCAATTCCCATGGAGAAATTAATCAGCTGCACTATGATCTCATTTCCCTTGGCATGCTGCAGCACCAGACGCATCATGTTTTCATTGCTGCAACCTATTTCCCCAAAGTACAGCAGCTGAGAGATGCTGCCAGGAAAAATGTGACAGCTATAGCAGAATGTACCAAAAACCAGCAGTGACACATGGGTATTGAAATATGCCACCTAGGTTAACTGATACCATACAGCCCTGCTCTAAGGGAAACTACTTTTTATTTGAATGACAGGAATTTGGGTTTGTTTGTTTGGTCGGTTATTTTTTTGTGGTTGTAATTTGCTCTAAGTTTTGTTACAGTTTAACCTCTTCAAGAAATCTGTATGAATACACTAGAGACAGAAGAAAAAGAAATGGATGGATGAAATTGCTCACAGATCCTGAAATGCATTTTCATAGATTTTCCCAAGTTGGAGACATATTTGTATTAAAGACTTCAGAGACATACACTGAAAAACCCAGTATATCTCAGGAGTGCTTTGTTCAAGCCAGAAATGATTTATTGTTTTGTGTTTGTGTTAAGAAAAATCAGCAATTAACAAGTAGAAGAGCAAAAAATTTAGTTCAAAAGAGGAAAACTGAGAGGAAATAACCATCTCATATTATAACTGTACAAGACATTAAAAAAAAATGGAACATTAAAAAAATTAAATAATGATATTGTATATATTAAAGTTATGCCTTTGAACTTATGCCTTTGTATTATGTGTTAGTACAGCCCCAGTCTCTTAAAAATAAAATCTAGTATAAGAAATAAAAACTAAAAAAAAAAAAGAAATTAATCCACAGATACATGCAGATCTCTAGATAACAATAGGGAAAAAGCAAGAAGTAGTTTTTAATCTTCTTTTGTCATAATTCTCAATTTTACTTCTTGCCTTCTACTTTTCTAGCATATGTAGACAGAAAATTAGATAGAGCCTCTTATGAAATTTGGAATGGTATGGCATTGACAGAACCCTCTCAAACACTTGCAGGAGATAAGCACAGTGCAGGAGCATTTTCAGGGCTCCAGGACATAAGAGCAGTTGCTGGGATCCCAGGGACATGGCTTCCCTCCATGGTCAGCTTACAAGCTGAGACTTGTGATGGGCATTTTCCTGTGCTCCAGGCTAGTAGCTGCAATCAATTCAGAGAAGGAAAAAGTAGGCAAGAATAAAGAGAAACAGATGAAAACAGCAATGGCAATTAGCTGGCACCCCATCTGCTGCCTTTTGCACACTGGACAAAAGCAGAATGGCTTCCCAGGTAATGATTTTCCAAAAGAAATAGCAGTAGGCTACTGATGCTTCAAAAAGTGCTAGCAGTGGTGAAAAGAAAAAAAAAAGAGTACTAGAGTTACTCTCTGTTATGGTATAGTGTATTGAACACATTTCTCTTTGAATCAGTAAACCAGTCTATACCTCATGTATAGTCTACATGGACTTCTCTAAGTTTTGCTTACACAACCACTACAGCTCTTTTGTGACAAATGAACAAAAATTGTTCATGACAGCATCATAACTTTAAAGGCTGATTACCCTTAACAAATTCAGAAAAGGCAGAAAATCACCACACTGAAAAGTTTTGTCTGGGGAAGGACATTAATATCCAGCTGATTCACAGTGTGGCCTCACCTCTGCTGCTCTAGCTGCCTTTGAAATATTTTCTTGCACAGAAAGCTCCCACATCTATTTTCAGAGCCCCGAAGCATGCGGGGTATCCAGAGGTACTTGCAGTGCACCCAAAGGATGGGCTGATTCTGAAAGACCTTGACCTTAACCCTTCAGCCCTGGCAGCCTGTGGGTGTTACCAACCACCAAAGGAGATGGGTATGAACTGAACCTCTCCTTTGCCTGTCATCACTCTGGAAAGTGGTAATGCTACAAAGCAGCAGCTCCTGGATGAGAACTCATGATTTCAAATTCTAGCTTTCCCTTCTTGTGTGTTCTAGGTCTTTCTGTCCTCCTCCCGTGCATTTTGTTGGCCCTTCTGGGCTGCCACAAGCTTCTAGAAAGAATGAGGAGACAAGTAAATGAGACTTCACAGAGAAAATGGCAAGTGGGACCATTTATACAGATGTTCAAGTTGGAAGATCACTGGGTTAACAGGAAGTGGCTGGATAAAGTGGAGAAAGAGAGAATGAAGAGGAGAGGAAAAACAGTCCAAGGGATGACTTTTTAGCACTCTGCCTGTGTTTCTCCTGAATCTTCATTCTTCACATGGGAAGAGGATAAACTATTAGGTCTGTATGAGATGTTAAACTGAGAGTTGTTTTAAATGCAGAAATAAATTAGAAAAATGAGAAAACGGTTTTTCTCTACTGAACTTGCAACCTTTAAGCTTCTCTGTAAGTTGAAGCTCAATAATAGTTACTGTAGAACAGCCTTGCATAATAAAATCCAGCAGGAGCAAAAGCATCATGATGAATTTACCATTATTATTCATAGAGCTGTCATGAACAGTCTGCTTACTCTACACAATTCACCAAAGAAATACCAGTTTGCCACAGATTGGACAGCGAATTTTAAAACAGCCAAGTGCCATTCAGTGCCCTACCCTTTCAACCATGCTGTACACACACACACATAGCAGGGAACTCTCAAATTACACTGTTTTGAAAGGTGGTCAAGAGAGTGAAAGAGACCAATAGCTTAATTTTTCTCAAGAATGTACTTTTTCCTACATTAGAAAAAAATCACTAGACACTCTTTTTGTCCACTGAACATGTGATCATTACTCTGGAAACACTTTTTGCTACTGAGACCTGTTAGAAGATGTGAGGTTCCTGGCAAACTATTTTTCACTGTAAAAACATAGATTCAAACTAAAGCCATTTGCAAGAATGGACCACGTTAGACAGATAAGACCTTTCTGGTTCCCTAGGGAAGTGTGGCCATGGCAGGGTTGTATGACAGGGGTCTGCCCCAGGGGATTCACTCATTCCTTGTAGGGAGAATGTCAGAGTCCTGATGAATCTAAGGTGTGCTGGGAGACTAACCCCCACACAACATCTCCCTGCCCCAGCTGTTGGGCTGCTCTGTTGAAAATATTTCTGTTCAATTCCTCCACAACTGAGGAAAGAGCTGAGCATGATAACATACCCACTCCTACTCCCCTTCTGCTGCAAAAGAGATTGCATTAACTCAGGAGTCAGTATGTCTCTGCACCACTGCAATGAGAACCAGCTTCCTGTTGTAAGTGATTCTGTAGGTCAGAAACCTGGCATGTTTGAAGTGACTGGCTACACCATTATCTTCACTGGAAGATGGATTGGCTCAGTGTAAACTAGTGGGGAATTCATACAAAAGAATTAAGGACATATTAAGGACATATTAAGGAAATAAGGATTGAAAACTTTTTACATTGAGGAGTTAGATTCATTATCTGTCAGAAATCATGGAGTCAGAAACATGAACCACAGTCCGTACATAAAAAACAAAAAGGTGTTGTCCACAGGTTGTTTTCTATATATTAATTTTGGGAAGCCTAAATACAACCTGTGTATTTTCAACCAACCAGCAGAGACCAAAGCCCAACCATACTAAACCAAAGGCCAGAAATTCAAGTGATGCCTGAGAAGGCTGATGAATTTCTAGCTACGCATAAATATTTCCATCTACTATGGAACTAATCTGAAAACTTTGCAATTGTGAAGCAATATTCATGATTAAAATCAACTTTTCTGGAGAGCCCTTCAAGAAAAACATGCATTATTACCCTCTCATGGTTTTTGCCTCAGTGTACCCAGTTAGGCAGAAACCGGAGTTTGGATTCAGCAGCACAGTTGCTCTGGGAGGAGAAATGACTACTTGGAGAAACAACTTTCTTCAGGGAAACCTGTTTATTCCCAGCTTGGGTACATGCATGGTGTTCCTGCATAGCCACAGAGCTGAAGAGTTGAGCTCCCCTGTTTCCTGTGGAGAGCAGCTGTCTTGACTATTTCCTTGAGTTAGATTTTTTCTCTCTTATTTTCTATACAAATTCCCTGCTTTCTGTACAGCAAGGTCATGTCAGTTGAGCACTTGGGAATTCACCTCTCCATTGTACAAGCATTTTTAAAATACATAATGTACTTTTTTGTGTGTGTTTGCAAGTTAATTTTTTTGCTGGCAATGCTTATCATTCATAATACCAGTTTCTGTACACTGCTTACCTATAACCAAATATATTTATTATTCTACCTGTCCCACTCCCCCCAGTTTTAGTATCATTGCAAGATGATTCTGCCACTGAAACTGCAGGAAAAAGTAAAACCCTCCAACATTTTTAATGTTAGAGAGTTAAGGCATTACTTTATTTTTTGGCCAGGATGTACCACATAAATCATATCCACACACAACCCGGGTGTGCAGAGAGAATCATTCCATGACACATAGTCTTTACTAGATTTTTCAGATCTTTTATACAGTTAAAACTCATAGAAACTAATTAGGTCATTGTTCATTGGTCTCAAGTTGCATAATTCTTAGTATTTGGTCTCCTATTGGATCTGGATTTCTTTGCTTCTGATGTTAATTAGATCTTAATTTCTTGATGTTCTTTTCATTCTTTTCTGGAGGAGATGTCTCCAACTCTGCCAGAGGCAGTGTCTGGGGTAGATGTTCATAGATGGCCGCTGATGCCCTTTTTCTTTTGGGCCATTCCCAGTCTGTTGAAATGCTAAGCCCAGCAGGCCTCAGCTAGTGGAACAATATTCTGGAAAGAAACTTAAAATTCTTTTTCCTGGGCAAAGGCAAACAAAACCCTTTGACTAAAGTTATACAAAAATTTATAAACTGTTATGTTTTCCAACAATTCCAGTGAACATAATTATTTCCATGCCCTCAAGACAAGAGTCTTGTCACACTAATTAATTTACGGATACAGCATGAAATGGTTTTCAAAATCAAGATGGGAAATGCTGTGCAGAAATAAAGAATTTTTATAGCCATTTTATAGATGAGCACAGCCACAGAGGGTATAGCTGGAAATATTTTGGCAGGTTCATACTCGTTTAGACTGAAATATAAATTACTCAGAGCCAGTCGTGTCAGTATTTCCTGTAGGAATCAAGCTGGACTAAAAGCTTTTGTGTTTGTCTTCTTGGAAAGCCAGTTGGTTCACTCCAAACTAGTCAGAATGGGAATCATCTGAATATGTACAACTGACTGGGGATCCTGGAGTCATCTGTGGAGCTACAAATATGACAATATGGCTTTAACTGGAGACCAATTAACTTGCAGAGATCTTTAACTGCAAAACTCAAAGATATTTTGAGTTTGTATTCAAAACACACTTGCATGGACTTGGTAATGAATGGATCAGATTTACTCTGCCTTAATATCCATATAAAATGTAATGGGTTACTCTCTCATTTTTGATGAATTCAAAAATTGTGCAGAATATGCTAAATTATTGAAGCCCTTCCCTCTGAGAATTCATAAGGCATACTTTCTGAATCATATCAATGATACTTCACAGTAAATATTTGTATTACTGCACACACAAAGAATATATACTCATAACAGAAAGCCAGAACAGAACTCAAACATGAAGCAAGAAAAACAAACAGTAGTAACTGAGAGACTGGAGAGAATGAATAAATAGTGATGTTTGTGAGCATTTTTAACCAACAACGACTGGATCTGACAATGCAACTGTCCTGTAAACAGTGGAGCTAATTACAGTATGCTTCCCAAGGTCTTTCCCAAGGGACTAGGTGACCTTGGAACATGTGAAGAAAGAAATTAAATACATGGGTGAGCACAAGAAGGTAGCTGGCAGCACAAGGAGCTGTATATGCCATACAGTGGGTGTCAACAAAACACTACTTCAGATTTCAGCTGCAATTGTGACAAAAGCTGTGGTAAAAAATATTGCTGCCTTCTGCCTGTGTTCCTAAGCAGGGTCTGGCGAGGAGGTGGTGAATCGTGCAACCTGTCTCTTCCACCCAGTGCACAGCAGGCAGAACGGAGAGAGGGAAGCTGAGCTGTCTGCCTCTAACATCAGCCACAGACAGCAAGAGAAGAGAAGGGATCCTCCTGCCATACCATGCATGAAAAAGAGAGAGTGGATCTGGTTCTCATGTTTTAAACATTTTGTCACTAAAGCTATGAAGTGATTCTCAACTGTTGTCCTTTCATTTTGCAGCTCCTCCACAGACTGATTTTAAAGGTGTTTAAATACATAATTTAGCACCTAGATACCCAGACCTCTTCCATGTCTTCCATTCTTAAACTATAAAGCAAAGTTGTTGATAATACTGGGGTTTTTACCATTTCTGCCTTTCTTATTAGTACAATTACAACACTTTGAAAAGATCCTGCCTCTTGTTAGGTGCTTAGAGAGAAAGCAGTATGATGTGTTTGTTCCCAGTCTTGTCTAGGAACTACAGGCATTGTTGTTACAGAAATAATAACAAACTTAAGGGGAAGTAAAACAGGACATTTACAAGAGAAGATTTTAATCAGAAATAAGAAAGTTTGGGGGGCTGACTCTAAAAAGCTTGACTTATAATCATGCAAAAGAAATTTCAACCAGGAACATTAAATAAAGATAGAAAGTGAGTGGACATTGTTGCCAACATAAAATGGTTTTTCTGGTAAAAGAATGGAGAAAAATGTTACTAAACGTGTAAAGCAAAGAAAAATCGATGGAGATACAGCAAATGGTTGGTGTTCCACAAGGCTTTTAAGAGAACACTATTCAAAGAATTAACACACAAGAAGAAACTTGTGCAGAAATGCATATTCAGCAGATTTTCTTTTTTATTTTATTCACTGTTTGGTCAGTTGAAGGCCTGGAGGCAACAAATTCCTCTTGCACAGAATTCAACAGTGATAAATAGTTTGGAAATCACTGAACTAGTTGTGCTTGAGGCATTTGCATTTCAATGTTTCAAGTTCCAGCACAGTCGATTTGCTATGCTGGAAAGCAGGTGAGGACATCATGAGGACATTTTCTATGAAAGTAGGTGAAAGCTGTTTCCCTGAGAATTATGCAGCCATCAGTACATTTACTAATCCTTATTGCATTTCCCTCATTATCATATTTTTCAATTTATAACATCGTCTAGAAGAATATGATGTAAGACAACCTGCTAATAACTTTGCTACACATCTGTCTTCATAAAATACCTATAAAAATGTGAAAGCTTTTTTTTCGTGGAATTGATTACAAAGACAGTTTTATGAATAAATTTCTTCTCAAAACCAGGAATTGCTTTAAATTGAGCACATTTTTTTTTCAGATTCAGATAGGATACTTAGAAGTTATGCACCATAGGAAATAAGTGGTATGGGTAATGCAATAAACCATAAAAACAAAGCATAAACAAATCGAAAGTTTACCACGTAACTGGTAATACATCATAACATTGCAGTTTATAGAATTTTTTTATTAGCTGCTGTGCCACAGCAACAGTTACAACAAGGGATAAAATGGCACATGGTAGACCGTTGGATACTCTGTTTTGTTGTAGTCAGATTTTAAAAGTGTGTAGTTTGGTAGGAGTCTGTCTCCTTCAAAAGAATGATTGTTGCACTAGTGGTGAACCAACAGGTGGTACCAGGGCAGGCAGCCTTATGAATTAAGAATGTGGAAATAAGTGCGTAAGGGGAAAGTGGGAGCTGTTCCCGAGTGTACCTGGCATCTGAAAAAAGAAATAACAATTTGGCAAGGTGCTCATCCAGTAGAAGACATGCCATGAAAATGGCCCATAATACGATCTGGTGGTGCTTGCTTTTTTGGGGGGGTGGCTTTTGGGTTTTTTTTTAAGCTGAAAACATTCTATTATGTTGAAAAGCCAAGAACTCATAAAGTATGAAATGAAAATGAATGAAATTTTAATTCTTCTTATTTGTGCATATGAATTATGATCAACTCTTTAATGTGATTGGAAGAGGTAGTCAGCTGTTTTTTCAGCTCACTTAACCAGGCTGAATATTCAGGTATCATGTAAAAAGGTGATCAGAATGTCAGTATTAAATATAATATTCACTTAGAAATGCTGAGAAATTGTGGGAACATCTTCCCTTTTCATACTGAAACAAAAACTAAAAGCCAAGAAATATATAATTTAAGGACTGCAACAATTAAAGCAGTAAGAGTGTTTAAAAGAATTCAAAAAGAGTCAGAACAAGACAAGAAACTGATCAAATGAAAAAAAAAAAAGGGGGGCTGTGGGGCAGTTTTTATCATAAATTTAAAGGCTACAATATAATGCTCAAGAAAGCTGTTGGTGAGACAGTCTTATTGCTGGCATTTCTTACCTTTTAACTGCTTGATTTGGCATTCTTAACATCAGTCTTTTAACATCTTTTTTAATGAACTCTACCCATGCTTCTGGGCATGATGGTAGGCAGCAATTCTATATGGAACAAAATTATTTCATCCACAGAGCCACCGGCAGAGAACAGCATATTAAAAGTGTAATTCACTTACTGAAAACTTCTCTTTGTGGTTTTTTGGTTTTGGCTTTGGTGGGTTTGATTTTTTTTGTTTTGTTTTGTTTTGTTTTGTTTTTTTGGGTTGGTTCTTTTTTGGTTTTGGTTTTGGTTTTGGTTTTGGTTTTTTTTTGCCACATCTGATCTCCAAATGAGCTTCTCAGCTGTGAGGCTCAAGGAAGTCCAACCTAGTAGCAGATACTTAGCTGTTGCTCTGTCCCCTGCTGAACACAATCTTTATGCCTTTGGGAGGCAATGTCTGGGCTGTATTGCCCAAAAGCAAAGAAGCAATAAAAAAGTTTTTTAAGGGGCCATTTGGAAATCTCTCATGTATCAAAGGAATCATGTCATGTTAACAATCGGTCATCTCAGGATATTACGTGGTCCCATCCTAGCTCTCTGGTCCATAGCCTGGGCATTCCTGTTTCCATGAGCCCTGAGTTCTTGGAAGGGAGCATTCTGGAGCTGTTTTAAAACTGGAGGAGCACAAAGATGTTTTTATTCTGACTACACTCTCTGCACTGGTTGTGCTGTCAGCTGGCCATCATAACACAAACTGAGCTCAGTGTTGCTGTATGTAATTGTTTACAACTCTGTGGAAACATACAAAACCCACACAACTGATCAAAATTACAGCTTGAAAAATGAAAATAGGCAAAAAGCTTTGGAAAAAACCAAAGAAACTGATTTAGGAGAATATGTCATAACTAGTAGGGGTGTAGATGAAAAGTATGGGTGGTAGAAACACAGCATATCAATGCAACAAAACAATTGAAAAATAGTTTCCACTTTCACCCTATATGGAGGTTTCACCAAGAACCAAAGCAGAGGAGTGCAAGGTTTGGGAAGGCACTGGGACTCCACAGATCTTTTCTCCCTGATATTAAGGGCTTCTCAGGGAAAGGAAATGACAGAAAGGAAAGGACATTGTTGATGGTTTCAACTAATCCTTGATCTGTCTGGAAGGTGAGATTTACATTATTGTCCTAGTTCCCATGTGCCATCACTTGTTTGCCACCTTATTCCTTCCTTTCTCTCCTTCAATATAATCTTCTAAAAATAAGTAACTAAATTTATACAATTCAACTTAGCTGCTCCAGAGGTCATCTTTTGCTGCCTTATGACCATAAGCACTTCACTGCTCATAGTAATGTTAAAACAGCAATCTTAAAAAATGGTGCACATTTGCTGTATGTTAACATTGACCATGTGCTGTGAAAATCACCCTTAAGTGGGCTACAACTGTTGGATACCTGAGGGAAAAGCTTAATTTTCAATCTTGCCCTCATATTATGGTTGTACTTTCTGCAAAGAATCTGCTTCAGACCTTAAAGAGTCATAAAACTTCTAGCACATGTAATGTCGTAAAAATTAATATTAAAATCTTAACTATAATTTAAGAAGAATGTCAGAGTTTTGTCTTTAGACTTTTCCTGTCAAGGAAAAGAAAAAGGAATATCTACAAGTTGAAATTGTCCTTGGAAGCTTCAGGTTGAAATACCAAGGACTAAACTATATAAAGGACTTTACAACAGTGACTTATGACATAGTACTGAACAGGCTGCCACCTCTTTGTCATGAAAACCCCCCCACACTGCTGAATCCTTTCATGTTTGGGTGGGGAATACTAGCATTTTTGTCTGTACAGAGACTTTTGCTCCAACAAATAGAAAGAAAGAAAAAAAAAAAAAAAAAAAGCAAAATCCCTTCCCTGCAGAGGTGGGTGCAGAAGATAAAACCTGTAGAATCCTGCAAGCATGCTGCTGGATTGATCTTTTCAGAAGATGCTCTAGTTTTGTTGTTCTCTTCACATACTCCAAAAGAACAAGGAAACACTAAAATCAAAGAACTTTACATCTGACAGCTAGGAGTATTGAGAGCTGGGGTGGGCAGGTGGGAGTCACTAGTCCCTGCTTCTGATAATATTATGGCACAGTAGGCACAGTAGACCTGTAAGCTAAAATACAAAATACAATCCCAGATCTTCCATTTGCGGTTAGGTTGGTCCAAGAGGATTTAACATCAGGATCATGAGTTTGCTTCTTCATTTTTTCATAAAGGATAAGTTCAATAAAGTCTGTGTTTTGTTAAAGCAGACTTTACTGAGGGTCACGTGGGAGGGACTGCCTGTTCTCTGAAAATATGAACATGCCTTCAGGTTAATATTTTCCTGTATAAATAGTTTGCCTCACCTGAGAAGAATGATTTGGAAAACACCTGCTGTGAGACGTAATTAGAGCACGAATATGTGCAAAACTATGAGTCTGCCAGACCTCATGAGGAGCAGGAGGTGCTCAGTTCCTTTCCATGCCTGCAGAGGTTTAGGGTTCAAAAACATTCTCTGTGACTCAGATACTGCAGGTGATTATATTCACTAGGGCTGTAAATCATTTACCAAAAAAAGTGGGTGGCAATGTGATTAGCACACACTGAGCAGGGAGAGAGACATAAATTACTTAGAATTTCTTTTTTGTCTGAGTCATGTATGCTTAAAGCTACAACTGCAGCAAAGCTGAATGTGATCAAACAGAAGTTCCATTGTAAGGGCTTTGTGAAAAGTGTTTAAATTATTTCTGAGAGAGAATACTCTATTTGGCTACCTACCAAAGTAGATGTAAAAGTAAGTTATTTAATAAAGAGTTTAAATTACAAGTTTTTACCTAATCTACAGAGTCTCAGTTGAGCAAAGAAAAAAAGAAATCTGTGAATATCACATTAATTTCATTAGCATTTCATTAAGATGGGCCTGAAGCCTCATAAGCAGCAAACCTGGGCTTTTAGTGAGCAGCAAATACATCAGTTCTTTAGTTGGAAAGGAACTCATTTCTTCAGGAAAGCTGCAAAGAGCTCGATTGCCTAGGCAATTGTTCCTAAATGTTAAAATAATATTAAATTTGAGGGAGTTCCCCAGTTTTCAACAGAGTCCATGAAAAGGGTACTATTTGAAGTAGGTTTTGGATCAGGTGAGCCATGAGCCATGATATTTTAAATGAAATTAATTTTAGCTGTAACCTATGCGTTTATAGTTCTAAATAAGCTATATTCATCTTCCAGCTGCATAATTTCTACAAGACATAAAATAAGGGATAACTGCATTATTGGAGTAATAGCAACTAAACTAAATCTTTTCTTAGATAATTGATTGTTCAACACAATCAGTGTCAACTAAAGCTGACCTGAAGGAACAAAACTAGTAGGATCTCCCTAGCACAGAGATGCATTCAGTGCTTCATAATAAGGAACCAGATGAATGTTTGAATTTTCTAAATGAGCTGTTTAATTTTAATCAGCCATGGGGGAAAATGTTTCAAATATTAGAGCAAGAATTGGATACTTACCCAGGCTTCAGGCACTTCACCCTGCTTGTTCAGGAGCAGCTTTCTCTTTCCCACCCTTACTTTCAGACCAGCTAATGAAGTGCAGGTTCAAACTCAGATGCTTCTCCATCTTTTAACTATTGTAATGCATTCTAGCAGGCAGCAGCACAGTGAGCCCTTGTAGTTATCCCTGGGGCAATTGACAGAAACACTTCAGCTCTCAAGCTGTGCAAAACACATCTTTTATTCTTTTTTCTTTTTTTTTTTTTTTTTAGTAAAGATGCAATCTAGGTACTGGGGTTTTCCTTCCTCATATAGGAAGGAGACTTCCTTCTTTTCCTGTGACTCTTTTTCTGTCTTAGTCTTAACCGATATTTTCAGAAAAGCATTCAATTAGGACGAATCATTCCCAGAGAAGGCCAGGTTCTCAGCTGCTCTAAGTCACTGCAGCACCAGTCAAATTACTCTGGCTGTAGTGCAGGTAGACCAGGGGAAGGGACAGGTTCACTCTTCTGCCCTTCAGAGATCTCAGACAGGCTCAACATCTGGCAGAAACACTCTAATGTCTGAAATAAAGCCAGGCCTCCACAACTGTGAGGCTAATACTTTGGTCTCCCTGCCAGTGAAATTTCCTCCATGTGGTATTTCCCATATGACAAGACTGAAAATGATTTACAAATTGCCTAATTTCTTGACCATTTGCAATCACAGATACAGGAACTATTTAATTTCAGTTTTATTCCTTCTACTCTTATCTCTGTCTAACACCTGCTAAGAAAATATACAGTGTCACTTTTTATTCCTTTGCTTTCAGGGTCTTTCACTTCTTTATCTTGTCTATTTGTTGCAAATATTTTCCTATTGGGGTCTCAACTCTTGAAATAAAATCTGATTGTGAGACAGAGTTTCTAAAAGAATTTATCTCATATTTTCTCTCTGGTTTGAAAAGAAGCACAAAAAGAAAACAAAATGCTTCCTATAAATTTTTGTGTTTTTTTCTTCTTTTCTTCTATTCAGCAGGTGAATCAAGAAATTTCTAAGCAAATTAGATATGGGTTGGCTCAGGAGATACAAATATTTTGCAGCTTGCCCTTAAGAACCTTTACTGCAATGGCTAACTCCAGCTGGTATGGCAAAAGCACTCTCAGACCTGCATTAGTCGGTAGCAGAAAGCATCTGAATACTCCCAGCACAGGCATAGACTATCCTGAGCTGGAGGGGACCATAAGGATCATAAAAATCCATCTCTTGGCCCTGCACAGGGCACCCCAAGAGTCACACCATGTACCTGAAGCACTGTCCAAGCACTTCTCAAGCTCTGTCAGGCTGGTGCTGTGACCACTGCCCTGGGGAGCTGCTCCAGTGCCCAGGCACCTTCTGGGTGAAGAACCTTGTCCTTATATCCACCCTAAAACCTCCCTGACACAACTCCAGGCCATTCTCTCAGGTCCTGTCACTGGTCACTGTAACAAATGGATGTGGGGGTTTAGATAAGTCCTTGCCTTTTGCCCTGGCCTGTGGCAGCAAGCAGTAACTTTATTGAGGTGGCCAGCACCTCAGTACCCACTCTCTTTCCCAAGTTCTTTAATAATGGCTGACTCAGTCTATCATAGAGTGAATTATTTATTTAATAGACACAAAACTAACAGACATAACACTTAACACAGACTATATACTACACAGGAAAGGACAAAAAAAAAAAAAAAGAACTACTAGTAGGTTAACACAGGATAAGGTTTTCTTTTCAGTTACAGCTAGTGAAGAAATAGTGTAAGCTTAGAATTAATGTATTTTACCATCCAATTGTTAGTGTAGCACACATCGAAATCCTTTTCCCCAGTTCTCAGGAAAGTAACCAAATACCAGGGAGAAGTTCCTCACACGTTCAGGGTGTGCATGTAGCAGCTTCTGCCTTTGTAATAACTGTGTGTGCTTTTATAGTTTGTAAAACAATGTCTCTTAGTTGAGAATATTTCCTTCATATCTTCCCACATCTGCTCTTTAGACTAAGATGTTTGTTCTTAGCTGAAGCCTGAGCCATTTTGGTGCCAGAGATGACCCCTTGCTAGGCCTTTTAGTCCCTTGTTTATCTCTTTGTGCACCAACTCTCTGTGCTAGAGAGGAGTGGGGGGAGTAGAAGTCCTGCCACAGTCACCAGAGGGAAGATATCAGTGCCAGCTCCTTCTCTTTTGCAAGAAACCTGTAACTGCAGTGAGGTCTCCCCTCAGTCTCCTCCAGGCTGAACAGAACAAGTGACCTCAGCCATTCCTCATATGGCTTCTCCTCAAGGAACTTCATCATCCTCATTTCCCTTTGTCCCTTTGGACACTCTCTAATCACTTCATATCTTTCCTACTTGGCACTCAAAGCTGCCCCCAGCACTCGAGGTGAGGCTGCCCCAGAGCAGAGCAGGACAATCCCCTCCCTTGCTTGGCTGGTGATGCTGTGCCTGATGCCCCCCAGGACAGGGCTGGCCCTCCTGGCTGCCAGGGCACTGCTGACACTTGTTCAGCTCTCTGTCAATCAGAACCCTTGGAGGCTTTTCCATGGCACTGCTGTCCAGCATCTCATTCCCCACCTGTCTATGTATCCTGGGTTGTCCTGTCCAGGTACAAAATCCAGCCCTTGTCCTTGTTACATTTCACACATTTCGTGGTTGCCCATCTCTCTAATTTGTTGAGGTCTCTCTGCAGGAGCTCTCTGCCTTAGAGAGAGTCAACAGCTCCTCCTAATTAAGTATTTTCAGCAAACCTATTTTTATATCTAGGAAAGCATAAGTCAGTCAAGTCAATATGGGAAATGAGTGGCCTTTTCTTCTTCCACAACAGCCATGTGTTATCGATCATAGTTTGAATGAAATAACTGCACAAATTACTGAAGGAAGTTTTACACTTACCTTGTCCATTCAGTGCTTCTTCTTTGTGATCCAAATATATCTGGTTTTAATTGCAGCTTTCCTCCCAATTAGTCCAATGCAGTTCTGGACATGACTGGAAACTTCCGTGTTGCAAGGTGAAAATCTGAGATAAACCCCAACAAATCATCCTGCTGTGAACAGTGAGGTTGGAGAAGATGACCTACACTGCTCTTTATGACTCTGTGAGTGTGAGCCCAGGTTTTCAGACAATGCAACTTTTTTTTTTTTTTTTTTTTTAATGCAGCACTGCATTTTTAACAGGCACCTCGTTAGTATTGAATAGTTTATCTGTGGGGCCTTCATGTCTGTGGAAAGCTCTTGCCATTACCTCTCTTTAGAACAGGGATAAATAGTAATTTGACTGACAAGAAGTAATGTTTAAAAATGTGCAAAGTTCAAGTGAGAGTCTCTTTTTTATTTTTTATTATTATTTTATTTATTTTTTTTAACATGTGAAAAAATAAAATATTTTATCTTATGTTTTCAGCTCAGTTTGAAAAAGCTGAAATTGTCTTTTGTGCATGGTTAAAAAACAGATGCAAGGTGACATGAGGTCTGAGGCACTTTACCCATCCAAAGCCAGGGGATCAGGCTTTTTTCTGATGGACTTTGCAGATGGAAAAAACCCTCTCTGACAGTGTTAGAAAGTGTTCTATAGTGATAGACTTCCCTCTAGCTTTAAATAATAAAATATTTTTCTGGATTACGGGCTACAGCTCTCCTTGGGCTGTGTGAACCCTTGGACCACACTATGATTCTCATAGCCGTATACTGCCAAATTCATTGAATTATCCTAAGAAGGGGAAGATATGAAAGAAAAATCTACTGTCTGGTGATACAAGTTTGTATTTATTCTGCTAAGGCAAAGTGTGGTTCAGAAAGTAAATTCCCTGCTTCTTTCTGCTCCTCCTCTCTGATTTTACCTAGTCTTCTATATACATATGTGTGTATATCTGTGTATTTTTAAAGCACAGTTTTAAAGAACTATTCAAAGAATCCAATTCAAATTCATTTACTGGGCTAACACACTTTTTTTTTTTTTTCTTTCTTCTTTTCTTTTCTTTTCTTTTCTTTTCTTTTCTTTTCTTTTCTTTTCTTTTTTTTCCTTTCTTTTCTTTCAGTGAATTAAATTGCTGAAAAGATTTTGCCAACTTTTACCTGTGGTGGTGCATGTTATCTCAGGCTAGTTCTCCAAATTTTGTCATCTTTTGTGTACATCTTTGTTTACATCTGTCTATTTTAGTAGCAACCAATACATACTTTTCCTCCATGGTCATTGCTGTGCTCCTGGCTGAAGAGTCACACACAGGTGCCCCAAGTTCTTTTCCCTTTGTAGCCTTAACTTCTCCCTTTTCTGCAACTATTGCAGCATTGGGATTCCCATTAATATGAGGATATTCTGCATGGCCTGTCAGTTGACCAAAATTTTTATAGTCATAATATATATGAATCACTGATTGCAAGATAATGTTCTTTTTTGCAGACAGCACAGCAAAGGTGGGGCCTCTCTGAAAGAAACATATCCTTAGGATGCCTGTCGTGGTTCTTAAATGTATGAGATGTTTAAGACATACGTAGATGTATAAATGACATTGGTGTTAAACAGAACAAAAGCAGGGTAGGTCCGGAAGTGTAGCTATTGGGAAAAGTTCCTGAATGTAGTGATTTCAAATTTTGTGCTAGCAAAAATATCCTCCTGGATAATTTATAGCCACGACAGTGAAAAATGTCTGAGTTAAAACAGCAAGTGTGTGATCCAAAAATTATTGAAGTCAGTGGGCATCTTTCCATTGGCTTCAGCAGACTTTGTCAATGATGTAAAAGTGGTTGAAGGGATTTAGCTCAAATGTTCCAATAGTTACCCTCTGGACTCTAAAGTGGGGGGGACATTTTAGCCCAGAAAAAGGATTAAAAAATGCAGTTGAAAAAAAGTATGAAAAAAATTATCTACAGTAGAAATTTTCATGATTGTGCAGATACACCAAGAGGAGGAGGTGCTAGCTCTCCCAAAAAGACTCACTACAAGCCAATATGATTGTGTCAGTGTAACCCAAACAAAAAAAATCACTCATGCCTTGATTATACAAAGATCTGTATGGTGGGTAAGGAAGGGTTAAGGACAGATAGCTTCAAACATGCTAAAAGCTGATATTATTTATTTTATTTGGTTGCTAAGATTTTAGCATATATTTCTACCCTTGGTAGCTGGAGGCTGCATCTTCTGCTACTGTTGTTGTAGACTTTAAATCAGTTTCCTGAGTGAATTTAATACAATTTGGATTAGTCTCTGAGTTAATTGTCCTTATGATTGTTCTTATGTGAAGAAGGTAGATACTTTACTTTTGGACTACCTATGACCATAAATATTCTTTATTAATGTGTACACTTCAGGAGAGTTTTAAATTTACTCTAAGGAACCAGTCAACAATGAAACGGAAAATACTACAGTGAGCTTTTTTGCAGGTAAAATAAAAATTGATTGACATGTCTTTCAAAAATATTAGGAGGGTTTAATTAAGACCACAAAAATATTTTCCAACAAGACACATGATACTCATGGCCTTTAATGATGGTTTTACCATTCACACAAAAGCTATTGATTCAGCAAAGTGTGGTTTAATTTGAAAGCACTTATAAAATCATTCTCAGAATTCAAACAGGGAAAAAAAATATTTATTTCTTTTCTTTCTTTATTTACATCTTGCTCTTTCTTTTCTTTTTTTCTTAAAATCTTGCATTCTCTTCCTCCCTCCACCTGCTTCCTCCCATTCTGCCTTCCTGTTTCACTGCAGCTTAATTTCCTCTCATCCATCTTTCTTTCTTTCTTTCTTTCTTTCTTTCTTTCTTTCTTTCTTTCTTTCTTTCTTTCTTTCTTTCTTTCTTTCTTTCTTTCTTTCTTTCCTTTTTCTTTTCTTTCTTTTCTTTTCTTTTCTTTTCTTTTCTTTTCTTTTCTTTTCTTTTCTTCTTTCTCTTTTCCTTTTCCCCCTTCCCTTCCCTTCCCTTCCCTTCCCTTCCCTTCCCTTCCCCACAGCTGCTAAACTACTCTTTACCAAATCTTTAAAATGTTCATGCAAGAAAAAATGTGTACAGTATCATATAATTTTTTAAATCTCTCCTTGGGTTTCTGAAAGTGATACCAATACCTCATGCCTTCACTAGCAGGGAAAAAAACCCCAACTTGTACATTTAACAGGGGAGTGAGGGGGGAAAAAAATCAGAACAGTAATCCAGAACAGCAAACAAAACCCCTCCTTTGAGGGAGCAGTGGGAAATGACAACATGCTTTCATTTTCCTACCTTTGGGGAAAGACTTTCAAAACAGTTCTGGGCATGATGTCCAAAAACTACATTTGAAGTAAAAGTACATAAACCACTACATTCAAAGAGAATTAAGCAGCTGTCTTAAACTCACCAAGGTAAGGAAATTCAGAATTAAGACTGTAACTCCATACTTAACTCACACCTTTGTAGTCAGTCCATATGGAATGACAGATCACCCACTGCTAAGAGAGCACTGTGATTCCAGCTTTAATGTTGAATATCTTTGCTCTCTAAGTGCTGAACTACGTCTGGAATGTTAACCTATTTGTTAGTTTTTCTTTTTTTTTTCTTTCTTTTTTTTTTTTCATCAATGGGTATAAAGGCAAATAAAAACATATGAAATCTCATGTTTTGAAATAGCTTTTATTTTAATTTTTGTAGTTTCTGGTTTTTTCCAATGATCAAATTTGAAGAAAAACTAATTATGGGAAAAAACTTGTTTTTTACTTGATCTTGTCTCAAGTTTCAATTCAGTGCAAAATTTTACAGTCATGTGAGCCCTTAAAAGGAGAGGTTTATAATGGAAGCATTGACAAACTCTTTAGCAGAGCAAGGCAAGTAGGTATCTCTATAATATTGCTCAATAAGAACCTTGTCATTACAGGTCTCAATAGAAGGTGGGAGTATAGGGGGAATGGAGGATTTTCCTCCATGTGATATTTCTGGCATAATTTGTGCTGAGGTTTGTTCAGTCATAACCACAATTCACTTCTCCACTAACAAAATATTAATGATACAACACTTTTTCACTAGACTGTCGAAAAAAAAAAAATCTTGTTTCCTTACCAAATCTATATTTTATTTTTTTTTTGCTTAACTTTCAATTGTAGCTAAGAATAATTGTAGCTTTTGTAATTTCTCTAATTTGTGAAAATTGTCCTTGTGAGAGGAAAATGTGACGTTTCATCAAAAATCACACTTCATTCCAAGGGAAAGGATTTTGAGGGCTTTTATTTTGTGAGTTTAAAATCTCCACTGTCAAGTCCTTTGAAACTATTCCTCTTTATCAAAATTTAAACAGGCATAAAAACTTTTCAGTGATTCATTCAGTCAGGTTATTCAACTGCAGCTTCATCTTTAAAACTTTATGGCTGTGATCTTCCATCTGTAATTCTTTCCATGTTGCATTAAAGATCACCCTTGTCTACTTGGATGTGTCACTTTTTCTCCAACATCAACACATTGCTCCTGTAACATCCTCAAAGAAAAATAACCACAGAAAAGGCCTTGCAAATAATTTTTCAGGATTGGACCACATTAGAGTAAGAATACTGTAACTGTGATCTCATGTAGGATATCTATCTCTAGGACAGGCAGGATGGAGGGGGGAAGAAAAAGGAGAGATTATCTAGTAATTTCAAATACAGAGACACATGGAAATATTAGCAAGTGTGGAAACGGACAGAAATATAAATCAAGGCATTCTGGTGAGATTAAAGACTGAGTGTAAAAGGTGTAGGCTTTTGGCAAGTATTCTTGGATATGAATGTCCTTTTTTTTTCATTACACACTAATGGTCACTGTTCTTGGCCCCTACTTGGGTCACTTTCCCATTAACCTGTCTTTGAGCTGGTTTTTTTTCCATATAGTCTTTGATTTACAGCACATTAAATAAACTGAGATTACCTTCCCTGAAACCAAGAGAGTTTTATGCCAGCATAAATCTGATGTAGCTGAAAAGACAGCTCAACTTTGAGGACATCAGGATTTGGCTTTAAATTACAGTGTTAAAAATCCTTAAAAAATTGAGTCTCTTCTATCAAATCCTGCTGGAAAGACAAATAAGACCACTTTAGATCTTGTTCTCCAGGTTCACTGTACATGTCTATTGCTAAGCCCCATTGTACTCCTTTTCCCATGCTGCTGAAAGACCAATTTCTCCACCCATTCCTCTGTGGTGGATGAAAGGATGGCAGTGGTGCAAGGTGAAGGCTAAATGCTTTTAATGCAGTCAGACAAAACACCCTTAGCACAGATGCTGATGAAGACAGCATCTTCCCCTCCAGCCACAGCCCATGAAAGGCACAGCAGAAGCTGTGCAGTGTTGGCCTCTGGGCAGCACTACTGTTGCCTTCAAAACTGATAAAGTTTTACTCCACAAAAGTGTATGTCCAAGGCACCAGAACTGAGGCTGTCCCTTGATGATTTAACATTCCCTTCACCTCCCAGCCTCATTGTGGAGAGTATTGTGGCCTCTCTCTCACAAAACAGCTGCATCACTCCCATGCCAGATGGGACTGATGATACAGACCCAACTCCTTTGACTGCTTTTGACTGCATTGACCTTGAGGCCAGAGATTTTCACAGGGCTGCCTCATATTGTTGCTCCAGGATTATATGTCTTCCAAAATTGTTGCTGAACTACAACATGTATTTTACTGTCCATATGTTCATTTTCTTTTTTTTTTGACAATAATTTAAGAGCATATAAAAATTTATATATGAATCACACACATGCAGGTGTATGTGGAAACTTCCCATCTATATTACACTCAAAAGACCCAAACCAACCATGCTGTCTTCCCTTCCATGGGATTAATGGCTCATCCATCTTTGTCAGTTACTATTCCACCAAAGCTACATTTATTTCCATTTCCAACAGTATATGGAATTTCTTCTTTAAAGTCAAAGGAGTTTTAATACACTCTGTTCTGTAGCCACAAATTGGGTAAGCAACCATGTAGCTGTGCCCCAGCATCAACTACATATTTTAGTTTGGATTCAGTTTAATCTTCCAGTGTACAGCAATAGCCTGTTATAGCATCAAAAGCATTAACAGAATTAGGAAAATTGTTGTCCTTCAATAAGATACCTGATAATCCATCCATATGCTCACAGGCATACTTAAATTTGGGGCCTGATTTCACTCTAGGATGGCTAATGACATTCTAGAACAGAGATGTTAGGCAGTCCCATGACAAACCAGGTTGGGTCCTGTGAGTTTAAAATGTCAGGTAATAGAAAAAGAAAATTGTTAACTCCTGAAAATTGTTTCAACTCAACCAGAATATGCACCCTGTACGTAGTTGACCTTCATGCCACAACAGAAACGTCTATGTATTTATCACAATGGTAGGGCAAACACAATGGAAATGCAATTTTGTCTTGAAAAGTTATATTGGTGATGCAGGAATAGTTTTTTCATGTGGAGGATTTAAATTTTGAAACCTAATATAATTTAGACTTAAATTTCTAGAGCTTTAATTTTTGCTGAGTGTTTAAGGAAGAAAGAGAAGGAAAAGACAAAGAAATTCATAGTAGCACTGGTAAGAGCTACTCTATCCACAGGACACAGTGGTGGTTGTTGTGCTGCCTTTGGCTGGTTTGTGGGCCAAACTCAGACTTTGGCTTTGCCAGAAAACGTGGGGCTGCTGAAGGCTGCAGCTGGCACTTGGTCTTTCAGGACATTTGTGTAATCTTAGTGTCACATGGTGCCTCTGCTGAGCCACAGTCCCTATTGGCCCCTCTCTTCCTTACCCATTCTTGAGAGGCTTAGGGCAGTGTGTGTGTGTCCATAGGGAACATATGCTCTTACTGCTCTGCAACAACGTGGACAGACCTGCAAATAGCTGGCCTAAAAAAGCATAAGAGCCCTGGTAGCTGTTTTGGTGGCCTTAAGGGGAAAAAATGCAGGACAAATCTGACTTCAGAAGTGCTGCTTTCACTTCTGAAGTAATAGTTGTGTTTATAAAGAACAGATAGGTATAAATGTTTCAGATCAATATTTCCCAAGAGGCCCTTTTTACTGTGCAAAGGGATAACAGCCTTTGATGGGCTATTTCTTTTTAGTGTGCAAGGTCATTTTGGATCTTCTGCTCAGATTGTGACAAAATTCCCATTTACTAAACGTAGATCATTCCTTCCTTGGCCATACTCTCTGGGACAGCACCCCATCCTCCTGAAAAGCTATCTGGTGGATTGTGATTCTTCTGGCATGTTTTGCATATTGATTTAATTGCCTTGGAAATAACTGCAAAAATTCCTAGCTCGGTTTACAAATCTTTTCCATTTCCATTCTGGGATTGTGGTGCTTAGGGGCATGGTTTAGTGCTGGATTTGGCAGGGCTGGATTAACAGTTTGACTTGATGATCTTAAGGGTCTTCTCTAACTTAAATAATTCTATGATTTTATGATTTTGTAGGGGGAAAAAATAGGCAGCCAGAAGCACCTGAAAAGGCTAGTGAGTATTATATCTCTTTGTGCTTGAATATTATGTGCAGTTTTGTTTTTCCACATCAAAAAAGTAAAAGTAGTAGAGGGAAAAGTGAACCAAAAAAAAAAAAAAAAAAAAAAAGAAAAGGAGAAACTTCTGCAGGAAGCAAGGAAGGAGGTTTACAGCCTAAAAAAGAGGCACAGCACATACATTATTAGTGCACATACTGAAAGCCTAAGAAGGCATAAACAGCTCAGAGAATATGATTAAGAAAAGATGATTTATGCTATCTCTATACAACACCTAGATAGATATCAAATAAAAGGATGACTTGTCAGAGGGAAAGCCCACAAACGGCAATACTTACTCATCCATAAGAAATCTTTGTGGAAATCATTGCAGATTTTATGTAGCCCAACACTTTTTTGTGATTGGTGAAACCCTTGGAAGTACAATCCAACAAAGGCTTTTGAAACAAATCTTCTATCCCTGTCTCAGAAATTACAGGCCACTTAGATATGGTGAAGAATCTTGGTGAAATGTTTATCACAGACACATGGGTGAAAGAAGGAGAAGTCAGGGCTAACATTCTTAAAGATTTATGAATGATTTCTAATCTCTCTGTGTATTTCTGTGATTCATAAAAAGACCGTTCTGACTGGCCTTAACTCAGGAGTAATGTTAACCAAATTTAAAATTTTATCAGGTGAAGAAAAAACAATAGTGAACTAAAACATCCCATAGAAACAACATCATAAAAAATAAAATTAATAATCCATATAACTCTGAGAATTAACCTTTGAATTTCCATCAGGAGAATAAAGGAAGATAACTTGAAATCTCTGTTGGTCTTTTTTTCTCTAGAAAAGTTATAAACCATACTAAATTTAGATGATTATTGAAAGAAATAAACTGGAAAAGCCCATGGATACCCAATGCCAAAATCCACAGTAATTCTAGCTCCCTAGCTGCAAGGTTTTGAATATCTCAGAAAAATGCTTTATTTCCTAAAAAAAACAGTAGAGAAGTCAAATCAATGAACAACCAATGATGCAGAGAGGATGAAGTGTAAGAAATTTTATATCTGTAACCAGAGGAGGGACAGAGAAGAAAAACTGCCTTATATGGCATCCCTCTTTCCACAGGAGGAGAAAAAAGCACCATGAATTACCACAGCACTCTGTTGCCTCTCAGATTAATTATTAGAGCAGGAAACATCACAAGGAAATGTGAAGAGCCAGAAGCAGCAGAGGCATTCTTCAAAAAGCTGGAAATCGAATTGCATTGCAAGTTGGATTTCAACAAAATGAACTCACAGAACTTGAAGAAATACCTAAAGATTGCTACCCAGTAATGCAAAAAGCTAATTGGAAAATAGATTTAAAGGGAAAAAGAACTTCAGGTGGAAGAGAGAGGAAATAAGAACAGAAAAATCAGCATAATATGCAATAGAAAAAGAAAAGGATGCCAGGTGAAAGAGAGCTTCTACAGTCAGTGTAATTCATGGTATTATTATCATTATAGTGATATACTGAAACCTTGAAATACTCGTACCTTGCATGTGACTATAAAACATTTCTAGTCAGCTATCTAAGATGTAGGTATTTTTGATTTGTTTCTAGAGCTAGGGAAGATAAATGCCGTGGTCCTCAGCACCCTTAAAAATTTATGACCACTGGACTTCAGCAGCCCTGGGATTTCTTTACTTCTTACTCTTTACTTTTTGCTGGGGGGAAAAAAAATCCAGAAAGATTAGCTGAATAGCACAGTACTAAGTGTTAGTATTCTTGTGTAAGGGTCACACATTATTTTATGATATAGAAGAGCTGAGATCAAATCTTTAGTCTTAATCAGAGGATGGATTGAATCATATTGTTCTACAGCCAGAATCTGTATCCTCACTATTGGCATGTCTTCAAAATTGCTCAATTCCCTCTCTCATTTTGGCTAGAACCATCTTCCTGGAGATAAAAAACCCCACAATCTAAATAATTTTTTTGTTAAAGTTTTATCAAAACTAGCACAAACTCAAAAAAAAAAATCCTTATAGGAAAAGACAATGCCACATAGGAAAAACCCTCAACTTCACTGGAAAATCCTTTCTTAGACCTATGATGAAGTTTGTAATATAAATAATGGAAAGATATGAAAGAGGAAACATATGGAGGGGAGATGGAACTGCTTAAGTTAGCAAATCTGTGTGAATATTCTAATGCAATTTGGCCTACCAAGTCTAAGTGTGGAGCCACTTGTGCTCCCAGCAATGGATTCCATGGCACTGAGACCTCAAATGGCAGCTTCACTAGCACCTCCCTCCTATAACAGAAAGGATTAACCATGTGGAACCTTAAATCTCACTAAAAAATATGTGGCTTGACTTTCTGTGTGATGTGAGAGAAACGAAGTTTGGCTCCCAGACTGGAGAAACCTGCATTGCTAATAGCGAGACTGGACAGGTGCTGTGATCTCAGTGACACACTGACACGTTGGAAGGACACTGACACAGCAAGTGCTTCCTGATCCACACTTTGTCTGAAGGAATCTGGTATTCGCCAGTGTGAACAGCTGCTCTGCAGTTAGTGGCATGAATTCCTTGTCAGTGGTGCTGTGATTAATATGTGCTTTTCTAGGAATATGCATATTTTTTCCTTCAGCTTCATGACCTCTCTCTTCCTCTCTCCAGAAAGGGTTTAATTTCTCCTACAATTAACCTCATTTTGTAGAACAAGTGTGTTTCATTAAAATTCAGTGCTTTACTGAGGAGAGATGAGTCACAGAATCACAGAATATTCTGAGTTGGAAGGGACCCACCAAGTGAATGGTCTGTGTGGAAGACACAACTAATCAGGATTTTTGTATCCTTCTGGTTTTATGGGGAGATGCTTCCAGTCTCAGAGATGTCTTTAGTTCTCCAAATCAAATAAATATCAACAGTACGTCATGTTGTCTTCCAAAGCCAATCCTTAGTACTTGAAGGAGAGGTAAACATAAAAATAGTCAGAGCTTACCTCTCACTTCTTCTTGGGGTGGTTACAGCAAAGCAGCAATGATGCAAAGAAAGAGTAAATTATGGGATGGAGGCCAGTCAGGTAACAGCTGAAACAGAAACTGGAATGTGAGCCAGGGTAGCAGCTCTTCAGTCTGCTGGAAGGGATTTTAATTGTATGTCTAAAACCCTGTGACTTTGCAGCACAAATAAAAAATTCAGCTAGGTGTAACATCAACATGGAAATGCCATTAGATGTTGAGTAACAGAGTTTGACCCAGTGCCTTTTACCACTGTTAGAAAGATCATACTCTATTTTGCTTTCATTTAAAACAGATAATATTTTGTCCTTTATTTTAATAGCTATTAGAAAATTCTGTGTATTTAGAGGGTGGCAGTGTTTTGGGTTTTTTCCCCAATTTTTGTTTTGCATCTGTTGACTATGTGTTGTCTATGTGCCACTTCTTTGAAACATTGTGGTAATTACACTTAGCTTCAAATTTATAGAAGAATCTCTTTACAGCTTCTCAATTGCTGTGAAAGCAGGCAAATAAGTCTATGGTAATTAAGCACTTAAAAACAGAGCCTTGTTTGCTTTTAGGTTCTCTAGCTTTTAGGTTTGAAGAAGTACTAAGTAAAAAGTATATGGATTCCAGGTTTTTAATAAGACGACTTTCCTAACAATGGGACAAAATCTGTAACAGGTAAATAAGGAATTGAAAATTTGTGATTTCCAAATGGAGTGTTACAACATATCTGTAATAAGAGACCAGAGAAAAATTATTTGAAAAACACGTGTGACATTTGAGAATATGAATGTAGCTCCAGCTTCTGAGAGCTAATTTTCTCTGACTCCTTGAAGCCATGATGGAAAGACAATACAAGAAGTCATGGTCACAATTTTCCGAAAATTAAAGAACAGGTATACTTGACATGTGGGAACAACAAAGGCAGACTGGAATCTTTCAGTTAGCTGTCAGCTCATATCAGCTGAAGGATCTAATACACTTGATTTTTTTATTTTTCTACTTAGCTAGTCCTCTTCTATGTTAGCATACTTAGTGATCTCACACAATATTCTTCCTGACACAACTGTTTTCATGTAAAATAATAAACCCAGGGTGGAAGTGGCTTTCAGTAAAAGGTAATATTTTCCACAACAGTGAAAGTAATTTGTTAAGGGTGGCTAATCATGTGCTAAGTCCTCTGCTGCAGTCCCCTACCACTGTCAGGTCATGCTGGCTAGACTAAAACATATTATTCAATACTCATTTATAGCCACAGTGTATTTTGAATGACTTCATGTACCTGAATCAGTTCTCACAGCTCAGATTCTTCCTTAGGTTGTGGACTTCAGCTCTCACCAGCAATCATGCCAGTGCTCAGCTGTCTAGGTAGCTGTCTGAACAAAACTGAGGTAAACACCATGCTACAATAAAGGCACTCATGTTCACAGAATCACAGAATACCCTGAGTTAGAACAGACCTACAAGAATCATCAAAGTCCAACTCCTGAACAAGACCACTCTAAGAATTACCCCACATGCCTGAGGACTTTTTCCAAATACTTTTTGAGCTCTGTCAGGTTTTGTGCTGTGGCCACTTCTTTGGGGAGCCTGTTCCAATGCCCAGCTACCCTCTAGGGAAGAACATTCTCTTAATATTCAACTCAAACCTCCCCTGAGACAGCTTCATGACATTCCCTTGGGTTTTCTCACTCGTCATCAGAGAGGGGAGATCAGCATCTGCCCCTCCTCTTCCCATTGTGAGGAAGTTGTTGACTGCAATGAGGTCTCCCGTCAGGCTCCTCTTCTCCAGGCTGAACAAGGCAAGCGATCTCAGCCTCTCCTCATAAGGCTTCCCCTTAAAGCACTTCACCATCCTCCCTTTGTACTCTCTCCAAGAGCTTTATGCCTTTCTTATATTGTGGCACCCAAAACTGCCCCCAGCACTTGAGGTGAGGCCGCCCCAGCTCAGAGCAGAGCAGGACAATCCCCTCCCTTGCCCGGCTGGTGATGCTGTCCCTGATGCCCCCATGACAGGGTTTTCCCTCCTGGCTGCCAGGGCACTGCCGGCTAATACAGATGTGTGGAGGAAAACAATGTGTTTTACGGGGGACTTCACTAAATAGTTATCTACTGTAAGTAGATGGACTGCACAGTTTTCTAAGATCACCTTGTTGAGGCGTTGCATTTGGTTCTCTCCATGTACACCTCTGTGGCTGACATCCACTACAGACAAAATTTGAAACCAAATTGAACAGACAAAATTTGTAACCAAAATCCAGGATCTGACTGGAGGACTGCAACATTAGGGGACCTAACAAATCTACCAGCAGGTCTTGCCTGATTTGTGAGGCATACCCTGCTTGGGAGAACACTCCTCTACAAGAACTAGTGTAGGTAGAGAGACATTAACACCTTGGTGCTGTGCTATCAGGTGTCTGCCATTTTAGGTTTTGCATCTTTGCTTCTTTTTTATCTTCTTGACTTTTTCTCCTTTGCTTCTTAAAGCACAGGCTTCATGCAGGAAAGTGGTGGTAGGAAAGTGCTTAGTGTATGTGAGATATTAATGTGCTCTCTATTGCCTCAAACTGAGATGAAGCAAACCCTTTTATCTGCATATTCCTTTCATGTTATCTGGCATGTATCCAGGAGCTGTACTAAAGCTTCCCAGTTCTTTGCATTGCTACATCCATACCCCATACCAATGTCCACTGCTCTCCTCCTGATTACTGCTCCCCACACTTTGCCTTTTTTCTTCTATGTCCTTCCTCTACCCACAAAACCCCAAAATTATCCTCAGCCAAAATGATGACACTGTGAGGATTAAGTATTAAATTTAAAGGAAGCACACTTTTCACTGTTGCAGTAGTTACAGAAGGGTGGAAAAAAGTGTTTTGATCTTTTAACCAATGTGAAGCATGATATGGTAAACCAATCATGTCACACAACACAAATGTTTTCAGCAGAGAAAGAAGTTTCAATTACTGCAGAATTCTACCTGTTTTGCAGCATCCATTATGTTGATCCATGAGTGTTTTCATTTCAGGAAAAAAAGCACCCAAAGATGCTTGATGCATGGTTTGCATGGCAAAGCAGTTCACTTGGCACCACCCATAGAGCCCATTATTCTCCTCCACCCTGTTCCAAGATCTGAAAGCACCATTCTGGCAAATGAGATCACTACATAATTTCTCAGCTGGACCAATGTCCAATATTTTCATTGATAGAGGACACACCTAATGAATTTTAGTGTCTAAAGCAAGGACTATCTACTGGAGTGTCCCTGCACTGATCAACTCCTTTCAGTAGCATTGCCTTGAGAACAAAATGCTATATGCACCCTATGGGAGCAATAAAGAAGTTATAAGGGAATGAAGAAAAGAGAGATGGAAAAAAATGAAAGAAAGACAAAACCACAATAGATTTGGCATAGACACAGCTAAGGAAGATAATGAAAGCGAAAAGAGACTCTCTGGAAAGCATGGTGGATAACATGACAGAACACTGTAAAACAGCCTATATAAACCTCTTCTGTTTTATATGAGTTTAAGGTTTTAACTGACAAATTATCATCTCTGTTTCATAATACTTCTTACTGGTCACAGTTGTGTGTTTAATCCTTCTCTTTTCTACTGTTCACAGAATTTAATTTGGCGTCCTCATTGTTATTTATTAAAAATTCATTGAAAAGTATCTTTGCATTCATGGGTTCCAGTCTTGAGTGATTCATTAAAATGGCTGCCTTCACTAATTCATTAAACAATTCATTAAAATGCCTGCATTCACCGAACATTCAGATGCTTTATTTTAATCTCCAAACATGCAGAATTGAAAAATCTCCCAACAGAGTACACTAAAATCTCCACATGAAGCATGATAAAAGTTTCATAACATTGTACCCACTCCTTAATTCATGTTAATCACAAATCTTATCTGGAAAGTTGTGCACATTGTTTATAGGTGGTCTGTGTGGAATACTTCCCTTATTTTATTCCTACCATTAAGTGTAGTATCTCAGAGTAAACTCTTCACTGTGTTAGGGAAACTTGCCTGTCCAACCATCCAGGAGCCACTATGGCAGTCACTCTTGCACCAGCTGAGCTGGGACTGAATCTCTTTCACAGCTACACACTCCACACTCACACAGCCAGACCAGGTTTCCTTACAGGCTTGACCCCAGGTTTCTCATAGCAGAGCCTCAGATGTCCAGACCCTTACAATAATTTAATCATAATGCAATAACGAAATATCTAAATAGCAACATAACAGCAGATCTGGTGCCTCTGAGGAGGGACCCCTGACAGAACAACACCTGCACTTTTATACTCTTACAGTCTAAGCATGGAAAGATCTGGGAGTCATCAGCTCCTGCTGTGTCTCTCAGTGTCCAGTCACCTGCCATGGGTACCTGAGCCCTTTGCTCTGCAAGGGGTTGGCAGTTCCCTCTTTTTTGGGCTTGGGCTGGGGTTACTGCCCCCCTCCCCCCCAACCAGAGCTCAACCTTCAGCTTGCACACCAAACTCCTGCACTGAATGTATTCCTTGACAACTGGGCTACCAGTCCAGCCATCTGCACACTTCCATCATTGATTTCACAAAAGTAGAACCAGTATCAGCAAAGACCTGCTCTAAGAGCCTGGGTTCTGTTAACAACCTCTTCCTTTTCACCTCATATGTCCTTACTTCCTATGGTCTGAAGTTGCTGCATCACTGAAAACTTGTTTGCATTGAACACTAGAAAGTTTCTCACCCGGGGTTTTACATGCTGCCCCTGAAGGGCCAGTAGAGCAGACGTGCTAAGACATGAGATATGCACTGCTTGGCATCTGAATTGCTTTGTCTTCAGGTCAGCCTCCCAGGACATGTAATATGAAAAATTCCAGATATAAATTCAAGATGGGAACAGTGCAATGGCATAGCAAGAGGGCTTTGAAGGCTTGACTGGATGAGGGGGGTTTTCAAAATGCTGATTTCAAAATGCTCAGTGTTGTGTGGATGCAAATAACTTCAAGTGGCAGAATGTTAGCTCTGGCACAATGTGGCATGCACCGTGCATGGAACTGTTCTTGTGACTCACTCAGAGGTTTTGAAAAGCTGGACCATGTTTCAATTATAAATATGTGCTAAGAATGGAGATGTCTTCTCCAGTTGAGTGCCTTTATAATTTACAGTTGTTGTCTCAATGAGACTCACCTGTAATATCTTGTATAAATATTAGTTTTTGCAAACATAGGAATTGAAAACCATCTGGTCAACTCTAAATTTCTTTGCTTAGCAGTGATAGTAATGGAACACATTGTCTGAAGGGCACTGCCTCTTATAGTAAGAAATACAGGTGTGAGGTGTGAAGACTTGGCTTTCAATGTCCATTTCTTCTTCTGTCTGCATTTGTTTTATAGTGGGAGATGCCATGAAGGTTTCAAAAGGTAAAGTCCTACAGTATGATGACCAAAATATTTGGGCTAGAAAGTTTGATTTGAAGGAATGTAAAATGGCAGATTCACAGGAGAAACAAATAGACAGGATTAGGAAACTCTATGTTCTGAGAATTGACCAGAGTTAACACAGATCTGTGGTGTGTGAAGAAACATTTAATTGTATTCATTCCTTAGCAATGAAATAAGCACAGTTCTACATTTCAGAGAAAAGAATCTTCCATGTTATCAAATAGACCTAAGTCACAAAAAGAATGAATGTCCTTTGATTCAGACCACAAGAGCACAAATCAAAGTGTAAAAAAAAATGTTTGTTTTGTTACTTTTTTTTTTTTGCAAAAAATATGTAAAATTTAATGCTTACTTTGCATATTTATGTACTATGACTTTGCATGACAGCTGCAGAAATCATTAGTTTAAGTGGTTAATGGTCATTATTCTCATGACTCACTGAAAAGTATGTGCAGCGATCTATAATTATTTTTCAAAAATATGATGTTTATAACTGTTTAACAAACCTTTCAAGGTACTATTCCTGGTGTGTGTTTCCATGGAGAATAAAATTTTTCCCAGCTGTAGTCTTAAAAACATATCAGCCTCTCAGCATTGGGAGAAAAGTGTCATATTCTGACTTCTCCAAGCTTCTCCAAGTGAGTATGAAGCCGTGTCCTTTCTGGGAAGCCTGGTGACAAATTAATCCCATTGGGTTGAATTGAGCAATATTTTTGAATAATCAGTTCATCAGAAATGTGACTTGGAGAATACTGAAATCATTTGTGATGAATCAAACCATAATTTCAGAAAAAAAAAAAAAAAAAAAAAGAAAAGAAAAAAAAAAGAGATGTGAGAGAGGAAAAAAGAGCTGGAAAAGTTGAAAAATAAACCGCAAATTTTAATTCTGAGATTGATCAACAGGTCAGAAAAAAAGAATATAAAAGAAACCTCACAAGCAAGAACTAAAGAAGCCTCAAATGATGCAGTTCAGCCTAATGCAATTTCTTGTTTCTCGGTCAACAAACAGAAAATTCAGACAGTCCTGCTCCCATGGGGCCTGGAAGCAAGCAGAGTGTTGAGGTAGCCTGTTTCCCTGCGCAGCCAGTCTGTCCCATGTGCTGGGTAAAAACATTAGAGCTGTAGTCCCATGTGCTAGGTGAAAACATTAGAGCTATACTAACACCTTCAAACACCACCTCCTTTTGGCTTCACCTCAGTTGCCCCAGGATTACACCTGTGACTTTTATTTGCAGCAGAACAAACAGGAAAACAAACTCCTCTCCTTCCCAAAAGCTGTTCCAGATGTTGTCAAACCCTATGTCTTCAGGGTCAGAGGGCTGATCTAATCACCTCTATGGACCTGGACCTGTGGAAAACACAGACCAGACCCTGGAAATATATTTTGTTACAGATCAAAAAAGGATGCTGCTCTATGCCACAAAGCAACTGAAACAACTCGTTGTGCAGACTCGGCAAGTGAGTAGTTATTTTGGTAAATATGTGATTTTGAAGGTTTTTCTACACAGTTAACTGTTGTCTGTTCAGCAGTCTGGCATGCGCTTGCATAATTGACTGTAGAAACTACTTTTAACATTTTAGTGGCTGCTCCCTTTGGTGTTTTGAAGCATGCAAATAGACTCATTCATCCAACCCTCTTCTGTGACAGATTTGGCAGAAATTAGTTCTCACTTCCCTCATCTTTTTATGGGCAGTATCTTCTTTATGCTAAAAAAAAAAAAAAAAAAAAAAAAGTCACATTTATAATATACTTTCATTTTTGTAAGGTGGCCTATTTTCAGCATGAATGATTCTCTGTTCTGCAGATTGGCAACATTTTATGGTTTCACATTCAGTTCCCCACAACTGCCCATGTTGAATGTGATGGTATGGGATGTCCTGGGTTCAGACTTCTCTCTCTCTGCAATTTGTCTATTTAATTTGACAAACCATTGCATATATTGTACTTGGCAGTACTATGAATAATTTTCTGGCAGATAAATTCTCTTCTGACAACATTTTGCAATTCAACCAAAATTTATGCCCACCAAAAGGCTGATATGAAAAAATATCTTGCTGATGACCACATGCTATTAAGGGTTCCTGCTTTCACAGGTTATCTACTGCAGGTTTTTGTTTATTCTGTGTCTGCCTGGAAGCTTATTTGTGAAAAACAGCCCATTCAGTTTTTTTATAGAAATATAAGGTTCAGGTTTACTTTAGAAAATAGTTGATTTCAGAAGTAAACAGAGCTAATGAGAGTTAAAAACCCCCTTAATAAATTACATTTTTACCAGCATTTCAGATCCTGAATTTGAATGTGAAGTTGCTTGTGTATAGCGATATATTGCATACTAATTTCCTCCAGATATGCCCTTAGAGGGATAATAAATCTAGTTTTTCAATCCATCCAGAACTTTACTTTAAGTGCCTGCAATTTTTCATCTTGATGGCAGTGGGTATAATGTAAAGCCCAGTGAAGTCAACAGGAGTCTTTTCATCAAGTGTTTGGAATATGGGCCAAGGATTCATGCTATTTTTTTTATGGCAAGCTATTCATGTGACAGCTAAGCAAGTCCACCATGAGCTTTTTGGTCAAGTTCCTTACTGAAAACCAGATTGCTGTTATGACAGCATAATGGTTTGTTTTTATTTAAGGAGGACAATACAATATATACAGTGTGCCTTTGGAGTGAACTCAAGGTGGCATTTCTGTAGACATAAATTTCTCCACAACCTCTTGAGTTTTTGTTGAGTGTATGAAATGGATGTCAAGCAGTAGGTGAGAAATCATACCTCTAGCAGCCCATCTTGCAGCCTCACAGGTTTTTATTGCTGTGAAAATTGTTGGTCTTTATAAGGGATATCTTCATTGCATATGCAGAAGACATGTTGAAAGGACAGGGAATATTTAGTGAAAATTTTCTTTAGAAAAATCTTCCTAGCATGTTACTGAAATACAGTGGTTCCCATAACCAGTTTTTTGGATGCTGTATAAAAGGGTTGGGCTTAATATGGTTGTCATTTGACAGAAATTCTTTGTTTGTTAGTTGTCAGCTGCTCTCGGCAAAGAATATATGGTATTTCACAGATTTCCAAAGTGAAATGCTGGATGAACACTGTCAAACTGAGACTGTGGCAGAATTCCACAGAAAAAAAAATAAATTACTAATTCACCTAGTCCATGTTCATACCCCACTCTATAGCGACTGCTAGACATGATGCAATCTTATTTTAAGTGCCCAAAGCAACAGATTTAAACAGCTTCTGCAGCTTCACAATGTTCCTTCATTTATCAGTTTAATTTAATCCTGTTGTGTCTAGCTAATTCTTGCTGTAGCATCCAGCATCTTCTTGCTTCCCTGGATACCTCTTTGTTCCACATGCATTTGCCAGGTTTTGATCTGCAGCTGATATTTATTTAGCAAGGAAAACAACTTTGAGATGATGACCCTTTAGACTATCCACACTCTTGTTCTCTTAACAGCTGGATTTTATCACTTGATCCCATAGTCTTTCCCTCTCTCTGCCCTTGCCCATTCCCTTGTCCTTTATCTGCCTTCTCAAATTGCTTATGGCTTGTGTTATAATTAAGCAAGAGAAAGCTGCTCTCCATGGTTTGATGCCTTAAAATCAGGAGCTGCCTAAAATCAAGTGCTATACAGGTAGCACTTTATTATACAGCCTGATTTTTAGATTTGATGCAACAATTTCTGTGTAAGTTTTTTTCATTATGTTATAAGAGAAAAGGCAGAATAACCATGGTTCCTTGGACAAACAGCAACCCTTAGTACAAATATTAAAATTATCAACTGAGTACAGTAACTTGGGTTCTAGAAAGGCCTTCAAGAGCTTGATGCTGTTAATACTCATTCTCTCCTAAAACAAAGAACCCTGTTGCTTTTTCAAACTTCTGAGCTTTATTCCTTCCACAAGACTTCAGACTCTGCCATGTAACCATTTTCATTGTCCAAATTTATTTGTCATCAGCGATCACGAGATAGAAGAGACATTATCTGGGTTTGAAAATATTTTTCTTTGACATTGTAACCATTAGGAGTTCCAGACCGAATTTTCAAAAAGGGCTGATCGTATCTCAGCTTGCCTGGCTTCCTAGCTGCCATCAGATGGTTTTTGTGCCAGTTGGCTTTGAGATTTGTTCTATCCTAACTTAGCATGAGCACATTTATTTTTCCACTGAAACATGTTGATGCTTTAAAGGTTCATGAGGACAATAGCAACCACCTCTGATTCCCTGGCAGACAACACATGCCCAGCAGGTGCCCAGACCCTGAAACATATAGGATGGCTAGAGAGTAATTCAGAAACTTTCTACATGTCAGGGAAGAGTAGTAGTGGGTGAGTTAGGCATTTCAGTCAGATGGAAGGGTCTTTACGTGGCTTATGTGTCTTTTCTTGCCTAAAGAAAACTCCATGTTCTCTTGCTATCTCAAAACACTTTAATTCCTGTAATACCAAAGTATACTCTGATATGCAGAGCACTTTACATATAATGATTTATCTATAATTACATATTACTCTGTGGTGTTATTGATTTGGATTTCAGTCTGGCATCCTGCAGCACTTTTGGCTGCTCTTTTCCCTGACCTAACACTCACTGTTGCCCTTTTTTTTATCAAGGACCATTGAGTTTCACTGACTTTCAGGATATTTTACAGTAACTGTTAGCTTTATTATCCTCAGGTCATCTGTATTTTGTGGGACTTCCTCCTTTTACTGACTGTTTGTTTTGTTAAAGCTTTTGTATTTCTTTAGACTTTTGAAGTTCTTTCTGTACATTATTTCCTCTTGCCTCTCTAGTTTACTGCTGCAGGAATTGTAACATCACTGTGATCACTGAGCAGGATTTACGTTTTAGGTCTATTCTCTTTTCCTCTTTTCTATTAATTTTGGAGAGTTGAATATTCATTTCTCTTTTGCCCTTGGCAAGGGCCACATCTTTTCAACACTGATTCTGCAGATCACATTTTCCATTTTGCATATCCAGTCATCCTCTTCATGACCTGAGCCTTTATCTTTGGAATGATAGAAGAGAAGCAACCATGCCAGTCTGCTAATTAAGTTAAGGGCAAGTGTCTGTAATAGCTATCTTCTGTACCATGTTGTGCTGCATCTTATTTTGCTCCAGGGATATTCTTTATTCAGACAGTCAGAGGATGTGAATCAATAAGGACTCTACCTTTTAAAATATATGCTATACAAGAAAACATTTTTGTGTAGTTGTAGGCGAATTAAAAAGCAGCATGATACAAATGGAGCAAAAGAGATTCTGTAGGACCTAATGTGATTTTGCAGCTACCTAACTAATCATATGAAATAAAAATATGCCATGCACAGTTTAGGTAGTTTGCCAAGTTTTCAGCCTGGTACAACATCTTTGAATCCAAGGAATGTGACAGAGGATAGGGTGAGATTTTCTAGAATGCCAGGGCCTTTTCATGGTAACAGCCAGTGTTTTTGTTTAGACCTTGTGGCAGCTTGTTCCTAAACCCAATTTTCTGAGATATTCCATGTACCCTGTGCTGAGTAGCAGCACAGTAGCAGCTGAGTAGCAGCTAAGAGGCAATTTAGAGGTACTCGTTTCTAGGGTAAGATGCAGAATTCTAGCACAGCACTGTCCCCCCTTACTCTTTCTTCACAGGTTTTTCTCTAGCTTTTACCATTTCTGTTTACTCAGAGAAGCACACTTACTTTCCAACTGATTTGGAAAAAAGAAATTCAGAGAGGAATGTGATTACAGTAAGTATAACTCATCAGGATTGATGGGGTGAGAACTGACCACCCAGTAAAAAGGCCACTGCCTTTTCTTAGTTATACAATATGCTACTATAACTAGAAGCGTTTCTGGAGTATCTCAAGGGTCTGAAGTATCCTGTCTTTTAGAATTCTTTTTTTCATTTGTTTTCCAATTTTCCTTTCCTCCACCTCTTAGCAAAAGAATAAAATAAGTTAGAGAGATCTTTGCTTTTCATGGGGGTTGGAACTGGGACATTCATGGGGGTTAGAACTGAGACATATTAGCATGCTTTTTACCCACTCCCAGCATTTCTTTCATTCTTTCCACAAGTCCAGCACTTTCTTTGCTTCTCAGAAACATTCAAACTGAAGCTACTTCATGGTAGATGTTTTCATACTTAAGGGCTTAAAAATAGAAGGTACTTTAATGAATCCAATATGCTCAAAGAGCAAGAATTATATTTTCTGATGCCCTTAAGGGAAGTTTACTAACTCTGTGTTAGAATACCACTTGTAAACAACCACACCCTTTACTTAGCACAGAGTAGTTCTCTTTTTGGCCAAAAAATTTTCACGTAGTTGTGAAGGGATTTCTATTTACTTTCAAAGCCCCTTTTGAAAGACTTATTGCCAGTTTATGCCCATGTCCTATTCATGTTAAAAAGTTAGCCAAATGAGTCACAACAACCACATAACTGGATATAAAAAACTGCCTGATAGGGTGTTGTGTCTGACGTGTCAGAGCATGAAAAAAGCAAGGTGACCCATAATGCTGAGGAAAGGAAACGTGAAAAGGAGTCCAATGGGAGCTGTGTTTGCTGAATTAAGGGCTTTGGAAATAAGGTGCTGCTGGACATCTCCATAAGCTTGAGAGTCAGCTCAGAAGAAGTGAGTGTAATTTAAACATTTAAGAACTGATGTTAAACTAAATCCAGCTGTGTGTTGAAGTCCATTTGAAATTAAGGTCTAGAGATTTTCAGTTCCAAAAGGGAACTTGATGTAGTAAAAACATTGAAACGAGATGGAAACTTCTATAAGACCTACTGTTCAAAATGAAAACTTTTGCTTGATGCAGGATGTATAGAAATGATTACTGTATTTTCAATTTAGCAGCAAAGTGAGGTTGTATAAATCCTTTTCAGTGTTATCTGGGATGTTTTCAAAACATAGCAAACAGCATATTTGCCTAAAGTAAAAAAATATTATTTCCAGCAGATTACACTGAAAATCAGTTGCTTATTGCTCTCATAATAAGATTTGTATCCCTGGCACTGCTCAGAGAAGTGTTGACAGCAGTACTCTCTGGTACAAATGCTTAAAGAAGTCAACAGCACAGAGTCTGCTTTTGTCTGCAATTACCCTGATGCAGAAGACCCAAGAAAAGTCATTGTTGTTTTCATATTTCCTCAAAAAGTCAGTTTAAAAATAAGAGAACCAATCAAAGGCTTTCTTTAGCAAACTAATTTAACAAACTGCTGTATAAATCAAGGTATGTACAAACAGGATATGAGGTCAGCCAGGCTTGAAGCCTACATGGAGATGTTCCTGTATGTATAGGAGCCCCAAAGTGACTTGTAGCTATGCTTATAGGCTTATCCAGTGACTTAACACACAGCTAGATTGCAACTCACTGGGAACATAGTTAGTTGTCCATATCATAATCAAAATAAACAAAACCAATAGCTGGCATTGACTAGATAATTACAAAGGTAAGCTTATGTAATGCCTTATCTAATATCCTTATACCCACATCTTCCCTGTCATTTCTGAAATATGTAAATCTGAGTAGGTAATAAAAACTCACTTTTTTTTTTTTTTTCTCAAAATTTAGAAAAAAGAAAAAAGCCTGTACATGGTAAATTGAGCCTATTATTGTGAAAAGCATAAGATAATAACAATGTGAAAATTAAACAACCATTCCATTTATAAAATAAGTATGCATTAAAACGAAACGGTCATAATAGTTAATCCTGAATATATTTATCCCAATTAAATTTTGATTATATGCTACTTTCAGTATGCATTACTTTTTGAATTTGAAATAGTGTTTATATCATAAATCAAAACATAACATCAGAATCTTTCATTCAGATAGAGGATGCTACTAACAATCAATCCAAACATGGCATACTTAAATGCTGTAAGCTTATTAAGAAAAGTATGTTCACCCATGGGAGTACTGGCAAAGGGATTTTCTATTTAAAATATCTTTGGTTTTTGATTTTTCATCTGTATTTGTGCCTTATATTAATAAAACTGTATTCATAGTCAGCTGCAGTGCTTCAGCCAGTAATTTCTTTGCATGGTGAACAGTTTTTTTGTAATAAAAAATCCTGTGATGATACCCCACATATCTCACCCAGAGTTATACAATGCTGGACTGCAGGCATGTGAAGAAGGAATGCGCTCAGCTCTTTAGTCTGCCTTGATATAACCTCAGACCAAGTACCTCCGTGATCATGATCAGCACTGATCTTTAGAAAACAATTAGTTTGGTGACACAATAA
This sequence comes from Onychostruthus taczanowskii, assembly GCF_017590055.1. Classification (NCBI taxonomy): domain Eukaryota; kingdom Metazoa; phylum Chordata; class Aves; order Passeriformes; family Passeridae; genus Onychostruthus; species Onychostruthus taczanowskii. The sequence continues at coordinate 7,811,515 of NW_024499351.1, forward strand.
TGAGAGCCCAGAGAAAGTTCCCCTGATGCACTTTTCTAACTGTGAATGAAGACCACTACTAGCCAAAGGTTGCATCCAGATGATCATGTTTAATAGACAGCTGTTAACCAACCTATTTTCTGTGAATTTGTCAAATCTTCTGAGTTCCCAGTGGCACTCAATTCTTGACAATTTATCTTACTTGAAAAGGCATTTTCTTTTGTTGGTTTTATATTTGCTGCCTAAAAAATTTGTTGTGTAACCTCAGTGCTTAGAATAATTCTAAATTATTCCTTTTTCCTTTCCTATCACCCTGCCACGTATAAATTGCAATGACTATCTTTGTCAATAATTTGTTTCTTGTGGGAAAAGCTGTCCCATAGTCAGCAATATTATTATAATTGTTTACTCTACCTTTCTAGTTTTACTGTCTTACATAACTGCAATCAGTAAACAAGACATGAGTATGTGACCGTGTTTTACAGTGCAACGTTGATGCTTTCTCTTTTATTTTTCCATTATTTTCTATAATTTCAGATACAACTTTTCTTATACCTTCTCCTTTAATTTCATGTCTTCCTGCTTTTAATTTAAGCATATTTCAAAATTAATATATTGGTCTCTCTCATCAGGGAGTAGCCTGTTGTTGTAGTTACTGGCTAGGAGTGATTGTTGAGCCAGTATGTGACACTGGGAATAAAACAAAATATGTGGAGAAGGGAGTGGTTTGTAATCTTACCAGAGGTGAAATACAGCTGGAACACACCATTATTTGCAAGCAACATGTGTTAGGCAAAAAGAAGCAACAGCCAGGAAGTAGCTTTAGTTATGACAAACTTAATATTTTAAGTGCCTTATAGCAGTGAAAGAAGCCAACTGAAACACTGAACTCTGATGTGCTTTATAAATCCTTTAAATAAGAATGACACATGTTCAAAGAGTCAACCAATGATGAAGATATGAAGAGGTATTGATGGATGTGAGGTGGAAAATCAGGGTTTTTTTCTTACAGTGCTAGAGGTCCTTGAAATAAAAGGTCAGATCATGTCTATTACTGTGGTCAAACCACAAAAAGCGTTTGTGGAAAATAGGGATTGTTCATTTCTTACAAAACAACTCAAAGACACTGAAAAAAGGCAAATCACTATCCAGAGTGATTCTTATGGAGTATGGATGATGATCCTGCACAGAAGTTAAAATATTTTGGTGAAAGAGCCAGTAACAGAAAGTTGGCAGCCTCAAAAGGCAGCACATGAACATGTACATCCTGTAGCAAACACCCACCACTGTAATTGATAGTTTTTGGAAGAAGATGGAAGTGTAGTGGATTTTATCATGTTTCCAGGGGTTGCAAACACCAGCAGAATATGAATAGATACCAAGGACAAAGAGGATGACTACACAGCCATTAGCTCAGAGCTGTTCCTCATTGCTGTAATGGCCAAGGTAGCAGCAGAAGATGAATGAACTGTAAGCCTGAAAACAAATGGGACACTTTTTAATTTTAAGTTGGACATGGGTGCTCAAGTCAAGGTGGTACCTGGAACAATGGTGTTAGCTCTGCAAAACCAAAAAAAACCAAACCAAACCAAAACAAAAACCTCTTGACAACACAAAGGCAAAATGAAAGTGGGTAAATCTTGGGCTTATAGCACTATATGGGTATCTGCTGAGGGTACTTGAGTATTAAACACTGAGAATGATTGGAAAGGTACAGGGACCACAATAGTACCTCAGAAAAATATACATATCTTATACTTAAATTTGCAACCTCCTGTGTTCTCGGAAGGGAGGCTGCAAATGTTTGGACAGTAAAAGATATCTTTGCAGGGGATGGTGGACCAGATGATCTTTAAAGGTTACTTCTGACCCACTCAGTGATTCTATGATTCAATGACTGTATGTCAAAAGACCAATGCAATTACATTCTATCCATCTTCCAGAAGTGAGAAAGACAGATCTAGGTTGGAAAATTTCATCACTCCATAGCCTTGGTGAAAGATTCTGCCACCCCAAGTCAAATACTCAAAGATTGAAATGCACATACTTGGAGTCCCCAGAGGCCAAAGGAAAAACAAAAGAAAAAAAGAAAGGGAAAAAAAAGGATGTCTACCTACAAGATAAGATATTGAGGGGAAAATGTATTAAATGTATTTTAATGTATGTAATGTATTTTTTCTACAACTGGATTCTACGACAGTTCTCATGTGGAGAAGATGACTATCGCATTGTGAGTTCATCATCAAAATAAAGCCGTACTTTACAAACAAAAATGGATAGCCTCTAAAAAATTTGCTAGATTATTAACATGGTAGCAGAATTGGGTTAATTTCTCCTCTACTTGTCTACATTAACATGTGGGAAGGGACTGCTATTGTCACACGGGGAATCTGGAGGCACAGCTGCTGCTGCCCCTTCATTTATAAAACATATGGTCAAACAGGAAAGAAATTTGATTAGTTAGTAAACAGGTCTGTGCTGCTTTTATGAAGATAAGTATTTTTGAAGACTCAGCAAACAGTCTGACCCTGATGCAGTACATGGGACCCCACTGCAGTGCAGGCTGCAGAGTGTAGCTCAAAGGAAGCAGGACAGAGTCCAGGGATGCTGTCAGAGTGGTGCTTACAAAAGACTCATACATGTTTACTAATTACATGATTTCAATAATTAGCAATAAGAGTGAGTAGACTCTGGGAAAATATCAATCTCCTGAAGACAAATCCAATAGCAAAGATATATGTAGAAGAATCTTACACATACGGAGTTTGCATTTGTTATTTATCCTAACAAAAAGATATATGCTTCAGATTTACAAATACACTTAAATGTACTTGTTTAAATAGCAAGACTTTGTGAGCATGGTGGTGATAACACCAAAGTTGTGTGTTTAATCTCTGTGTGGGCTACTTAAACCTGGACTTGTGATCTTTGTGGGTCTCTTTCAGATTGGAATATTCTGTGATTCTGAGTGTAATATATGTTTATCTAAATAACATTTATGACTTTTATATTTCTTAACATTATTGCTAAATATCTGTCTATATCTATGTCCATATCTGTATCTATCTATACATCTATATATATGTATATAGATATATTTGGAATTCAACTGTAGATATTTTTGAAGAGATTTACAAAGGAATGAAGAACTAAAGAAATAAAAAAGTTTAGTACGGAGAGGAAACAGGTTTTGGGAAAGAAAGGATCATCAGTAAGATGTCAAAACTCAATTAGTATGTTCTCTGGGAGCTTAAAACCAGGCTCCTCAATTTTTTGAGCTAGATCCGAAGCCAGCAATTTCAGAGGTTTTCTGTTGTTGCAGCATTAAGAAAAGGGGACAAAAGGATACCATATTTAAATATGCAAGTGATTTAGGAAAAACGATGATGCTCCAAACGTGCCAAAGACATATGCTAACAGACATATATTAAGGCATTAATTGATCTCAATCACTGTTTAAATTGTGATAATGCCCACTTGCAAGTACTTCATACTTGCTTTATATACTCTAGAATAATAACTATACTTCATGCTTTCTGGCTGGATCTAGAGGTAAAGGTACATCAGTTTCTAGTATTTACATAGGTATCGTTTCTGCCCTTCTGAAATTCCCTGCACTGCACATTGCATGTTGAGATCAGATGACTGGAGGTGATAATCAGATGAGCCCAGGTGATAATGATGAATATATAAAGAAGCTCATGGCCCTCTGTTTAGTCACTTAATGAGACAGTGCCACATGTTTCTTGATAGAGACAGAAAAATAAATCATGTTGACAGACAATTATTTCCACACTTTTTTTCTTTGGCTGCTGTGCCTATTAAGACACTGCTAATACGTAGGATTATAATTCAAGTTTGCAGATAAATTCATTACCAACCATTTAATCTTTAGAATTAGCTATATGATGATTACCTAACAAATGTTGCATAGTATAAATGGATAGACTTAAAAAAATTATTTGGTTATTTATTTATTTTATTTACCAAACTAATTGCCTCATAAAAACATAACCCGGATAAAGAGGTAGATATTTGGGCTAAAGTTATTAAAGATAACAAATAATTTCAGATGTATAACTCCACCTTTGTGAAGATAACTAGATTTGCATAACTGACTGGCTTGAAAGTCATGCTGTGGAGCACATAAAGGGTCAATGTTCAGTATACAAATATGCATTATAATATATCTGGGTCAGTATAAAATTATGGAAAAGGAGTCAGAAAAGTTATATTAAATATAGGTACTTTTTGTACCTATCAACAAAAGATGTGTGTCATCCTAAGAATGGGATATTTGAACAAATTTAAAATTTCTCTATACATATTTTAGCATTCATAATAAATAAATTACAGGTAAAGATATTAAAAGTACCAGCAGCCACTGAGGATGTGCAGGATTTTTGTTTTCTGAAATGGCAGTGACAAATAAAGCAGGCAGAGAAAAAAGAAAGTGCAGCAATAAGCAGAAGCTTTAGAGCAGAACAGAGTGAGTCAGTGATTGCAAGTATAACATTGTTTTCTTTATCATAATATGCTTTGTTTCATGTTATTATAATAAAATGACTCTTCACCTCTGCCCTAATTTGGAGTACATTTTAATTCCCAGAATCTTGTAAGCAAGTTTTAGTCTTTTTAAAGCATATATGAGCAGTTTCAAAGTCAAGGAAAATAAAAACAAGAACATTTCTTCACATGAAATCAAAGTGTGACCAAGATTTAACTATTGGCATTGTTCCAAACATTTTTTTCATTTCAGAGAAGGAAGACACCCCTTTCTGCCTATAACTCTGTAGATAGCTTATTTGTTGGAAGATTTATGCATTAGTATTGAAATGTACTTGGTCCAGTCAGTGCTATAAATCATTCCCAGACAACATTTAAGCACATTTTTAAATGCCCATGAAAAATAAGTTTTTCCATCAATAAGAGAGCTCAGCTCTGCAGCCCTTGCTGAGAAGGGTCATTTCAGCAAAGTCACAATAAAGTGCTGAAGGATCCAGTCCAATAGACTAATTGACACAGCCTCAATTCTCACCAGGTCTGTGAAGTAGGAGTAAATAAAATTTCTTGCAGCAGACTTGTCTGGAGACAGAAAGATAAACTCCTTTGACCTTAATGAAGAGTAACTCTGGGATCTGTGAAACTGTGTGTTCTTTTTTTTCTGCCGCTGCAAGGGACTGTGAGGCTGGGGCACCTGGGAGCCAGCACCTGACTGCTGCTCTTCCTCATCTGGTGGCAGAACGAGGCACATCTACTGCTTTTTAGGCTCTGTGTCTGAACTTTTCGCTTCATGAGTTTTGTAAACGAGTTCCCGGATAAGATGCTTACTGAGCCACACTTGCCAATTGTCAGGGCAGAAGCTATCTGCAGGTATAGAAGAGTCATCTCTGTACTATTTTTCCAAGTCTCAGGAAAGTGGGGGAAAGGGTTCATCATAAATTATTAGTTTTATTTGACTTCTAATATCTCAAAGCACTCTTCAAAGACAGAGACCACTCTGTGCAGAGCAGGTGTAGGCAAGTAAGATGGGGCAGATCCTCTGTGAGGCGTCCTGTAAGCACACTCAAATTCTGAAGCAAAGCCTGTCTTACAGCAGGGTTGTTCTATCACCATCAGAGCATGTTCCATGCCTTCCTGGATACAGAGCATCCCGACAGAAGTCCCATAACACCAACAGCCCCAACTACGGGGGACATTTTTGACTATGCAGTGTGAGGAAACTGCTGTCATTATTCAGTTATCATTATTCATAAAATAGGTAGCAGGTAATCTGGGAGAAACTGAGGAAGGGACAAAAAACAAATTTAAAAGTTTAATGTGTTTAGTGTTCCACTTTACCTCAAATAACTAATGAAACATTTTAGCATTTAATGCTGGGTTTTCCAATGAAAGCAAAAAAATAAAGATATATTAAAAATGAAGGCTGTTACCTCATTTCTGTCTTTTTGCATCTTTTCCAAAGCCTCTTAGTAATGACACTGAAAAAATGGTCAAGACTGGTCAGAATAAAATGACTGCAGAACCATATTACCTTTTTTTTTTTTTTTTTTTTTTTTTTTGTCTGAAAAATGTAACATGTTTGTGAAACTAGATAGTTTTAAAAAGTGCTTCAGGAATAGAAGAAAAACTCTGACAGACCATCTAAATACAGTGTTTTCATGAAAAAAAAAAAAAAAACCCCAGACAGTTGAACCTTCGATGAGATCCAGGGTCATCAGTCCTGGTGCATACCCAGAGGGACAGATCATATGACCACATCTTAAACACTAAATGTCCATGTACCGTTGTGCTGACACCCTTCTCAAGATGCAAATATATTACTGTGATCTATTAACTCTGCTAAAGGTACTGAAGGAACAAATATTCCTGCCTGAAATTATGCTTTACAGGAGGCAAGGGAAAGAAAAAATAAAAGCCAAAAACTAAATGTAAAGCAATGGAAGTAAAAATGCAACAGAATATGGGAAAGCACTGCCATCAAAACATGAAAAATACATGAATAATGCAGACTTTAAATTAAGGATCTTTTAAAAACTTCTCAGGTAGGAGACGGAGATCAAATTACTTAATCAAACCACCACCAAGAAACATATTTTGATTGAGTTTCACAATATTTCCCAACAGTGTGAAAGTAAAGGATGGCTAGATTACAATGCAGTTCTTCATTTCTCAGAATAAGAATCTTCTGGAGTATGAGTTCAAGCAAAATGTGCTTTCATTAACTAAATCAACCAATTCCTTTTTCATTATAAATGTGAGAATTCATCACATTGACTGTGTTGGAGACACCCTTTGTACAGTGTACAAATTCTGCAACTTTCTTTGGTGTGTTCACAGAGAAGTGTTCTTTTCTTTTTTTTTAGAAAACTTCAAGGGCACTAACTCTATATGCTCCCTCCAACTTAGACTACTATTGGTCTAAGGTCCATAACTAGAAATTTCTTCTCATGTTAAATGTTCCCTCCAGCTTTCTGGGTTTGTAACTCATTGCTCAGGAACTACTGGTACTTGAAGCCAACAGATAGATCATTTTTGTGTGAATTCTAAAAACCCTTCAGTCTAATGGAGCAAGGATAGGAACTGCAGAAGTCTGTTCAAGATAATAATGTCAGCACACATTTCTTCTCCTCTATATCCTCAATTTCATTTGAAATTAAGTCAGACATTTCCAAGAGGTCAAGAATTTTTCTGGGTGGCCTTTTTAATAAAACACACTTTTTCTCTCCTTTCTCAGTGGATTCCTTCATTGGAAGGAATGGTCCCCCAATTAAGCCTCAGGCAGAAAAAATGTGTTCTTGCTGTTTTGACTCACCCAAGCTTCTCATGTTTCTGAAAGAACTCCTGGTTCATACAGTATCTTATAAATGAGATATACAGTGTTTCTTAAACCCAGCACTAGTACCTGGTTTCTTGGTTTATGCTTTCTCAGTTTTCTTCTACCTTGCTACTCTGGTATAATACAAGTGAACTAGCTATCTGAAGGATAAATCTGAGGGATAAGGCATCTCAGATCTCAGTGGTAATTGCATTTCAATGGCAGTCATCAAAGAGTTTTCCCACTGTCCTAGGTTGGGGTTACAAAAATTAATGCTGACCCTACACTGACCATACCTACAATGATGTAAATGCAGCTCTTTGGTATTCACAGAAAACAGGTGAGGATGCAAAGGTGACTGCTACTAGACTAACCCATACCCTCTTCCTCAGTCATCTCATCATAGCAGACTGTCAGGTTGGTCAGGCATGATTTACCCCTTGTAAATCCATTCTAATCACGCCCAACCATTCTTGTCCTGTCTGTGGAAATATTTTTCTGAATCTTTTTTCTTTCACCTTCCACAGACCTGGATAAGGCTGGCTAGCCTGTAATTCCCTGGTTCCTCCTTCTTTCTCTTTTTGAAGATACTAGTGATATTTGATTCCTCCCAGCCCTAGGAAACATCTCCTGACTGCTCGGTTCTTTCAAAGATACTCATGAATAGCCTTGTCTTGACATCCACCAACTCTGTATGTATTACTCCAGGTTCCATGGTCTCTACAATTTGTTTAAGCATTCTCTAATATGATCCTCCTCCACCAAAAGTAAGTCTTTCTTGCTTCAATCCTTTCCATTGGTTTCCTGGTCCTGTAATTCCTGATGGCAGATCTTAGCAGTACAGACTAAATCTTTCCAAACCCCATCCCTACACACTGAGACAATGCCTATTATATTTCCCTTAGGTGGCCTGATCCTGCAGAACACCTTTGTGTGCTTTCTTTTATGTGGCAGTTTAGCCTGGAGCTCCTTCCTCATTCATTCAGGCGTTTGATTTTTGCTCATCAGAATGGACCATCCTTGAGCTTAAAGGAGGGGATCATAGGTAAACAATCATCTCAGCTGCACCCCTTTCCTTCGAGAACTGTCTCCCACATGAGTCTTCCAAGCAGGTCCCTGAGTGGACTAGGTCTGCTTATCTTGATAGTGTTGTTTTGCTATTTGCCTTGTACTTTTTACCTCAGGATCCTGATTTCCACCATCACATGGTGGCCATGTGGCCACAGTGGCCACAGTGGCCTCCAAGCCTTTGTATCAGCAAACGATTTTTCCTTGTTTATAGGCACTAGTTCCAGGAGAGCACCTGCCCTCTCTGACTTCGTGACCACCTCTGTTAAGATGCTGTTACTAATGACTCAGAAACCTAGTGGCAATTAATAAAGCAGCTACATTCCCCATGAAGATGAAGGCCCAAGAACATGAAGCCTTCAGTTGTCTGTAAAAGGCTTCATCTGTTTCTTCCTGATCAGGTTGTCTTTAGGAGAAACCCACAACAACGTCACTCATGATGTCTTCCTTCAAATTCCAACCCATGATCTACCACCAGGCTCACTGTCCGTTGTTAAGCAGAGCTTCAGGCTGTTCTGCTGCTATCTCCTGCAAAGGGCAAATCTTCTTCCTGCCTTCCAATTATGTCCTTCCTAATTCTCTTTGATCAGTTCCCACTGACATCAAGTCAAATCTGCTAGATAATGAGGTCACTTGGACTGCTTACACTGCTAGGAGAAGGCCAAGCATAATATAAAAATACATGTTTTGAACACAGATGTGCCTGTCTTTGGGGAAAATTGCTCTCTCTTTACTGCTGAAGAAATCTTCTAATTGCTACTAGGGAACAACTCCAGAGACTTTCAAGAATGATGTTTAGCACTATATCAGGATTCAGATTATGTAGCATAAGGAGGCATTAAAATGCCAAGCAAATATCTAAACATATCTGGATGAGAATGCTCATATTACACCAGTTAAAGAGGGCAACAATGCAAATTAAAGCAATCCCAAATCAATATTTCTTCACTGTGGAATTCATTACCAAGTTAAAACATATGGCTGGAATTTAAATGAAGACCTTCGAAATGTTATCAGTGATAGTAGAAGACGTTCTTGGCAAGTGTAACACTAATTATACACAGAAACCTATTTAACTGATCTTTACAATGATAATGATTAGTCTATAAGCCATTTTCAAAGACAAACCATTTCCAAGATCAGGTTGTTGGCCTTGATCCCTGCCATCAGCTCAGGAGATTTAGATTTGGATTTAGTTCCTTTCCCTGACAATTAGCTGTGTTTGTGACACTGAGTAAATCACCTAAATTCTTTTCTGCTGTGATGAAAAGTCCTCATTCTTCCTCTGCTTTGGTCACAGGCTATTGACAGTAGGGACAATGTCTTATTAGGTGAAAAAACTCTTGCAGATCAGTCCAGTCATGATCAGATCAGAAGACTTTAACTCTGCAATAATCCAAATGTATCTGCTATTTTGATTGTCCATCAATATAGTGAACCCCTACTGGCTCTTTGAAAAAATATTTTTTCCAAACTGGCTAATAGAAAAATTTGTGATAAAATGGTGATTTGGAAAAATAATTAATATTCCTAATAACAATCTGACATAACACCTTAATGAGTCATTATATATAGTACCTATAAGTTTTTATCTATAATTTAAATAATTTGTAGATATCTGACTAGCAGATATCTTTCTCCTTTCAGTGAAGTGCTCCTCACTGCAAGCTCCTCACTGAATAGCATATGTCTATCAGTTGTCTGATGCATGAAGAACCCTGGGTTCATACAAAATCATATTCAACAATTTATGTACACATTTGTTGTTAGAATTAGACAATTATGGCCTTTGCTGGATGACCCTCTAGCACTAATTAAAACGGGAGAAAATTACCTAAGAAAAAGTAAAGCATTTCCCTTTTGAAATGATGATCCACTTTTGATCTCTTTGTTCTCTAATGAGTCTAAAGAGAAATGGACCCAGTTACCTCCCAATAATAAAATTTTCTTCCAGTTTTATATACAAGAACTCTAAGGGAAAGCTGATCTGAATTCTGTAATACATATTTTGAATTAAAGTGTGTCTGCTCAGAGCTTTAAAGAGTTTTAACTTAAATTAGCTTTAAATTCAAAGAAAATTATCCAAATTAACTAAAGCTATGAAGTCAATCTATGTGTAAAAAAAACCTTAGGTAAATTACTCTGCCAAATCCCATCAGGCCACTGCTAAATGGTCAATCTGAACACACAACAGCAAAGCCAAACACCAAAAGAGTCTCTAGCATATAAACAATTAGTACGGTATTTTGGAAGCTCAAAGAAGACTCTGTATCAGAGGAGAGTCCTTGATGCACAATTTCCATTGGGAGAAACTGGATTTGAGCAGAGTTGACACACTACTTTCAGTAGGAAACAAAGGGCACTTTTCCAAATCTATTCTGAATTAGATCTGTAAGGAACCTAGGGAATAAAGAGGGCATTTCTATTCAGATATACAGATGTGCTAATTAACATTTTAGATCATTAAAACCTTTAGACTTTCAAGTCCAACATTCAGATCTCAGAAACTCAGCTGCTGTATAGCTTCAAAACACCTCAGGCAACTCTTGGGCCTTTTTTTCTGCAAAGTTCATCTACTTCTGGGAATTCTTGGAAGTTTCTTATCCTTACTAGTGCAGAGTGGCTCCATAGCTCCTCCATGTGACTGCTATGTTTGGATCAGCAGTGTAGTGGGTTATTTACCTGCCTTTGTCTGTTGTAGTCCAAGGCAGGACACATTCTTGGAAGATATCTCATGGAGAGAATCAACACAAAACACTTGGTGGTGAATTCCCTATCGCCACCAGTCACAGAACACCATTCTCTCAAACATTAAAGGTCCAGTTCTACCTCTTGTCATATTAATTTGAGATGAAAAATATCAATTGACAGTGTCTGAACCTCAGATCTTTCCTTCATTCTGGTCAATTTTGTTAATATTGGTTAATATTACTCAGCTTCCTTGCAAAGAGAGGTGTTCACTCCCTTTCTTTGCATTTCCTTTCTGCTGTCTGAATGAATAATTCACTATATCAAGTAAACTGGAACAACTTTAACATGAGGGGCTGGAAGCATGCCCTACTTACTCCTGATACCCTGAGGCAGTCTTAAGGCTCCCCACACACTGTGATGAGAGAGCTGGAAATGAACCTGCATGTCCTGCAAGAGCTCCGTGAGTGCTCTGCTGACAAGCTGCACAGAAGGAGAGAGGGGAATCCCACAGCTTACTTTGTATTTTGGCATAGGCACCTGGCTCCAACAGAGATTTGGGGCTGTGAACGCCAAGTAGGGTCATTCTTGAGGGGAGTGGTGTGATTCTTCACCTTTGCTACTGTCCCTCTCTGTCACAGATGTACTGAGGGACCTGCTGTAGCAAATAACTCTTCTGCACTGCATGGGTACTGTAGGAGCGTTTTGCCAGGTGCCAAAGCACCCGAGAGCTAAGTGCCTAAGGGTGAAGGCTGCCAGTCTTGTCACAAAGTCTTACCATGGTATAAGAGGGGCCTAAAGCATTTCCTCTTTTGACCTTCACACCTCAGGGGAAGGGGCAGGCAGAGCAGTCCCCAGGGATGGGGTGAGCACTCCTTTACAAGGACAGACCACCTAATCCTGTGTGAAGTGGCTACATCCTGACCCCTGGCTCATTAACTCATTTTACAGATATGTTGACATGGAATCCTTCATTCCCAGAGCATCACCAGACAATTAATGTAGTGCATGCTAACCAGGCCCAGCCCTCAACTTTTTCAGATCAGTACAGGTGGGTATTTTAATTTTCATTTGCAATCTGTTTCTCTAGTCTTATTTAAGGCAGGGAATAAAGCAATCTGCGGACTGCCTCATGACAGGCTTGCTGCATGTTTTGCTGAAGCTGCAAGGCTAGCCTATAATTTGCTCCTGCTTTTTGTACTAACACCCAAATTCCTTGGATTATTTTAGTGGATAAAACAAATAATCTACAAATACATACGTCAACAGAACGACATTGTAGGGGTAAGTCAGAATGAGAACTGTAACTTATTCATTGTATCAAGACTTGCACCATTTGGAACAACATGGATTGGATCTGTCTGTCTATGGAACAAAAGCAGGAACAAATGCAACATAGCAACAAAATATTTTTTTTCTCAGCTTTCCATTTTGAACGGGCAAGACAATATAACTAAAAATGAAGGGGGGAAAAGGGGAAAAAGGAGGGATGAAGAACAGAGCCCTTTTATTTTTTGTTTTCCTTCCTTGGTCTTTCTTTCTTCCTAATAGGATTAAAAACTGATCTGTTTTGCAAAGAAGAACCCATCACTTGTGGGAAGCATGTGGCAGTCTTGTCTAGCATGACAGCAGGTTTTCAGTATTTTCAGCACCTGTGTAAAGCTATTAATGATTCATGGTTTAAATGATTCACTATAAAAATATGGTACAGTCTGTCAGCTTATTTTGTGATGAGTTGATATCACAGCAGAGTTGGTTCTATGAATTGGCAGTGAACTGACAACTCAATTTGAAAATAAACACCTCTGAAATTCATCCATTGCTTCATTTCAGAAAATCAGTTGGTTAGTAACTCTATGCATACCTGAACTCTGACATTACTGAATTGGAGATTAGCATCACTTTCCTATTTTCTCTTCAAAGCTGCACTTTTATTTCTGTAAAGGAGTCACTTGTTGGTGTGTCTGTGAAAAGAAATGGTTAATTTCTACCATTACCTGCTATTTTTAGTTTTAAATAAGTTATGTGAACTTTCCAAATATCCCTTTACCTCATTCCAATGCTTCAGGCTACACAGATGGGCCATTTCAGAATTCAAGAAGCAACAGCTTGCATCAATCACTTTTTCTGCCTCTCCTTGTGGGATTTCTTGAATTCACTGTTACTTTGCCCTTCTCATGCCTTTCCTCCATGTGACATGCAGCTCAGTCACAAACATACAGGTCACTTACCACTTGACCTTCACCACATTTTGGTAGATTTCAAAAAAAGAAAAAAATAATCTAAATAACTGAATAAAATAATTTTCAGGCAATAAAAAAAAAAAAATCCCATAATTTTAGAATGGCTGATAAAGATTATTGCAGAAAAATTTGAGTATTAACCTTTAAGGACCAAGAAATGAATAAGTTTAATTATTGAAGTTTGTCTTGAAAACTTTAGAGATACACACTTCAGTTCTCTAAAAAAACAACAACAAAAAATTTATATACACATGAGTACTTGCACAACGCAAGAAGCTCCACTAAAATTACAGGAACAAATTTCCTGCATCAACATTTGCTATCCTGGGGCCCAGGTACACCTGTGATCAGAAAATAGACAGAGACAGTAATTTGTAACAGGGGAATAAGCATGGCCAAATGCCAGGGCAAAAATGAAGAAAACACTTAGCAATATATAAGAGAGTTTTTAATAAAATCCTCTTTACTCTGTAATCTTTGTTTTTAAATCTCTTGGAATAATTGTTATTTTGTAAAAAATATAAAAGGTACTGTAATGAAGTGAATATCCAATGGTAAAAGTACAGTGGTCAGTGCCTTTTTCCTCGGTGTACTGAAGGCAGAGAGCTGCACTTTGGATAAAGAAGTTCAGCCATCACAACAGAACATTTTCTTAACTCAGCTGATAGTTGCACAAAAGAGGTGAATCCCATATTCCCTCCAAATCAATGTGTGCTTTTTAATTGAACTCATTAAAGCTGAGATCTCATACCAAGAGTAAAAATGTGCTGGATAGTGTTTCCTCCAAAACTGAAGACTGTGATTTTGGTTTAAGTATGACTACTGTCTCGTGGACCCCAAACTGGGCAAACCAGCTTCAAAAGTGGTGCATCAAACTGGGGAGACCTTCAGATGAATAATTTGGGGGCTGGAAGTGAGCTCAGATTTTTAAAATTACTTCATAAATGGTATAAAAAAAGGAAAAAAACTTGAAGAAAACACTTCCAAATATTTGCTAGGGAAAAATATTCCATTGCCATGACAGGCAAAGTCAGTAGAAAGAGTTTACTCTACTTTTCCATATCCAGATTCCAAGGGTCATGCATAATTGTTCTCTGCATCGCACCATGATAATTTACTATAAATTTGAACTGCATCAAAAGGCACAATTAATAAATACAAATTGCTATACAGTATTGTAGTATCTGGTAAAATAACTAGAACATGAAATAATGCAATTGAAAACCTCTATCCTAAAAAGCCTGCATTATGTAAAAAGCAACTTCTATTAGACTGTAGCTTGAATCAAAATTCTAGGCTCAATTTCCTTGTTCATTGCAAAATGCTCTGTTTACATTCTTGGAATGTTGCAAAAATGTTGTTATAAAAATATTAATAAACTCCACTTTTAAAATGCTCAACACCCTGTAAAACTAAACCTAATTTTTCCCTATGAATCAATAAAGCATCTCTCATTTCCTAGATTCTATCTTCCTGCCAAACCTTAAGTTTTTACCACAGTTTGCTAAGGATGTGCACAAAGTGGATCAGTGTTTCCTTGGTTTTGTTTATTTGTTTGCTTTTTAAATGAAGGGGGGAATAGATTTTCCCCTAAGAGTAGCCTTAAAAGTCTACATGTTAGGGAATTCATCTTTTCATGGTAACCTTCTTGTCCTCTTTGGACAAATGGACTTTCAGCTTCACAGAAGTGGGAGGATGCAGATGATTTTAGGTACAGCTGTTTAAAATATGTTCCTCAGGTTCAAATATTTTGCATGCAGTGCAAGCTATCCAAGGTTTACTGTAATTCAGACATATGTATTTTATATTTCAGATTCTCTTGCCTGTGCATCTTGCACTGTGAAAACTTTGCTCTCTGGTGTTTGATGTCATGTTTCCTGTGTGATTCTTTGACATTTTGCAGCAAATAACAGTGAGATGACAGTTAAGCTTTAAAGTGAACTAAAAACTCTGCTGCCAGAGTTTGAGAGGCATTGTTCTCTGTTGTGTCACATTTTTATTCTGACTTGGTGAACGAATGAACTCTGAGCTTCATATAATTGTGCTAGAAATGCTGAATATCTAAAATCAAACATAATTTTCTGTCCATTTTGAAAAACAAAGCCTGGAATATGTTCCATAATTTCTGAATTGGTGTGTTCTCTCAGTTTCATGCACAATGCCCTTAATTAATGCCATTTCTGCCATGTTAATCATTAACTTTTAACCATAATAAGGCAACTCTTACACCATCTCCCCACCAATTAAAAAATAGGATAAATATTTTTTCTCTCCTAAGACAATTATTCCCTCTATGTCTCACAAAAAAATTGGGCCATAAGTTGTAATGAAAATGCATGTGCAGAAGGTATGACTTGGGAATCACTTTGAAATAAAATGAGCAGTAATCTTTTCCACTATTTGGATACTCAAGTTTTACAAGAACATTAAAATAAGGTAGGTTTTTAAATAAAAATTGCTTGAAGTCTAAGAAGAAGTGCCAGGAAATCATACTCTGCTGGGTGATATGTCTTTGCACACTGTGGTCCATAAACATCTACACTGCAGTATTGATTATTTACCTATCAAAGTCACAATTATATAGATTGAGTGGTGTTGGTAGCATGGATTCAAAAGTGTCCTAGTGTCCTCATTTATTTGTCCTCGTATAAATCTGGCTGGTTTCTAGTGCAGCCTTCAAGATTTCTCTCTATTGCTCCCTTCCCTCCTTCAAATGGGAGCTGTCAGATATCTTTCCATTTTCTGGGGCATGGACTGATGGGGTCTGGGAGAAGGGGCAGTGGGCCAGGAGCAGGCTGGGCTGGGGAGGGGCCTCTTTGTGCTCTCAGGGCACTTTATCACACACTCCCCATATTATACTGAGGTATAATATATATATATGTGTATATATATATATATATATATATATATACCTCATATATACTGAGATGTTACAGAAACAGCAGCTCAAAACACGCAATTGTAGTCTGGTTTTCCCTCCTGTCCTGTGACATTTGAGTCTTCTCCTTGGATCTGACTGAAAACTTTTTTGCACAAACAAGCGCTGGCCTGAAAATGGGATTTCTGTCCAACCACTTTAATATTTCCAGGGACAGTAAACAAGTGATTGGAAAGCACCAGTGTGCCTGCTGTCCTAAGGTATTGTCATATAGATGATATTTAAAATAAGACTAACAATGGAAATTAGGATTAAAATTTAAAACTAAGATTGTGAAGTTATTTATTAAAACATCCAAGTGAGTCTTAAATTCAAAAGAAATAACATTTTTGTCATCTGAAATCAAGATAGCCGAAGCATTCTCAAAACAGGAGAACTCTTTTCAGGGAAAAAATTCCAAGTGTTTAACACATTTTTGTTTTGATGAAGCTGCATTCTCTGATGCAAAACCACTGGTATCCTGATAGTGGAGAGGTGTGTAATGTGAGTAATGTACAAACAGGTACAATCACAAGGTATAGGTGATGAAATTCAACCATCTCTAAGCAGGTGTTTAAGGTCTGAAGAAAAATTTGGATCCACAGCAGTTTGAGAGAGTTTTGCCACTGATTTTAAAAGCAGGAGGGTTTCACCTCTTTAGCAAAGCTTCAGCTTTCTCTCGATACTTTATGGGTTGGAAATAAACAGAAAGTTTCCTCATTTATTTTTCTGGGCTTTGAACAAGAATAAGAATTTGCAAAGTCACCTAACAATGGCACACGAGCATGATATCCCAGCTGGGGGACACATACATTTGAGGCACAATGTTGTGAATAATAAATAACTGAGTCACAATTTGGAGCAAAAATTTCATGCCTGAGTCCTTGACTCTGTATTTACAAGTAGTCACAAACCTTCCACTTGTTGCTGAAATGTCAGATATAATGATATTTTAGATGAAAGAGCAGCTCCCAAATCATATTTTACCAAACGAATAGAAAAGCTGTCTTCTAACCTTAAGGGAAAAAACAAGGAGTAAAAAAAAAAATGCTCACAAAGACAGAAGTGAACAAGAGAAAGACAAGACTGTCTGCTTTTGTACAGTTTTTTGACCACAATTTGATGCAATGGTAACAGAGGGTTCTTCCTCTCAGCAGTGCCAGAACCTCCTACTACCTAAAGTTAATGAAAACACAATTCAAAAGACAGTCCTGAGGTCAAAATTTGGTACATGCTTTTTCTCTCTTTAGCACTGCCAGTTGCTGCACAAAGGTTTCCCAGAAGTCATTAGTGTTTCAGCATTCAATTTTTACAAGACAAAATAGAGTAGAAGTTAACAGAGAAATTCTGCCTGTAGCTTATGAGTTGAAATAGAGCTTTTATTAACATGAAATTGATCAAGTTGTGCTACTAACACCTAGGGCTAGGCAAAATACTTTTGACAATTAATTTATTAAAAAATGTGATTATTCCAATTCTTCACAAATCCAGTGTTTTCCTGAAAACACTGAAATATCAAAATAAAAACCCTAAATAATACTAGTAAACCTGATTGGCAAATGAGTGATAGAGAGACTTCTGATGAAAAGTGGGAGTCCCTGGATTTTATTCATGTATCAAGAGGTGAACATGACTTTGATATTGCTACCTTGGACATCTTCACCATGCAAACATTGTCCTTTTTTTCTCTTTTAAGTGCCTCATAATTGTGCCAGAAAATGACTCAAAGACAATAAACTCTTTTTGTACCAGGGGAATTTAAAGGAAGATGATGTTAAAATTATATTTGTATTGAACCTCCTCAAATCTTCCAACAGAAGAATTCAGATCTCTCAAGAAAGGCAACTGGGAACAGAACACAGAGTTATATGCTAAATGTATTAAAGAAAAACCCCAAATGAAGAAACAAAAACCTCCAAACCCATATCCTCTTTTTAATCCACAGTCTTCAGAATATGATTCCTTTTAACCGCTTAAAAGCAGCTGTTATTGTAAGATCTCCTTTAACATTAAGGACCAGATCTCCAAAAAATTACTGTGCTTAATTTTTTAGTTTTTATTTCAGCCAGACAAAAAAGTAATAATCAATAATCCTGTGAGTCAAGCCCATTTCACTTCCCCCTTCCTCTCACACCCTGCAAATATTTTGTTTTCACTGCTGAAGTGTTTTTCACACAATTTTTTGTTGTCAACAAAGTGTTCAGTTTGATTTGCCTTGAGAGTTAATTTACCTGAATTTAAGTAAGAAGTTCAAAGGCTGGACCTTGACTAAGCAATTCAAAGCAGATAAGAATATTTATTTATGAGTCACTTCTGTTGATAGAGAGAGATGAAGGTCTTGAAGGAGAGCTTGTTTTAAACTCTCAATTACAGCATCTTCTACAGAGGAAGAAGATGATATTTGCTGCATTTTTTCCCACTGTCTCTTCAAGTGATATTTCCAATATTACAGAAGCATTAAGTTCTATGGCCAGCTCCCTGGCAGAGTTAAAGGGAGCAGGAGCACTGATCCCAAATGGCCAAGCAAAGGTGGTGGGACACTTTCTGTGCACAACCAGTTGAAGAGCTGTTCACCATGGATGACACAACCATTAGCTCTGCCCTTCTACACTCTTTCCCCTCTCCCCTTTTAACAAGCACAGCCTGTTCAGCTGATTAAATGCAGTGTACCTTTGAAGATCTCTCTGCAAAGCCACCTGCAATACCTGAACAAAGTCTGACTCTTGCCAGGTGAGGTCTGATTCCCAGTGGTTCCAGATACAACCTCTTCATCATCAGCTTTTTATCAGGCTCTTTTACCTGGGTAAAATCTTCCAGAAACTGCACCATTTTATTATTCACTTATCATTTCAGGAAACAAGAAAGTTAGCTTTTTTTCTTTTTTTCTTTTTTTAGAGAAATTCACTGTACTAACTTCAAGATACGTCAAAAGATGGTTGTGGAATGGAAAATGCAACAGTGGATTTTCAAATTTTGTTTTCTGGTCACCGGTTGTTTGTGATTCCATATTTCTATGACAGAGATAGTAAATATGTATTTGAGAAGGTTAAAGACATTTTGACTTTTGAGCTTCATTCTACTCAACTGTGCCAAACTCATGCCCAAAAAGGCAGATGTGGCAAATCTCAAGAACAGAGATTTGATTCACACAGATTTCATTCAGACTTTTATATTATGAAACAAGCTGTAAAATACAATTTTTTTGTCTTGTTCCTTATTAACCTTTCTTTGTAGCAGTGTGATTGGAAAAAAAAAAAACTAACAAAGCTATTTAACTGTTTAAAACAAGACCTCATATAAGAAGTGTCATTTTTCTTCTATGCATCATCACCCTTTTAATAGTGCTGAATTTTATATTTAGTTTTAACTAATAAAGTTTTAGTGTTTGGCACACAAAACTGAAATAAAGCTGTAGTATTGTACTGTATAACAGTGTGTAATAGAATGGGGATTTATTCTTTCAATGATGTATAAGAGGTGGTACTTCCCAAAGCTATAGCAGGAGCTGTAAATTGTTAGATGCTGTGGTCAGTTTAATGGTAGAAAAAGCTCCATTGATTGGAGTCATTAAATAATTTATGTTAAAAGAGCCTTCTGGAGTTTGCTTCTGCCAGCTTTTCAAAGCAAGGTCAGCTGCAGAGTCAGAACAAGTTTTTCAGGGGAATTGTGAAACAATTTTGGAATGCTGCATGTGTCAGTCTTCCCTCATCTCCATTTTTGGACACAGTTGGATGCTGAGTTAGGTGAAGGTGTGGTTTCACCCAGTGCATCTGTCCTTGCATTCTTATTCAAAGAGGTGCCATTGTCTTGGTGTTCTTAACGCAGCAGTGCTTTCCTAGGAGCCAAGGAATGGTACCTGGCTTTGCTTGCAAGTGTCTTTTCCTTTTTAAAACCAGCAGAGCAAGGAGGTTGTGCAGACTGCTTGCTCTCAGGGGGAGTCCTATCTGCAAGTCATCTTTACACACACTCTTTGTAACAGCTGAAGCACAAGGTTGATTGTCGTGGGGAAAGTGTCAGTAAGTGGGCTGAGGCAGTGAATTGGGAAGCGTGTAAGAAACATACTCCTCTGTGCAGGCTATAATTAACATCATTTTAGTTTTGTTTTTTAGTCTAGTTTTTGTTTTAGTTTTCAAATCATTTTGAACGTGGGAAAGGAATAGAAGTGGTGTGAAAAGAAAATAGATTTAAAATCATATATTCCTACACACTATAGAAATAAGGCAGTTCAGCCACAATGACTCAGGGTTTCAGACCAGCATTAGTTGTACATAATCAGGTGCTGCTTCTGAGACTGCATGAGAAAACCTCCAGATGTGGGCATATCACTGCCAATCAAACAGAAATGTTTACAGGTATCAATGATAGCTCAGCAGCTGATAGACACAGGAATGTGATACATCTGCCATGAGATCTGCTACCCCCATGAAGAGAAAGCTGGCAGACTTCTGTATCACTCATGTTCAGGAGTCTTTGAATGCAAGTACTGCTTAACAGGCAGTGCATATCAAGAACACTCTGGGAAGATTGGGTAATTCTTTCTGGAAAGAAGATATAGAGACTGAGAGACAGCAAAGGACGAAATGAGAACTAATACAAACATTGTATTGAAATATTTTTAAATTCAAAATCTCATATACAGAACTCATACGCTTGAATCTCTTTCAATTCTGATTCAGCAATGAGCTGCATAAAGTAAGAAGAGGGAATGAGTTATATTAAACTTTGATGTATAACACTGTAATTCTATCAGTCTTAAACTCATGGTTGTGCAGTGTCTGTAGCTGGAGTTCCTCATCCTTGTTTGTGAATATACCTTTTCATCAGAAACTGGAATGTTAACGTCTGTGCCTCTGCAGGTTTTTTATGATTGGATGAGAGTGGACTCTCCTCTATAAAAAGAAAGATTTTAAAAGTTCTCTCTGGAGTTGTTTGAAAGATTTTGATAGATGGATTTCAGTATGAGAGAAGTGCTTCCTAGTAGTTGAAGGGTATACATACGAAGAAATAAGATTTTTATTTTTGTTTAACAGTAAAAGGGCTTCAACCTGTGTGCAGTCTGAAACTGATGGGGAAAATACTAGGTTGAATGGTCCGGGAAGAATTCCTACCAAACAGGTTTTACAGAATGTGGTGTCCAGAGACTGGATTCTCAATATTTGAGTTATCTAAAGTCAAACTCAACCTCCCCCCCAAATCTAAAAACCTCGAGGAAGCAGTCTGGCAGACTTTCCACCTCTAATTGCCTTGAGCTTTGTACACCTAATCTCCGCCTTCCAGAGCCACAGAGCCCAAAAGAAAGCAGAGGCTCTTTCACGCTTACCTTGACTGCACAACACAAAAGGCCCTTTGTAAGAAGACACTGTACAGTCCTATATATCCTAAGGCACCCAGGAGCTGCTAAAGCAGTAAAATGTCAACTTTTAAAATTCAAGAGAAGATTTCTCTTCAGGCCACCCCTATCTCCATAGTAACATAATTCAGCAAAACACATTTTCATAAACTAAAGAGTATCTTGTGGCAGAATTCTTTACTTTCAAGCTCCCTCTAACCGCATTTTTAGAGGGATCAGAATAATCAAAGTGAGTACTTTCAGCATTCCTTAAAATCACAGGCATTTCCCACAGCTGAAAGGGACATAGTGAGGACAGGGCCAAGGGAATGGCATGTTCTTCTACTTGTTCAGGACATACTTTGTGTTTGACACATCTGTATTTATTTCAGGCAAAGATGTGGCAGTATTGATGGCTTTTCCTCTCTTTCATCCCAGAGATAAAGGTTCTTTAACTGAAATTTTACCAACAGAACACTAATTAAAGAGACATCATTACCAGAATCTAAACCAGAGGTCCCCATTTGAGCTGCAACCACTTAGCTAGGAACAGTTTATTTTGGATTTAGCACTGTAGAGTAAGTATTTTAAGCTTTCAGCTGACCTAGGAGCTCTTTGCATGTATAAAGTGACCTGTAAGGGCATTGCTGAGTCTGTTCTGAAAGAAATAAAATAAATTACTTGTTTAGAAGTCAATCTGGCTTAGTGTGAAAAGTGAATTACACACTGTTCAGGCTCTGTGATTTATTGTCATGACAGGATATATATATATATATATATATATATATATATATATATATATATTTTTTTTTTAATTTCCATATTTATCTAATAGTAATTATACAGAAAAAAATATCCTTAGCATTGCCTTTACATCATCCTGAACATGGCACCTCTCTTTATACATGACAGCAGGAAAAAGATGCCATAGTATGCAGTTATCTTTATTTCCTACTGGAAGCAGTGACAGTAACTGCCCATTGTTTTGTTGTGTTTAACACAATTAAAAAAGAAATAAAAAGGTAAGTCTCCAAAAATGTCACATCTACTTGAAAAGCAAAAAAAAAGAAAGGACCATTTTAGTCCTTTCGACTAATTAATAAATTCAGCCAAAGCAGCATCTTATGTAGCACAACTGAAGAAACTGGAAAAATCCCAGATGTATATGCAGTGTTTAATTACATGGTGACTCCAGTAGCTTCATTAACACAGCTGTGTCAATACTGGGGGGAAAGTTGAGAGAAGTATCTTTTGGCAATTACAGTCTCTTGGAAAACTCTGAGAATCTTTTAATAGTTAGGTGGAAATCATACGCTAGGTTTAAAAAGGGTGAAGTAATATTGTTAAATAATTCCTCTTTGAATACACAAAATGTCTTGAAAACACTACAGCATCATATATCAAGGTATGAAAAATGGTAATTTAGATTTTTGAAGGAACTGTGGCATAAATTTACCAACAGTTAAAATTGTTATGTTTTATTGCACTTTTAATTTCTGGGATTGAATTTTATATCAGAGATGGTAAAATGAGACAAAATCTTGGGTTTGGAAGGATGCAAGCATGTTCATTCCTCTTAAAAATCATCTGTAAAGCCACTCCTCTCTTCCCCTCCAAAATAAAATATGTATCAGAAATGGGAGCAAACTCTGTCTGCCTGAATATTTGTCTGTGCCTGATTTAGTCACTACATGCTGCTGCCATGGACAAAGAGTAAAATGTAAATAAAAAAGTATACCTATAAATAAATTTTATCAGTGTTGCGGTTAATCCTACTTAAGAGAGCATGAACATCCATTGGGTGCCCTATGCCCTTTATGAGAGCATATATCATAAAAGCAAGGGGAATCCATGTCAGACTGGTTTCTAATGGATGTGCTGCCCAGCCCAGGAGAGGCAACATCCAGGGGTTTTGGCTTCTTTTCAACAAGTCTCTCAGCAATTAACTGGATTGCAAGGCCAAAGCCAGAGCACTCTAGGAAGAGCCCTGCAATTTTCCTGAGTTGTCTTCCTTCTCCACGTGGATTTTTTCTGGGTTGAAAATGTCAGAGCTCTTTGAAAACCTTTTCCCAAATATCCTAAGTGACTGTAAACTGCAAGTTTACAGGTGCATTACATTCCTCATCAATAGGAACAATACCACTCTTTTAGCACAGACGTTTCTCCATACTCATTTCCACTAAGTGGGTAAAGGTAGTCAGCTACAATTACTCAGCTTTCAGAGTTCATGGTTTTTTATGATTATCTGAGTTTCAAGTGTTTGAAAGGCTGGACAGAATATATCTAACTAGAGAAAAACTTGTTAGATTCCAGGAAGGTCAGACTTGTTTAAAGCATCTCTTTCTTCTTTCTTTCAGGTATGAGAAAATGTAAATGATATAAATCATAAGGAAAAGAAACCACAAAAAAAACCCCACAACAACAAAGCCCAAATGTACAAGATTCTGAAAAACTGTGGAGGGAGGAGATTCGCTTGGACACCTGAGAGATTGTCTTAATACTATTTCTACTCTGTCATGGGAATGAGTTCTAGGACAGTAAAGGCTATAGATGACTCAAGGGGTAACATCTTTAAATGGAGAGATGGCAGGTTTACATTAGATATTAGGAGAAAATAATTTACTGTGGTGGTGGTGGTAAGACACTGGAACAGGTTGCCCAGACAGGCTTCCTTATCCCTGCAAGTGGCCATGGCCAGGCTGGATGGGCCTTGGAGCAGCCTGGTCTAGCTAGAAATTGTCTCTGACCATGGCAGGGGGGTTGGAACTGGATCACCTTTAATATTCCTTCCAACCCAAATCATCGTATCATTCTGTGATTTTGCAACTGACTTGTCATTCTTGGGGCCATAGTAACCCTGTTCCATCCTGATCAAAATGAATGATCTCAGTTACCTGATGCCCAATGAACATGTGCTCCCAATGAACATGAGTGGGCAGAGCACAGGTGTGCACACTGCAACTCAAACCACACTCCAAACAAAGCCTGGAAAGAGTAGTGTCTGTCACAGCCCTACTTTCACTAGGCTGGGAATAATACAGAATAAAAACAAAAATGCCAATTTTTAGTAAAATCCGGTAATTTATAAATTCTGATGGAAACTGATAACACTGAAGAAAATCAAAGAATCCCTAGAAAAGTGTGGGATTCAAAATTCTTCATTCTCTGCTTTGCCCCATTGATTAAGTGCAGCTGGTTCTACTACTAGGGGCTGGAAATCTCATCAGCTCTTTTTAATTTTTTCATGCACTGTACATTACACTCTTTCAGCAGGGCTGCTATGCTAGTTCTATTTCTTTTCTGCCTGCAGGCTTCAACCATGACAGCTTTAAGGTCTGCATATGAAAGTCAGCATGCAGTATTTACAGAGTGGTCATTTCTACTTAGTCTCCCACTGTCTTCACTTGGATTTAGTTAAGAGCTTGCACCTGCAAACAAAACATTTCTTTGGACCTTTATTTTTTTACCTTGTCCTTCCAAAGCACAGAGGGGGAATAAAACCTCTGATTTTAAGAGTCAGTAATTGTCCAGACTAGAAAGAAACATTAAAAACTAAATAATAAAATTTAAACCTATTACAATAATTGTTCCAGATATAAACATCACTTTGTTCATTTTTAACTCTCAGTTGTTTTTCACTTCCAATGTTGATCACTAGCAACACTCAGATTAGGCATTCCAAATGCATTGATGGCAAATAATGGCACTGCAATTAAATACTTTCAACATATTAAACAACTATTAAAATTACTTATGTAACTACTTTATCTATTCATAGATGACAGCAAGTCATGTCATAACATTTCCCTTAAAAGCAGAAAGCATTGTTAATGCATAAGAATACTATGTTAGGAACAATAGTCATTATTTTAATTATAAAAATTGAAATCCCAGAGTTGTTCCTGGGAAAATTTCTCTTTGTTTATATTATGCAATGATTTTAGAATAGCCAGCACAAATTGATCTTAAAAAATAAAAAGAATCCTAATTGCATGACATACTTCAACACTGTCCCACTTCTAACAGGAATAAAAAAAAAATTCTTCTCTTTGTTCAGGATCACTTGAGAATGCAATCTCATTTTAAGTGATCACTCCTCCTAGAGTAGAAATGTAGCCCATATCACTAGAGAATAAAGAAATTAGTGCCTGGGATAAAAACAAGGCAACACTTAGGCCTTTCATTTCCTATAGTGAAGAAATAAGGAAATAGTATACTGAGAACAAGAATATTTCATTTTCCAGCAAGAAGTGTGATAAAAGCCTGAACCTTTTTTGGTGGGACAGATATTAATGACTTCTATGAAAGCAAATAGAGATTCAGGGTGTTGTTTTTAGAAGATAAAAGGGAAAGGCATTGGTTAAAGAGATAACAGGGTAATTAACTAGTCATAGTTATAGACTAAAATACTTTACAGAAGCTTAAAATGCATAAAACAGGGACTCATCAGATTTAAGTAGGCTGTTTGTTTTAAAGCAATAATTAATTAGCCTCCACTAGAAGTACATTTGGAGTGCTTGTAACCCCAAATCATGCTTTTTTCAGCATGTAAACTACAAGAAGTATCCCTGATTTCAGCTGCAGCCTATTTCTCAAATGCTTGTCTGTCTTTGAAGTACCTGCAGCTGGAGATGAAGCAGCTCTCAAAAGAGAGAAACAGGATGTTTGAAAACAAATAGTCTTTATTTGTAGTTTATTTAGCATCTCAGGCAGCAGAAGTCACCCAGTTGTAAGCAAATTTAAAAAGCATTTTTGAAAACTAACAAAATTAGACATTAATGGTAATTTAAAGGCAAAAGGTACTATGAGAAATGTGAAAACTCCAAAGAGATTTTTACTCTTTTGTCTTTTTCAGTCATTCTCACTGCAAGTTTCCTAGCTGGTAGGTTTTAATCTACACCCTTTCCTAGAATCTATATTTGCAGCCCAAAATATTTTTACCTCTTTTCAGTGGAGGATGAGAAGAAGAAATGAACATAACATTCTTGGGTATAATAAGTCTTAATCAGAAATAAGAAGTCATTGGCTTAAAATTAGAGGGGGAATAAAGCTACTAATTTTTTCTCAAATTACTCAAATGCTTAGGACTGAAATTTTTCACTGTATCACATTTTGTCTATAAAACTATCTGCTTGCTTTCAGTAAGACTACTAAAGAACAAATTCCTCAATACTATAAGGAAAAGAGACAGAGGAATTGGAATGACTGCTTGTTTTGCTCTGTATTATCTTCTGTACGCATTTTCCTGTTAGCTGTAATGGGAAGTCACAGGTTTGGCAGATGTGTGTGGGATGTGGAGGGATGTCCCCACATGATGTTTCTGCAGTTCCAGGAGTGAGACCTGAACACAACCTGTGCAGCTTACCAGTCCCTTCCCTGTGGGCAGATGTGATCCACTTTTCCAGTGTTACTTTGCTAATGTACATGTGAGCAGAGCTCATGAAGCAGCATTCAGTCCAGTGTTCTGATCTCCATTTACATCAAGATGGGAGTTATTCTTCTCTCTTTCTACATGTCCTACATATATGTGACTATGCCAAATACCTTTTTATTTATCCATTTGTCTCACTTTTATTAACAGTGGTTTAATTCCAGCACTGTTCACATGCACAGCTGAGACAAAGTTAGAGGTACATACACCCTTTTACTAGCAGAGCTGCAGAGTCTACAACATGCAACCCACCTACCGCTTTTAAAGCTGCCCCTCCTACCAGAAGAGTTGAGGACTCCAGATTACACCATTATGGTGATTTCAAAGGAATATTTTCTCATTATAGAGGACAGCCTAAAACTGGGGGGCAACGACAAAACACCTTGTCAGCAGCACTTAAGTGTAGTTTGCAAGGGCTTCAGTTGGGAATGAACTCGATGGGAGTGCACTCAATTTTCAAATGCATCATATTGTTAATGGAAGTAAAAGTCTTGGGGATAAGCAGAGAGGTAATAGGAGGCATGATGTGCTGACTCTTCAATACCAGCATTTGCAATGTGACATGCAGCTTGCTCTAAAAAACAGCTTTTAAAGTCTTCAGGACAGTGCACAGAAGAGTTCTGCATAAACAGTCTTTCTCATTTCTGAATATAAGTGATGACTTTGGGAGAGAATATAGGCAGAAATGATCCACAAGAGTTTGGTTTGGTGCATATCAGGCTGAATTGTCAATTTCAGACTAAGTGTGGAAATTATTATAAAATCTTGCAGGTGGACATTGGCTGGACTAAAAATAAGCAGGTACCCTCACAGAAATGAGGGGCAGATAATATCTGGCTGCATGAAGTATCTCAAGTTTGTTCATATACTCTTTTAGCAGACAATGAGCTGCACTATGCTGCACGCCTTGTATTTCCAGCATATATATATATTTATCTTTACCTAAAGAAAGGGACTGGACTCTCTGTTGCTTGTCATATGTGTTTGGATGGCTGCTTCATAATTTTCCCAAGCTTCTGAAGTCCATGTTTAAGACAGGCTGTCCATGCTGGTGTTCTTAAGGGACTATTTTTAAAATCAGCTTTCCAAGAACAAATCAGTTTATAGTATTCTTCTGAAACAAACCACCCCTTTGCCACACTGAATGGCACCCTGGGATACATGGGCCAAGTCCTGTGTGAACCTGTGGTGCTGACTACCCTCTCCTGTGCAATCAGGATGCCCTTCCCAGGAACCCTCTGCCTCTTGCGTGACAGCGGGTTTGACCTGGGTCCTGGGAATGCCTGCATCCAGACCTGTTCTACAGCTCTTGACAGGAAATTCCAGATTGACATAGGACCAGAGGTAAACCCCAGCCTTCATCTGAGGATGGCCCAGCCTTTCTGCTGCAGGATGGCAGCTATCCATGAGGAAGTTTCTATGGCCTATGCTGCAGCCAGACTAAACCCTACTTAGGGTTTCCCCAGGGACATATGTCAACTCCTCTGAAATTATGGTCCTTCCTCTACCACCAAAAGCATCCATTCCCTAGCAAAATACACTGCAGCAACTGATTGTTTTCTTCAGTGGGTGTGCTGTGGTTTAAAACCAGCTGGAAGTGAAGCTCCAAGCAACCACTTCCCTTTCCCCCCAACCTTTCAAGGGAGAAAGGGTGAGGTTATGGGTTCAGAAAAAAAAAAAATACCAGCAATAAACCACGGACAACAAGCAATAACAGCAACAATACTAATAACAAGTGTATGAAAGAGAGTGGTAATATGTCAAATGCTCATGGAAGTCTGACGGACCCAATGCTACCATGGCCAGTGACATGTGTCTTCCTGAGACAAAGGAGAAAATGGTGGATGTCACTTCTGACAGTGCTTTTGGCCCTGAGACAATGATGGACAAACCCTCTGGGATGGAGTACTCTGTCCACATGAGCTGCACTGCACCGACCCCTCCTTGCCACCCACCATCTCTGTTCACCACTTTGCTACCTTGGAAAAAGGAACAAAATGGCTGTGCTTCTGTGTCATGTCCATTTTTCTTCCTCCAGAGCCACAGCTCCTAGTGCTGATGTGCACAGTACAGAATAACAAACCTGGATGCACACACCTGGCTCCAGGCTCCGCCGCCCTCACGGCAACGGCGAGAAAATGGACACTGTCCTGGCCAAAACTGGGGTGACAGGGTAGCATTGAGTGAATCAGTCCTGGCATTGCTTACCACGCATCCACATCTGCTCCCCAGTGCTGCAACAGGCTGTGGGGAATGTGCAGAAACTCTTTGTTAGTAGTCAAGACAACGTCAGGAAACAATGAGGTCACTCACGGACTTCAATAACAGCACATCACTTCTCTCACATTGCTTTTCGCTCACTTCTTCTCAAATAATAATTGTGCTAGCTATTTTTGAATGTCTGTATCTAGTCTCCTAAGGTCAAGGGCCTTGGGAATGGTTGACATGAAGGCAGTTATAAATTTTTAAACAAAAAATCTTAAATATTTTTGAATTACAACCAGTTTTCTGAGCTGGCTGAACAAAGTTCCCACAACACAAGAGAATACGTGCTGTTCATCTATATTCATTTAAAATGGATTTATGGTATGT
Source organism: Onychostruthus taczanowskii (assembly GCF_017590055.1). Lineage (NCBI taxonomy): Eukaryota > Metazoa > Chordata > Aves > Passeriformes > Passeridae > Onychostruthus > Onychostruthus taczanowskii. The sequence goes on from NW_024499351.1 coordinate 7,841,080, forward strand.
TATCCTTGTCACAATGGCTCCCATATATAATGGCTCCTACTACTCGTGCTACTCACCAAAATGTTTATGTAATAGATCATTGTCTTCCATTCAAGGACTTTGTATTTGAAATAGAAAATAAGAATAGTTATAAATAATTGGACTTGTGGAGATGACTTCCAGCTCCACATAATGTATTGTGGCAACTCACTTTGTTTTGAGAACAAAAAAATAAACATCAAGGTTTGCTTTTCAGAGACATTTGGCAGAAAATAACCGTTCATTCCCAAAACAATGGAGAGCTATGATTTTAATTTAGTTCTGTTTTACTTCTGTTTCAAAGCAGATCCCCAGAAAATAGAGTTTTCCTAAAATATATTGAATATTTTCAACTGAAAATCAATGCTGGAATATTGGAAAAGTCTACATCCTATATATTCAGACTAAGTTCTCACACCTGCACATCTCAGAAACCTCAGCAAGGCTCTCTTAGAAGTTGAATTCCATTTTGAACAAAGGGCCAAAATAAAACCTCACTTCTGAACATCTCCCTTAGACACTTCATACAGCACCATGTTTGCTAACCCTCCTCAAGTGCTGCTTGTTGGCTTCCCATCAGCACTGTGTAATGCTCTCACAGTGTCTACTGCTTTGCCTACTTTTCTGACAGTTTTCCTTCTGAAGTTTCTTTCTTTCTATTGTCAGCCTCTCTTTATAAAACCAGTCCTCAAAGTAAAACATACTTCTCACATGCTTTCTAACTCTGTCCTAATGTTCTCCTACAGACTCTGTGTAAATCAATGTCCAATTACATATCAAACTTCCCACAGCAAGCAGGGTAATATCTTAGCCCAGTGGTCTGTGGGGTTTTATTGTTGTTTGTTGTTGTTGTTTTTAAATGCTGTACAGCAACACAGTAAGCCAGAGAGCTGACTTAAAGTCTGGGTAAAGGTTCCTGCTATTTTTGAGGAAGGAATTGAAAGAAAGAGAGAGCACTGTTCCTTTAAATGAGCTGACACTTTAATAGACCCTAATAAATACCTGTAGACTTGAGAGAGCTATGCTGATATAGACTGCATGAATTTGGTCTAACAAAAATAATTTTTTGTACATTTTTCAAAAGGCAAAATCCTTTAGGGGTTCTTTGTTCACACTGTACTTGCAGTAGTAGATAAACAGATCTTCTTTCAGTATTTCCATCTTTCTACATGCTTCTCCTGTGAGTTTGTCCCAGCTGAAAACACTCTTGGTGGCTCAGCAACATGAAATACATCCCTTCTGGCAGAGGAAGCTCTTGCAATACTTTGCTGCAGCGCAGGTAATTACCCAGGAGATGCAGGCAGGGGCTTCTCAGGCTCCTTGCTGAATTCATTGTTTCATCATCTACACATCTCACATTTAATTATTTCCATTGAGAAGCAGTTTTTGAGGAGTTGCTGGTTAATCAGCATGCGAGGATTGCCTGCCTCCTGCACTTTATTAGTTTTGCAGACTGAGTTTATAGCAGGATCATTAGTGTAATACTGGATTACATAAAATCTAGACACTTATGGACTTTTGAGTTGCTTCACCTGTGGAAAAAAACTTTCATAATTACTTCATCAAGCTTTAGTTATCTGTCTAGCCCAGACAAACTTGTGCCAATATGCCCTCTAAAATGGGCAGTTAGAACAAAGTATTTGTTGAACTCTTTATGACAAGTATTTCTTAATAAGGTGTAAGCACATTTCTACTGCCTGCTAAAACCACAGTAAGACATTGTTGTGAGGGAAGAACAGATGAATTTTGATTTTTTTTTAATTGGGATATTATGATAATTTTATTTTTAGATTGTAATTTGTGTTTTGTCTGAAATTAGGTGTTAATTGAGGTTAGATTTTCAATACTTAAAGCTACTTAAAATGATAATCAGTTAATTTTTGCATGTGGTAAATGTGTAAAATGGTTAAAAGGTGCCCAAGTTTCACTGATTCTTTATCTAAGGGAATCTTACAAGAACAGTCAGTATTGGTGTTAGGAACTAAGCAGGTTGTTTTGGTGATTGGCTAACTAAATCCCTTTTGTCCCAGAGGAGTCCCCAAAAAGTGACTTTTGAAGCTTTCTGTTATCATTTATAGTTTTAGCACTGACATTCTTTCATTCACCTCAGTGGGATCTTAAAGGCGAATTTGAAATTATTTTCTTAAACATAGTCCACATTCCTAGGTGGAATCAAAGCTGTATTAAATCAACCTGTTTGCCTGAACCTGGTACATACCACAAAGTACACTGTGAAACCCTGGCTTACTGCAGGATGTTTTATCCAAACTTATTGATCCAGCTAGGGAAATCACATTAAACAACATGGTTTACCACATTTCTGCTCTTGTAGCTTTGGCAGTTAGTGCATTGATTTCAGCACCTTTTTATTTTGAATGACACCAGTCATTCAAAAAAAATACAGGCAAGTTTTTATTTGTCCTGATTAAAATCAGGGTCAATCAGATTTCTGAGCATCTGTATCACATTCGGGGCAAATAAATGTATTTATCCCTCAGTGATACCTAGCCAAGTCCTAGAGTAGGACTTGAATGATTGACTGATTGAAACTTCTTCCTCACCCCTTAAGAAGTGAAGATTTTCAGAATGCTGAAGAGAGAAGAAAATGAAAGAGCTGTCTGGAATGCGGTTACAGCTGTGATTATCAGTATGTATGATAAACTTGTTTTCCTGATACTTTAACAAGATTTATTTATTTATTTATTCATGTAAATAACAGGAATTCATTATCAAGTTTGGCTCATTTAAAAACCAGTATAAAAAGCTAAAACTCAAAACTCATAACCCACGCTTATAAATTGGATTATTTGAGGAATTTTGATATACAGTCACATTAAAAGCAGAATTTCAGTTTACAATACAAAACGAGAATTTCAGCTTATAATACAAAATATTCATGTTTTCTTATAAACAAGAGAAATACATCTTAATATTATCAAACATCAAATGTAGTGAAATTGTTTCAATTTTTATTTTAAAGTAAATAAAGAAACAAAACTCTAGTGGTGCATCCTCCCCATCCCAAGCTGCACTGTGACCTCAGAGATGCTCATTAGGCCTCAGCCTTGATGAACAGCACCTGGGCTGAGCTCCTCTTGAGCTTATCAGAAACGGTGTCTGTTCCCAGGAACTGGTGCTGTCTAATAAGCTCCTGTTGTTTGTGTTGGTTTTTTTTGGGTTTTTTTGTTTGTTTGTTTGTTTTGTTTTGTTTTTAATGAACAGCCTTGGAGACTATTTTTTGCCTGAATAACTACGCAAGCAGGAGATTTTTGTTCTCAAAATTTCAAAAGAAGTTTCTGGCCTGAAGTGTGTCCAGGATGAAATGCTGTTATGACTAAAGCCCAGTCTCTTGCAATCCTGTTAACAGGGGTCCAAAGCGAGACCCTTTGGGCTCTCCTGGAGGGCAGTGGCAGGACCAGCAAAGCCCCTCTGAGTGGGACCCCCCAAAGCCAGCAGCTCTTAGGTTTTCTGGATTCAGAGGCTGCTAAACATCCTGGCCTGACAGCCCCATTCCTCAAGGCTCCACCCTTTGCCTGCTGAGAAGTTGCAAAGACAGCTGAAATGAGTATTTCACTGCCTGAGAGGGGAACTTTTCACAGGTACCTCGTACAGATTCTTCATACCTGTGTGCATGAAAGTGTACACATGCGATGGTGAATGTACTAGGAATGCTGCTCTCCTACTTTCTTAATTACTTCAGATTCTTAAGTAAGCTAGGTCTGCAAGTAATTAACTCTTGTGGTATTGTAAATGCTACATGAATCCACTGCTAAATTGTTAAACATAACTTATGAACTGAGTAAATCAAATGCTGATAAGTTAAGGCGCTGTTTAGTTGAAGTTAAGTGCTGTCGGGCCTTTATTTCAGTTTGGATGGATTGTCTCTGGATTTTTGTTTGCTTTTCCTCAGGGTGACTTAACCATCTAGTAAGAGAGTGAACCTTGCCAATAAACTTTCTTGTGCTGTTGCTTTTATATTAGACCTGTTTTCACTGATAACTTTGCTGGTGATTCTTTAAGAGATCTTAAAACACTCATTCAAGACAGAAACAAATCTTTCTGAGCCTTTGAAAAGCTAAAAGCAAAGCTGAGAAGTTCTTCAGACAGCTTTTTCATGGAGTAATATTGCCTATGTCTGCCTTTAGAATTACTCTTCTTTCTTGGTATGCTACTGGGTGCTGCAGATTGAAGCACTATATTGCCTCCAAGGACAGGGGGAAAAAAAAAAACCACAAAAAAACCCCCGAAAACAAGCAAGTAAAAAAAAAAAAAAGAAAAAAAATGATCAAAAAACAAACAAACCACAAATTCCATAATGACTTCTCTCATCTTCAAGAAACTATTCAGAACAGAATGAGGTTGTCCTCCACAATATTTTCTTGGGACCTTTTACTTCTTCCATGAAAATTTTTACACACTTTTCTACACCTTTAGATAAACTTTTCAAAATCAGAGCCTGGGACTTACACAAAGCAATTACAAAATGTGAAACACAAGCTGGCTGACAGATCTTCTTCAAGCAGAGACACCAGTAGGTCAGAGAGAATTCCTTTTTCCCTGCATTGAAATGACCACGGGAACAAGTTCCATAAAATTACTAGAGGAACCATCACCTGACACAAGGTTTCCAGACTTATTAGAGTGTACATCTTGAATTGTGATACAGCAGAAAAGTCAATAGTCTTCTGTCTGACCTGTGATTAAATTGAAGCTGTAGAAGGCAGATTGTAGATTTGTGATGTAATGTGTAGAGAAAAGGAGAAAAAGGATGAAAATAGTAAAAAAGGTGAGAAAGGAAGTAGGGCGATAGGAAAATATAAGAAGTAAATGCAATTGCTTTAGAACATCACTACAATATTAAGTCTGCCATTCACAGAGGAAAAAAAAAAGCTCAAAATAACTGAGCAAGACGCTACACACTTTTAATTTGCCTCTCCAGTCACATCCCTCCTGTCCTTTCAGAATTGAAAAGGAGCCACAGCATGCTTCAGGGTTTGTGAAGGCATATTAATAACACTCACTACTCAGTAACTAAATAATGCTTCCTGTGTAGATGTGATTTTAGACCTAATTTTCACATTTAAATGTGAAGACAAATGTTGCCTTCAATTGCCAGACAAGATCCCAGAGAAAACAAATATGTGACTGTCTAAAATTCTTTGAGGAAAATAGACTCTACCAAAGCACAATACCGTAAATGTAGTAATTACACCTCTAATACAGTCATAAAGGAGATTTTATTATGTGCTGAAAAGAAGTTTTAATTTTATTGTTTGCAAAACAAGCCAGAGGAGAATGGTTTTACTGGTATAGTTCAAGAGCCAAGATGACATAACAGGGTCTTCGTAAAGTCTCCTTGATGGTCTCTGATGTTCCTTCTGGAGAAACATCTCTCATTGACCCCTCAGGGAATTTGATCATTCTAAATTAAGTTTTTTTTGGATGCTTTAGGGTTGCTAATATGTGACCTCCTTATGCAAATAACCTCCTTACCACGCTTCCCAGTACATTATTTTCTTGGTTTTACCACTGAGCTTCAGCTTTACAATTCTCTCATTCCGCTTAATGCTTCACCTTGCCCACTAAGATTGTAATATTTGTAGATCACATTTGTGGCAGCTTCTGTTCCAGCTATATTTTATTATAATTTTTCTATATTTTGGTTTTTTTTTTTTTTAATTTATTACACAGAAACCTACTGCATCCTTACTTTTCTTGTTAAGCTGTCCCATATAAGGGCCTAAGCAAAAAAAAAGGCAAAATTATGCAGAGCTCTTAAAAAATTGTTGGCCTAAGCAGGGGTGGTTATGCTAATTGTCTTCTCCATGGCCAGACAATGAGAATTCATTTTAACTTGAGTGGTGAGGAAAGTATTAGCAGAGGGTCTTCCTGGATGCAGCATTTGTCCTGTCTGAAGTGGGACACAGGACAGCTTTAGAACCACTGCAAGTTCTCTGCCAGATTTGTGTTGATTTGCTGCACTTGTAATTTAGAGAAATTTCAGGACTCTTGCCAACGAATGTTTTGCCTACTTCTGCCAGGTGGATAGTCTATGAATTTGTGAGTTGTGCAGAAGAAAATAATTAGGTGGCATTAAAGTGCACAGCTGTAAGCCATGAAAAGCTGCTTGCTGTGCTGGTAGGATCTTCTACTAAAATAGAGACAAATAGAAACTCCAGTCCTTTGGAAAACCAGGCCTTCTGTGTGTATAATGCTGCTACACATCTTTCATATTCCTCTCTTTATTTAGTGTAGATCCAGCTGTTTTATTTCACAAAAATATTTCTTATTATGTAGTCTGCCTCTATATTACTTCTGAATCTAATGTGACATCTCATGCAGCTTTATTCATAAAACTCATAAAGTCTTTTCTATTGCCAAAGATGCACAGTCCTAAACATTTCCCTGACAATTCAGTTTTAAACTAATCAAAAAGCTCCTTTACTATTTTTTAATGGACAATAAGTTGTTGTTTTTCATATATATGTATAATTTTTTTTTATAATTATGAATTAACATTATATTAGTCAAATTATGTCTTCTGCTAGTTAGGAAGGTGTAAGATGGGAAATGGCAGAATAAAATTTGGCTGGCAGGTCTTGGTGCATGCATTCTCAGATGCTTTGTAATTACATGCATAGCTGGTAGTTTGCCCACAGTTTCTCTGCCTTGGCCAGTGGCACAGGTGGTTACACCTGTGCTAGGAGGTGCAGGGTCCAATGTCAGTCTCATCCTCACAGACACCTCATTTCTGCCTGTTCTCTGGTTCTTCTCAAAACTGTCTCATCGTCTGCGGTTCCAGCTATGTTCTTTCCCTTCCCACTTCCATGGCAAATTTTTATTTCTCCTTCCTGCATTACAGAATTATTGCCAGGTTGTTGGCACATGTTCCTGACCCATTTCAGTCTACAGCTGTCAGAACTGCCTATTTCTTATCAGCTGCAGGTGCTACAGTCAATTTAGACTTTACATTATGCATTATAAATGTGTAGATATATGAAAATCTACATCTTTCAGTACAGAAATGTTTCCAATGCTTATGATTTACTTACGATTTCCTGCTTCTGAACACCAAGAGAAATAGAAAACAAATACTGTTTCTTCACAAAATACGAAGCCTTGATGAAAAGCCTCTAGAACTATGTACTGGAACACAACAGTTATCAAATTTTGCTTGATTTTACTTAAAATTGAACAAATAACAAGTTCTTGTAATGTTATTCTCAGAAACAACTGAATAGTTTTATCTGAAGTATTTCTTAAAAAGTGTGATTACTTAGCTTGAAGCAACAGAGCAAGAGTTTAGAAAAATCAAGAGTATCTAATAGTGGAAAGAACAGCCTCACGACAAGTTGTACCAACACTGCAACTTGTATTATATTTTCAATATAAATTGAAAATATTTTTAAGTAATAAAAATTGAGTGCACACCAAGTGTTCTGAAAACATGGAAGGATAACTAAAATATTCAAAATCTAGCAGAAGTAGTTGAAAAGTAGTAAAATATATTAAAAAATATATTGGAGACCACTCTCAGAACAGTTTAAAATTCTCTCTGCCATTCAGTTATTTATCAGTGTTGGTTTTGTTACTGTTGTTATGAACATGCTGGGAAAAAAATCCAAACTAATCTTGCCATGGAGTGATTATTGCTTTATACACATAACATTTGGAAAGCTTGTCATGCAAAGTATTGAATGCATACGTGAATGATGATAGTTTTGTGGGCTTTTTCCTCAGCATGAATGAGAGGCCGTAAATCTGGTCAGTCATATATTTGTGCCATGCACATTTTTTAATTCTATGAAAAACAACTGTAACTTAAATCATAAGGTAGTGTTAGTGATTCACTTCAGCTGATAGACACAGCTCCTACAACACTGCAGCAATAACAAATTAAATGCATATTGCACTGCTCATGAGTCTGCTCCAAAAGCAGTAGGCAGTGGAAAAGAAGAACTGCATAAATGAACACTGAGAAAAGAAACTATTTATTTATTTTTTAAAACTTAACTGCAGCTGTGAGCTCTCCAGGCATCATATTTGACAGTATGCACTGAGAAGTAAAAGAATTTACAACAGCTCAGACCTGAGCACCCAATCAATAAGATAGCAAACAAGTCCAAGGTAGCTGACTGCAGTACATACCACCTACCTGTGTGAATGATATAAGAACTAAATTTAGTACAGCATATTGCAGTCAGTTGGCTACCACACTCTTCTGCCCTACATAATGACTCAAGTGTTGCAGTGTGTTCTCTGTTTATTGGTATAGTCCATTTTAATTGGACTTGTTTTCATTTTTGGGCAAGCTGCTGAGAGAAAACATTTCCAGCAGTGGAAAAGGAGAATTAGTCATACACCCTCCCACTCTCGCTTGCAGGTGTCTCCGAGGACAGATGTGGGCTGGGGATCATCTGGGAACCTGCAAGAAAAGTTCATCTGATTTCCTCTGGAGTTGCATGAGTGGTATAGTGGCATGAAGGAAACCAGCTAGCTTCAGATCTTCAAGATGAGGTACCTCAGCCATCTGAAGAAATGCCATGTCTGTGCCTCATATGGAAGATATAATGAACTCATACTCCTCACTTTTTTCCATCCTAAACTTTTCTTTAGATTTAGGATGCATCAATACATTCTTTTACAGTCTTTACAGTCCTGAGTAAAGCTGAGGTGAGATGATGTGCATAGATCCTGCAGCTATCAATGGTATTACATGAGAGCCTAAGTGCTGCACCAAGCTGAATGAAATTCTTGGCTCTGCTGCTGCAAAGAGGCAGTCATCTGTATGACCAGAGATGGCTTCAAATATCAAAATAGTAACATTTTTATCGTCTCCCAAAAAACACTGTCAGTTTATCAACATAAGGAACACCCCCTGACACTTCTGGTTCTAGTTGCAGGTCTTTGTCTGGCTTTTGTGATAAAGTTGTGTCTCCCACTAAGGTGCCATCACTTTCGTCACCATGCTTTATTTCACCTAAACAACAAGTCCAATCTTCCTGCATCCACAATACTCAGCTTTTGAGCTTGTGTTGCTCATCTATTTCTCCCAGCCTCCCTGTTGTTTAGGACAGCCCTGCTGACGCAGCAGCTATTCCAAAGCCCAGCCTACTAAGTGGGCAGTTTGAATCTGGTCACAGTGCCTTTTCACCTTAATCTTTAGCCCTGAAAATATAAGTCAATTACACTTCTTTGGTGGGAACAAAATCAGACCTCATTTCCTTTTTCTAAATTCTTGATATTAGACCTAATATTTCAAAGTCTTAAACCTATGGTCTTAGATTTAATGCCTTTCTAGCTAAATATTCCCAAAAGCACTTATTTCCAGCTGCGTGCGAAATTAATATCCAAAGCATAAGGAACAATATAGCTGAGCCAATCTCGTAGTTACAATGGAGAAAAATTAATCACAATAAATGAAGAAAGTATTTACAGTAAAAGGTGCATCTAAGAAAAAGAATTGAGAGTGTATATGTTAACAAATAATAAAACACAACTCAGAAGTACCACAGGAAACCCAATATATTAAAACAACTAATTTACAGTCCCCCATCTCCACTCCAATTGAGATAAACTATCACTAAATAATTCCATAAAAATATTTTTTTAAAATTAATGTTTGGGGTGTTTGGGGTGGCTAACAGAAGTTTGGATAAAGTTTATGTGGATAATTCTAAAATTTAACAGATCAAGTTGAAATAAAGGATCTCTGTACAGCAATAATGTGCTTTAACTTGAGAAAGTAGGTGCTTTTTTTATTAATGACTTTTAATAACCAGTTCTCAGTGCCTCTTATGTTGACCGTGGTCTTGAAGGTATTTTCCTGTTGCATCATTTTTTTCATAAGCAATCTAAATTACTTAAAAATATCCATTTCTTATGGGGAAAATAATGTTATCAATTTATTTATCGATCTCCTCTTCTAAGTAAACAGGCATTTGAATAACACAATCCTACTATCCTACAGCTCTCGAATTATAAGGGTTTACTGTTATACAGCAAATATTCAAACAAGATTAGATAGAAAATTATTCTGTTGAAAATTATTCATTGATCCTGCCTGTAAGGCATAAAGACACGCATGTGTGCAATATGCATATCTTTATGCCATACAGGCAGGATCAGTGCTGCTCAGTCTGAGCAAGAAGCTGTCACAACAGCAGGATCACCTGGAAGGGGAGAGAAAGGGTCTCTTGTACATAGTTTTTGTCCAGATTTGGGCAGAGAAGCCTGGCAATCTTTAGGATACAATGACTCATGTGCTAGCTTGGAGACGGGCTACAAATACTCATGACCTCCGACACCCTGTAGATTTTCTAAATAGTGGGAGTGCACATGGCTCTTTGGAGGTACTGTTTAGGATTGTTATCTCAAATAGCTGCTTTGTTGCTTTTCCCCCTCCAAAGAGGAAACCAGGAAACTTTTCACACGGCTGCTGTATTATGAAATTGAGAGCTAAAACAGTGAAAGCTTGGGGTTGAAGGCAGAAAACATCTTATTGTTGTAATCCTCTAACAATGTAGTCTTTCTTTCACCCCGGTCCTAAACCTTATTTCAAGAGACCTGTATAATTTGACATTTTGATGAAGGAAAACAGACCCAAAAGCACTTTCTGTTATAGCTTTCTGTCATAGTCTTCTGTTAGTGAGATGGAAGAGAAGTTCAAGATCTTTCATTAGCTTCTCGCCCTGTTCTTTCTAGAAGTCTGGTCTACACTAAATTAAATATTCTGATACTTGGCACAAGTTAAGTATCTAGCCATGCATAATGCTCACCAAACAACTGTGCATATGAGACATATCTTAGGGAGGAGATAAAGAGTTGACTGTGGAAGATGTTTTCTTTGCTACTCCTTTCTTGGTGCTGCTACAACAGAGCAGAGACTGCATTTGTCTCAGCACAGATTGCAGAGTCTGGCTCTGACTTGACAATACCAAGTTGAAGATAGTTGTAAACGTAATATAAAAATAATGCTCTTGTGTTTGGTATTGCAAATCTCCTTAGAAAGCATCTGACAAGAGGATGAGCAAAATTATGACAGGCCTGAAGGGCAAAAAGTTTCCATGGTTGACATTTAGTTTAAATGAAATCAGAGAAAGAAAAGAAGTCAAGCAAAAAATTCAATACATTTCTCACAGATTGAGACTATGCTTTGAGATCAATACTAAGCATGGATGATAATAAACCATCTGGCCACTTGCATTTAACAAACAATTTTAACAGCTGACACATCCATGACTTCTCTTTTCTTTACTAAAGCCCACAATAGTAATTGGGGCCACACCTGAAGATTTCTGTTCTTTCTTTGCAAGGTTACAAAAAGCACCTCTATTATTCTCCTCTTAGATAAAGAATCAGAGCAACTCAAATGCCTAAGCCTTATGAGGTGAGATAAAATATTAGGAAAACTTGGAGGAAGATTCTGGTCTCCTGTGTAACTTGTAATGAAGTCTTAACCTTTGTATTTTCTGAAGGTGCTGGAATATAGCTTTTTATCTACTCATTCACTTACATGCAGTTCTCTAACTTATGACAACAGTTTATTTCCACCTCCCCAGTAAGCATCCAATTAAAAACCATAGCTGGGGTTTGGAAATCTGAGCAGCTTCTGTACCAGGACAATGACCTAAGAACTTTCACGTTTGCCCTCTGTTTCTTGAATGGCTTCATAGAGTTTGAAACAAAGCTCAAATGTGAGCATCAGATCTATATTTGTGTTCGGATTTTCATGAATTATACCATACCAAAAATACTTTAAAAATAAAAAAAATAGCTATGTTAATCCTTATATGTGTTGTGATATTTAATAAGTAAGATGAAATCTCATAATGTCTATTGAAAGACAGTGTATGTAAACAGCAAAAAAAAAAAAAATACATGACAAAATAACTTAAGAGGAAAATTCCATATTTTCTTTCTCTTTTGTACATTTTCTTGTTTCTGCATTTCTCTTTGATCTAGATTATTTGACTTCAGAATGTTTTTAAGGTTATTATATTTATTAAACTTGATGTTTAAAACCAGAAAACCAGCATATATTATTGTAAATAATATATGCTGAATATATAACATCTGAAGTATAACAGATGTTATATTCCTTATATACCATTTCAATTGCAGTGACATATTTTTTTTTAATCTAGTTATTTTATTTTACAAAGAAAGAAGGAGGTGTGGAAGAGCTTTGATCACTGTCCCAAGTTTAAAGGCAGGATGCAGAATAACTCGTATGTTGCAATATGTAGCCTTTTGCTCTTTGCTGAAAGCAAATCTTTATTTTTGTAATACTAGAAATACACTTTACACACCTGAACCTACCAAAAGAATAGGCCCTGCTGCCAGTCACCCAGATCAGTTTTTTCCCTCTAGGTGCCTCACTCATCTCTAACAGTTTTCATCTCTTTTGAGGCCAGCTGTGTGCTGCCACACCTATCTGATTCAGGCTATAAACTCCCTGGGGCAGTGATTGCTGGAATTCATGCAGCTGGCCTAAAGGGCTTTTGACGCATTGGGATCTCAACCTAGCTACTAGCTAGTTTTCAGGGTGACCAGTGTTACCATTCAAAAATTATAATTATAATTTCTCCTTCGTTGCTATGGAGGGAGTTTGGCGTTTTCCAGTGCCTCTCCTGCAGAGAAAATATTAATTTGTCTTGCCTGGTTGTTTCACTTCCTGTTTCCATGTTGCACTTCTGCAAGTTAATAAAGGTAGAACTGCTTGTGGGGCCAAAGCGAAGAGAGATCCCTGCAGAGGGTGTGGTGGTAAATTGGGATGTCAGAATGGACAGCTGGGAGATGTTTACCGCAATCACTTAAGAGTTTCTGAACACTGCAAGGAATGAACAAGCAGATGGTGAATGGTAATACTGTGGTTCAGCTAAACTCAATCTTCTCTCCTTTCTCTTTTCAGTACAACCACTCCTAAGAGGCCTGGAAAGCTGGTCATATCCCAATTTCTCTAAGTAAGCAGATCTAGCTCTAGGCAAGCAATACATAACGTTGCTTTCTGTAATACAGCTATCTGTACAAGAATGCTTGGATGCTTGTAGTGTATCTTGAATTTCGCTCAGTACAAAGAGAAAGGATTAATTTGCATATCAGATTCCTTCAGCAGGGAAATATTTGAGCTGCATCTTTAACAAATAGTTTCTGAGTGAAATGGGATAAACACAGCTGTAGCCCTCCATTTTTATTGTGTTTAAGTGTTGATTATTCCTGTAAGTGTTCTGTGAATCTAGGCATATTTAGTAGGAAAATGCTTTTGTTGTGGGTTTTTATTTGTGGGACATTCTTAAGGTATAAAGTCCTGTACTTGTGTGAGCATCCATCTTCGTTAAAAAGAACAAAACAATCCAAGCCTCACACAAGTCCTGTGGGAAAGACTTTGGTCTTTCCAAGACTGGACGAAACACATTTCACTCAAAATCAAAGAGATTTTAACAAAGATTTGTAAATGCTATGGCTTATTGTTAACTTCAAGTCAGTTCTTAAGAATTTTGAAGATTTGGCTTACATGCTTTTGAGTTGCCATTAGTACTTATTTGTCAAATTTGCATCATTGATATATTAAAATTTCTGGGCCTGGTCCTATTACAGGCAATGGGAAGTATCCATTTTCCCTTCTACCATATGCCTGCATGTAAATTAGGTCATGATGCCATGCCTTGCTTATGTTTACTGCTAAAAAATTAAAGGGTGATCACTGTGGGTAAGGTGAATGCCAAAAACATATTAATGCTGGAAGTAACCCATGTCTGTCCAACACTGCAATCTAACAGGAGTGGTAGGCAGAGCCTTTGGATATCTTTCAGATATATTTGCAAAACAGTTACTGATATCAGCAGTAGTGGGGGAGGAGTCTTCACAAAAAACAATAAACCTTCATGCTAGTATCTTCTAATATACATCTAATTTTTTCCCAAAGTATCAACAAATTCCTATAGAATCTATCAGTTTCTTGAGATTTTTGCTTAAAACACTTGCTAGCCTCTGTTTTCGAAGGGATTGGACTTTTAACACTTGCCAGTTTTACTTAAACCAAGTATTTTTATACTTATTATTAGATATATGGCTTACAGTCTGTTTAAAATAACTGTTTCAAATATTTTTTACAATATTTCTTATCCTTTTCCTTCATCTATTTAAGGATGCATTCAAGATTTGATCTAGTCCCATATCCTTTGGTATTTAACCTAATCAAAGTCTGTACTTATATGCCTTTGTAGTCACTGTATTAATAAGGGAGGCAATGGAGCACATCTGCCTGTCTGAGGGTGAGACTGAAAAATTAAACTGTTTATATTCATTCTTTATTAGACATGGAAATAAATATTTTCATCCTTTTTTACCCTTCATTGGTCCTTTTGTCTTTTCTAACACACCGGCCACCTTGCTGACTCATCTGTGTAGTTACCATTTACTGCTGTCTATTCTGTTCCTAATTGCCATTTCCCAAACTTCAGTAATAATGTGTAATGAGCAAAGAATAACTTCATTAATTTAGATTAACCAAAGTCCAGATCAATTAGAAGACTGTAACAGGACTGTAGGACTCTCTTGTTCTCCCATCACCCATGACTAGCATTAAACAACAGAAAAGACCACACTGCTGTTTTCAAGGCAAGGGTGGTCCTTTATGGTTTATATAACTGCTTGAATTGAGTGATCATCTTTGTGCACACTTCACAGTAACCTCACTTCACCACCCACCCTGTTACTCTTCTCTAGGGCTAGCATGTTAATAATTCCCTTCTCCCTGAGAACAAATTTCTTGTAATTTAACTTCAGATGCTCTCTGGGTGAATGTTACAGTAAAAACAGTGAAGGGGCCTGCTGAAGAGGAGTGTTGCTGTGTTCCAGAAAGGAGCTTAACTCCCCACGTTTCACATATTTTGTAAATGGCAGAAAGGACAGTTAGGGATTTGTGTAAATATGATTTCAAATCTGCAGGAATGGAGACAGGGAAATTGAAAAGAAAAATCAAAGAAAATCTGATGATAGTTATTGGTAAAGTAATTCTACCTGAATTTTGAACTTTCTGGCTGCAGAGAGTCCACTAGCCTCTTGTATAATACTATCTGGGAAAAACTTCTTGCTCAAAATGCAATGCAGAGCAAGTCAGAAAAGTTTGCATAAGTGGAATGAGGAAGAAGATCAAGCCAGGTTTTTCGGTTGGCCTTTTTTTTGTTGTTTTTTTTTTTTGTTTTTTTTGTTTTTTTTTTTTTTTTGTTTTTTTTTGTTTTGGTTTTTTTTTTTGTTTGTTTGTTTGTTTGTTTTTTGTTTTGTTTTTTCTTTTTTACTTCTAACAAAAATTATATGGTTATACTGTAGCTGGAGATGTATTTGGCTGATCAGATTTCAGATACTGGCATAAACTGTGAGTCTTGCTACAACAAAGTCCAGATGTATGGATCCCAGCCCTACTGTGCCTCCTTCTCATGTCTCTGAGTTGTATTCAGAACAGGAGACTTAATGATCCCTTTGAGAGATAGGTACACTACTTTTTCAGAGACTTTTATGTGCCCAAGCTCCTTTTCAGATCGCAAATAATCAAATCGTGATGCATTTAGTAATAAATTGAATGTTCTACATCTGTTCAGTTTTTAAGTAGTAGGTAAATATTGCAAATAAATTATTTTTTTAATGTAGGTAGACCTAAACAGTTTGACATAAAAAATGGTGAAATAATGTATGTCATTCCTGGCAGAATACAAATTTAAAAGCAGAAACCCACATAAAATAAATGTGTCTGATGAAGATATTCTAATGGTTACACCTATGGAAAACATGTCCCTAGTATGATCCCTCTCTTTGGGGTCTAAGCACCATGGAAGTGGTATCATCAGTCCAGCTCCAGGACTTGGGGAGCAATATGAACCTGATCCATGTTTTCTTAAATGCAGAAACATGAGCCCCTGCAGAACTTTGTGTCCATGAGACAAAGCTGCACTAGTGCATGTTTGACTGTATTTGCAAAATTCTCCCTGCAAAGATGACTGTCTGGCATGGCACCCAGGGATGTAGTCAGCATTTCCAGCTGGGATACATCCATACTCACACTGCACTTATCTGGGACTGTCCATTTAAAACCTGGATGTGCAGTCCCAGAGAGAAACTACAGAAATTTAATAATTGATAAATTATATCACTACGTTGGGCAGGGAACTATTTTCTTGTCCATTAAAATCTATGACTAGATTTTTCAAGCCACGTTTGAAGAACTACTGGCTGTAATGTTCTAAACATTAGTTCTAAACATTAGTTTATTCTGCTCTTTACTTCCTTCTCTGTATTTTTAATTTTTTCTCTCCAATCTTTTAACTTAACTGACTTGCAAAATGTATGCAGACTTGTATGTTCCTTAATGAAAAACACTGTGTTTAAATCAATGTACTAATGCTTCCTCCTCCACCAAAGTAAACTTGCCAATTTCTTTGGCCCTAAAATTCTCATTTTATTAAGACTGCATTTTGTATCAACTGGAAAGTTTTGATCTCACTTAAAGTACCGTCATTAATTTCCTTTAACAGAAGACCATTGCTGGTAAAAATTAATGTTTAATCCCTCATAAATATGTTACATCATAATATTTTATTGCATATACATATGCAATATTTTGTGGGATTTTTCCTTGAGGAAATATATTAAGTATTCAGTAAGTATATGGGGTCTGAAGTTTGATGGGCAGCCCTATTGCTTGCTCTCAGTGAATACTTGAACATTGTTGCTAAGCCCTGACCAATTTTGGAAAGCTTGTCATAGAAGCATTACATGCATTACCTTGACCCCAACTCATTTGCTTTTTTTACCTTCTGCAGCATTAAAGATATTTTGGACCTGTTTGTAGAAACCTAGGGAATAAATTCACTATCTGTGAAGGCTGAAGGTCTGGGTGAACAAATCATAAATCAAATACTACAGAGAAAGCTACTAGATCATAGAGTTGTAGAATGTCCTGACTCTCATCCTGACAAGGATCATTGAGTCCAATTCCTGGCCCTCCACAGGACGCCTCAAGGGTCACACCATGTGCCTGAGTGCATTGTCCAAACACGTCTTGAACTCCATCAGGCTGGTGCTATGACCACTTCCCTGTTTAGCCTGTCCCAGGGCCAAGCAATTCTCTGGGTGAAAAATCTTTCCCTAATCTTCAATTCCCTAATTCATTCCCCTGACTCAGCTTCATGCCATTCCTTGAATCCTGTCACTGGTCATCACAGAGACAAGACATCAGTGCCTGCCCTCACCTCATCTTGTGAGCAAGCTGTAGACTGTGATGAGGTCTCCCCTCAGCCTCCTCTTTAGGCTGAACAAACCAAACTGACTTCAGACTCTGCTCACATTACCTCCTCTAGAGCTTTCACTGTCTTGGTGAAGGAAGACCGAAGGAAAGAGAGAAAATGAATGAAATCAGATATTTTGGAATATGAATAAAGTACAGTATAGTATTTCTGAACATTGATTCAAAATTTCACAGTCAACAGAAAAAAACCCAACAAAAGTCTGTTGTTATGTACAGAAACAAAGCTCCTTGAAGACAGTAGGATGGCTAAGGGTATGCACATGTAGAAGTAGTTTACTGGGCAATTGCAATTTGCCTTCTAAACATCTTTCCAAGGCTAAGACCCAGACTGAAAAAAGGAGCTTTACTCCTTTCAATGACTCTTGGGTTTGGAGGGTGGAGAGGTGATTTTTATTTTTATTGTAATTTTTAATATTATTACTACTACTATTTTTATTAAGAGTTATGGAAGCTAACCATTGGTATCGCATCCCTGAGCCCAGGATCCATATGGTTGTTCACTAGATCAACACAAAACTCAAATGTAAAAACTGTAAAAATGTTGGCATTCAAAAGCTGCCAGCACTTTACATCCACTTTGCAGATAGGAACAAAAAAAAAAAAAAGCAACAGACATTTGAATAATTTGTGTTTCGTAATATCTCTTGATCTATGCTTTAATATTAAGAAGCTGCATTAGGAAATGGCAATTTTGTTAATGCAAGAAGAAAGAAAATTAGTTTGAAAAAAAAATTAGTTCTTTAAAATTATTACAGAGTGGAAATTACATGTGCATTATCAAAGATTAGCAGAAAATTCCTAAGAACAGGAATAGTTTAAGTGCAAATTCAGAATAGAAAATAGGTATAGAAACATTTCCTGTGGGTGGCTGTGCTAAAATGAACTAAAATATTATTGTCTAAACTTTTTTGTATTCAGTAATTTGCCACTATTTTTGCCAGCAATTTACTAAGTGCATGGAGGGGGAAGAATTCAAAAAGAAGAATTAATTAAGGAATTCCTTAGGAACACAACAAGCCTCAGACACCTCATACTTAAAATGTGCAAGTTAATAGGAGACTTGCAGCTTTCAAATTCATAATTATGTCCCACGGCTAATTGTTTGGCACAATTATGTTTCTGAACAGTGTTCTCTTACCAAGAGAGATCTTGGAAAAGTCAGGAAAAGCAGAAGGGCTTACTTGCCAAATAACAATTGCTCGAATCTTAAAAATAAGCAAACAAACAAACAAAACCAGTTTGAAATAACTTTCACTGCAAAAGTCCTTGTTCACTTTTCTGGCCATTTTCTTCTGGGACTGGGTCAATGACGTTGGAGGATTGCAGAAAAGAAGAGATTGATGCTGAGGAAGATTTAAACATTCCGGAAGAGGTTGGACAGGAAGGTAGCTTTTAAAAAAAATTCTTACTTTGTTTCTCAGACACTTGCAAGAAAAAAAATGTTATTAAAGAGATCCTAAGAGCTGAGGTATTGCTAAAAAAAGATTTTACCCAGCCCTGTGGTAACCATTTGTTTCAAATCTCAGGCCTTAGGTATGGTGCTCACAGTACTTTGCACAAATATTGAGACTATGAAAGATTATCATTAAAGTAGTGCTCAGAGTGATAGAGAGAGAAATCTCTCTTCTCTCTTTCCAAAAGCTCACTTTCCACTTTTTGGTGCACAAGCTTGGCATGGTTGCATTGCACATGCTCCAGACTCAGACAGTCTCAGGCAGTTTCTTTGTCAATGGTATTAGTAAAACAGTGTCATTTCAGCCAGAGAAAAAGATTAAACCTAAATAATATGAGTTGGCCCTGTTAGGAATTATCTCCAATGGCCATTTTTGTTCAGTCTTTTGAACTTCCAGCAGATAAATATTCTTCAGGATATGTTGAGACCTATTAAGATAACTGTTTCATGTAACTCAATGCAACTAAACTACCTTACCCAACAGCATGTGCAGTTGTCATTGAAATAAAAAATCTGCTTCTAATATAATGCTTTAAAGGCATTACTAATGTCGTAGTTGAAGTCTGATTGCTTTAAACAGTTTATTAGTTGTTGAGAATTATTTAACACTGATGAAGAGGAATGAAGAAAATCAAGACAAAGAATATAGTGACCCTGTTTGGAAAATTCAAATTTTCATCCAAACACATACACAGAAAGGTGAAAAAGAAAGCTCCCTGTGGTTTACTGAAGAATTCATAAGAAGAAGTCTTAGTACAACAAAAGTTTCAAGATAAACACATTAATCTAAATATTTGGGATATTTCAGAAAAAAAAAAAAATCAGCGTTGTTGAGAGGAGTCATGTTGTAGTAATTGAACTTCCCAGGATAACAGGAAGACCATGAAGTAACTTGATGGATTAAGCTAATACTCCATCTAGTACAGGATTTGTTTTCTGATATTGGCAGAAGCTTGACATTTTCGGCAGTCCATCCTTCTCATTCCCTAGGATGTACTACCACTGAATTATGGATATTGGAGGTCACATTCCTGTTTGTTTTCTAATACATATTATTTGAAATTTTAACCTGATGAAACCATCTGCTATCCTTGAGCTCCTGTGGTGAAAAGTTCCCAAAGTTTACCACCCATTGTGTAAAGTATTTTTAAATATTTCAAACTGTTTTCAGTACCATCCAGAGTCCTCAGGTGTCTGTATTGTAGGAACTGGTGAACCATCGATCTGCATTCTGCTTACCACTACCTGCATGATTTGCTTGGTCATGCCTTCCCTTAGTCTTTGCTCCAAACTAAGTAGTCAAAACATTCTAGTCTTTTTTTCCAACACACCTTCTGTATGCCTTGGATTATTTCCATGTTTTCTAGTACCTCTTATATTTCTCTTGAGATGCAGAGATCAGAACTTCACAGATTCAAAGTGTGACTGTATGATAGAGGGACATACATTGTTTTCCCAGCACTCTCAATCTTCTGTTTTCTATAATGGAGATCCAGAATATAATTTACTGTAATTTTGCCACACAATTAGACAAAACATTGTCCTCTTATCTCAAAAGCCACTGCTGAATTACCTTCTTAAACAAGTACCTAAACTTCTTAATTCAAAACCAAAAATGGCATATCCAAGGAAACTCCACGCATCAGATTTAGAACAGTTCTCTGGGGTCTAAAGTGTTTTTTCTCTTTATGCTGCCTGAATAAATAGGTTTTGTACAAAGTGTGAGTATAAAACATATAAAACTTAAAAAATCTTCCTGAGCCTAGAGGCAGGCTGTGGCTTATCTTTGTAGCCAATCACAGGTTCTGCTGGCAGCAGCCACATTGGAATGATGGCCAGGGGCTGCTACCCACACTCCTCACACCATGGCTTTCACACATGAAATCACACGCCGCCAGCTCGAAACGTCTCTTACAACACACTCACCCTCAAATCAAAGAAAGTCACAAGACAACAGACAACGATACCAATCTTTTGCCTGTAGGAGCGTGTTGCATCTATGCTTTTTTAGTGAGTGAACACACAGCCAGATAACTACCTCATTTTGAATGGAGAATAAAAGGAAAAACAGGAAAGAAAAAAAAAATAAAGGAAAAAAAAAAAGGGGGAAGATGGGAAAAGAGGGAACTGAGCCTTTGATGTGATTATCACATGTTGGCAAACTTCCCTGGAAATATGAGTGAAGAACAATTCTTCATCTCAGTACTGGCCAGGTGAAAATGCAGTTGCTGTGCTCAAGCATAGACTCATTTCTTTACATTTCTTCAAGGCAAGCAGAAAGAGCAAAACAGACAAAATTAGGATTTACCTCATCCATTCCAGCCATGCAAGGAGAAAGGTGTGCTGCTGTTACCCTCTTATGTGGAGTAAATTTGGGCTTTCCCCTCATGGATATTCTAGAGGCATTTGTGCTTCTCCAAGACCCAGCATGTTCTAGGATAGAGGGCAGAAGGAGGAATAGGGTCACTCTGTCCCCACAGCCCCACTGCAAGACATAAGCCATCATAAAGCTTTTTTAGCCAGGCTTCATAAACCATTTTTCCATCTCCAAAAGTGTGGAAAAACTGAAAACTTACTGGTTACTATTTTCTCATCCTTGTTGAGTAGCCTAATTAAAAGCAAGGTGTATATCTAATTGATCTTACTGGAACAGAGATTGCACAGATAAAATTGGTTGTTTCTAGGTGTGCCAACACTCTCTGTGTGTTAATATTTTAATCACTAATTTTCATAAGAGAAGGATATGCAGCATGCTTTCTCATCTCCCACAGACTCAAATCCTCTCTGACTTTGATGCTCTGCCTTCATGCCCTCCCCAAAAAGTAATATTTCTCTCAATACAGTAGCATGAATCACTATTGATAAATATAGCTAACAATGTTAAATTCACAAAAGGCAGAAGCAATGAGTTTCATTTAATAGGGACATAAGAATCTTGTTCATCACCCAGGGAAGAAAAATGTAAAAGTAATGCTGAGCATAACAAAGATAAAAAAAAGGAGATTTGAGGAAATCCAAATATTAATACTATCAACACATCCCATGATTTTACAATGGGGAAAAAAAGCATATTATTTTCCCAAAATTCTCTCCTCATTTGTTGCCTCTTAAATTGTGCTGCTGCATTGTGCTAACCACCCATATGGCTCTGGTCACAGTAAGTTTCCTTGCCAGCACCTTCAGTCCTATCAGAATGCATCTTCTCAAAAAATAATTTGATTTCAGTAATGTGTTCCATTCTATAATTATATGTTTACTTACAGTAACTTGGGTGACTGAGGGTGATTTCTAGGAAAATAATGACACTTGCATCTTTTGAATATCAATGAATTAAAAAAAAGGAAGTTTAGAATCCAGATAGTAATTAAAAGTCTAATTATGTGGTTGCCATTTCTCTACACTAGATAGTTTTCTGACAGTATATAGTCTGTGATTAATAGGGGCATAAATAAGGAAATTAGACATTTTTAACCCAAATATTTTCTTTATCTGTGGTGGTGCATCCTCCCCCCCCCCACTTCTTCTTGAGCTGCACGATGATCTCAGAAATGCTCATTAGGTCTCGGCCTTGATGAACAGCACCTGGGCTAAGCTCCTCCTGAGCTTATCAGAAACACTGTCTGCTCCCAGGAGCTGGTGCTGTCTAACAAGCTCCTGCTTTTTAATGAACAGCCTTGGAAACGTGTTTTTCCTGCTTGCATAACAACCCAAGCGGAACAACATTTTTGTTATTGAACTTTAAAAGGAAGTTACTGACCTAAATTGTGGCCAGGATGGAAAACCGCAGTGACTAAAGGCAACTTCTTATTGTGTTGGGTTTGCATGGCCAGGTGGATCTCTGCATCCCTGTGGCCTTCCTTGGGCTGCAGGGCACAGCCGCCGCACCATGGTCTGTGCCACAGGCTGCAGAGCAATCCTGGCTCGGGCTCCTGGAGCACCTCCGCTCCTTCCTTCTCCACTGGCCTGGGTGTCTGCAGAGTTGTTCTCACACGTTCTCACCCTGCTCTTCCCTGACCACAATTACATCTGTGCTACTACTTTATTTTTACCCTCTTAAATACGTGATACCAGCCCTTCTGACCGGCCTGGCTTTGACCAGCAGCCGTCTGTCTTGGGACCAGCAGCCGTCTGTCTGTCTTGGGGCCAGCAGCTGTCTGTCTGTCTTTAGGCCAGCAGCTGTCTGTCTTGGGGCCAGCAGCTGCCTGCTGGCACTGGCTCTGCTGGACACGGAGGAAGTTGCCAGCAGTTTCTCACAGAAGCCACCTCTTGTAGCCTCTCAGCTGTCAAAACCTGGCCATGCAAGCCCAACACAATAGGGCTATAAACAACACCCATAAATAGCAGTCCTGAGTGAAACCCTTTGAGCTCTCCTGGTCCGCAGCAGGCTGCAAACAATTATATATATTTTCTGCAGAAACTTTTGTTAAATTGTTGCTGTTAAATGTTTAGGTCTAAACCATTGGTCGATTCTGGGGCTAAGTTTGGCAAGGGGGGGTCCCCTGTGAACCTTGTGGTTCTAAGAGCTGGTTCTTCCTTTATTTCTTTAATCCTTCCCTTCTCCCATTCTTACCTTTTTCCATGCCCTGCATCCACAAAGGTAATTTCTGACAGATTTTCATTTCAGTTTGATTGTTTTTAGATTTTAGTTTGATTTTTTTCTTTCTGTGCACTTAATAGACTGAACCTTGCCAACTAACTTTATACTAAACCTGTTTATGCTAATACCTTTGCCAGTGATTCTTTAAGCACTCATTTGAGGCAGTGTCCTACCATATATGCTTCCAAAGTGAGATTTATTCAAGTGTCATTCCATAAACATCATTCAAAATTACAGGAAATACAAGATATAGATCTAAAATCTGAACTTTTATAAAATAGAACAGAAAAAAAGCAAGCAAAAACCACTGCTGAATATTTTTAAAGCCCATATTTAATGTTTGAGAAAACTATTTCTTCAACATGCCTCTGGTATTTTTCCAGCCCCCTGGCACTAAACTGGGCTAATCAACATCACTGTGGGCCTCATCTCAAAGCTGTCCTTTGGCTCCCTGTCCTCAGGGCAGGTATCAGTTTTTCCAGAGAACTACAGGAAGGAGAACTGTGGGGTCACCTTGCTTTATTAATTCTACTTGTTGTATATGCTTGCTCTTGGGCATCTTTGTTTAGCATATATGTGCTCTCTTGAGTACTTTTTTATGGGCAGAAAAGGCCATGTCACCACTTTTTCAGACCCGTGGTAAATTATTCTCTTGTGAATGAAACTGTACAGTATTTTCATAATTTAAATATTGTGTCTAAGATTTCTATATATCTTTTAGACTAATTAAAAATTAAATTTTCACAACAAGGAATTCCATGCAGTTCCAGTGGCTCCTTGCCTTGCTTTCCATGCATGATTTCTACCTTACATTATTTCTGAAGTTGTAGAGAAGCAACAAAATAAGTATCTTCAGCTTACAGATATGCTCCTTTGACATCCTTCAAAGTTTTAACAAGATGCACTTAAATGTGTTTACAGCCAAGACTGTAATTAGGAATTAATTTTCTAACTTGTTTTTCAGATTTCATATGTCTGAAAATGAATTTCTTTCCCCTAGGGAAGGGAAAAAAGCCACACAAAACCAACAAAACACTGATAATTGTATTAATTTTAAGGAATTTAATAACATAGATAAGGATAATTGCTCAGTTAGTTATTTAACATGCAATTAAGATGGGCATAGATGAAGAAATACACTCATATATGCTTGTGCTCCTGAAAGATAGAAAATTTATATTATTTTAAAATTTATCTAGGAAAACAATAGAAAGACTCTTTTGCCTCGGAGGATGAACTAGACAGAGCTTCTGAGAATGTAACCATACCAACAAACAAACCAACCCCTGTTAAGGTTTATTCAAGAAACATTAAGGAACAAGGAAAGACAACAGTAACAGGAAAGCATTCATAGACTATGATGTCTGTATATACATCTTCTGAACCTTGCAAAGCTAGCTGCAGTTTGCAGATCCAGGAAATGTGACTCTTGACACAGATTGTAATACTAAGAATGTAGAAGGTGGGTTTTGGAGCATTACAGAAATACAGGGCAATGAA
Source organism: Onychostruthus taczanowskii (assembly GCF_017590055.1). NCBI lineage: Eukaryota > Metazoa > Chordata > Aves > Passeriformes > Passeridae > Onychostruthus > Onychostruthus taczanowskii. The sequence goes on from NW_024499351.1 coordinate 7,865,953, forward strand.
AATATGCATAAAGTATTAGCATGAAAGAGTCTGAAGGCAGAAACAGAATTCAGGTGCCAGGTATGCATTCAGAGCTTGACACATTGGCAGAATGGGTCAGTATAACAGCTCACATGAGAAGAGAATAACAGCAGCTAATCAGCAATGTACAATGTACATGTACAATGCCTTGAAGGTTAGAAGAAAAACATGGCATTTTCTGTGAAAAGGAGGTACCTGAAACACAGAAGTGAATTAAAGGGAGGGGCATTTATCAAGACGACTGGTAAGAAGGAATTTAGACAAATGGGAATGTGCATGGACACAAAAAGAATTTATGGCACAAGTTTTAGGCTCCATTAATTAATGGACTATTGGATTTAGAAGCTGCTTGTGACAAACAATATATTTAAGATCAAGCAACTGAAGCACACTCAGGACAGTGATTTCAAAGGTTTTTTGGACTAAGATCTACTGAGGTGCAATGTAGTGCAAAGAAAAACACAAACTGCGGACTGAAAAGTTCTGAAAGATTTATGAGTCCTCACCATGCGTGATTCCACATTCATTTTAATCCAAGACAGATTTTTCATCCCTCTTCTCACCTTCAGTTTTAAATGATTCAGCACAAGCAGACTGACTTTATTGCATTTAATTGCACTCTCCAGGGATGGGATACAACACAGAATACAAGTTTTTTTCTGTGCTTGCTTTCTTGTTGCTTCTGGCCCTTAGGAAGAAATCTGGACAAAGGAACCCTAACCATAGGATCCATGCTGTAGACTAGGAGTCAAAGATCCCTCAGCAGCTTGGCAACTGTACTGTACCAGCACTCGGGGCTTGGCAAGGAAGTCTGGCCCCTGATCATGCTGAGAGCCATTGCAAATGATATCTGCCCTCACCTCCTGGCAGCTGTGCAGTCCCCTGGCTTTGTTTTCATTGCATTTATTGTGGGAACGGGCATCACCCTGGGGTAAGAAACTCATTCAGATGCATTTGCATCCATGATTGATTCCTTAGTAAAAGGCTAAACTAAAAAAAAAATAATTACTATTAAAAAAATTAATTTAATTTAATTTTTAAAAAACATACACTCGTCTTTGTTACCTGTTTCAAAACAGACCAGAAGCCAGCACCATCCTTCTGTCATTTCTCAGCTACACACTGGGGTGGTCCTGCAGTTGTATCCCAGCAGCACAAACAAGTTTCCCTTTGAGTGTGATCTGAGGAAGCTGCAGGCTATTCTTGCTCTAAGAAACCAGAAAGACTTTCACCTTTAAATCCAGTTCACAGGATGTTTAGATGTAGACACTGACTCAGCATTGGTGTGGTGCCTCAAAGTTGCTGTTTTCAGATACAAGCACTGACATCAGGAACTCTCTGATTTAGAAAGAATCAAGTTTAACACTTGTTTTTTGAGCAAGGTTTTTACTTTATACTCACAGCCCAATAACTGAAAATAATGCCTGGACAGATGCTGAGGACTCTGTTCAAACAAGACACTGAAATTTAAGGACAAGAGCAGCCACTGTAAGCAATTTCTCCCAGAATTCTCAAAGATCAGTATTAGAATACAGAAAACCATTTGTGTGCCTAACGTCTCCCTTATTTAATTTAATTTATTACCATGGCTTCCCCAGGGCTCCCACTGCTTTTAAAGAGATAGCATTCATCTCTGTAGCTGCTCTTGTACAACCACCTCTGTTGCTGTTGTGGTGTTACGTTTTCAGAGGCTCTCCACCACAGCCCTGACTTTGCAGAATATCTGATTTCCAGTTCAGTTTTTGCAAACATTCTTTATATATTCACTTGTCCCAGTTTATGTTTTGATTTAAAAGTTTCTCAGCTTGAATCAGGAGATTGATAAATTGCACTGAACTGGCTAAGCAGGAGATAAACCTGCTTCACCAGGACTGTTTTTCAGTGTCCCAAAGTAGACCAATTCAAAATCAATTTAGGCAGATAACTAAAAAGTTTCAATGAAGCAGAGTGGAAATAAGGATACATACTAATCATTCTAATTTAAGGCTAAATTTTTAGGTGGCTGTTAAATGATTTGCCAAAGTACAGACACAAATCTTACTGTATTAGCCTCCTTGAAAGAACCAAAATCTATAATTCCCAAATTAACCCTTTCTGAGTTTTCTTTTGTGCATCAGACCCAAGAAACTCTTTGCTTGCCACACATATATGATACTATCTATATCATATATGTGTATTGTCTATGGAAAGGATACTGTAATGGTTATGAAGAAAAAAATGGGGTTTTTGAAATTACAGTTGACAAAACATATAAGGAGAGGTGTGAGGGACATACACTGCTGAAGGAAAAAAACAAGCCCTGACTGGAATACTGTCTGTTATGGAGAGTGTATGACAGCAAACTGTAATCAGTAAAAACAAATGGAGCACTTACAAAATTCATCGTTGGGGTAATATATATTTTTGTGTCATTGGTATCCTAATATATCAACATATTTCTAATTACATGTTACATGTCTCAATTTGAAGAAGAAAAAGGAAGAGAAAAATACTTCATTGTATAAAGGTAAATTGTGTAATGTCTCTACCTGAACCACTTAAGATTCAGGTACTAGATAGCAGGCACTCATGGTTCTCCCCTTGTAATGTGAAGTAGTGTGACTAAGGAAATTGGCTGATGTCATTCTGAGAAGATCAGCTTATTTCGGAACAGGAACATCTGGGTTTTTTCCAGTTTACACGTTATCACCATGAACATGACATGAATATAGCTTATAGCACTTACACATTTTCATATAACTCTAAAAATATTGATTAAAGATGGAAAACTTTAGTTCTTGAGATAAAAATAATAAATCTGTTATACTGTAAGTTACAGGACTTTTTTTTAAGAAAAAAAAAATAAAACATGGATATAAGTAATTCTCATGGATTTATAGTTGTTGCCTACAATCTAAACAGAACATGTGAGAAGAGCATTCTCTTACCTATCTTTTAAATTTGTTTCCCAAACACTGAAAGAGTGATATTTCACCATCTGCTACTGAGTAGCTCATATCAAAGCCTCGTTCATCATCCTTAGCCTGTTACATAGCAAGAATTTATAGAGCAACAGCATCAGCAGAAACCAGAATTCCTTTTAAAACACAGGGAAATTTCACATGTCTTCAGTAAATCATACTTTTCATAGAAAGGACTTTGATTAAATGTGACATTGCTGTTTAAGAGATGATCCAAAGTTTGGGTCTGGTCAATATGTCCAGCAGATGGTTTCCAGTGATTCCACTGGGTTTTCAGCAAGTGGCTGCCAGGAGGCCTTCCACAGCTGAGTTGTACCAGAGTGCTGCATTCAGCTTTCACTAAAGTTCTTTACCCACTCAATGCCCTTCAATTACTTCATGAAAGATACCTAACAGTGTCATCTGCAAATGGTAGAAATCAATAAATTAGGTCACAGACTGCCTGAAACTGTCTTTTGTTCACAAAGTGCAAGTGTGACTCCGCAGCACTTGGCTTTTCTGCCAGCTGTATGGGTGCAGATAGTTTGGATGGGCTCCAAGCAATAGGCTAAAAGCTGTAACATGCTTTCAGTGACTGAGTAGGAAAACACAACAGCCACAGGCCCATCATTGCTTTCTTTGATCAGGTATCAGCTGGAATAGCACCTTCTAAGTCCAACAACACGCTTTGCAAGGGATCTTCTGCATCACACTTTGTGTGATAATTTTTCCAGATTTTCTGGAAAATCATATTTCAATACAATATATGAATCTGAAATCACTGCAAGATACAAGACATCTTTTGACAAATATAATTTCGACAATACATTTTTCTTGGCAGTACATATGATACATTTAACTTATCACTGTAGGTGAGTAATAATAAACACCAAGATAATATTTTTATGATTTTGATTACCTGTTGCTTTTTATTTTTTCCTAATACACTCATTTACCTGAAAGCTGAGAATTTGAGGTACTGGACTTTTATGAAAAATTACAGCCTCAATCTATCATGAGCTTGATTTTTAATTTGAAGTGTGATCTGAGTGAGAACTGTGCTGATCTCCATCTTGTATCTGAGATGATCCCCACTGAACTCTGCAGAGCTCTAGTCAGTCAGTCAGTGTAGGACACAGCACTTCAGTGAACCCCTAAGAACAGGTATTGTAGCCCAGGCAAAGCAATCTTCAGGTATTGACAAAAGTATGCTTCTGGGTTGAGAGCTAGAAATGATAGGGAGATCATCTGAGAGTGCCTTGTTTAAGGTGTTAAGATGTAAAATGTTTTACTCTTGTTAAAATAACCAATGAGAAGGATAGGCACTGAAATAACTTTGCAAACCTGGACCTCAGTGTGTTTTAGCAATGCTGTTTGAAATGGAGGGAAAGGGGTGGAAAAGACCACAAGAACCAGAGTCTCAGGTGGTTTAAATGATCAATGCTAAACTACTATCAATTCATTTACACTGAAAGAAAATCTGATTCTTTGAACATGAACGGAATGTTTCATTAAAGAGAGTAATAAAGAAAGAGCCACTGAAGGGGGTGTTAGAAAAAACCCTAAGATATCTTGTTGACATGTAGCACACATTTAATTTTAAAAAACCAAATGTTATAGCATTGGTTGCCCTCCTGAACTGTTTCCAAATCAAATAATAATTTCATAAAAATTTTTTATAATTTATATATATATACTAAAAACCTGTCATTTTTGAGAAGTATAACTCTTTATCTTGTTTTATTCTAAGATACTTAAAATTTAAAAGTACTTTTAAAAGAAACATAAAAAGGGTGTGTTTTATCTAGGAAAAGCTTCAAATAGCTTCAAAAAACTGGTGAAAGAGTAAATTATTATTTGTCACTCAGTCAACATGTTAGGAAAACAGTAGAAATTATGTTGGATCAGGAAGCAGTCATTATTTCCATGAAAAGAAAAAAACTCCACCAACACAACCATCACAGAATGTGGTTCCATTGTTCCCTCTTTTCTGTACAAAAATAACAGCCTCAATTCTACCACACAACTGAATGGATGTTTTCTGGTTTTTTCAAATGTAATAAATTTAAATAACCATTTTATTAGCCTGAGTTAACCTAAAAACCTATTTCAATGAGGGCCCTATGATTAAATTGTAAATGAGTGTTTGAACAGTCCACAGCAACTGTCTGGGAAAGGGTGATCTTCAGTAATTACTTTTTTATTCCCTACAAGACCGCATGTGTAGAACTCCTCGTCTAGAGGGAACGTAACATCCTGCAGACTACACCAATTTTAAAATGAGCTAAGTTATAGTAGGTAATTCAGCAGGCATGCTGTAGAAGTGAGATTTGCACTGCAAATTATTTTGTGAATTGATTGTTTTTTTGTCATAACACTTTCATAACAATGATGTGCTAATATCACAGAACTCTTTCATCCACCATCCCTCACACTAGCACTGCCCTGGTTTTATAAAGAAGTTGTAGATTTTCTCACAGAGGTGATGGAGACTTGATTTAGAAGGTACTAAATTCAACAAGATTATTAACTGAGCTCACAGGATTACACCAGTAACTGAATGTCCTAACCCAATTTGGAGTAGAGACATTATGATTTTGAGATATGTTTCATGTGTATATATATATATATATATATATATATATACACATATATGATCACATTTATATATAAAATTATGCTAAATCACTATGTAAATAAGAAAGTTCCTAGACTATTTTCAGCATTTATTTATCAGTCATAGATCCCAATGAGCTAGATTCACAGATGTTTTGAAAAAGGCTGAGTTCTTCGCCTTTGTTGGATTAACTGTTCCTGTAATGTGAGATGAAATTCCATCCTAACTTAACAAGAATTATGAGTTAAAACTCAGGTCCAAAATTAAGTATAAAGCTGATAGACAAAGTCATAGATAACTCCCACAAGAATTGCAGTTTTCTGACATAAGTAACACTAAATTTCTGTTAGTATACCTGAGAACTGTCCTGAAAAATATATTAGGCTCATCTCTAACTTTCATGTTGTTGACTATCACTTGTGTTCAGCTGTTTCTCTCTATCTAAAATATATATCAACTCTGAATAGGTGAGTGAAACTCACTCATAGTCATATAAAAGAAAAAGAAGTTATTTATGTTCCTCTTGAAGTCTGCTCTAAGGGCAAGAATATTTTTTTTCTTTGTGTTGCAGGCTCAGGCACAGCAACCTTCTCAGCTTCACTAATTAATCTTGCCTCTGTTGCTGACTGCACAGGTGATGAGATTCTCCACTTGTCACCTAAGAAATACAGTTTCTGTAATAGAGAAAGGTTTCTGTCTGCGAGAGACTTAAAACCTCTATTAAAAGGTTTAAAAAAGTTCTGGAGACCTTGCCCACATAATTGAAGAATATTGTAACTTTGAAGTTCTGAAGTATAAAATAAAACTTGTTTGGTTTGGGGGTTTTTTTGATGTTTTTGTTGTTTTGGGGGTGTGTTTTTATTTTTTTATCAAGTTCCCATTTCAAACCAAAGTAACAACAGCTACTTGATAAATAATTTTCTTACACCTGCCAGACAGTCATTTACCTGCAGTATTTGGGTTTTCAGTATGCAAAGTGTCCAGCTTCCTAGAAAAAGAAAACCACATTCTTGTTTACTAATTAAAATGCCTGCATTACTAGATAATTATTATTTTCCCATAGCAACCAGAGGAAATGATCTTTTTTGGGGAATACTGTAAGAATTATTTGCTACTATTATGGGGAAAAGAGAATACGTGAGGATTCACACTCAGCCAGGTGAGTTGGTAATGAAGGTGAAATAAGCCTTTTTGACATTTCGCCAGTATTGATAGGATGTTTTCATTTATTTTCCACCTACCCTGTTCATTAGGAATTGATCTCCAGCAGGCACTACTTGAGGAAGCAGTCTGAATTGCCCACAGCTGGAGCAAGCAGTATTGCTGGTGTTTATTACAAGCAGACAGTAAGGTCAGCTTGTTTATTCCCTCGGCCGCTCGCCTTGATCAGAGACCGCAGCAGCATCCGACTGAGCCCCTGCGGCCCTGCCAGTGACAGGGCTGCTGCTGCGTGGTGACAGCTGGTGATGACACCGGCCACAGCTGCAGCTCTCAAATCCGTGCTTCTTCCTCCCACTTGTGGCTGGCCCCACTCCTGCCTCCCATGTCATTTTCCACGTTTGCTCCAAATTGCTGCATCTTTGTTTCTACCACCCTGGGGTAGAGGGCTGAGGGTTCTGGAATATCACTAGTGACTGCCTGGCTTGGCTTCCTGCCTTGGCTTTCTGCTTCACCACTGCTTGGCAACTGTTTTTTGCTAGCTGGACTCCTGCATGCTCAGTAAGAGCCAAACCAGAAGGAAGTGGGAGCAGTCGTTCTCAGTTAGATTTTGGAGTCTGGGAGTTTGAAAACAGATTTTTTGAGGACAATTAGGATAATGTGAGGATAATTGCGGAAACTTAGTTGGAACCAGAGGACAAAGCCCAAGATTGTCAAGAGCAGCTCTATGACTGATCTGAAAGAGTCTACCGTGTAGAAGACCTGAAATTTGCTTGGATGTTAATGAAGACATCATGCTGCTGCCTGTCTTAACAGACTCAACAGGGTATGGGCTGTTCTTGTGCTCTGAAGAAAAGGACTGAACACAGATGGGCTCCTGCAGCTGAGCTCTTTATCCTTTCCTGCCACAGTCCCCTGGACAAGGTGGCCTTGTATATTCAGCTGGGAGAAATGCCTGGGTCAGACTTGGGCCCCAGACGATTCTTTGGCATCACCAAAACTATGACAGGGCTCGTGTCTATTGGATGCAGAATCATCAGTCACATATCAAGACCTGAGCATATGTCCTGTCCTTATCTAGTATATTAATAGGTGTGTAGTCAGTAATTCAGGCATAGGTGCCCTGACATTGTGACCTTGGGGTAAGGCTTGGAAATTTCTCAGAATACCAAAAGCTGGAAAAGTATTCAATGGTTTTGGGTTTTTTTTTTTTTTTCTGTTCCTGTGCCACAGGACCCCACCTGAACCTGGCACAGACCCCACCTGAACCTGGCAAATTTGCTCTCAGAAACAAGACCTTGTCATCATCCTAAAAGGCATAGAAAGTAGAATATCAAGCTTTCCTTCCATACCATAATTTCTAAACTCTCAACCATTCTTGTTGCCTTCCTTGTTTAAGTGGCATAAATCCTTCTCAAGTTATGGCACCAAAAATTGTCTGCAGCACTCCAGCTGAAGCCTTAACAAGTCTGAATAGAGAACAATTATTATGAGTGTGTTTCATACACTACATTCCTATTTATGCATTCAAGTAGATTTCTTGCCTTTCTCACAAGTATAACAATATTTATTCCTATTTACCTTCCTATTCAGTCCCTTAGATCTTTCTCTGCAGAGCTGACACCCCACCAGTTAATCCCTGACTGTTTTTTTGCCTGGCATATTATTCTTTTCCAGGTGAGGAGTTTCCCTCTTGACCATATTTAGTAGTATACAGATTTTTTTTCAAACCAAATTATCAAGATAATTTTGAATTCTATTTTTTTTTTAAATCTAGAGAAGTTCTTAAATATGAACCCGAAAACTGGTTATCAATGAATCATTGCTAAAATCAAGAGGTACTGAATGTGGAACTGCATGAAAGGTTTGGTTTGTTAAATGTTTACCATCAATAATACAGATAATAAAAAGCAGGTGATAGAAGCATCACTTTTGAGCTGATCCTACCCAAATATTCATACAGGACACATTTTCTTAATTGTTTACAATAACATCACATGCTGTTCTCCTGTCCACGAGCCCTTATATTCTGCTTTCAGTGGAAATTAAATTTGTTCAATACAGTTGGTGCACTAATTCATGTTGGTTTTTATTCATTTCCCTATTTTTCTTTCCAGTATTTCTAAATGGTCAGTTGGATTGTTTATTCCAAAACTTTTGGAGGCCATTAAAATTAAACTTGTTTATATGCATTATTCTCTGGCTTCTCCTTTGCCTATGCTGTTTTCCTTGTGGGTGGAAAGAGACCAAATGAACAATTGTGTTTTCTACACAGAATAAGACTGATCAATTGAAATGCTCACCAAGTATAAGAATTAATTTAAATTTAATGAAAATCTAATGGGTGAATCATCTAACCCTGTTCACTTGGGATTAAACACAGACAACAGTTGAAGTAAAAACAAACAAGAAGGGTGGGTTTTTCTTTGTCTTCAGAATGTTCCCAAACATTTTCTTTGTCTTCAGAATGTTCCCAAACATGGAACAGAAATCAAAATTGTGCCATCTGCACATGAATGACCTAGATGATTTACAAGAGAATGATGCTGTAAACAAACCAAAATCATTTTGCTTTGGCAAAAGCAATAATTCAAAGTATCTTGAGAAATTACCTGAATTTCATTACTTCAAATCAAGTAATGAAATAACATGAAATAAACTGTCAAATGTTGCAAAACCAGGAATTAAAAATTGGGTCAGATTTTCCAGACACACAGGAAAATAGATTGAAGGCACAGGCAGTTTAGAATTGACAACACTACGTTTGAAAAGTTACATAAAACTAAGAGCAAGCAGAAGCTATAGGAAGAGGTTCTCATCCTGCTACTCTAGGAGGAGAATTAAATGTGCTATTTAGAAGATAACAATGTTCTTAATGAAAAGCATGAGTTTAAGATTCTATGGAGAAAACAGCAATAAACCTGACAGAATAATACCCCACTGGCTTAAAAAGTGCGCCCAAAGGGACACTGACCAAGCTAACTGAAATTAAGGCAGCCATTAAACACTTTTTTCAGCCTTATGTGTTACTCCCAGATAAACAGAGCTCATATCAATGACATCAACTGCAAATTAAAGGTTTGGGGTTGTGTTGAATTGCATTGGTTTTTTTTTTTTAATTCTCTTGCTGACCCCTATTTATTTTAGATTCCAGGAAAGGCAAATCTCCAGGGCTGGATGGATATCAGATCCATTTCATCTGTTTCTGATTTTAGTTTAAAAATTTAATTAAAAATACTACTAAACCAACATTATGACATTTACATATTTTATATAAAAATATCTTACCTACTGATGAGAGTTATCTGTACTATCTCTTGTAGTGACAGACAAATATCACAAAAGTAACATGCGCTTTTCTCCAAGAATTTCCTAGGCCTAAATTCATCATAGAAATATTAAAAAAAAAATTAAAATAAGTGTTGCCTAATTAAAAAAAAATCTAGAATGGGAAAAGAACAATTCTAAACCAAAAAATCAGAACAATTCTGTATTTAAAATTATTTTTAAATAAAACCAGAATGTGATTATGCTGTAGTCATTGGTGTATTTTCTCTATGTGAGCATCGCCCTGACTGCAGTGGTGAAGTGGCATCATCTGTGGCTCACTCTGGCACCTAACCTGCTCTCTATGACTAAGCTTGGGAAGGAGTCTGGCAGCTGCTTTCAGAAACCCTGTACGTTCACCTGCTTGGCTGAGAGCTGAACCTTGAAGCAGCCTTCTCTTTTCATCTTGCAGGATTTTGTATCCTTTCACCAGACAGCCAAGAGAAGTTTGAAATGAAGAGAACAGGAGAGTGTTCATGATTAGTTCTTCAAACTTTTTCCTTCTGACTGAAATAACTCCAGCATTTTCAAGGCTGACATTCAGTGTTCGGTGCTTCTTTTTCACTCCATTTAGGAGTGAAGGGGAAACAACCTACCATGTATTTTACTGATGGCATGTATGGCTTTGTAACCCATTTCCAATAAGGGTCTCAGAGCATGTAAACCTTAGGAGAGACCTCTATGGAAACACTAAGGCTAAGTTTTCTGAAAGATGAGGAACCTCATTTCTGCACAGAATTTCTGTTCTCACCAGTATTAATTTCAAGGAATTAGGACCCTGAATAAAAACCTAAGAAGAAGCAGGGAGAGTAGAAAGGTGTAAGCAGATACAAGTGTGCTGCTGCCACGAATAGAGGCTAAAGTGGATTTCCTTGTCAAAATGCTGGAACTGAGTGGTGGTGCATGGGCAACATTAATCCCAGAACCAGTTCCAGGTAAGAAAATTCTCTCTTGAAATATGGAGGATTTAGAATCATAGTTGTACCACAGTGCATGTTTTGGATTTCTGGTAAGACTTCACAATACTCTGCCTTGATTTCTCTGGGTGATTTTACTCATTTTGCTTAAAAGAGGAACCAGAATGCTCCTAAACCTGGTTGTTCCTCATCCAGGGGTATTGGGTCTGGCTGAAATTGAGATAATTTTCCCCTCAGCAACCTGCACAGTGCCGTGCTTTGCTGTGGCAGCTGCAAAGGTGTTGGTAACACTCCAGCGTTCTGCCTACTGCCGAGCAGTGCTGGCACAGCACCAGCAATGTCTCTCCAACATTCCAACCCTGTCAAGGGCCTGGGAGTGGGTCACAGCTAGGACAGGTGACCTGAACTGACCAAAGGGGTATGCTATACTCTGTGACAACTGCTTGGATTTAAAAGCTAAGGAAGGGAGGAGAAAGGGGTGGCATCCATTTTTTAGAACATTTGCCTTCCACTGCATGTATTGAAGATCTGTTTCCTGGGAAGTGACCAGACATTACTCGCTGATGGGAAACAGAGAATAAAATCTTTGGTATTTTTCCTTTGCTTGTGTGTGTGCAGCCTTTCACTTTTGCTTTAGTACACTGCCTTATCTCAGCCTACAAGTTGTTCTCAACATGATTTTCTCTCTCTGTTCAACTGAGAAGGGGGACTAATAGGGCAGCTTGGTGGGCACCTGGTGTCCAGAAAAGGTCAACCCACCTCAGCAGGAGACAGTCCTTTTTCTCAAATATCCATGGCTGAAAATACACCTGAAATGCACCAGATAAAAATGTTAGCAGCTCTCATTTCTTTGTACCCCAAAACACCTTTCCTCCATCTCCAGGGCAAATAGCAAATGAGCAGCACAGATGAGAAAGATCAACTTCTGTTCTTACTACACTGCATCATGTGAATCTGACTGTAACACTGTATGAGGAGATGGAGATCACTTTGGCTGAAGCTACATGCTTCCTAGAATTTACTGATGTTCATTAAATGAGAAGGTTAATCTGCTCAGCAGATCTCTGAATACTACTGTTATAAACTGAACTGAACAGAAACAGATGATAAAAATAGTGTCCTGTGTAGGTTTCTGTAAGGAGAATTATTTATATATAAACTTATTATTTTTTGCACTTTGGAAGTGGATTTCCTGCTCTGACAATGAAATGTAAATGGACTTCTGTATATTCTTTATAGTTTAGAAATGTGTTAATATAATTGCTTTGGCTCATGCACTTAAAATGTGTATATAGATTGAATTGAGCTCCTAGTTTATTAAGATATTTTGTTTAAAAAGCCTGCAGCAAATTTTAATTTTCTAAAGCACTAAATTGCCATTTTTAAAAAAAGATAGTTAAAGAAGGTTAAAGAAGTGGGTTTTTAGCCTGCTTCAAAATCACACCCTTAATTGACTAAGAAGGCAACATTTTTAAAATGTACCACCGGATAGCCCAAGTATGAAATTTTACGGGTGTAACTGCAGTCAGAATTTTGCCTCTCATTTCCTTGTCTGCCATGCATGTGTTTTGCATTTCTGTTAGCCTGGATAACAAGCACAGACTTCTGAGTTTCATATTCTAATTTGTTGATTTAGTCCAAAAATTTGGTGCTAACATTGCAAGACAATTTTCCTCTTAATTCTCTTTCCAATAGAAGACCTAAAAGAAGAAAATACTTCTGCTGTTCTAGATTCCATTAAGGGCTAAATTTATCCAAATAGTTAACCAAAACTGACCTTATGTTTCCATTCAATGTTTAAACACGCTCTTAGAGTTGTTCATATTTATGATTCACTTGCTCTCTTAATTGTACATCTTAGATTTCTCCACATTGTAATTCTTGTTTCAATATTGAAATTAAAGGAAAGGTTAGCACAGCTTTATTAACTAATGATTTCCTGAGGGAAATAACCCAACAGACCTCACTGTATAAACACTTTTGTAATGCCTATCAGTAGCAATTAACAGGGACTTTAGCATTTTAAAAATCCCATTGGAACAATCCTTAAGAGAAAATCAGGGGGACTTGAGTATCTTCCAGTCAGTTTTTCACAAGGGCATTAACTGCTCTTAAGAACACACAGGGTTTGTTGCATTTTCATTTGACCACCTTTAAGGGTATGTTGCCTTCATATAACCCACATCCCATTATCGGTTTGAAGCCAAAATAATTTTCTCCGAATTTGGAAAAAATCCTACCCAAAGTACCATCAACAACCCCCCCCCATTTGACACTCTTTCTTTTTCTTCCAGGGGAATCCTCTTCCAGGTACATGCCTCACCCATCTTTATGCAATTTTGTTTCCATTTTGCGTGGTTGCACTCATGCTCTCTGGTCTCCCCTCCCAGTCACCCATCCCTTACAGGTATTAGCTACTGTTGTGTGGGGCGGGTAAGGAGCTGAGCTGGGTGTATTTATGTTGTCTTTGCAGTAAACATAAAAAGAAGCTTATCCTTTTGGCCTCCTAATTAGTCTTTATTTTCTAGTTCTTTCAAACCATTTTTTTTTCCAAATAATTTGCTGGCAGGTTCTTCTATTTTCCATTTGTGCTCTTAGTTGGCACATAATTTTTTTAGTAGATGAGTTTAGTTTTGCACTCAAAAACTGGGAAGATTCAAGCTCAACCAGATCTGGTGTGGAACACTGGTCCAAAAAATCCTCTTGGGTTTTATTTCCCCTGCCAAAAATTTTCCTCTCATCTATCAGCAGGATAGAAGCTGGACTATTTCAGACTGTTGCTAGTGATGCATAGGAAACAATGATGGGGAGACAGGAAGAGAAATAATTCTCCACAGAGATCATAATAAAGAGTTTGTCTGGCTTGAATATCTGATTGGCAGTCAAGGCAGGTGCCAAGCATACAAAAATTCATGCTGGTAATCATCAGCTTGAATTTGTTGGGACAAGGTTCCATATTGTGCACCAGATACAACTTGTACCCATCCCTGGACTAGCTGTAAGTCAAACACTTCCAGATAATTTCTTGTGGGAAAAGGTAAATACTTGAAAACTCAAGACAAATAAATGGAATTTATTGGATCAAAAAGCACAAGACTTGTAATTGTACAGGAATGAGCAAAGAAACTGTACAGAAAGGGAATGGTTTCCTCTTGTCCTGAAGTTCCAGAGCGAACTGGAACATAACAACCAATCTCTTCAATTTTGTGCCCTGTGACAGGTCTTGAGGAAATGACATGAAGCTGAGTCAGGAGATTCAGGATGGAATCAGGAAAAGGTTCTTCATCCTGAGGGTTGGGCACTGGAACAGCTCCCCAGGGAAGTGGTCACAGCACCAGTCTGGCAGAGCTCAAGAAATGTTGGTACAACACACTCTGGTACGTGATGTGATTCTTGGGGTGTCCCATGCACGGCCAGGAGCAGGACTCTTGATCCTTGTGGGTCCCTTCCAACAAATGATATTCCATGATTCTATGATTTTCTGACATCTCTACATTTCTTAGGGAGAGGTTGCAAGCAGCCATGGAGTCTGTTTTTCCTCACGAATGCCTTTGCTAGGTGAACCTGGGGTTTTCACATATTCACGGTGGCAGAAGATGTTGTGAGGTACTGCTATCTCGTTATAGCAGACAAGCCTCTAAAGGACATATCCCTGTTGGAAATGAAGTTTTGCAATCTGTTCTTAAGATTCATCTAGGAATGTAATGAAACACAGTAGTCATCACTTTGGTAGCTTTTTATAGCTGATTAAGCTGGAACAAGCAAATGAATTTTTTGTGTGTTTTAAAAATAATTAATAATACACTAAGTAAAAATATCATCAAGGATATAAATTCAATGGAGAAATAAGAGAAAAGGAAACACATTCTGCAGAGAAATTATTAAAATAATTCTCTTGGTACAGGACAAATAAATGAAAAATACTGGGGCATATGTTAGACTTGTACTATCCTGATTTTTCTGATTATTAAAATACTTGAATATTCAAATGTATGAAATTTTGTATCTTTGTAGCTTTGAAGCTTTTATCAGGCTGATATGCACTTGGAGCAAAGCTGTTGTGTCACTTCAAGGAAACAAGCAGTTTTCTAAAAATAAAAATACATATTCCATTCTCTGAGTAATTTTCCTTTTGTATGTATGTGTGTATTAAAAAAATATTTTTCACTTGTCAGAAACTTAGGCTTTGAAATATGGCATTAGAAGCATCAATATTAACTTCTCTACTAATTCTCCTGTGCAAGGAGAGAAAGCCCTGTCTACTAATCTTCTTTCAGATTTCTGATTTAATGATGCATTGGATCAGCTTCTATTTTACTAAAACTTTTATTCTATCATACAAGAACCGGTAGGAACTCCTTTTTGTTCAGCGTAGTACCTACAGAAATACAAGGTTTGCAAGGGAGGATTAGACACCGCAGTATCCAGCACTGAGATATTACAAGTTTTGGCCCCTGTCTGCTCAAAGGAATTTGCAACCCCAGATTTCACATCCCATCTGTTTCTTGGAGAGCCATGTGAGATTGTAGAAACACACACACACACAAGCCAGGCAGCAGGATCAGGTGGTGCTGGTCCGTAGGAAATTGGATTTTTCCTCCAAAATGTACTGTTTCTCATATTAGACTGAAGAGAAAAATACTTCCCTTACAGTCATGAACTTCTTCTTGGACCGAAATGTCTGAGCCAATTTTAATTGTTTTTATTTTTATCCCAGAAAAAGGAGAAAGAATAGTGGCCATTGACCTCCTTCCCTCAAGCACAAGTTTAAAGATTCATTAGGTAGAGACACCCTGAGAATGTTTCAAAAACACGATGACCTATAGATCATATTAACGTGGGATGCTTAGATGCACATCCCTTCTTCAGTAAACACAGAAATATATTAACAAAAAGGAGAAACAGGAGAGATGAAACCTGCCCATTCCACAACTTCTCAGCAAGGGAAACTTCCTGAGGTGTGAAGTTTCCTTGCTCAGGTCCCAGCTGCCTACTGGGCAAGGGGTAGTCTCTGAGTGACCAGCTCTGGTGTCCTTGCTCTCAGCTCTCCTCTGCTCTGCAGCAGGGTTGGTTTGATGGGCCTGGGGATCCCAGTGCTGGGATTGCCTGCCAGGATCCACCTCAGTGGAGCTGCATGGAAAGTCCAAACACTCAGGGCAGGCTGAGATGATCAAGCCTACATATGATAAAAGCTTGAAAATGTTGCTTTGTGAAACGTGGCTGTGAGATAACCATTGCTGCTGGCACTTTGTGCTGAGTTTTTGTGTTAATTCTCAAAGGAAGAAGTGCAGTTGCTGGAGAAAATGCTGATGAAAAGTGAGCCATTTATGCTTAAGTGGCAGTAATGTGAGGTCTAGAAACTGAACACCTATGATACCTGATGTTGCATTTAGGGATTAAAAATGATGTTTA
This sequence comes from Onychostruthus taczanowskii, assembly GCF_017590055.1. Taxonomy (NCBI): domain Eukaryota; kingdom Metazoa; phylum Chordata; class Aves; order Passeriformes; family Passeridae; genus Onychostruthus; species Onychostruthus taczanowskii. The sequence goes on from NW_024499351.1 coordinate 7,882,344, forward strand.
GACTCTCAAACCCCGAATTTATTTTAGTTTGGTGGTTTTTTAAATGCGAATATAAATAACTTGATGTAGGTTAAGAGCGAGATTTTCAAGTGCCCTGCACTGACTTGGAAAAAACTCAATAAATATCGCATCAAGCAACACAAAGAGTAGAGTCATTGACTTTTCTGAAAACCCCATGTCTTCAGCAAATTTCAGGGTACTGATTTTGCTAACACTCTTCATTTCTGTGCTAACAATCACACCTGAAAGATAAGTAAAAGTTCCTCGCTTTTTGTTATGTGATGTATGCATATTTAAATATGCTCTTTCTTCCAGTTTTCATGTAACTGGAAGTCTGACTCAGGAAGTTCTCATCACATTAAACATTAAAAATTATTACTTACCCAATGACCATTAGCATGAGAATATATATCATACTTATGACAATCCATCTGCCTTCAGGTTCCTGAGCCATTACACTTATTGGTGTTACCAAAAAAGGGTGAAAGATTCTCATAGGAATATAGTGGACCAGGCTTTGGAATTATAGATTAGAAAATCCAATAAAAATCAGAGAAGTTGACAACACTGGGAATATAAATTGGACAGATTAATTCAGTTATGAGCCTGCAGGTCATTATGGATCTTCTTCTAGTAGAGAAATAAGCGGTATTTACTGTGTTTTTTTTTAATTGAGAGTGAGATCTGCAATCTTTAAAAGGTCAAAAGGTAAAGATTATCACGATAAAGGAGTAGAAATTCCTGTATTCCCTCCACTCGAGTCTTTTATCCTCTTGTTTGTGGGATGAGAGTATGAAAAATAAATCAATGCAAGTTTCATTATGATATTGAAATTGACAAATGAATTCTTCCCAAAAATAGACTGGTAAACCCTGGGAAAGCAGTCTGCAGGAGAGAAGACATGCTGCCTGCAGCAGGTCAGTGAAGCATCATGGAGTTCAGTAGAAATAAGGTGGCTAAATCTAATCCACAAGCTGGAGCCAGATGGGGCCAGTTCACTCTGCACAAAGGGTGAGTCTAAGAAAATGCACTGACCATCATAGGCCATTTTAAAAACCATTCTGTTTTTAAAAGCAACACATGGGAACAAAAAACCCATCACATACAAGTGAGCTGAGAATTTTTCATAGTCTTAGAGAGTGGACAGTTTCCAAATGTTTCTAATGGAGTAGGACTTCTCCATTGCCCCTTGGGTATAGAAGTTACTTCAGCTACTTGCCTAGGTACTACTACTTTATTATATATTGCACTATCCATGGTATATTCTACAATTACATATTTTAATTTCATCTAGGGTTTTTTCAGTCACTGGAAAATCTCCTCAGATCTGAAAGAGAGGCCAATTTTAACACATTATTTCCCTGAGCTTAGACAACTCTGGAAAAGATTTTAGGGCCATTTGGAATAAGAAGGAAGCTCCTTTTTCTAGGGTTGTGTAGAAACCAAGACTGCCTAACAAACCTAACAAACATCCTAACAAAAAGATGACTTGAGTCTCCCGTTGCAGGAGCATTTTTTCCTCCAACAACCCAGTTGACAAGTTTGTTCCCATATGGAACTTTTATTGTATAAAGAGGGGATTGAAAATTCTTTATCGTGGCTCCAACTCATGAGTATTTCCAACTGGTCTCACAAAATCAGCTTAGAAGAATGAGCAGTCAGTGGTTTTGGGTGATCAAGTTCACAATTTTTTAATTCTTGTGCTGGCAATGTTGCATTTTAGCATTCACGAGACAAAAGGGTTTATACACGTTTCTCCTTTCACGTACACATGACAATACACTCAGGAGCTCCACCATAGGGAAGTGAGGGTTTTTTCCCTGATAGTCCTGAAGTCAGCTTAACTTGAACTGTGGAATCTCTCCAACTTGAAGTCACAGTTTATTTCCACTATATTTTGTGGCCTTGGATTTTATTCAGTCCCTGGCTGAATTAGTTCCTTTTATAAAATAAAGCACTCTTGGTTATTTGTTTAAAGAAGTGAAGAGCGACTTGAGCACACAGAATGCATGGAAGTTTTTTTTCCCAAGTCTCCCTGAAGAAGATGTCTCAGAAGATAAGCAAGTGCTAAAAGCCTGCATGTGTGAAGATGGATAGCAGGGGCCTTTGTATTAACAGAATTAACTTCTGCACAGGACCAAGGAAAGAGTCCAAGCTGGAGGACTGGGATGTTCTATGAGATGCCCATCCACCTGTCCTGTCATGTTTCTGACTAGAGTACTACTAGGTATTACTTTCTAAAAATCTAATAATACCACCAAGGCAATTAATGAAGTAGGTTCTTAAATTACTTTTTTTAAAATAGCAAATTGCTTTTTCAGGCAGATGAAAATTATTACTTTTCTTTTTCATTAAAACTTGCACAGGTGGGCTGTGCTGCAGCTGGTCCGTGATTCATCTTTTTTTTCTGGAGGACTGCAAAGACCAGAAGATAAGCAGGAGGTATAGTGAGGAGAGACCTAACAGCAAAACACCGCAAAGACAAAACATAATTACAAGAGCTTGATCCTGAAGCCACAGAAATCAATTGCCTGTAGCATCTTGGCTGCCAATCTACTTCTAGTGCCAAAGCTGCTCTGTGTAGGTATGTCATACACATGAAACCTGACATTTCTGAAATCAAAACCTTCAGGATTTTATTTGTACATAAGACCCTTGTTGGTCTTTCATAGCATTCCAGTGCAGGCTTTTGATTGATATTTTTAAAAGCTTTGTTTAGAAATTTTAAGAGACCTTCAAATTGGACCTTTGTAAAATGAACTGAGTATTACTACTCTAATTCCCTGTAATGGCCAGATGACAGTTGAATATCCACTTGATGATATCACAGAATAGAACTCATTTTGTTCCTCTGTGCAATTTATTTCGTTTTCAAAGTCATTAAAATGTATCTGATAATAAAAGATGTATTCTCTATTGTAGATGCAATCATATTGTTGGACATTAATACAAGCCTGTTTGAAAACAGCCGTTTCCATAGGAACAGTTTTTCCAAATAAATTTTACATGGGAAAGTATGTCATAAATAATTGTCTGTGCCCTGAGGGAACTGCTAAACACCCAAAGAAAATGCAAGGGTAGAGAAAGGAAAAGAAAAAGCTATGAGAAATGCATGTAATGATGGTAAATTTGGAAAAGTACAGATTTTTTTCTATCTGGAATCCTTTTCAAATTTAAAAAATAGGAATGTTCCTTGATTTTGGAACACTGCTGATACAAAGTAGGAGTTCCTATTTTATCTTTTGGGATCTTAGTTGCATTCAAGTCATACTGAATAAAATCCTCCCTAAGTTATATAACATGTATACCTTGGGTTTAGTTTATCCATTTTTATTGCACACTGCCTCTTGAACTAAGGAGAGTTTATGCATGGTTGTGGTACATTTTTAGAATGGAAATTTTAAAATGTGTAAATCATATGTAATGTCTTACAGAAAGGATAAACATTGCATTATAGCATCTTCTCAGATTACAATATCTCAGGAAACAAATGTACTTGTATCCCATAAATAACTACACTCCCCGGAGAACACGATATGATGGACATCTTCATTGTCTAAAACTTTCCTAGGGAGGAAAATACAGTTTTTTCTTTTTAAACCAAGGAGAGATCAGTGGACAATTACCAAAGCTAGAGAAATGCAGGTGTTTGGTAATACCTGTGTTATAAGAGGGACTTCCCACCTCAGCAAGCAGGTGTTAGCTGCTGCTCATGGGTAGGGATGAAAAGAAAGAGCCTCAAGCATCTGTTTCAAGTGATTGTTCAGGAGCTGTGACCTAGGTTACTTAAATTTTCTTGTGTGAATGTAGTTAGGTGATATTTCTTCTCTTCAGTAACAAGCTTGAGAAGTCTTATACCTGAGTCATAGTTTCCAAACTGTAAGAAGATTCTGGGCATGTGTTTAAATAATTGTTTGCTTTAAATTATATTTCAGTTCTCATTTGTTTTTGACAGTTAATTATAAGCTTGGTCTGGAAGCCTCAGCAGTGATGGCCAAGGCAAAGGACTGCCAGCTTGACTAAAGGCTCTGGAGAGGCTCCAGATCCAACTAACTTCTGTGGGCACATGACTTAATTTCCTGAGCTTTTGTCCTCTGCCATGACTTCACAGTGGACAGTTCCAGAGTATCTCTTTGGAAAGATGTGCATCTTGCAGAAAATCCTGTCTGGAGAAAAGAGCATCTCCATTAAATGCTAAATGATTAAATTAAAGCTGAGTTTTCTGTTTCTCAGTAATGAGCTAAATTAGGTAACAAATAATTGAGAAGAAGATTAAACAGGAACAAAAACCCACCATTTACCACAATATCCTTCAGGCCTCACTGACAGGGAAATGACTTATACAGTGCTACCACTTACAATAGCGGGCCAACTGGCTGTGCTGTCTGACTAGGTAAAAGAAATTGTCAGCTCAGTTAAAATATACAACTAGAGTGTAAAGAGTCTTAAGTGATCTGCTACAGCTTCCTGATATTTTTTTTTAATATTCGTGAGTAATGACATAAGAAAATGACATGAATTATGGAAGATCTCCTGTACTTATGCATTCAGGCCTCCAGTTATATTCTTTTTCATTTGGAAAGTGAAGCCATTTGGTCAGACAAAGCTCTAAAAGAGTTCTATGCTGTACAACGCTGAATTGTGCTATCCAGTAAAGAACTCGTCTCCATGTTTCTCTTTCAGTGTCTTTTTGCACTGGACTTGTACAGGTCCAGATGGACATTGTTTGACTTGCAGTGATTTGCACCACAAAAGAATTGGTTTTGCATCTGCCTGTGATTGTCAACAACTTTTGGTGGAAAAATATCCAGACAAATGCCTGCACAGACCGGAGAAATAGGACACAGGATACATAGCCTTGGACCCTCAATGGAGCATGTAACACAATCAATGATTGTTGAACTCAGAATAGAATTTGTATCAGTTAAAACACACCTTTAATGTCTTGCAATCTCACCCCTTTACACCTCATTCTGACATTAAAAAAAAAGTTGGGTTTTTTTTTTGGTTTTTTTTGCAAACATTGAATTTTTTGCAAGCCTACACACACATACAAATAGAATAAAAACTTAATTAAATACCATAACTGGTTTATTTTTACCAGGGAAACACAACACTATCTCCAGAGAATAACACTAGAATGCACATAAGAGTTCATGTGTGGTTTTCTGAAACTGTGTTATGGTTCTTTCTTACACACTTTTAATTTCAAAGAGAGGGATTAGTTTTAAGGGGCTAATATCTACCTATGGGTGTGCCATCATCATCGTAGTCCTCCTCAAGATGTAAGTAGGTTAGGTAGCACATTCATGGGTGGAAATAAACACAAAACAAGGCAGAAAGATGGTGCTTACAGCTATGGGTGTCCACATTTTAGCACTGTAGGATCAGATTCACCACTAGAACTGTGCTGGCCTGTGAAAGTAAGGAGATTTCTCGGTACCAGATGATCATCATGAACAGAAGAAGCAGCACTATCACCTGCAATCTAACACAGCACAGACAGAGCACAAACTCTTATGGAGATTCTATTATAATCTTTCCAGATGATGGGCTGGGAAATTGCTATCTCATCAGCAATTCTGGAGAAAGTGTAACAGAGATGGAATTTAAAGCAGACAATTTGGTTCTGTCCCAAAACACAGAATTGCTGATAGGAAACAATAACAGTTACTAAAAAATGCTACTTGAATGAGAACAATAACATTTCCTCTGCAGGAAATTGTCTTAGGAGTGGAAAATACCTAAGTAGTAAATGACAAAACTCAAAAGCGCGTAAAAATGTTGTTTCTGACAGGGAAACATTCCATAATCAAGACACACGGCATTCTTATAGTTGCTAATGAACCAGTGTATTGTGTGCACACCTAATGAAGGTGCAGACCTGAATTTGTTCTTTTTGAAATAAAACTTATAAAATGAGCTCTATAGTCTTTGTTTCTATTTGCCCTTTTCTTGATTCCTTCTTCAAAATATTTTACTTTTTTCTCTGGAGTCATAACACTTTCACATCCAGAATAGATACTGCTACTCCCAAATATGATTAATTAATTCTGTCACTTAAACAATAACTGCAACATTCAGAAAAAGCAAGATATCCTGCTTCTCCCATTTAACTGTTCCTGTCCCTAAAACCACTTAAAACCTGAGAGTCACACTCTTTCCCTCCCCCAGAAATATGATGATTAAATAATAATAGTCGTGCTTTAGGGTTTTCTTTTTATTTACCTTCTGGTTCCTTGGACTCACTTCACACAAGAAGCCTTTTTTCTCCATATCCACAAAAGTAAAAAACTTCACTTAAAATTTAAAAATAGATTTACCATTAGATCCTGATTCCAGGAGCTGTGACTGTGAGAACTATTTTGAAGATGTGAAATTCCATGAAAACCACAAGACTGGGCAACACTGCAATTCCTCCATGAGGATGCTTTTGTTTTATGGGTAGTTTCCTCACTACCATAGCGTGTGGAACAGGGAATGGCAGAGAAAGCCTTTCTCTTCTCATGGCTGGGTAAGCGTAAAAGGTGCCAGGTAGATCTGAGTCCTTGCCCTCTCATTCCTGCATTCACGGATGACAAGAATTGTTCCCAGGGTACCTCTTGCCCAAAGGTGGTGAAGGTGAAGAATTCAGGGAGATGGAAGGGGCAGTGATGTTTTAAAATGTGAGGGGAAATGAATCTCAGGTTTCTTGTCCCTGGAGGAGAGAGGCAAGAGGAGAGGGGCAATCTAAGGTGAATACCCTCCACCTTGACCACCCCAGGGACTAGCAAAGGTCCCACAGCAGCCTTGTGCTTCAGAGTTACACAGCAGCTCTCAGACATGGTCTAGTACCAGCTGGAGAAGAGCCTCTTCTGCTGGCAGCTCATGAGGTCCAGCAGGCTCTTTCATTAAGAATGCTGTTTTAAAGCCTATGTCTAAAAAAGGGACTCAGGAATATCTTTTTTTTCTCTCTTCTTTTGAAAGAAAGAGAAGTCCAATTCATTTTCCATGGCATATTGCTAAAAAGGAAGAATATCCATAAAAAGTATTACCTAACATTTGTTTGCATTTTGAAATAAAGCAGCTAAGCTGCGAGCATAATTTTTGGATTTTCTTTTCTTTAGCAATACCTTAGCTCAATTGACCAGTACCAATGCTGTATTGTAGAGGTGGATATATTGTGTAATAAGTGAAACTATAGAGCTTCACTTACACTTTTCCTATTTCCTGCTAGACTAAATTATCTCATGGTCTTATTTGTGTTCAAGGGTAAAGTTGAACTTCTCAGTGAGACAGGACAGGTTGCATGTTCTTCATAACTATTTAAATTATTTTTGGCTGGAAACTTCAATTATGCACTATAACTTCAACAACTATACAGAAATATTCTCTAGTTTAATTTTGCCTGCCAATAGTCCAGATGTTTATACTTAAACACCATTTAACAGAGTTTTTTCCCCATAATATTATAATTAGGCACATTCTTGAATTCCTTTTTATCACTGTGGTATGTGTGAGAAAAAGGTAAAATAGTGTAAGTGTTTTTGATGGCACTGTAACTTTCTAGTGACACTGCAGGGAATACAACAACTACAGAAAGATATAAAACCAGAAACTAAAAAAAGTTATCTGGTACCCTAATCTCTGTCTAGATTGCAGACTAGTGAATTTGAAAATGAAGAATAAATTCATCTAAATGAATGGTTTCAGAACATTATAATTTTTTGTGAATTTGAGGAAGCTTTTGCCCTTTCAGAATGGGAAGTGGAATGTGTCAGAAGAAAAGCATGAGAAGATATTTTCTGTTTGGACTCCTTGTAAAAGAATAATTTATATTTATTTTTATTTCAAAATAATATCTAGTTTTAAAGTCAAGTACTTTAATATCATGTTTTAAGGACTTACATGATCATGAACTGAAACAGTTGGTGGTTCTAGTTAACGGCTTCCATTTACATATGAGCTTTTCCAAACTATTTTCTAAAAAATTAAAATTACATGGAGATGGGTGGAATTTGACCAATAAGTCAAAAAAGCCTGTTGCTTTCTCACATCTATTCATAAGTCAATAAAAGTGTTCCCAGTGGTTTTTTTTTAATATAATTTCTATGTAAATTTGTTTATGCACTGTTCTAGGGGTTAAAGACATGAGGGTAGGCTACTTGCTCAAGGATCTGTGATCTGGTCCCAGCTGGGTGGAAAGTAGGGTGGGGCTGGTTTTGCTCCACACCTGGCCCCCATTATAAGGTTCATCTTTTGCCAGACTTCTATAAAGATTCAAAGATTCGGTCATTCCCAGTTTAACTTCTTATACTGTTCCATCTTCAGTAATTTTTAATTAAATTTTTAATTTGTTAAAATTAAGTGACAATACAGTGAATTTCCCAATAACAAAATTACTTAAGGTGAGGTCATACAGTAAAGGAAATCACATCAACATTTTATTTGCCTTTGTACCCTGGGGACTGGAGACAGCTGCAGGATCTCAAATGGTTTTGACTTTCAAGGAATTGACAACTGCCCTTGATGTACTAAAAAGCAGGGGAGCAGGTGGCAATGCAATTGCCTTGGATGGTTTTACAAGGCATGCTTGTGTGACTGGTTCACGATCCTAATTCTCCAGGTCAGCATCAAGGAGGAAAAGTGGCTTCTCTCCATCGCCGCCAGGCTGTCATCACATTATAGCCTAAGTGGTGGAAGGAGGTCAACAGCTAATAAATCTTGTGAGTAGACTCACCACTTTCAGATTGCAATCCCTTTAGAGATCCCTGCTGTCTTTTTCCCTTTTCTTATTTTACCCGAGTGAACCTTCACATCCTCAGAAGCATTTAGCTTTTCCTGGCCTCTGACAAATCAAAAATACTAAACTTTGGATTGGGAGTTTCTACTGCTGTCTTTCAAAGAACCAGATCAAGTATGTTGCCAGATTTTGATTTTTCATAGGAGCTCTGAGATAAAGGTTCAGCTTAAAGACAGAGCTGTGCTATTACATGAACTTTCTGAAGGGCATTTTTCCTCTGTATCTTTGATTAAATTATTGAAATGTTATTACATTAAAAAAAAAGATGTCATTTAGCTGTCTTTGGGCTTTAGAGCTACTTGTAAAAGAGCTGTATTACAGACTATGTTATTGTATTGATGCATATTTTCATTTTATCAGATTCCCCAATAACTCTGCTGAGACAGCAGAAAAGCAGCCTGTGACCATCACTTTATCCATTTTTCTCCTGTGCAAAAGAAATTCTGAGGCAAGTGCAAATGAGAGACTCCAATAGGATAATTAAGACAGAAGTATTTGAGAAATATGAATCCTGAGTTTTTTATGTCTTGAAGTGTTTCCTAGCAATGCTTTATCTTTACTAGTTGCTTCGGTCTCATGCTGTCTTGCTTGAGTGTTGCAGTTTCACTTTGTTATTTGTACTGCAAAGGCAGTATGAGGCCATTTCCTGCTCCAGAGCACAGCAGAGACCCTGGGACAGCTGGACTGAGTGGTGACAGCACAAGGAACCACTGTTTTTCTCTGTAATGCTTGTAACTAAGTGACAGTCACATAATATAGGTACAGTATTGCTGCCTTTCAGAGGCTGGTGATGATAGGACAGGACATTTGTGTTTCTGACACAGAGATAGAGATATCTGAGTGGCTGGAGACAAGATTGTTTCATTGGCTAAGGCAATATCTTGGGCTACTACAAACACTGTGGGCTGACTTAAGAAGCTAAGGTCATTACAGAAAATAAATATATTGAATGTATATTATTCCTTTTCGTTTTCTAAATCCCATACTTTCCTATATTTCTTATTATTCTTGGAGCACAGAGCCTTTATTATTTGTTGTAACTTGAAAATTGGTAAGGTTATACTTGCTTTCTGATTAAACATGCTTCTTAGCCAAAAATGAAAATGCCTCAGACCCAACTTTTGATGGTCTCAGGCAGCAGCTGTAGTTGGCATGAGGCAGACTGTGGGCAGAGAGGAGAGGAGAGCACAGTGTCTGTGCCACTGATCAGCCCAGGTCAGCCCAACTGTGGAAACATTGCATTTCACTTGATGGCAGATTAACAAAGGCAGTGCAGTAGCTCTAGTAGTTTGATGTTGTGTCTACAAAAATAAAAAAAGCAGGTGAAAATTAACAATTATTCCATTTACTACTCTAATGGAAGCAACAAAACTCTTCTCCATCCAATGTCACATACCTTTTGGCCCATTTCTTAAAAGTACATAATCATTGCAAAGCATTTAAGCCCAATTCTTCTATAATATTTTTGAGGCTTTTTTTTTATCATAGAAAAAAACATCTGTGTCTGTGAGGCCCAGTCAAAGATCTCCCACCAAGACTCTTGGAGCTGACCCCATTAGTGTTTTCATTTATGTATTAAAAGAAATAGCTTTCAGAACACTCACAGAATTTCAGCTGTTGAAAGGATTGAAATGAGTCAAGTCTCCATGTTCTGAAAGTCAGAGTCTGCACTGATTCTGTGCTCCTGTCATCCTGGCAGAACAGTGTCTGGGCAAGCTGGTCACGGCTGCTCAAGAAGTGAGATTTAGCTGTCTCAAGGGTAACCTCCCTCTTAGCAGACTAGTCCAGCATCAGCTGATAGAAAGGAGATTAGCTGATCAAAACAATAACATGTGAAAGTAAAGGCATCTTTTGGAGGAATAAATGTTTCTCATCCCATTTCAGCATTTGCTTGGGAAGTACAAATTGCTGCAAGAAATCTTAAGCAGTATCAGCTACAGTATGGGAGGTTGTGAGGTTGTGTGGCTCTTTTCTGTGAATCCTCTTTTCCCCAGTTAAACTTTCAGGAGGCAGAAACTTCCCAGGCTGCTTTGTCGTTGCTATCTGACCCATTAACACAGGACTGGGGAGGATGCAAACAGCAATAATGAAGGGTCCCAGGGATGCCTTCATCCCCTCATCCTGTGGCCATCAGCTGAAAAGCTGAAAAGTGGTAAATCTAGGAGGCAGAGAAGCTGCTTTGTCTAGAGTTTGGCAGAGGAGGCACGAAGAACATCAGAGGGACATGGAGAGGGAGGGGCAGAGTATAATCAGTGGCATTTCACTGCATGAGTTATGAAAGATAGTCTTTCAAACTAATTATGCTATATCTGAAGACCAGTGGGACTTGCTGGTGTTCTTGGAGATCAGTTCACCTCTCCTTTTTTCCCAGGCTTTTTTCAAAACACCCCTTGTTGAGAGTTACAGGGTTATTGTAACTTCCTGTTGCAACAAATCTCAAGTGGGTGCTGCAAGGTCAAGGCAGAAGAGTCCCTAGAGAGGCAGATGTAGGGGAGGAGAAGAGAGGACAGAAGAAGACCAGAGTGAACAGTCTCTAACTTAACATATGCCTTGACATTTCAAATTCCATCAGTCTGTCTGTACGCAAGGTAGTGAAGTTTTATAGGTGTGCAGTGACCATTTGGTGGGTGATAGATTACTACAATATTACCAATTCCCTTGCTGAAAAGCCATATGGGGAAAACAGAAGTGTTTTTGTTTTCCAGGTATACATTCTCTTTCTTATGTTGTTCTTTAATGGAACTTAAAATTAAATATTAAGAAATTTTATGCTAACCCTGTCTTTATATTCTGTACAGCCTGTATAATTCCTTGCTAAAATTTTTGACAAATTCACTGCTGGTTTATAAACACCAAACTCCTGGATGAAATCCGCCTTAGCTTGGAGAAGTTGGTGAAAGAAACGAAGGCTGTAACTTCAGAAGCTGTAGACAGAACACAGTGCAAAGACTGCCTTGGGATATTGCAGAAGAAGAACAAGCAATGACAACAGCAATTGTCAATACTACCAGCCTCAGGGACTCCAAAATGAGTGTGTCTGCTGCTTAAGTAGGATTGTCATTGCCTAGGACAAGGATTAGCTGAGTTCTCTAGAGACAGAAAGACTGACTTCAGATGTTTCCAACCAGTTTGGCTGTTCCAGGCCCTGTGTTCATCTCAGCTCCATTGCTTTCAGCATTCCCAGTCCGCAGCAGTACTGTAGCTCTTCCCTGATTCCATAAGTCTGTGTATGTGTGATGCTGGCATAAGTGCTTGTTTGAATCTCAAGTCAGGTGTGTCAGAATATACCTGGTGTACCTCTGATTCATGAGCATAACCCCAGATAAAGAGCTGAATGCACAAATGATCTCCTTACTTGCATTACATGTAGGCATAGGTGGATGACAGGTAACACTGCAATGTATGAATATGAGAGTCTCAGAAACTATCCTGGTGCTCTTGGATAGTCTGATTTTGTTACTTGGAGCTATATATCACCAAATACTTAGAATTCTTAAAAAAATGTGCCAATGACAACTGACTGCAGAGGCAACTGAAATCATCCTCAGTACCCTTTCTATCCTGCTTCATGCTTTATAAAATACTCCCATGGCATGGTTCAGACCCTGAAGGGATGTGATGGATATGACAAGTAACTCCTTGTGAACAACAGTTCAGGTAGAGTCGAGAGCTCTGAATCTATTGCCTTTCAGGGTCGCTGAGCTGCAAGTTGTATGGAAAACACCTTGTTCATCGTACCTCTGGAATTATAATAGGAATTATACAGAGGTGGAAAAGTTATATACAAATCAAACAGATAGAGTGTCTAATTATTAAGGCTCTTGCTGAACAGAAAAAGAAAAGAACGTCAGAGATTGGAAGTTCTTTTTACTACTAAGAGCATATGGTTCTTTGAATCACTGCTGGCAGAGGCAGCATTAGAAAACCTGTAGATAGAAAGAAGAACAAAAAATACAAACAAAAAAGGAAGAGTCTCTATTTTCTTTGATTACGTGCTTCATCGTCCATAGAGGACACAGCACTGTCTCCAGAACCATCAGCCTTAATTCCCATCCCATGCATCAGGATAAGGAAGAGTCATTCAAAAGTGAGCAGGGGAAAATGATAATCAGAGTCTATCTTTACCCATGAACAGGGCATGGTTTATCACCAGGGATCACTGGTGCCTTTATAAGGGGTGTCATTCTCTGCACAGTCACTAATAGAGTGCATTTACTGGGCTGAAGCAGTGCTTACTTAACACATGCCATCAATACTGTTCAGGTAGCAGAGCAAGGCTCCAGCAGCTGTTCTGTATTTTTCTGCCAGACTCATAGCACCAAAAAGGTAGCTGGCCATCTCCACTCTTATGTTGTGAAAGGATGTCTCATCTTTTTAATTGATTAAGTTTCAGTTTGCCATGCTTAATTTTAGGCAACTAAATGACATGCCTAATAGTCTCCATATAATTGGAGTCTCTGGGTCACTTTCTGGGGTGCCTCAAAACTGAATGACCTCTGTTAATATCTATCCTGCCCTAGTGATGACAGAAGAGTAGTGTGAATATGGTCTCAATGAAAACACTTTATTTTAGATCCCTTACGGCAAAATTCCTGCTCTGTTCTGCTTTGGGACACCACCCTGTCAAAAGCTTCTCTGATATCCTACTCCCGCTCTTGCTTTCTTACTCTTAAAAGAGCAGTTCCTCTGTCTGAAGTCCTGTGCTCTCAAGGATAGTAGAAAAGTTACAATTCACTTTGAAGTTAAGAAAGATGTATTCTCCATTCAAAGTCAAAACAATCTTTGATCACAATTATTATTATGGTCATTCAGAAAATCTCTGCTACAGCTAAATTTTGACACATCACACAAGAAAGTTTACAGCCTGTGCTTTTCTTGTTCTCAAGGAAAGGTGCTGAACCCAAGGAACTGTTTCAGCAAGTCAGCTGTAACACAGTAAGCATCTCAACTTAGTTAAAGAAACCTCACAGGCCAACAACACAGGCAATCTTTTGCAAGTATTTTTTTATACAGCATTATGTACAACACAAGAAAAAAATCTTCATTGGACTGGGTTTTTTTCTTCTAGTGTGACATATTTTCATTTGAAAAGAATTAAAATATTCCCATTGCAATATTCTGAGAGCAGTCAATGCAATTAATGTTGTAGCTATGCCTCCAAACAGGGAAGAAAATACTTATTTTATAGAACAGCGGGAATATATATTGTGAGCAAGGTAAAATTATATCAGTAGATTTTGGGGGGAATTCAATACTAATCCCATCTGGACTTGATGCTTTACTGAAATGAGATCATCAATTACTGTCTGTGTTTCCTCATGAGGTAATGTTTTATTTAAATTGTTTCTGATTTCTTCTGACAGTTTAGACAAATGTAATTTTCATAAAAAGGACTTTAACCGCTTTCAGCTTTTTCCTCAGTATATAATTTCTAATAGAATTTTTGAGGCATTCTCTAGTCTTTATTGATGATTCTCTATTTTTATCTCTCTTTCATGTGGATGAATGCATAATATGGTATCTCAAACCTTTACTTTGTTGAGCTGTGATTAAACTTAGTATTAACCACCTAGATTGTAACAAATTCAGGAAGTCTTTTTAGATACTTCTATACATCTGTGCATTTATCTCTGCCCAAATCTCTCCTTCACTACTCTGCCAAGGAAAACAAATTACTGCTTGTTTTCCCAATTTAGAAGTAAAGGATAGCTCTATCAGTTATCATCACCAAACTCCTCAAAGCTTGGCTTGCTTGCAAAGTAAATTGAACGTCCCCTTGGAGTCACTTTCTCTGATACCCAGCCTTGGCTAGTGCTCACAAGCCCTGAAATGCCTTCCAAAGAGCAAAGATTTCTGTGCTGGAAATAAGAAAAATCATCATCATCATGAATCATCATCACCATCAGTCATCATCACCATCATCATCACAAAATTGGTTTTCTAATGAGAAAAAGTGGTTGGAATGCAGGAATTTCTATGCTGAAAGCCACATAAAGGAAGATCCAGGATGAGTAAGGTTAACATTGTTTTCCTTTTGGCACCAAAATATCACTTCAACAGCAAATTTTATCACAGCATGAGAATAAGAAACCTTATAGTGAATGGAAGAAACTGCCTTCCAATAGCTTATGTTCCACTAAAGTCCAGAATTCAGGACTACTAAAGTCATGTTTATCATGCACTTTGGTACACAGCTGAAACCACTATCCCAATATTCTGCACCATAGTTGAATAAAACTTCAATGGAGAGGACTCTGGAATGACAGGAACTAAGGAAAAATTATAGAATTATATGAATAAAAAACCTGGTATCATCTATGAACTTATCTCCTGATACAGAAAAAAAGAAGTCAAGTACAAAAAAAAGCAACGTGGACTGGTGATACAGATAATCTCTTTGTGATCAAATTGATTCTGGTACCCATTGAATCTTTTAGTTAGACAATGAAAGTCACTTCATGAAACTTCAAGACCCCGATTTGCAGTGGGACAGGCATTGATCTTTAACAATTTTCTTAGCTGCTAGCTGGAACAAGGGCTGCAATATACTCTCATGACATGCCCTCTACAATTCTTAAAATTTGCTGACCTTTCCATACTTCTGTATCGCTTTTTGTGTACTCAAAAACTCCCTTTCACAAAAAAGCCTTGGTGTTGCAGTTGGTCTTCTGATCCACTTCTCCTGATCTGCGTATATAGAAAAAGTCAGGAACAAAAACTACACCAATCAATTCTTCTCAGCCTAGGAGAAAAATGGAAACACAAATTACTATCTATGAAATTTCTAGGAAGAGACCAGTGTCAGTTTTTTAACCATTTCAGTTTTTCTAGACTTGGCAGCTCTGTAACTGTAGGAGAGAAATACTTGGTAAAGAAGCAGAATACATATTGATTTTTACCTACTACTGTCTGTCCATCACTCATTCGTACAGCTACCAAATTACCAATCAGTACTCTGCATCCTGGCTTGCCTCATGAGTTCTCCACCAGACACCCTAGGGATAGATTTTATTTGCTGATGCCTGAATAAACTAAAGACCTTTATTGTCATTTTTGAGGCTTGAAGGAGATTGTTTAGAGGACCCTCAGACTAATGATGTTGCTGCCAGGAGAGCTCCAGGTCTCAAAAGTCAATTCTATCACAAATGAGATATTTTTCAGCAGCAAGGTTCTTGGAGGAGGTGATGAAGAAAGCAGATGGATATAAACCTTGTGGAAGCATAAAGGGGAGAAATGTTTGGCATCTGGCACCAAGGGCTGGCCAGGATAGAGTGCTGGTGTGGGTAGCCAAGCACGGAGCCCTCTGAAGCTGACATGTGAGCGGAGCTGGATCTGGGCAGATCACAAGGACTTCCAGGACAGGCCTTGCAGGTATCACAAAAGTGTTCAGAGCACTGTTATGTTGAACCAGTACAACTCTGTATATGTTTTGCTCAGGAGGTCAAATCAGTATAAAGCACCAGGTCTTAGAATTTTGTTCCAGACCTGTTTAACTCTATCAAATGATAATGGAGATAGCTGTTATTAAACATGATGGCTACTGCAATAATGCTGCCTTTACCCCCACCTCCCCCCTTCCACTCTGAAAGATTGGAAAAGTTCCATTCAGCAGGTCACAGGAGAGGTTAGGAAATGAGAAATGAAGTGAGCATTAAGGACTGATCCCCTAAAAGCCATTGCCATATCTAAGAGGAGATGGTTCCTGGTTTAGGGATCTTCTGCACGTTCTACTTTTGTTTCCTAATTTGGACTTAATTGTAACCAGTATCAAAATTGATTTTTTTAGTGACAAATTGAATTACAGTGTAACAAATCTCTGTCACTGAAACTGTCTTGCTCTCTTCTTACTCTCTTGTTTTGTTAACATTTTGTTGGTGAAGTACACATGCAAAGATTTACAAACACAGTAAGCACATTTAAAGACTCACAGATGTCAGAAAACATTGAAACTAGTTCCCGTGCTGGCTCAGCAAACCAGATATGTTTAAATACCCACAGATGTCAGTGTGTTACAACAAGTCCTCATGCTATATCAGTATAAAAGAGTTGCTTTGAAGTGAATGTTTCCATATAATTAGTGCTTCTGTCATGCTTCCAATAACTCCTCAAGCAGGAAAGCCAGCATGCATAAGCTCCTCTTATAAATCCACTACTGCCTTCTCTCTTAACTTGTGCACTATGAATGTATATCCTTCTCAGATATGTTTGGACCAAAATTGATATTGACTTATTAAGGAAAGTTTCTAAATTAACTCCAAACATTCTTCCAACGATAACTGTCATTACTGATATATGCTATTCATCTAGTGAATTTATTCATTTGCCAGTAGAGCCACTTACCTCAGGGGCTTGAGGAGAATCCAATTATTAATAATGCCCAACTAGTTAATTCAGATGTGGTTTTAACAAGCTAAAATTAAGGTGACACAAAAATACACAGATTTACATAAAATGGGTTTGTGAATGTCGAGATAGTTGTGGGAGCACATAGCCAGCATAGACAAAAGAGGAAATTCAATGTCTTTCAGCACATGGATATCTGAATGGAGCCATCAAGAAATCATGAGTGAATTTATGGTGTATCTGGACAGGGAGGGCAAAGACACAAGAAGAGCACTAGATGTTAATTGGAAGTTAAATTAATCACACCTTTTATCCCTGGAGGTATTTAAAAGATGCAAAGACATGGCCCTTAGGGACACAGTTCAGTGATGGATTTGACAGTCCTGGATTACCAGCTGGACTTGATGATATTTAAAGTCTTTTGCAACCTAAATTATACTGATTTTATGAAATGTACATAGGCATGTTGTTTAGCTTTTCTGTAATATAAATAAAACAAATAGATTATAAGATTGATGTTTTGCAAATTAATTTCAAAATATTAAAAAATTATTTTCATTTGAGGATTATCAACATCTTGAATGAACAAATCAAACCAATATATTCTACTACCAAGCAGAGCTTCAGTGGTTTCCTAATGAATATGTAATGTCTATATTAACATTTTTATTAGGCATAAGTCATCATTTTTTCATATCCATAAACACAGTGGACCATGCATGAAATTACTGCTTTTCAAGAGAGTGAGTTGTGTTTCCTGTTGTAAAGACTTGTAAACTATTGCTAAACTGCTGTGTGGTTTCTACTAACAGGGTTATTTGGGATAGCTTTTCTATTCTGTTGCTCAGGAAACAATGTGGCATTGATAGAATCACAATTTTTTATAATTCATGCATTTAACTAACAAAATTACACTAATAGTGTAATCTAGCCTGGAGGAACTATGATGCTCACTGTTCAACAGTTTGCTTCCTTCTTAAGAAATCTGAAAAAAATTGGAATATTGTCTCTTCCACAATATGTGAAGCTTAAAATTTCTTCCTGAGACTTTGAACACTTTATAGAGAAGTTTGTCAGAATGAAACTGATATATTTGTTTAGTTTTAATAAAATCTTATTACTAATTCTGTGTGATTCATGTGCTGAAAATAAATTTACTGCATTTGAATGAGTCAAAAGAAGAAAGTATTTGTTTTGATTTGATATGAACAGCTTGGTTGCAGGTTGTCTTCTATGATAGGCTGGAGTCCAAAGTTAGGCTAAATATTACTTCTGAGTTAAGTATTTTCATTTACTCAGGATTCAACAAAACCCCCATAAACAGGGGCAGTAATTTAGCAAGGTAGGTTTTCATCTGAAACACAGATAATACGCTCTAGGAGACTGACCATGATTGTTGAAGGTGAGCTAAAGAAATCTGAAAAATATCTGTGTAAATCTGAAAAATATCTGTGTAAAAGGATACACCCACAAACTAAACCTGCAAAACCACACTTTACTATCAGTATTGACTGAAAAGTAGCATTTTTTATTATGCTGTGCCTGTAATGATAGATTACAATACTTAATTTCCAAGGATGGTGAATTGTGCCTATGAAGACCCATCAGTATATTTTCCTCTACTTGGCCTTAGACAGGTACCTATTAGCTTATTTGGGCTTCCTTGTGAGTCACCTGATTGCTCAGGAATGATGTACAGAAAAGCAGTTCAAGAAATTATAGATTTTGGCAGAAAGTAAAAAAATCCAGCAAAAAAAAAGTCAAACGTTTTTGACTGGATGTTATCCTTGTAAATGCCCTATGTAACATGCAGGCATTGTGGTGTTCTGAATGAGCCAGAGACAGGCTCCTGATGTGTAAGTAATCAGCCAATATCCACTGTCAGAGAGCATTGCATTTCACAAGTGGGAAAGACTCCCAAACCAAAATAATGAGAAAACATGAAGGGGTAAGAAGTAAATTCAAAATCAAAGAGGATCCCTGGAAAACCAAATATTTGCTTGAATATTTTGCCAATTTTTTTTCTTTAAAACACAATTTTTTCATGATCATAAACACATATGACTGAGAAATAGCTGTTAACTAGAACATGAAATGGCTCTCATAATGAGGGTGTTGTCCAACTCCTTAGATTATATCACCACACTAATTACATAATGCTTAAGTCTGGCTGATGAAACCCATAGAATACAGTGGCAATCATGGCAAATCTCAGTTTTGGAATTATAATAAAAAACTTGAAAAGCCCTAACCATTTTTACATGCTTTTATTTTTAAGGATGCTGGTGCTAAGGCCACCAGTGTTCACTATTTCTACAATGTAATAAAACAGGCCTTCTAGGTGTTGAAAAATATTTAGGATATCAATTATTAATCTCTTAAACAGTGAAGTAACATGGTCATGACAGCTTTTTTTTTTTTTTTTTTTTTTTTTTTTTTTTTTTTTTTCCCTACTGTGGCCAAAGTAAAATTGTGTGATCTTATCTATATTTTGTACAGGTTTTTGACGTGTAGTTCCCAGGACTCTGTACAAACATAGATTGCATGACAAGATTATTTAGCTAGAGTGTTATACTGTTATACTGCACTCCCCAAGCATTTGTAATATTTTAATATGTTTATTTTATTGTGTTTTGTTTGGTTAGTGCATTTTAGATTGTTAATTTTTATTTTTGCAGCTTTGTGTGTGTGTATTTGTGTTTGCAGTTATTTCCTGGTTTTAGTAACGTTAAAATAGATTCTTTTTCTTACAACATTTTTGGTGGAAGGGTCAAAAGAAGTACTTTTACCAATTTTGAAAAGTCTCCCATCAAAGATCCATAAGCAACCAAGTGGGTTTGGAGCTACATACTGACAGCTCAGGGTGCAAGCCATCTGAAAAGGTTGTCTGAAATCCCTCCAGCCAGAAAAAACTGACATAGGTTAACAAAGTGTGCATAGCAGTTATGATTTAAGTCTTTCCCCAAGAGGCATGACTGATTTTTTTGAAAGTTCTAATAAAATGCACAATGCTTGGTTTGCCTACCTTTATTCCACTGACGATAGTGCTGTTCTCCAGAGTAATAGCTTGTGAGCACATTGGTAAGCACAGTAAGTATCCATAATTGTCAGATCACTTCATGCCATCAGCAGGCACTGAAGGTAATTAATATTTAATCATTCATTAGGAACACACAGAGCCAAAAAAGACTTGTTTTAAAAGTATTGGCACAAAGCTTATGGAAAGCTGCGTGGCTCTATGGAAAACAGCTTACAAATCTAGTAAAGACATTGCAGGGGTGCCATTATAGAATATTTTATATCTTTATTTGTGCACATCCTGTTAGGAGCATCTAGTCTGCAGCACAATAAGCAATCACACTAATAAAACCTAAGATCTATGTGACTGATTATGTAGCATATCCCAGAAAGGAAACAAACCTCAATTTAAAGCTTGTACTGGCTGCTACCAGAATTTATCTTTTACTGTTTAAGTTTACAGTTTCAGTCTTTATAAACTGGTGTCTGGGATGTAATACACTTATAACTTCCCATTTTTACACACCAGAAGCCAAGTCCATTCAAAACACAATAAACAGAGATCTGCACATCTTGGTGGGCTGCCAGCATTGCTGCAAATAAGAACATGGAATGGTAGGTTTTCCCCAAACATACAATCCCTTTGGTGATATTTCTAGTGTCCTTGCAGAAGATCTCTGATGCTGGAAGCCCACTGAGAGCATTATGAAAAATTTCCCACAACCCACACACCTGAGACTGGCAGGGCGCATATGTGAAAAGTGCATCAGTCATGATACGTTTTGCCATGACATGGAATTGTCATGGCAAAAGAGTATGATTCCAAGCATGGACTGCCTCTGTGACCGTGTCTTTAGGAAGGGAGCATGCAGTAAGATTCTGACCTGGACCAGAGATGTGGACTGCATCTGTGTTCCTTACTTATGTCCCTGTAGAATGGAAATGCAAGCTCATTTACACAACAGTCCACACACACATGCTTACTTTGAAAACAGAGCCATTGACTACGCCAATTCCATATTTCTATCATATTTGTATTTTGAGACTGGCTTGACCTTTACTCTGTAATTGTCAATGATATTATATTTGGCTTCTCAGTGTTAGGAGCCCAGTGCAGAACTGTACCTTTTTGCTTTACTATCAGCATTGTGGTAAATCAACACTGACACTTAAAGGGCATAGGGATGCATGTGTGTGGGAGGTCAGATTCATAATTTTTTCAGAGTGATTTTCCAGTTTGGGAAAAGTCATACTTGGTATTAATTTTCTCAAGTGAAGAATAGATTAAAATTTGGGTTCAAAATTATTTGGGTTCCTAAAACGAGAGCAGTGGTAAGTGATGGAATTTCCGTATGGTGACTGTGTGATTACAGGTGATAAAGCACTTGTCAGCTGAAATGTTACTGTCATTGCTGTTAAGAACATCTCCATGAACACTGTTTATCATGCCATGTATTGCCTAGAGAATGGACCCAGTCTAAGTCTGTGCATCCATTATACTTAGTCCCAAGGCAAGTGAAATTTGAAGCCTAACACCTATTTCAGGAGCGCACGAATCACCTAAGAGTTCACGCATGACTGTGTTCCCACTGCAAGATCTCTGTCTCATTAAATGTAAGGTGTAACAGGGTTTGAACTTTGCAGAATGGGCAAATCAGTCAGAGAATACCCTGATGTTTCCCTTTTGCTTTTATTTCAATGTAACTAATATTTAAAGTCAGTTTTCATGACACAAATTGTGTTCAGGAGTTTGACATCATAGTCAGTACAATACAGAACCCTGATAAGAGAGCTGACTCTCTACCTTAGTGTGCTGCTCTTGTGGGGAGAAGAGGGTGTCACAGCAGGAAGTAATCTCAGCCTTTTTTAAAATCTTGCATTTTCTGAAGCTGTAAAATTTCAAACAACTTGTTCTCTTCTTCTACTGAGTCTTCTCTGGCTTTTGTCTGTGAGTTTATAGAGCTCGTCACTTTTGCCCACTAACTGCTTTCAGGCATCATGCAGTTGCACAGCCTTAAAGGTTACCTGAACCACTCTCCCTTTGCACCTGGATGGCTCCTAATTTCTTTTCATCTATTTGTGTATTAAAATTGAAACTGATTTACCACTTCCTTCTCAGAAATATTGCATTCCTGTGGTCATCAAAAGCTGGTTCCCACTTGCACCTTTTTACTTTCTCAGATAGCCCAGGTCCATTCTGTGATGTAAATGAAGTTGATTACTAAATGAATAGCAAGCAGTTATTTAGCTACATGATTCTCACTAAGATCCTCCACCTGGAGCTGGAAAACAGTATACACTGGAGCTTATGTAGGGGTCCAGTTGTGAGGGGTAGTCATCGTGCAAGAAAACTAACTGCAGAATCTGAACCACAGCCAAACTTGCTTAGAAAAACAGAAAATTTTGAAGGCATGAAGAGAAAAGGAGCAGGGCAGAATAGGTGTATTTCTGTTAGAAAAATATTCACATAAAAAGGCTCTGAAATGACTTTAATTCATATAAGTGTTGCATATGTTACTCAAACTTGTAGGCTTTAAGGGAATAAATGCCAGCAGCTAGACACAGTACAAAGAAAATGTAATAAAATGTAAAATTACTTTTTTTACTCTGCTTAAGGTTGCTTTTAACTCCTAACCTTACTTAATATTATGGCAGCTTGTCCTGAACCATCTGTCATGTCTTTCTATTTGCTTCCATGTAGATATATTACTTTTAGATAGTAAATAGTAAGTACTGCAACATATGCAGCTGAACGTACCAATGACACTCTGCAATCAAATTTGACTTACACAGGGAGCATAAGAATGACTCTTCTGGACTGTATATGGACTAAATATGATCTACATATAGATATGGACTAAAGCACTGTTGTTTAACAGAGTCACACCTTGTTTCACAACAAAGTCAGTTACTCCTCCATCTGCACCTCACACCTTGCTAGTTTTGTGCTATTTAATCTGGCAAAGGGAGGTGGCAGTTTAGCTCCCACTGCCAGGCAATATGCTGGCCTCTAATTGTGCTGAATAGAAGTGCCAACACAGTAGTGTGCTGCAGGGCTCAGGAAGTACTCATGAACCTCTAATGAGGAGCTGAGGTTGTTAAGCATGGAAAACAGGAGGCTGAAAGCAGGCCTTATCACCCTGCACAACTATCAGAAAGGAGGGTATAGTCAGTGGGTGTCAGTCTCTTCTGCCAGGTACCAAGTGACAGGATAAGAGGAAATGTCCTTACGTTGCACCAGGGGAGATTTAGATTTAATATTAGGAAAAATTTCTTTATGGAAAGGATTATAAAGCATTGGAACAGTCTGCCCAGAGGAGATGTGAAGTTACCATCCCTGGAAATGCTCAGAAAATGTGTGGATATGGCACTAGAGGACATGGTTTAATGGTGAATGTGGTGGTGTGCTAAATTGATGGTTGGACTTGACCATCTTAAAGGTCTTTTTCAACCTTAATACTTTTACAAAAACAGCTGTAATTAGCGGTCCTTTACAGGGTTTCTCTGCCATCCTCATTGCATTCTACTTTTGTTTCTGTTAATTTTCTCTCCACAGATTCCTTTTGTTCACCAAAAATTAGCTTTTATTTCCCCCTATGTACTGAAAAAGATTATATCTCATTTATCAGTTTTGTACTATTTTCAATGGATATTTTTCCTTAGGAAAGCAAATTAATCCTCCAAAGTCTTAGCATTTATAGTCCAAAACATAGCCACTCAATCACTTACAAAATGGAAAGTTACCAGGGCTCTTCAGAGGATGATGAGTAACTAAAAGCGCTCTTCATTGGGGTCCGAAGATCGCTGGGACAGGCTACTAAAGAGCAACCACTGTGCAAAGAATTCAGGGAGTGAAAGAGGAAGCTTAAGAGAAGTCTTCCAATTTAAAACCAAGAAATATTTGCTCTTCAAAGACATTTCTTAGCAATTTTTATCACATAAGCTCCAGGATCTTAAAAAGTGCACAAAAACTTTTAACAAATAAATTCAACATGAAATGTACTAGTTATTTTTTTTTTTTATTCTCTCTTTTGTAGTCAGTATAATTGGGTAAAAAAATACTTAGCAGACCTAAAATATAGTTGAAGATCATAGAGTTCACACAATTTTCTTAAAAAAAAAATGTTGAATTATGTGTATTTTTGCAAATAATTTACACTTATGAGTGCATTTATGAAAACAAGACACTTCTACCTCATTTTCAATATTTGTCTACTTAGATCAAGAATTTGGCAAAGTTCTAGTCTAAACATTCTATTCATGTTTAGGAAAGATAACTTAGAAATAATTGTATGTATTTTTCTCTCCTGCAACACACTTTAAAAATCTTTCTATTCAAGGCTCAGAAATGTTGTCTTTAATTACTGACACCAGTATTATCTGTCCAGACACAGGGAATTTGGTGGCTAGAGATCAAGGCACATATATTTCTCCTAATTCCCTGTCAAAATATGAAAAAAAATATAAAAATCCAGTCTTGGGATCATTACTCTTATGTTGAAATATTCTAAATCCTGAGTTTAGTGATTAATGGTTGAGAAATCTGCAAACCAAAAAGCTACACTGAATGAAGCCAAAAGACATTCACTCCCAGAAGGCAATTAAAGACGGCAAGAATACTGTTAGTTTGTAAGGTAAGGTTTAACTGGTGGTGATGTCACAGAGCTGGGCAAATGGCAGAACTGCATTAATGGTCCCCAGATCCCAGATCTCAGCACTGATTAAACCTGAGTCACAGACTAATGAAGAGGCATTTATACTTTCTGTCTGTGCCATAAATAACTATACATCATTAAAGTCAGCTAATAAGGAGTCAGAAGATGTTGCCTTACCAGCACAAACACATTTTAGAGATATTTAGAGATATTTTTTTTTATTTTTTTTAAATAACACATTAAAAATCACACAGAGGAACTACTCAAGTCTGTCACCAGTGTTTCTTCTGGGAAACTATCATGCACACTGCAAAGAAGAAAGTTCTTCAAACACAGGAGTTTAGCAGAACATATGTTCTTTCAGTAAATGGCACACTTTTAAGTAGGTAGAAAACTCAACAGTAAACATGACCTTTGACTAAAAAGAACCTTTCAAGTTTAGCTGGGTTTATTTTTTTTATTTTTGGCAAATTGGCAAAGAGATGATTGCAGTGCACCCTATTGGACACATTATTCTTAGGTTATACTTAGTTATAAGCCATAGATAGCTTTTTCACTCATGGGAAAAGAGGCTGCTTTTTAAACTATTTCCACACAAGAATTAGCCTCAAAAATTCCTGAGGTTTAGAATAGGGATCTGCACTAAAAGCCCCCCACAAAGACTTCATTGCTCCACTACTGCAATATTTGCAGTGGCCGGGAACAAAATAAGTCTACCAAACTCCAGAACCTATACTTGGCTCATTGCATTCACTCCGCTTTTATCTATGTAAAATTTTGAAGCTAATACTGATTCTGGGAAAAGCTTCATTATTTATCTCAAACTATTTTAAATATATTTAAATATTCTTAATAACTTGCAGATTCAATGAAGAGGCACAACTATGGTTAAAAAACCCACCACAGTGATTAATTAATCAAGAATATAAATTTTCATTGTTTTATAAGTAGTCACTACATATTTTACACATATATATCCAAACATGAGTGCCATTAATAGAATTTTGTTTGCAGGCAAGCAATTCAAACAAAAAAGTTGACTTCCATGAATAACTGGGAATTTAATTCCATAATTCATTATTAATAGAATTTTTGCTCTACTTTTATGTAAATAAATATTATTACTATATTATATTATTTATTATATATAATATTATGGTGTGTTTATAATATAAATGGTATGTTATAAATTATATAATATTAATATTTTTATAAATATTATTCTTTATTATTCTTAAATAAATATTATATCTTTAATCTCAGAATGAAAGACTTCTAAAACACAATTGTACTTTTTTACTGTATTTTATATTTAATGCAATTTTTCCTAATTTAGTACTCCTAAGCAAATATCCTTGAAAGAGCCAACCTGAACTTGTTGATATAGCAAAGAAATGTACGATCATTACTTTTAGGCAGAGGCTTATTCCTGAGCAGTTTTTCCGTGAAGAATAGACCAAAACCACTGAGACTGTATCTGTCAGTCGTTGTAACTCTTGGAGCAGACAGGGGCAGAGGAATGAGAGTTTCCCCTGATGAAGCTGTTTGTAAAATAGAGGTGAGGGTGAGACTGATTATTGAGGTGGTCACTGGAGAAATCAGAAGTGTGTAATTTATGGAGAATTTTATGAGCATAAACCACAAATTGGTCAGGACAGAGAAGAGTCCCTGACATAAAATATAGCTTGAGGAGTAGCAGACACACAGTACCTTGCCTGGCTGACTTGCACACATCTAGACTGCATCCTGGTATCAGATCAGGAGCAGGGACAGAACAATTACACTCTTAATGTGATTCGTGCCCATCAGCCACTTTGAATAAGTTGGTTCCATCAAACTAAGTACTGCACCAGAAGTATTTATCTCCACAAGCAGTATGGTGCTCCTCATGTGGCCAGCCTTCTCATACCCCAGGAACAAGTCTCCATGGAGCATCCACAAACCTGTCAGACAAGAAAGGAATATCTGCCTGCTAAGGACACAAATGTTTGTGTACAGAGCCTGGCCCTCCTGGGTGTCATCAGCCTTCACACTGAGCTACTCCAAGGAGAGGAGGGTTTCCAGCATTTTTTGTCATTTAATGGGTGTATATTGACATGCCAATAATGAATGCCAAGAAGGAATTCCAACACATGCACATCCTCTATAATTCAGAGCCATTTATCTTAAACTTTTACAGAGGGAACTGGTACGATTGATGAATAGGAGACCAAGTTTGCATGATACCTGACGTAAGAATTAGATGTCTACTGGGAACAATGTCTTTAAGACAGGGCAATGAAAGTCTTTAAGCTACTCCCCTAAAAAAGGCAATTGGAATTTACATCACAAGGATTTACAAAAAAGAGGAGATTATAAGGAGAAAATCAAGGATGAGGAAAGAAATTAGGAAAGGACAGTTTCTCAGAATTTGAAATAGGCTTTTAAAATAAAGTCACAATTGCTTGATGTTTTCTACTTCTAAAAAGAGAGTCATGTTTCTTTTATGCTGTAAAAAAAAGTTAGTGTTATTAATCTCCATGTTTCTTTCACACAAAATTTGGTGAGAGATTGGCAGAAGGGCTTGAGAGCTTTGATATCTGACACAGAGTTCTATTCTCTCTAGAAATTGGTCAAGAATTATTATTGTAGTTCTAATAGCTGCATTCCAGCTTCCACAGTGCTTACTTATGAAATGCTGTTGCTATCAGACCTTGGTTTAAATCATTACTAGATTGTAAAAACATGTTGGAATTGGAAAGCTGTTTTAATAGATGACTTTACTTGACCTATCAGGTAAGAGCAAAAAACTGCCAAGGCAAGATCACAGCTGTATCTAAATGAAAAAAACCTGAAATCTAGGAAGACAAGGAAACTTATTTTCGCAACACCTTCTACCTCCGTAGCAAAGCCAGTAAACAGCCCTCTGACAAATTGCCACCAAAAGTTGTAGAAAAATGCCAAATTCTTGCTTGAACAGTGTGTCAGAGAACTTTGATTAACTGAGCAATATTTTCCCTCCCACCCATATAAATTGGTTTCACGTGTGTTAAAGAGATTGGCATAGTTCCGACACCATACATAGGGATCTGTCTCAGACCAGAAGAGATCAGAAATTCTTCTCATAAGAGAGAAGAGCCAAAGGCAGCGCTATACCCCAGCACTGTGCGCTCTGTTAGTATTAGAACATATTGTCCAGTAAAGTGTCCTGTAATACATTCAAAGATCAAAGGTCCTTGACCAAAGAAATTTTTATCATTCACTGTTGTCCATAAGAATCTTTCAGGTGAGAAAATTCTACTGCCACTGGGTCAAAATTTGCCTGCAAGAACTGAGCATTGTACCTTGCATAGTATCAGTCAGCAGCTTTGTTTTATGATGAGGAAGAGCATCAGACTAACTGGAAAGGGTTGTAGTTAATAGCTGAACTGAGGCAGGCAGAATTATAAAGGCAAAATCATTAGACCCACTAAGCAAAAAAATAGCCAGGAATAATAATTCCCAATGTTAGTAGCCATTTACTGAAACACACTATTCTGGAAAACCTCTAAGATTACTGCTACTAGTTATATCACATTACCCAGCTCATTTCAATACGCACAAAGCAAGACACATATCACTTGTCACCTGTTTTTTCTTCCCCAAAAATAACAGGGAAAACAAATCTCCTGAAGGAACAGGTGGAATTGATGATACAAACCACTGTTTATGAAAAAGGGTCACATTGCAAACGAGAAGGTCACTGAAAACAATTTGAAACGTGGAACGCAATTTTATGGTTACTGAATTTATATTATTTATAAATTAGCACAGCAACCTGTTGCATCTGGGATGATATCCAAAAATAATTCAAATAGAAACAGGCCTTGTGGATGAAAGCAAAAGGAACAAAAACTAAGTATAAAGCAGCAAATGATTAAAAAGAAGGTCAAAGTATGTGTTTGTGTGTGTGTATAGCAAACAATATGCAAAGTCTTCTTGCAATTTCTCTATAAATACAAAACAGTGCATACTTCATCTATATCCATACTAAATATCCGCTAATTTCATTACAATTTTGGCAGTGTTGTTGTGTTGTACTAGAAGGGAAAAATCAATACTTTGTGCATAGCATTTTCTTATCTGTTGGGAGCAGAAGCATGTTGTTTGTGGAGCTGTAGAATCTGTTCCTGCCAGCTTAAAATGTTACATGCTGCAAACGTAGGGTTAAGCCATTTTATAAACCTGGCACTTCCCCCCTCTATTTGTGCTACAGAAGACAGATTACATTTAACAAACTTTGTTTTCATTATGCAATATTGCTGGAGCTGAGATAATGGGTTAACCTTTCTTTCAAAGTTTGTGATACAGAATGACAGCACTAAAAAAAAAATCTGCCTTTGGTAATGGTGAACCCCATGATATTCCAGGTTGGATTAAGTTCAGAAACAAGCTTTTCCTTTTGTGCTAAACCCAAAAGTTTGTAAGTACTTCACAGTCTCAGGTGATGAAGTTTGGTCAGTGCTGGATGGCACAGTGATAACAGATTATGTGTGACTTTCCTCTATGGAGCAAAAAGAGGGCCAGATGGAGTTTTCTAGAATTTCAGCCAATCTTGCCCTATTTCCAAAAAGCACCTGACAACAGCAAATCGAATTTAACACTGGTGGTGAAAGTCAGTGGGCTTATTAATTGTGACTGATGTTCAAGAAAAAATGTCTAGACAAATGCCAACACATTTAATTGAATAACACTGGCTCCTGGACCAGAAAAACAACTCTTGCTCGTGTTTTTTTTGTTTTTGTTTCAGTCTTTTTTGGAACAACAGATAACTTAAGGTTAGTGTAGATACATTAGAAGTTCAGGTATGTTAGAAGTTTTTCATTCTAGTTTCTGATCTGGATAGAAAATGAGAATTATATTAATATTTGGAGATATGCACATATTGCAGAAAATGGTAGGTAATATCAATGTTGTTTCTGCTGACTTTTGTCTTTTGTTGCTTCCCAAGACAAGATACCCATTAAGTCTGGTTGATAATTACAAGGCTGGTACAGAATAGACTGAAAAGTACATGCTTGAAAATATATTTTCTGTTTTATGGAAAAAGAAAGCTATTTTGGGTTACTCACATAAACAGTTACATTTTGACCTTGTGTTTGTGCCAGCAATCTGACCAATGACACTCACCTGTTGGTACCAATCAATGCTGTTACAGACGCAATGAATCTTTCTCTTTTCTTTTCTTTTCTTTTCTTTTCTTTTCTTTTCTTTTCTTTTCTTTTCTTTTCTTTTCTTTTCTTTTCTTTTCTTTTCTTTTCTTTTTTCCCAAACTAAAACAAACCCAAAAATGCCCAGCTGATTGTTTACAGAAGGAAGTCAGGCTTCAGTGGGATGTATCTAGAAGACAGGGAGAGCTCTAGGAGAGCCCTGGAAAACACACATATTATCAGTTAGGTATCTTGGAAAATGCCTATGCTTTTGGAGACCAACAGCTGCCATTCAAGGGTCCAACTGCCTTCTACTCACACTCTAAGAAGCTATTACATGAGACATTATATTTCAAAGACATGGGTTCCAATATCACATCCCACAAGCTCAAATTGGTTCCATAGAGCGTGCGAAAGGAAATAAAAATGAACACAAAAGTTTCCTTGCAGCCCAGCTCCCTGGGCTGTAAGCATTAGCAGAGAGATGCTAGCTGGCTGTTATCCAGCTTCTTACAGCTCTTCCTAGCTATCAGAATTTCCTGAGATGCAAGGAATCAAAAAAAAAAAAAAAAAAGAAAAGAAAAAAAAAAAAAAAAAAAAAAGGAAAAGAAAAAAAAGAATCCTCATTGTGATAAAGTGTAGGAAGACTGCTTTAACACAGCTAGAAACAAACCCCCTTCATCTTAGTCCTTCTCCTTTTCTGTTTTCCACAAATGAGAGGAGTTACTGACCCCTTTCCCCCATCACCTACAAAAGAAAATATCACCTGTTCTTTCATTTTTGTAGTGAAGCAAATCTGGCTAGAAGAGGGAAACATCATCCTGGGGACAGAACTTTTCACCCCTGCAAGGTGTGGTCCCTGTGCTTGCAGGAAGACCTGTTGGCAGCTTCCTTCATCAACAATTGCCCTGGCATTTTAACACCCCTATGTCCCTCTGCTTTCCCCAAACAACTTCGTTTTGGTGAGTCTTCCCATGACTATTGTTTCACCCACCTACGGCTTGAAGGCAAGAGAGCTTTTCAGCCAGAAGCATAAAATACAATGGGGAATTAATGGAGACTGAATTTTCTTTTTAGCTTTGACTGAGGGGTTTTCCTGAGCTAGTAGAGGAGAATAGGAAAAGAAAAAATTGAAATTTTACAGTACCAATATTTAGAGACATAGCGCACTGTAAAGCACTGATTTCAAAACAAATTGGCTATCTTCGGCCAGGAAAACTAGGATGAATAACTAAAACTCTCCAAACTCTTCAAGTTACTGATTTTAGGCCTACTGAGCCACAAGACTGTTTTTCTTTTCATCCAAGTTCTCCAGCAATAATATCTGAACAATACCATTCAGTCTTAATGAAACACTTTATCTTGTATTATAGAGCCTGTTTCCTCATTAAGCCATTTCTTTCTGGTGCTGGGAGCCAGATAAACCTAAAAAACTCATTTACATAAAGATGTGATGCTGCTATTCTCTCCCATCTAATTCTATCCAGAAAAAAAAAAAAATCCTCATTGTGATAATTTCAGAGCTGTTTAAATGCCAAAGGAGAATAATCAGTAAGTTAAGTCATCGTTCTTATTGTCTATTAATAAAAGCTATCAGAAAAGGCTGGTTTTGGTGAAATAAGAACAATTGGAAAGACAAGAAACGACAGCTAGGGACATGGCTGGATATCTGTTTTCATTGATTCTACCTGTGTGGTCTACTGGGAAAGTTGTTAAACTTGTTGGGAAAGTTGCCACAAGATATTGAGAAAAGGAGAAGGAATTTACAAAGTGCTCCTGTTTTCATTTTGCAAGACTTCACTTTACTAGAGCAGAGAGCAATACATAGAATTGGTCTGGAAAGAAGGAGACAACAACTGGCTGTGGCAACTTTTGAAAGGAAGGATCTGAACTACAGTATAAATTATATTTTTTGACACTTAACTAGGTCAGCATCCCATGTCAACTATGAGGCTGTTGATTGTTCTCAAAATACATAGGAGGTTAATAACCCAAACTATTATTCTTGTTCTAGGCTGAAAAAAACATGTTGCAAAAAACATTGCAAAAATCTTACATTGTACACTATGTAGACAACACTGCACAGGTAAATGATGTAGGTGATACAGTCAGGGTACAGACCTTCAGTACCAAACATGAGGAATGATGGGAACAGAAGAAAAGATCCCAGAGAAATTTCAAAGAGTCAGTAGATAAATAAATATATCTGAAAAGAGAGAGTACAGGTTTCTCTGGATCTATTCCTTGGACCTGAATTCCAGCTTTCAAATCATTAATCCTATATGCACATGGAAGGAACTGGATCTCTTAAGAGGGGAGATGAAAAAGTGTTTGAGCTGCCTAGTGAAGTCAATAGAGCTTTTTAACTAATAATGCGAAATTCAAGCATTATTTAAATTCATTTTTCTTTTCTGGGACTTAATACATAAGTCAGAGTCACTTCTGTCCCACTGGATGTCAGAGCATTCTCCTGAGGATGTCAGAGCATTCTCCTGACAGAAGGTGGTTCCATTTTCATTAAAAAAAAAAAAAAAGTGTAGGAATATTTTATTCAGAAAGGAGGTAGTAGAGGTTAATACTTTAACATTTAGTGTTTTAACATTCAGCTGACTAGAAGACTTGATCTTCCCAGCTCAACGTTTTGACAGCCACTCTTTCCTATCTAGCACGTTCAAAATGCAGCTGTCTAAGGCTGGGCTGAGCCTTTCTCTCATCTTGTCAATCCTGAGACTCTGGACAGGCACACAAAACAGGCAGCCTTCTGGAATCCTTTCTTCTCATCTGTTTTCCCAACACAATTTTGTTTTGTTTCTAAAACTAATGAACACTTCAGCAGTACAGCTGAGAGAAGCTGTATGTATCCAAGCCTGTCAGTGCTTTAGGTGAAGACCATCCTCACTCAAATAGATTTGGGCTAGTCCTGCACTGGGTTACAAATAGTATTATATGGTCATCATTGAAATATCTGTGCAAATGTTTCCAGATTTGGAACCTGTCTGGAAAATTACCAAGTTTTTAGCTGATCTAGTGAAATAAAAGCAGGGTGCATCCATCCTATGCACATCTGGATAAGATTAACTGTTTTTCTAAACTGCTAACTTGGAGCAGTAACATGGACAACTAACAGGTTTGCCATGAAATATTTCTGTGGGCTGTGCCCTGTTTGATATAGTGACCCACTGCTGAGCATAACCTAATTTCAAAATTTATTGGTAAGTTTTATCCTTATTTTTCATATGGATAAATAAGCACTATAATAATGTAAGGGATTCTAAAAGGCAAGCCCAGTTTCTAGTTACAAAAAGAAATAATGATCATATTGATTATATACTTAGGAGACCTGCCCTTGAAATTTCTGATAGATGGCTCTCTTTATCAAATATTCTGAAGACAATATGAAATGGGCAAGTAATAGATATAGAATTACAGTTTTAGATTATGAGAGATGAGCATATTCAAAATGCTGATAAACACTGGTGAAATCCTTAAACAGTTGCTTTTAGCAGTTAGATGTTGGTAATAAAACATCAAGTCCAATCACATTCAAAATTTGTGTCTCCAGGAAGGATAGGGCTCTGAGCAGAAGGCAGCCTCCATGATCTGAGTGCCCAGTAACAAAGATGTTCTCTGGACTTGTAGATGATGGATGCAGCAGTTGACTGGACAAAGATATAAACAGGTTTTTGGAGCAGATAACACACTGAGCTGCTAGATAAGGAATATCAAGCATGGGGAGGCAGAGTGCCCCAAACCTAGCTCCCAGTTTCTGAGATGTACAAGCACTTTTAAATAATCAGGAACTGCTTCAAGAAGAACCTGCATAGGTATAATAATGCATTTCCCCCCCTACTTAATTAGGAAAATTTATATGTAAATGAAACTGAAAAATGGCCAAAATTGGAGGAAAGGGGAGGGTGAAAAATTTTCTGAGCAGGAAAGTGACATTTTAAATGTAGCAGAGGACTCTTTGCTAGGGAGTAAGTTTACATTACAGTCTATGTTACAGTGTACTATGTTACTCCTGGCTATGGGCTGTCTGAAGATGAGGCTACAGCTTCACACACTCCAACATTCCTCATCTCAGTCTGCTGTTTAAGCTGCTTTATTCTTTTATGAAAATACCTATTGACAGGCTGAACCTTCAGGCATTTCTTACCCTGTGTTCCTGTGAGCTACCTGAGTAGACCAGTCCAGCTGTCTACAATCTCACACTGTCTTCCCAGGGTGTCAGCCCTGTATGTGACAGGGAGCCCTGTGACTGATGCTGCAAGACTGTGGTGTCTGGGGTGGACAATCCACCTTGGCAGGCATAGCAATAGCCAAGGTATCTGTAATGCAGGTATTCAAGAATCTGCTTTTATGCTTTGGTGTGTCTAAATGTCGACAGACACTTTGCTTGCATCTGCTCCTGGGGGCTGTGGATGAAAAGCAGGTCTGGACTTGAGGCAGTCTCAAAGTTATGTTTGTAAAGCTAAGCAAGTAGGGCTGAAAAAATAGTGATAGTCAATGTTTCCTCATTATCACAGAGATCTAGACATGGCAGGATGTCTGACAGTCCAGATAAGGTATCTTACTTTAATGCTAAAACTTTCAGTGAATACAAAAAATTTTAACCTTCCTTTTTGGTCTAAACTTTTCTAATGCTCAGTGACCCTGCAATTATGGTTGGTGACTAAATTATGGTCTCCAACAAAATACTGAAGTCCTGGAATTTTTTTATCCCCTCATTGTTTCCACATTATGGTCAATATTATTTGAAATCAGATTGATTAAGTTCCTCCATCTGTGTGCTCCAAATGATTGACTGCAGTGTGAAAGTGTCAGAACTCACAAGAGAAACAAAATTGCAGAGAGGAACTTCTAGCAGATGTCACTTCAAGAAAAGCCACCAATCTCCAAAACAGAAAATAAATTATTTCCTGAGATAGCCAAATACACAACACATTGATTAAAGAGACATTATCTAGCACAACAATCAATGCTCACTTGAAATAAGTATACAATATCAAGACTAACTTCAATTTCCCTTCTGTAGAAAATCAAATCTTTAAGACTTTAATATAAACAGGTGAATGGCAGATGAAAGCAACAAAACATTACACAGAACTGTTTAAGATCACCTATTTTTCAAGGATTATTTGTCTTTTAGCACTGTGCTTCCCTTAGCATCACTGTTAACTCTTGCCTTAGTATTCCACTATTTTTCCCTGTAGACCTTTCTGTGCCAATCCAGCCATTCATTCTTGGCTGGCTGGGATCATGTTTTCCAGTGTGTAATTTCTGTTCGCTTTTTTTCCTCTGGTACCTTCATTGTAGTTAACTTTTATTAAGAATTACTTAAGACTAATATGTCACTTTAACTGGCCCATGGCTTTCTCTCTAGTAATTTCTTAGTCTCTGGGATGCTTAATTGTTGGATTTTAGGTTTTATTTATGGCTGATTTTTTTCTTTTAAGACATAAAATTGTTACAAGAAACACCAGAACATCTTCCACTACAAACACAAACTGTTAGCACAAATGTTTTTGCACTTTGATAAGCCTTCTGTTCCAAATAATTCCCCAGAAAAATCGAGGATCGTGGAAATGATGAATCAGACTATGCAGAATAAGTTTTCAGGATGAGCAGAGTTGAAAAGTGTCAGGTATATGTGCTGAGCAGGGACAATTTTGCTTTAGAGTGTTTGAAGTTTATTTCCATGTCTTACCATCATTATTAACCAGAAAAGGAAAAACTATAGGCACTAAAGTCATCAGGACTTTTGCCTGTGTAACTGCTGATACACACAAAAAAATAAAAATAACTGCTTTAAATTTTGTGCTCTTTTTTAAATAGTTAGAGGGCAAATCCAACCATGTGTAGAGGATCTAAGTGCATTACATGGCAACATAGATGTGAAAAACCTTGCTAGAACTCTTCACTGATTAAACTTTTGTGAGCTCATTCAAAATATGAAATGTTTTCATATTTTAAACAACACTAACGGACACATACAGACACACACACCTAAATGTGTATATATATATATATGTGTATCACACAGATTGGCAGCTGTTTGGAGCAACAGACTGCCACGGGCATAAGGATATGCAGCACTCCTGCCAGAGCACTGGAAGCCAAGGTCTGGCTGCTGCTGCTGCAGCCAAAGATAAAGTAGGGGCATGTGGGATGGTGCCTGCTGCTGCAGGACTGTCTGGCTACAGCCAAGTCCATTCTGACTTCTCTCAGCTCGCATCTGGTCCCCTGTGCTACACCCCTCCTGCAGCCAGGGACCTCAGTAAAGCCTGGTGTGCTCCTTGGCACAGCTCTGTATGTCCTCTTAAGGATCTGGCAGCTCCAGCAGAGTCTGTTACCTCAGTAGCTCCTGGATTGCCTTGCAGATTCAGCTGGACAGTCACAGCACTAAAATCCCTCCACAATTTTATTTCTCTGGTGAGCTCTGATACTTTCAAATTATGGTCAGTCATTTGGAGCACACAGATGGGAGGAAATTTAAGCAAATTTATTTTCAGGAATGCAGACCATAAAGGCACTCTCCATTAGGAAGGAAGTTTCAAAGTTTCAAGCTCTCGTTTTGTAATAATGGCACCACAATCTAGTGACAAGCCATTGCAAATAATATTCAAGGTCTCTCCTTCCTTCCTGATTCTCTCCTTCCTAAGGCAGGATTTGCCCAGTCACAGTCCAAACAAGAATCTTCATTTCAGAGGGATGAAAAACTCAACTTGCAGACATTTCAGAGAAGTCTTGCATCATCACTGAATTCCAGTTGTCTCAACATACATTTTGGTATTAAAGGCAAATGATGGCAATGACAAAAAGCCATCCCCAAAATCAAAACATGGAGCAGAAGAAACATCTGTGGTTTATTTATTTTAAAACTTCCTCTATTTAATATGTGAGCTCTGTTTGATGAAGCATGTTCTATACAAATAGTTTGGGAATTATATTTTAGGGGATTTGACTTCTTGGAAATAACTTTTCTGAATTAGCAAAAGAAATTCAAATCAGGAGACACCTCAGCTTCACAGGAAGACCTGTTTTCTCATGCTTGATAGATTTCCATGACATCAGCTATAATGTTGTGTTATGCAGTTTCCCTTGGCATCCTTTCTTCTCCAGAGTAAAACCTTGTTCTTTCAGCACAAATCACCTGCTACAGTGTGGAGAAAGCCTTGGGAGAGCCTGGCCATGTAGTGCTCTACAGGACATTTGCCCCTTTCTTGAAGATGCAAAGCAAGATGGGAAGGAAGAAGAAGCAGACAAGATAGAAGAGCTGAGTTTAAAAATTTGACAGAAAGCACTGCAGATGCTGCCATGGGTTTTAGAAAAGTGGTTTTTTATCCTGTGGTACATTTCCATGCACCAGCAGCTGCATTGACTGTGTTATTGCTGTGTTCTCTACAAGCAACATGAAGGAAAAAAACAGGGAGCAAAACTTAGAGGATGATGCTGGGCAGGGTGAGCAGAGGTTATTCCAAGGCCAGGAAATGGAGGGTGAAGGTTATATCTGGATTGGCTGGAATAAGGAGCCATGAGGTATATACAGGTGAGGTACAGTACGGCAGCCTAGGTGTCAGTTCCACATTTTAGACTACCCATGCAGCCCAAAAAAGTGGGGTTAGCCTTCCTGGGGGGAGGAGCTGCTAAGAGGAAAAGTGAGAAAAATTAAGATTTTCCATCTAGATGGTGTTGGAAGCAAATGGATCCCTCAGAGAAAGGCTGAGGAGGTCACAGGAACAATAAAATCTTTACATACTTACA
The DNA here is from genome assembly GCF_017590055.1 of Onychostruthus taczanowskii. Lineage (NCBI taxonomy): Eukaryota > Metazoa > Chordata > Aves > Passeriformes > Passeridae > Onychostruthus > Onychostruthus taczanowskii. The sequence goes on from NW_024499351.1 coordinate 7,920,074, forward strand.
GGTTTTATACCCAGAAAAAAATGGGTTTTTTAATGTTTGGTCTGTCTAGGTGGTCTTTGCTTTTCTCTCAAAGAGCAGCTCCTTACTTCTCTCCCTTTGTTTCCTGTACTGCCTATAGCTCTGTGGTTTGCTGTCCCTTAGGCACTGGCTAAGCCTCAAAGGCAGGCAATTTCATTTTAAAAAAAATATTAACGAAAAGAACAACAGATAAAGGCCAAAAGCTTTTAAATTAGTTATTTTTCATGATGTTTTTCTGTCATGTGTAATAAAGTCAGCTGCATTCCTTGTCACCTGGATGCATTCCAGGGAAATGCAAATTGTCACTACAACTGGGAGAGAAAATAGTATTTTCAGGCCTCTTCCTCTTGGGATGTTTCATTCAGCTATTTCTTGATGTGTTCACTTTCAGGTGGGTGTATAAAAATTCACCTTGCTCATCCCAGGATGATATAAAGAATTGAGATGACATTGGAGAACCACTTGGAAACTGTGCTTCTAAAACAGTATCTGGTACTTTATGTTAGCTGGTGGATTTTAACTCAGAAGAAGATGAGGGATAGCATTTGTCAGGCTGGGACACATAGTAGGCTTGGCCCTTCCAAGTAAGACAACACATTCAGGTCCAATTTCCAACTCTGGTCCATCCTTGCATGTGAATCTGAGCAAGGCACTGCTTTTCATGAGCACTCTTTTCATAATGCCTGCTTTTGGGAGCAAACACAAGTTGAGAGATAATCTACTTGCAGCCACATATAGGACTTAGGTCTGGGGGTCCTCAGATCTATTGAGGCCCTCTTGACATGGTCATAGCACAAAACATTAAATCACATGGCACAGAGAACAGTAATTAATCTAACAACTGAGCAAGTTGGTATTGCATCTATTGGACAGAGCTCTGGGTTTATGAACTGAATTGAAAATGTGTTTTCTTATGCAGCTGAGAAGATGGATTCTTGAAGTTCTGTCTGTGCTTCACATGAAAACTTTTTTCCTGGCTGCGTTTACTCTACATTCTGCTGTGACCATTTATTGCTGTCTTCTGAGGCATTTCTGAGGTTCTCTGTAGTTTGTACCAGCCCAAATCATGGAAAATTATGCTTGTTCAATGTCTATAACCACAGAACAGCAGAACAAAAAAAGATACCTGTCATTACAAAGTTTACAGCTTGAGAGCACAGAGGGATACAGGCACCATCTAGGGCAGTCCACAGTCAGTGTGGGCCATCAGGGTAGGAAATTACCTCTATTCACCTCATCTCTGGGAAGGAGAAGACAAGCTGTCTGACAGCATCCTCTTCAAAATGTGTTGCTGGTGTCACAGGATGGATGCCAAGACCAGACTCTTTAGTTGCCCTCCCCTGCCTAGAAACTGACCCCTCCAAGAAGCCAGGAAGGAGATTTTTTGAGGAGTTTTCTTCTGTGCTCTCTCTTTTATTTCAAATGCTCTCATATACCACTCAGCCTCAAATAAAGCCTGAGTGGTCTTGCAAAGGTTAGTAAGATCACTGTTTCGTAGCACAGCCCCTTTACACTACTTTGGCCATTCTAGACTTAATCTCTTATGAGATCAAGAAACCCAAAACCCCTCAAGGCAAAGTGGACAAATGCTTGAAGATCCAAATGCTTGTGAGTCACTTGAGTGAATTGCTGGGTTGACTCCCAGGAGGAAGCCCTGGCATTTTCCACAAATCAGGTGTGAGAATGGGGAGAGGTGTGTGCTTGCTATGAAAGCAGAGGCCAAGGACTATTTTTTAGCATGAAATATATTAAGCTATTAGCAGTAACAGTGTTTCCTCTTTATGATTTCCTTTTCTAACTTGTACCACACAAAACACAGAAGCTAACGTAATCATCCCTGCCCTGCTTCAATCCTTTATTTAATGTTCATGGGAAGAATGGCAGTCAGGTTACAGACTGTCTAGACCCTCTGCCAAGCTACAAGGATAATTCAAGTCAGATCCACTGAAAAATCATCTTAGGCATGAACAAGTAGTCACAGACCACACCATTTTTCATCAGCTATACAAGAAAGCCACTGTACTGAAATTTATAAGCTACATAAAAATAGCTATTTTCTGGAACTTAATGACATTGAGATCTGCAACTTTTACAAACAGTACCAATAGTTTTAAGAATAATAACACCAGAAAAATCAGAGGACTGCATATCATGAAATGTTTTGGTAAATTTTGGTTTATCTGATAAACCAAATAAGCCTTTGATGTCATAGGTTACGATGAAGATAGCAGTCACACATGAGAGAGAAAAATGAATATGTATAAATGTGGAAGACAAAAAATAAATACAAATGTAGAAAAAATATCAGAATTTTTTTGATAACATATTTGAACAGTTAATTATCCTGACAATCATTTTTTTTCCATTATTTAAAGTTTAATATCACCAATATCAATTTTCAACCATAAGCTGTAGAATTTTGGTATTAGATAAAATAAGCTTGGTTTTTTTTCTTATTTCTGGTTGTTTTGAATAACAGCATTGCATGAAAGCCTCTGTCAGAGAATTACCTGAAATGCAGAATTCCCTGACAGAGTGACAGAGATGTTATTAAAAGCAAGGATCTTCATTTTAAGCTTGACATAAATGATTTTGTAAACTGTCAGGGAAGACAACTAATAACTCTGAAAGGTCCTTCAGAAGGGCATCAGTGATGAAATCAAGCTCTGTGGAAACCTTGTTAAGAAGAACAAGCTCCTGTGGATCTAGATAGGGGGTTAATTATGCTTCAGACCTGATCCTGCTGCACATCCTCCTCAGTAGGAGCCAATGCCCTGGATGCAGCCAGAGGCAGCAGACTCTCACTAGTTAGCTGTCAGTCTGAAGTTCCTAAAGCTCCTGTGGTGTGGACACTGTCCCTGTGCTTTGTCTGTGTGGTTGTTAAGGGGTAGCCTAAGCTCTAGGGGAGCCCAGGCACATCAAGGGCAAGCATCAGAGCTGGAGACAGGCCAGTAGGAGGCCAGTCAGGAGACATTTGATGGTTGTTCATCTTTGAATGTATTTAAAATATGGAGACTTTGCAGTCTCAGATGAAAGAAAGAGGTCATCGATGCCATCAACAGTTCACCATGACTTGTGGTCTTGTTTCTGTTTCAATTTCCTAGAGACAGCTGTACATTACTTTCTTCAGCAAGGCTTAAAAGAAAGGCATTTCCCAGGGGAAGTAAAAGGAGAAGACAAAAAAAGTTGATATTCCATATCTGCCATTATTTGTCATTTATTCGTCCAAGATGAACAGGTTAATCATCACAAATCACACGGCACCTGGTGGGAGAGAATTGGAGGTGGATCATCTCTCACAGGCTCAGGCTGGGCTCCGGTGCCAGCACTCCGCAACAGATGCAGGCTATAACTGCACTCCAGAGAGCAAAGCAAATCACACTGTACACCATCCTGAGTGTGTTACCCATCTTTGTCCATCCCTCTCTGTTCCCAGGTTGTTGCTGAATTAATTAATCAATGTAAAAACAATATCAAGCAATAAACAGATCCGAAGTGATAGCCTAAGGAGACATCCTGTAGACTCCTGTGTATCCTCTGCTTCCACCATCTATTAAAATGGAAAATATCTCTTCCTTCCAGCAAGTATGGCACTGAATAGTTATAGTTCCAACTGAATGGGGACCAACATTTTTCTATAATGGATCATAAAAAAGATATGGATTGAATTTCCAACTAGAATGCGACTCATCCTTCATTTTTGTCAAAAGATCTGTGCAGCAGAAAATGTATTTTCCTAATTTATTTTAAATCCATGATTAACAACAAGTCTGAGGGACGATGACAAATAGGGTTTCAAATGCCTAACTACTACTTCATAGAAAATGCCATTTATCTGCAGGACCAGTGGTGCATCTGTCTAACTCTGAGAGTCACTTACATGCAAATGGCACTTGTGCTTCAAAGCCTGAACATCCATTTGGCATTTGCTGCTCCATAAAATAGTTCAGCATATCTTAGATAGCTGCTTTCAAGTTATAATAAGTATCACTTCTCAGACCATTAACATATTGTGGACCTGGAAGAATACTATTTTAAGTCTTCCCAAGGTTTACATAAAGCTTACTTATGTTTTAGTTAAGTTTAAATTCCTCTTACTAGTTCAGTTTAGTTGAAGTTACTCCCTGTTCTTCTACACAGAGAAATTATCATTATTTCCTTTCCATCCTCTCACTCTGAATCTCAAGTCCAACAGCAAAGCAGTATTAAAAACACTTTGAAGTAGCCAGTGACAAATCTGCATAACAGAAATATACATGATGTATGAAATAGATGCTATTTCTCTAATTTGTGGTGCTTAATATTGGATTCTGCAGAAGATAAAGCTGTATGGCTCAGAACATAATGTCATGAAGCCTTAATGCTCTTAATCTTGTTAAGATTAATTAATTTGTGTCAGACTGTTTTTATTACCATCATGGCTCAGGAATGGTACTCTCCAATTCAGTGCCTCCACTGAGATTCTCCCCTTCCTGCTCTTCCCACTCTGGCAGGATGGAGTTGAAAACTGGAGGCACAAAAGGTGAAAATCACGGGCTGAAATAAAAACAATTTATTGGAAACAGCAGTGAGACAAGAAAATTAACAGTAATAAGAAAAAAAATTAATAACAAAAGGTATAAGGCAAAGGAACAATTTATGGAAAGCCAAATACTGACTGGCTCTTCCACATGGCGCTTTCTCCCCCTTAGTCCCTCCTTACTCCTGGAACTGAGAGGTGACATCAAATAACAACTGGCCCTTAGCCACACCTGCTCAGAACAGGTTAGACTTACATGTCTTGTAGGAAAATGACAAATTCCTCAAGAGTATGAAAACTAAATTCACAGTGAAGATTCTTGGTGCAGTTTTTTTAATGCCTGTATGGTTTACCAGACTTAGTAAATGAGAGTAGAAAATATCCAACATTTTCAAACCTAAAACTACAAAAAAAAAAAAAAAAAAACAAAAAAAAAAAAAACAAAAAAAACCAAAAAAAAACTTCTCAGGCTTAGAAAATGTGGGTTATGGACCAATTCCTACCAGTAAAAGCACCAAAGCCATATAATCTGACTACAGTTAGGATCAAAGTTGAGGACTGTGAAATTGTGAAGTTGAGGTGAAACTGAAGATAGTTAAAATGAAATCATTAGGATGTCAAATATTTCAGAAAAAAAAAAAAGAAATTGAAGTTTCACCACCATTTAACCCAAACTGAGACTAATTTCTGAGCTTTTTTAAGGCAAACTGTATTTTAGATGCTCTTTTAGATTGTTCAGGGAAGGGGATTTTTTGACTGGTGTCAATTTGATACCTGCAAAAGTAACGAGAAATACTTACTATTTAGGAAGACAGTACATAATTTATAGTAGACCTTGTAGATCATATCATATCATATCATATCATATGATATCATATCATAATTTATTCCATAAATTCTCCTGAACTTCAAAGCATCCTAAACCAAGGTTTTTAAGCTTGATTTTAGCTTACCAGGGAATTAGGGCTCACTCATCTGATAAATACTTTCCCACTAATTTGCCTGCTTGCTTTCAGTTTTGAGCTAAGGCTCCAAGCAATTAGTTAGGTTTGTTAGGCAACATCAGCATCTGCATAAATTTGCAAAAATATTCCAGAGCAAAATAGACATCTGAAACAACAGCATTGAAAATGCTAGTATTTTATTAGGTGTCTAACTGTGGGAAAAAAACCAAACCAAAACAAAAAAAACCAACCCAACAAAAATGAGGGGGAAAAAGAGTACATGACTTAAAAATACAGGCAAAAGCTACAGGCCACTGATGGCAAGGATATAGGTGAGAAGACTGATGCAATGAAAAGAGAGGAGAGCATGTCTACTGTGTACTATTCCCCTGTGTGCAAGCTTAAAGAAGTTATGTTTTCTAAATAAATTCAATAAACATGGGCAACGTGATTTCGATCAGCAGTATTTCGAAGTGAACACATGATTTATATAATTGTATGAAAGAAGGAAATAGAAAGCACAAAGCCTAGGAATCAAAAAAAAAAAAAAAAAATCAGAGTTACATTGTGATTGAAGTGCAACAGAAAATTACAGTGGCAACAAGAATGTGTTATTTTATTTTCTATTTTAGTGAAAACACAAAAAATATGTTGAAAGAAAAAAAATCTTTTATAGAGAGATGTAACATTTAATAATACTGCATGTATTAATTAATACTTTGATGTATAACAATAGGTACATTATATGAACAAAGAAATTATAGTTCCATTAGTTTAATATTCATGTTAGATAAAATTATGAAGACTATATAAAAGTAAAAGCATGTTCTGTAATGATGACAAAGATCTCTTATCAATAAGTGGTGCAAATTATGCTGAAAATTATAGTTGTAGATGATAAACTAAACATTTATGCAAAGTGGTAGATACCATGACTTCTGGCAAAACTGAAGAATGAATGCCCTAAGAATGGGAGGACAACCATTTTTTGTCCCTTCATACTTTTTTCATCATATTAAGATTGTAGAAATTCATTGTGTTTATAATTTCTCCTGTGTTAATCAAGATAGACTATAGAGATTTCAATCAAGTTGTAGTTCAATATTTCTCTTCTAAAGTGATGCATTTCTGTTTAATTTCTATCATAACTTACCATGAGGATGTCCTGTCACCTTTCCATTTTAGAAAAGATGAAGTTGCCTTTTTCACCTTTTGGCATTTACACAGAATCACAGAATGGTTGAGGCTGGAAGGTGTATCTGGGGGTCATTTCATCCAAATCTCTCTCATCTCAGACAGGACCATCTAGAGCCATGTGCCCAGGACCATGCTCAGTTAGCTTCTTAATATCTGACTCCACAACCTCCCTTGGCAGCCTGTGCCAGGACATCATTGTCCTCACAGTGAAAAAGTCTGTCCTGATATTCCAGGGGAATCCCCTGTGTTTCAGTGTGTGCCCATTGCCTCTTTTCCTATGGAGTGCAGAACTTGAAATAGCCTGGTCCATCTGCTTTACACCTTCCCATCACGTAATGATAAGATCCCTCTGAGTCTTCTCTTCTCCTGGTTGGAGCTTTTTTCCATTGAAAGGATGATCCAGTCCCTTCAACATTTTAGTGTCCTTTTGCTGGACTCTCCAGTAACTCCTCTCCTCTGTTCTGAGGAAATCAGAGCTGAGGATTTCCATGTGCCATGTTTCACGGTGTTTGGTGCCCTAATCTTGGCCTACCCAGCTGCTCATTCACTTCCCCTCCCCAGGAGCACAGGAAGGGGAAATAGGATGAGAATCTTGAGTTGAAATAAAGTCAGGGATGCTGCTTATCAGCCACGGTCAGGAGGAAAACAGGTTCAACATGGAGAAAACATTTAGATTAATTAAGAATTGAAATGGATTTGGGTAGTGAGAAACAAAAACACAAATATTTAAAAAATATTTCCTCTCCTCCTCTGCCTATCTGTTATTTTATGTCTTTCTTTAAGAGGAACCACTGGCTTGGCTGATGGGCTCAGCTTTGCCCTGAGGTGGCTGTGCTGGCTGTGTGTGCTGTGTCTGCATGGGGCAGCCAAGATCTCTTCCCTCAGAGCCCACCCTGCTTTTAACACTTTAGCCCAGCCACGCTGTACACCTGCCATGGCCTTGTGCATGTCTTGTATCTGTGTCCCTGTTGTCATCTCTGCTTTTCTGCCCTCGTGCCTGGTGTCTAACAGGGATATCTGCTGCTGCAGAGGATGGGGCACCCAGCCAGAGACAGAAAGGTTTCTCTGAGCACTTTCTGCCTGTCATTCCTAGCAACTGAAGGGTGGTTCTTACCTATTTTCTTGAGTCTAGGTCATTTATGGAAACTTAACCCTTACCAAGACAAGCTTAACCCTTAACCCTTACAAATTACACCCTCCAATGAGTTTTCGTTCACTCAGGCCTAGGGAGCTCTCTTTTTCATTGTAATAGGGATTTTCCTAGGTACAGCCTCAAGATATGACCCTGCACTTCTGTTCTTCATTCAAAATTCCCTGTGGAATGCCTTTATTTCATTAATTCTAGCAAAAAGATTTTTTGGTCTCTCTGGTTGATAAACTGAGAGGAGAATCTTGAGAAGTGCCTTTCATTTACTTACTCATTTCAGCTGAAGAGAATAGTGCAGATTTGGATGACTCAGGCGAGTGTTAGATTTTTATTTTCTTTGCTTCATTTTGTCTTTATCTGTTGCATTTAAAAAAATAATAAATGAAACATAACCATACACAAAACTCCATCCATTCCTGAATCTAATGGACAAAGGATTGGACAAAAAAGTGAAATGCAATCAGAATTATTTGAAATGTCATGAACTTAAAAATAAAAAATACTGAGATAATTCCCACTCTGGATCAAAAGTCAAAGCAAACTAGCTATTTAGTGGATCTCACTGTGATACTTTGTCTGCTCTTTGTAGGACTGAAAGGTATAGCAAAAAACTATTTCACATCAGCTCTGTTATGTCTAATTCTCTTTTTCTTTTTTTCTCATTCTTCCTCCTGTGATTGATCCTACAGCACCAAAGGTAAGAGTCATGACTCAGAAACCCTGAAATTCTAAGTGTTGGAGAGCCCCTCCTGTTGGATGAGCACAATAACTAAAGAGCTCACAGTATGGCAGTGGAGCATAAGACCCAGAAGTGTGGTGATAAAAGCAGACTGCAGTCTAGGGCGCTGTGGCATCAAAGAGACAAATCAAGGGCCCTGAATTAGATGTCTGTAGCCTTGTGATTAAAGCAGGCTTATAGATCACAGCAAGCACAGAGCTTAATCTCTTGTATTGGTTAGGGAAATTTAACCCAGGTCTCCCACCGGCTGAGAGAAGGTTTTTGGCTTTTTTTTCCTATGCTTAGTTCTGTAAAGGAAGTCTTCCAGTCTTTAAGATACTTAGAGGCACCTGCATGATGCCTTGAGAGAGATGTCAAAAGTCTAGGGATAAGAGTGGAAAAAGAGGCTATGAAGACTGCTTTCAATGAAGATTTTTTTTACTTTGTTTCCTAATTCTAGGTGGTTGTCTGCTAATCTTGGAATTTAAAGATTTTTAGTATGACATACCTGCCTCATCCATTGCATTGCACTGGGGTCTGTGTCTCCAGCATCTGCATGGATAGCCTGAAGGCAGAGGGCAAATGTGGGAGGAGAAGAAAAAGGCAAGCAGGAATTAAAAAATTATCTGATGCAACTCTGATCATCCATGTATGTCTGTCCTTGTCACTAAATCTAGTTCTTAGCCCTATTCTTTCAAAACTGAAAGAGAAGATCAGCCTTATGATTAAAAACCAGCTAAAGAAAGGGATCTAAATGCCCCCTGGGAGACTGTCAGCTGTATAGAGACTGCATAGGCTGTACTCCATTCACAAAGGAGGATTTGCTCATCTCCCTCTTGTTGGCTCTGTCCCGTGTTTGCTACAAAGTTCACCACAAAGAGAACAGGGAGCACAATGAGTGATGTCCAGAAACTGCAGGGATTGGTTCCATAATCACACTGTTCTTTTATCCCGTTACAGTTTTATGTGAAATGCAGACAAAGTCCATTTTCAGGAAACAGAGTTTGGGCTATATTTCAGTCAATTTCAAAAACATTGCTCTTCCTTTTCAAGCACAGCTTTTTATTTTATCACCTTGTCCTGAAATCACTGCTAAACACAAACATTTAGGGTCATCCAATCTGCTCTTCTATCTCACATACTTTGCCAGCTTTTTTGCATTAACCACTGCCTAAATATAGTTTGTTTTTTTTTCCTTAGAAGGAAATGCAAATTTACACACACACACACACACACACCCACACACACACACCTCCTCTTCCATCTGCCTTTCCCTTGTAATTAGCCTTTTTGCTTGGCCACTTCACTGGGAAATGGAAGATGTATTTAAAGCATTTCTGAAGTCTTGAGAGAAATCCTCTAACCGTAAATTGACAGCCCAAAATGGTGATGCTGTCACCTCCTCCAGGGACTGCTGATGCACAAAGCTGTGTCTGGGTTTGTGTGGCAGCAGTCCACATGTATGTTTGCTCTGAGAAGGTGCTAGAAGCTTCCCTTATGTCCAGCAGAGCCAATGGCAGCTCAAGATGGACCTACTGATGGCCAAGGCTTGGCTTATCATCAGCACTGGTACCACCTCTGGGATAACAGAGTTAAGAATGAAGATGCACCGAGGTCAGTGAAAAGAGAGGGAGAGAAGATGCTTCAGGCTCTGGAGCAGAGACTCCCCTGCAGCCCAAGGTGAGGCAGACTGTCCCTCTGCAGCCCACAGAGGTCCACTGTACAGCAGATATCCACTGGCAGCCCAAGGAGGACCCCACACTGGAACATGTGGATGCCCAAAGAGGACTCTGACCCTGCGGGAAGCCTGTGCTGGAGCAGGTTCCTGGCTGGACCTGTGAACATCTGGAGAGTGGAGCCCATGGTGGAGCCAACATTATGGCAGGACTTGTGACTCCATTGGGGAAATCACACTGGAGCAACCTGTTTCCAAAAGACTGCACACTGTTTAAGGGACACATCCTTGAGCAGAGAAGGAGAACCTTCTCCTTTGTGGAGAACCGTGCTCCATGGGAAGAACACACACTGGAAAAAATCATGGACAATGATCACATGATCACATCATGACTCCTGTGGTGGGGACCCAGCATTGGAGCAGGGGAAGAGTGTGAGGAGTCCTCTGCCTGAGGAGAGAGTGGCTCAAACAATGTGGGATGCAGTGGACACAATCCCCATCACCATTCTGCTGCACTGCTGAGCACGGAGGAGGCAGAGAACCCAGAAGTTAAGCTGAGCCCAGGAAGAAGAGAGGGGTTCGGGGAAGGTCTTTTTATGGTTTGGTTTTATTTCTCATTACCCTACTCTGATGTGTTTGGTAACAAATTAAAACCAAGTCCCCCAAGCTGAGTCTGTTTTGCCCATGATGGTAGTTGGTGAGTGATCTCTCACTGTCCTGCTCTCAAAACATGACCCTTTCACTATATTTCCTCTCCCCCATCCCCCTGAGAAGGAGAGTGGGCACATGGAATCCAGCCAAGAGCAACACACCACAGCCTATCAGAACAGACCCTAAGCTGATAAATTTTCTGATGATTCTGAAGGCTGAATTTTTGGATTTAAGCATACAGATCTCACCAAAGTCCTACCTAAAGCATCTTAATCTTTCATGACTGGAACAGAGGGCACTAAATACACAAACCATGTAGCTGACATTTGCCTTGGGAGTAAGTGCAGAGGAAAGCGTAAGACAAAGGAAGCTTGAAATAATGCCAGCTACCTGCTTTGAACATTAAGATAAAGGAAAAGCAAGCATCATTTTTTGAGCCTTTATATTTTATTTAAAAGTTTTTAAATTATTGGAGTAACAAAAAAAAAACGTTAGAGTAAAAAAAAGGGGGATGTGTATGTATTCCCAAAGTCTAAATCAGAAGTACCTATTAACTGCTGTCTACAGCTTGTAGAGTTAGTGTGTTTAAAAGACAGCTAGATGCACAACTGTACTGAATTAAATATGGTAGTAGCAATATAAATACAGGTGCATTTGTCAGGATTTGCACTTTCTTAACAAGTCACCTCTTCAATTACTTTTGATTGTTGCCTGTTTAGATACAGGACAGGACTGTTTGCTCTACATGTTATATTGCCTGTCAGCCGCTATCATTACGGAGCTCTGAATGATGAAAGAGTCCATGGAATACTATAAAGGAAAAGTAATAATGAATATGGAAGATCAGTATAAGCTGTTCAGCTTCCCAGCAGCTGAGCCAACATGTTCATTAAGCCTCTGGGTTATAAGTTCCCTGTTTCTTCAAAGTAAACACAATAATTACCAAAGACATATTTCTTACCCAGTCATACCTCAGCCAAGGCTAACAGGTAAGGCTGGAATTAACTCATTCACTTAACAAAGTCTGTTTCTGGACCCCCCCAGAGAGCACCTTCCCAGTTCACTTGCAGTGGTGATGAGAGGACCACCCTTTTAGGTACAAAACATTTAGACAGCACATAGCCAGAAGAAATCAAGAAATGGGGAAAGCATAGTGCTGTAGTGAACAGGTGTTTGAAAAAAAAAGTCAGTCACACCAAAATAAAATCAAGGCCAAAGAGGGAAACATGGATAAAGGTAATGGAGTAGAAAATAATACCACAGTTATAATAGTGCTTTTGTACTCAGGTGGAATATTGTGTCCACTTTTGGACTATCATAGCATGACAGGTTCATGGGCAGGAAAATGGAATGCTGAGAAAAAGAATTTGTATAAGAAGTAATTTTAGAAAAGAGTCATTTTAGCTAAGAATTGAATTACATGGGTACATTGCAAGTAGGACTGAACAGCTTGTTTTTCTTTACCCTGCCTGGAGAACAGCTCTGGAATTTTCTGCATTATCTGAAGGCTCTGCACTGAGAGGAAATACTTGCTTTCACACAATGCATAAATTAACTCCTTGTTGAAAAATGTCTTTATGCCCAAGAGGTTTATAAGCCTCAAAGTACCTGTTGATATGGCTAAGGAGAAATACCATTGCTACTGAACATCATTTCACCAAAAAAAAACCCAAATAAACCCCTTCACTTCATGCTCCAGGGAAGAAAGCAGGGACTAACAAGCAGAAGCCAGAGAGAAACTCCCTTAACCATGTATGGACAAAAACTAGAATTCAATTTTTGCAACTCTGAGGAAGAGTTCACTAACCTATATAGAGCAGTGCTCTAAGTTCCTACATAAAGATGATCTGTGTTGTAAAGGGCTTTCTATTTAAAGAAAGTACATCAGCAGATAATGAGCCTTCAAGATATCAGAATACCCCTTAAACTCCCAGATCTAATGCACAATTAGGATGCAGCAGTGCTTGAGCAATGGCCTTACCCTACTAACAAGATGGAAAATGCTCTGGTGCTGGAATGAGGAAATTATGTTCTGATCAGCTCCTTTTGCATTACCAGTGTTTGCACTGGCTTCAGGTCAATAGTATTTGCAGAATTACATTTATCTAAAAGAGATTTAGAGAAAGTTGTAGTTGTTTGGGGTTTTTTTAAATATTGCTGTTATATTTTGTCAGATCTGCCAAGTCTCAGCTAGGGGAATTAACCAGGCAATTTGGCATAAGGAAGCAAGTGGACCAAGATGTGCCTAAAACTTGTCTCCCAAAAGTTGCCAAGCCAGCATTGCAAATACTAATGGTTGTTTTTGCAGATGCTCAATAGTTGCAAAAGGCATAAAAGAAAATGACATCTGGTCATTTTTCAAAAAGCACATTTCTTATAAATAAAAAAAAAAAGTATAATATATCTTTTTTTTTCCTCAATTTTCTTCTTACAATGTCATGTGTCAAAAAATTTTAATCATGATTAGTTTTAATAGAGGGCCAAGTTGCTTTTCTAAGCACATAAAAACTAACAAACTCTAGCAACAGCTTAAGCTTAAAACTGAAGAAATTTTAGAGGTGTAATACATGTTGTTTTTTATCTTTAGAAAAGAAATTTTCAGCACGAAGTAATATTCCACATTCCAGAGATCAAAGTACTTCAAGACATTTTTTAGGCTAGAAATTTCATTGCTAGGGACTGCAATCTCTTCATTGTTCATTGCTCTTTGAAATTCTGAGCAAAGTAATTCCTAAAAGACCATAGAATTATAGAATGGTTTGTGTTAGAAGGCACTATAAATGGTCATTTTGTCTAGCCAAGCGAAAATATTATCCCTTCATACAGTCCTAGAGTAGTCCTTAATGACACCTCTGACTTCAGTCTAACAAGAGTGCTTATTCTCTCCAGGGCAATGCTCTGGGTAGTCCCAAAGTCACGTATTTAGATAAGTCTATGGCAGGATTTGCTTGCCCATCAGACTGCTCTTTTCTACATATAGACTCATTTACTACTGTGGAGACAAGGATTCTGTACATATTCCCATGTTTTTGGAGTGAATTTCTCAACAGTTTTCTCCTGAAAAAAAAGACAACTAGGAACTCTTACACAAAAACATCTTTTTAAAAGAATAGGTCTTTGGAGAAATTTAAAATTAATAATTAGCATGTTAAAAGTACTGATGCTTTCTCTTTTATTTCTTCTGCTCCCCTCTGCTCGGTTTTTATTACCATTATGAAGAAGTGTGTTAGTTATGAAATTGTCACTTTTGAAACCTTATGGGTTTCTTTTGCTATCTGAAATTTTTATGACTCAATAATTCCTTGAACTTCCTTTCTAGTTACCTTCAAAGACTTTTTACCAGGAATGAGCTGAATGTAAGGTTCGGAACATGCCAGTATTTCCTTTGTTTCTGCGTGAAGGATGAGATTCTAAAGCAATTCAATTTGTTGTCATTTGCTGGTTACATGCTTTTCTCCGTTGTAGCTTTTCTCAAGTCTCTGTGTGTCTGCACAAAGAAATGTGTACTTGTTTTATTGCCACTCTATGTTTGGATGGGTTTTTTTTCCTTTTCACCTTTTAAAAACAGATTGGCCAAAACAATTTTGCTTAATTTCCTTTTCTCAGCATGTGAATGAGACTAAAACTAAATTGTTTTGTTTTTCATTTATATTAACATCTTCTTTTCTCTCTCAATGAGTGTGCTTTAGTCTCCAAAACTAATCTGCTGTATTTTCTTTTGCTTTGCACTTCATTCCATATGCTGTTCTGGTAGCCTCTCTATTGTTTCAGAATAAGACAAAAGTTTCTCACAACAGTATAAATCACATAAAGACTTCCATTGCTTGCTGAAGGGTGATCATCAGAGCTCAGTAATCTGCATGTCAGGCTCTTAAGACTTTTATTTGCTCATTGAAATGTTATGGTAAACCAGAAATTTCTCTAGAAGATTTATAAATGGCAGATGCATTCTTTGAATGATCAGTTTATCTTCCAATAAGAATATAAAGCTATACAGAGTGTCTCTTCTGATCTGGGCACTGATTTTTCTTAGTTATATTTATGTTTTGTTATGATTTGCTAATTATATGAGGCTTATTTCTCCTAATTTCCTTGAAAGTGAGAAACATAGTTTTTTCTCTTCATAGTTCCTAACATTTAATGTTATCTTTTTAACAATTGAGTGAATGCATTCACTTTTACAGCTAATCACATTTTCACATCAGTACACTATGTAAGGTTGTACAGTGAAGTGTATCTTAGGAACACGGACTGGAAGCTGGTTGGGCTAAATTGTTCTTTCCATCCCACATCTTGCTTCTCACAGCACACAGATTTTAATGAATCTTCCTTAAGGAACTAAAGTGCAAGAATATTCATAGCGGACAACTGTAAAAAACCTTGCCCACAGTGAGAAGTCTGTCTCCATTAGTAAATTTTAGTCTGTGACTAGAGACACAGTGATTTTATAAATTACTATAATTACTGCAGAAGGAGTGGCAAAGATATTTGGGGCCACTCTGCAATCTGAGAGATGTCTAAACCATCACAGAAATGAATCTGTTCTCCTTTCCTACATATGTACTTAAATGGTGCCAACATTGAGCTAAACCTTAAAGCTCAGTCGCAATGAGTTCACCAACTAAATTTTGCAATTTACCCCATTGAAGGTTATATTGGTTGACTTTCAGCATCACTGACAACTTGTTTATTCTGGTGTTAGGACAAAATTAGAAAAAACTAAAGAAAAATATGTGCACTTTTTTCATATAGCATTCTGTATCTTATGTAGTCTTGTCATATCACATTTATTTCCTGAGCGAGACAATCTGTCTTGGCAATCTGTCATCACAGAAATTGTGTCATGCTTTCAGTAATTTTCATCACCTATTTCTACATTTTCTTTATCTCTTTTTCAAAAAGATTGACCAGGATTGAGCACATATTGTAGCTGAGGACACATCATTGGCATTAATATTACTTTCAGAAAGAAAATCTGTCCCATCCTTTTATATTGTAACATCTTATTTGCTGTTTTGTCAGGTTTTTTTGAACACTGCTGTACAGAACTTAATTCCACAACATTTACCATAAATTAGGAAGGCAGAATCCATTTGATTTGTTCAAGTAGATGCTTTGGATCTGCAGACAGACAATACAGCATTTCATCTGTCATCACGTTGCTCATTTGACTCTCTGGCATTCCCTGCCCTTTCACTTACTTTAGGACTTATCTTTTTTTAAAAAATTGTTATTTGCTTGTTCTCCATTTCAGAAGCCTGCTCTATATCACTAATACCAAAACTACCCTTCCTCCAGACTGCATGTTAAAGGACATAATCAACATGAACAGAGTTGCCTAAGAAATTTCTGATTCAACACTGCTCATAATAAACTTATTTTAAGTTCGTGCGGTGCACTGTGACAATCTGATGCTATCCAGATGCCTAGCAGCGTGCCAGACCATGTCAAACTAGTAAAGCACTTGAACACCCAGAGGGATAGTCCTGAAGAAGGCAAAGGCACACGTGACAGTGCCAGCTAAAGGGTCTGCTTTTTGTGTCACTGTGAAAAGGTATTCCTGACTCAGGCAGGACGACACATAGGTTGTTTTTTTTCCTGTTCAGTGTCTGTTATGGTGTATCTTCTATGATTCATGTGCTGCAAAATTTCAGAGCTGCTATCAGAATGGTTCTTTCTCTTCAAACAGTTTTTGAGTTGATGAGACAAGAATGATTGATAGATACCAGAACTCCTAATCCCTTCTTCTCTGTTAAAGAGCTGAGGAATAGAAAGGAGGTATTGTACTTGTACTTTTGTGATGAAATTTCAGAACCAGCTCCATGGGTGCTTTTCAGTTCCATTTTGCCACAAGTTCTACCAGCAATCGGAGCAGTGTTGCTGGTGCTCCAAGCTATCAGATGCTATGGATATCACATAATAAGTATCCTTTTTGTGACTATGTTAATTAAATATAGCTATAGACCAGATATGAAGAATACAAGTTCTTTTTATCTCAGTTTTAAGGATAACCAAGTGTTAAATGTGAAAACTCATCTGATTTTTTTGTCAGTCAGGATTAAAATTCAAGTGAAAGAATTAACCTATCTGCCTCTATACTCCACAGGGATTTTTATTATTCAGATTTATTCATTAGAAGACTTGCTATTCATGTTTGTTTTATTTGCTTTCATTAAATGTTTGGCATTATATATCTTCCTATTGCATTGCTAACTAAAAAATAAAATATCTTAGTGCTGTGATGTAAAATTCATATATCCTGACCAATATAAATGGTATATTATTTCAGTAGAAAAGAAAAAGAGTAAACAATAGCAGGCAAATATAAATTTTAAAGAGAAAAAAATACTGAAGATTTTTGTGGTCACTGAAGTGTAAGTTTCTTCTTATGGTAACACATATGTTGTTCCTGCATCATGATTTGTATTTTGAAATACTAAAATTATTTTCTTTTTCATTCATTAAACACATTGACAAAACCCACAGTTGATTCAAAGAGATATAAATGTATTCTTCTTGTTTCACAGGCAACAGAATAAATGCAATTCCCACTATGATGCAAAACCCATCAACTCAATGGTTCTACAAACCCATTAAAAATAATGGAAAACAACTGTTAGTGAAAAAAAGTCCTCCAGCCGTTGTTCCTTCACCATGACACCTGTTCTCAAAAAAGCACTTGAAGTGTTGGTGTTCTTTTCATTTGGACTCATTTCTGCCTGGCAGAGTGACTCTGCTATACCAAGGTCACAGCCTTCTCCTGGGCTGGCTGCAGTGGTCTGAATCCATGGGCTCAGGAGACCCCTCTCTTGGCTGGGGTTAATCCTTAACTAAATGCTTGGGCTCACACCTTGCAGGTTTTGGGTCTGGCTGCTGTATAGCATATATAGGGCTCCACATCTCCTTTCCCTACATCTCCTTTCCTGCAGGGGTGGATGCTGGTCTGAGTAAGTAACAGGTGTCCCACTGCAAAGTCTTGCATAACTGAATTTTCAAATCTCTTTTAACTGCCCTATGTGCTGTCCCAAACACTTTCTGCTCAGCACAGCCACCTTCATCAAGAGTCCCATTTTTTCCTTCAGCAAAGGAAGGCAAGATTTGCTGGAAGCAATTCGGACACAAAGCTCCAGTTCCCAGGAGCAACCTGTGCTATCAGCCATTACTAGGGTCACTTGGTAGCAGTCACAGCTGCAACCTCTGTCTTATCATGTCTCATCCTGGACTTCAAGGACCAGAGACACTGACACGAAACAATAAATTATAATAATCTAATTTATGTGACAGTGATATCTCTGGTGATACCCGACTCACTTGGCCTGGAATGTTCAGCAGTTCTGTAGATATCTAATCCTGCATCATCACATCCTTCTCCTCTCAGATTTTATCCTACCCTCCACAGCCTCAGTGTCATGCTGTCAGTGGAACTACATCTCCCCAATCAATCACAGATGAGGCTTGAACTCCAGTCAGTGCACTTAAATAACAACTCCTGATCAGCAAATACAAGTGGGGCCAAGTTTTAAAGTGCCGTTCAGAAAGAAGAGATGTATCAAGGTGAAGCTGCTTAGTTCTCATTAACTTCCCAGGATTTTGTGGTCATAAAGCTTAGGTCAAACCCTTTTTAAACAGCTTGGTAAAACCACAGTCATGTGTGGGGCAGTGAGCTCTCAGGTGTAGCCCCGACAGCCCTGCAGCCGGGCCACTGCCTGGCCAGGCAGGACTGAGTTAGTGCTTACCCTGCACCTCATCTTCATACACTGGGGTCAAAACAGCTCTAAATTGGATGTGAGCCTTCCTTTGGTACTCATATTTCCCTAAGCCCTTGCTCTGTGCTTTCTTTATGTCTACTTCCTCACCAGTGAGAGGTATGTAAGGGCAGGGCTGTCCATAGACTTTAAACTGCTTCCAGGATAACAGTGGCAGTAATGAATCAAGCAGCATTAATGAAGAGCACTGAAGTGGCACTCAGCCACCCTCCCTCCACCCAACCCAGAGCAGTCATTAATGACAACAGGACTCCGTGCCCCACTCCTCCACACACAGAGAGCTCACGTTACAGGAAGCATCAGACAGCGCTCCTCAGGGCACTCTGCTCAGCTTCAGTCCTTCTGACCTGTACCCAGCAGATCAAAGGTCAGAGCAAATATCAAATCTCTCTCAGTTTGCCTAAGCAAATATTCACAGCCATGAATTTTTGGTTCAGTAACATAAGTGCAGCAAGGCCAGCTAAAATGAGGACCTTCCTTTAAAAAATAAAAAAAAAAAAGAACAAAATAATTTTAAATTCAATAATGATAACTGTTTGTATTCTCAGAATGAAATTTTTAGTGCATTTATATGGTTAAGTGAAAAGAAACAATCCCTGGATTCTCTAAGCATTTTTGTAAGAGAGGTCAGATATTTTAGAAAATTCATTCGAGTTATTTTGTCACTCTTTTTATTCCTACTTTAACAGGTATGAGGGAAACTCTAATACTAGTGATTACAGCAATTGCAGTCTGCTATGCAAGAGGCGTTTATTCTAGTCACAGACTGAGCTATTATTTTCTAGAAAATTTTACACATGAAAATATGAGGTTGCTTAAATTCCAGGATAACCTAAGTTACTGTTCATTTGAATTATTTGAATTATTGCCAGCTTTTGAACAAAGAACTCATAAACCAAAGTCCAGACTGAGAAAGAAACTCGCACACAGTCCATAGCCATTTTGCTGTGGAGCTGATGCAAATCAGAGCCCAAGATATTTCCTGAGAGAAGGAGAACAAATTTCCATCATAGAGTATGCAATGGTGTTGAGGTGTCTCAGATCTGGAGCCAGGAGAAGGTTTTGCTGCTGGAGCCTATGCCTAAAATGAGCATTAATTCCTGAAGAGTGCAAATATTTCTTTTGAATTTATTGATCAGGTGTCGCCAGAGAGTGTGATGTAGATCTCAAATGCTTGTATTGTAGCTCAAATTCAGTCAGTTGTACTGGCATTCTTGGCAAAGTGTGCAATTATTGATATTTGTCTGTACTTTATAAAAAAAAAGACATAATTTTCAGAAAATCATCACAGTTTGTAAAAGTATATTCATTAGTATAGTCTAAATTTGAGTGACAGACCACATCTGTAAACTCGATACTTCCCTACTAATTAGAATGTTTCTTC
Organism: Onychostruthus taczanowskii; assembly: GCF_017590055.1. Lineage (NCBI taxonomy): Eukaryota > Metazoa > Chordata > Aves > Passeriformes > Passeridae > Onychostruthus > Onychostruthus taczanowskii. The sequence continues at coordinate 7,940,093 of NW_024499351.1, forward strand.
AAATATCATCTAAAGGTTGTATATGAGGGAAGAGGGTTGTTATATCCCAGCAGGGTGGATATACTGGACCTGCCAAGATACTCACAGAGAATCTGTGTATATATTAATACTGTCTGTATGCTTGGTCTGTGCTTTTTGCCAGAGATAATCAGGAAGAAGCTGGTGAGGTGAATAAGAATAAGTTTCCCAGAGGGCCAGAAAGGAGCAAGGAGACTGACAGGCAGTGCAAAATGCAAATTTCTACTAGAAAACAGAAACACAAGAAACGGTGATAACACAGCTCAGAAGCTGTGGAGGATATACAAGAGGATAGGTACCCAAGCAGAGGAGCCTAAGAGGAGAGGATGTAAGACAAAATAAAAAATTGAACAGGAGGATGGAAACTGAAGACCAAAAAAAAAAAATCCCAAAAAAGAAATTATAAACAAAAAAACACCAAGAAAAAGACACCAAAACCCCCCAGAAGTGTGTGAATCACAGGGGAGAAGGAAGGAAGTAAAAATAATGGAGACAAATGGCCAAGCAGTAGCAGCAGACTCATGAATCACCATAACTGTAAACCACTGCGGTACCAAATCTGTCAGCTGATTGCACAGTGAGTGGGCATCTCAATAAAAGTACTGGCAGGAGATCAGTATGCCAGAGGAGCCAGGTTCATCTTTTACATGACTCCAGCGAACTTGCTGGATTTGTGCTTGGGTTGAAATGTGCCCCAGGAGATGAGTTGCTCAGGAGACTTCAGATCAATAAGCAAAAGGGTGGATAATTGATATGGCAGTTAATAAATGGGGATTTTATGGAAATAACAATGATCTCTAGATAATTAAATCATCTGTATGGCAGCAAATCAAGAGGAGCAGATGACTGTAGAATACCACAATGGATTATCTTAGAATGAAATATAAGAAAATTATATTCCTTTCAAATTCTATTAGCCACAAACAATTAAAATGACCCCAGACAGAAAATGGACACAGATGTTTAAAACAAATTAAATGGCAAAGTAATTAAAAGCAAGTGGATGTAGCAGTAGTCAGGTTATCAAAAGTGACAGACAGGACAAATGATCTAATATGAAATTTGAACGGTTCACAAGAAAGGAGAAGTCGGAAGGGCAAGGGATGTGGATCAGCCCATCACAGCAGATACATCCCAGGCCCTACAGGCTCCTCTGCCGAGAGCTGTGGCAAACATAACTTTGTTACCACAACCACCACCTGTGCTGGGTGCCAGAGGTACCCAGGTGAGTGTGCAAAGTGCCTTTGGGGACTCCCTGGCAGTATTTGCAGTACTTGGCACAGAAGGATTGCCAGGGCAGGTGATGGGGCTGGCAAGGGTCTGGGGTCATTTTGCAGCTCCCTCTGCAATACTGCCATGCATCCTGGGGGCTGGGTGACACACAGGGCCACAACTGGCAACCTAAAAATTATTTACAGAAGGCTGGGAAAAACACTGGTCTCCTCCCTCCCACCTTCATTGAACAAAGCTACTATTAGGGCAGCTTTAACAAACTGTTTTTCCCAGTTAATGCTTTTACTAGGAAAATTTTCTGAGATCTTCTACTCTCCCAGATCAGTGAAAAGTGAACTCATATGGATAAATACTTATGTAGTCATGTGTGTCCCCAGTGCAGCTCCCATGGTACCAGTTTTTAGGCTCTGAGGGCAGTGGATGCTCAAACATTAACCCAGCACCACCATGTTCACAACTAAATCATATTAAGTGACACATCCACTGCATTAAAATGTACAGGTTTAAAGAACAACTTGAGAGGATTCCCCCCATTGTTAAGTGTTTCATACCCACAGTTATAAAAGTGTGCCACTTCTGGCTCCCTGTAAATGTGCCAAGTCACCAACTTACTGACAAGTGTGACAGACACCTTCATTGCTCCAGTTATGTCATGGTTTGACCCGGAAGTAAGGTTTTGGGAAGTTATGGTCAAACCAATCAGTGGCCAAATTTCAGATTGGCACCTGGTGTGGCCACTGGGGACTTGGATACGCCTCTGAGAACACACAGAGGTTAAAAGCAGAGCACTCCCAGAGAGACTTCCTCTTTGGAGTCCGGCAGGTGAGCAGATCGGATCCTCTCCCCCATCCCAGCTGTGTCTGGGTGGGGCAGGAGGGAAGGCCTGTGGCCTGAGGAAGGGAAGCCGGAGCCGCTAGTACCATTCCTCTGTGAGATGGAAAACCATTCCTAACTCTCTTCTTTATCCCACTGATTGCAGAAGGATATTAAAAGGCTGTCAGCAGCACATGCCAGTGATAAAATACCTCAAGGAAAAGACACTAATGAGATTTGGAAGTTTAAAATTACCTTTGCCTAACTCAGAGCAGAGGTTTGCTGAAAGTTTTACTATCACTTCAACCAGGACAGTACCCTCCCCTTTTATACTAGTGTGAGTATCAAACCTATATTTTTATCGTTCTCAGAGAAATTCAAATCATGAAGGGACTGTGTAACAGAGGGAGAGCTATTCCTTTCCTTCTGACTTATATGTGAATTGTAGGAGATTCATAAAATTAAATAAATTATTTAAAACTACCTACAATGTTTTATACTGAATTAAATAGTCACACCAATCCTTTTTGAGATAACTGAGAGAGCAGGGTCAAGGTTTGGGCAGGATAAGGAAGGTGGAGGAGAGAAAAACACATAAATATATACTGTTGGTTTGATCTAATGAATTTCTTGAGGTAGCAAACAAACTGAAATATTTCCTTGCGTTTTCCTCTGTGTTTTTCCACCACAACACAGCTTGAAATTGATAACCCCATGGATACTATGTATAGTAATATTTTTTATAAAGTCAAGGGCCTAGAATTTTTTTCATGAAAATCAGAAATATCTTTAATGCTGGTTATTTTTCTGAGGCAAATCTTTTATTGAGAGGAAAAATTGTTGATTCACATTTTTTGCTTCTGTTTAGTAGTTCCCGATGAACTTTTTATTTCTTTCAGCTTTTTTCATCATTTGAACCCAGAAATAAACTCCTAGCAGCTGAGGAACCATAGACCATCTCAGTGGCAGGTTGCAGTGCTTTCTGCATTCAGTGTGCTCCTGTTGGAGTCTGCCTCTGCTTTTGTGTTTGCCATGTGTGTGCTCTGCTCTCAGCTATGGCATTTTTGGCTTCAGACAGTCAGATATTGTGGTGCAGAGCCACATACCTCAAGAGATTCACATAGGGACTAAAAAACAGGAAAAGAGTGCAGCAAGAGGGTGGATGCCAAGCAGTGGGGTCCAATTGCCCTAGAGCCCTGTCTCTGAGAGCTGGGTGACATATCCTGGTTTAGGGAGCCTCGACACAGGCTGTCATGATCTATTTGCAGGGAAGCCTGACGAAGGCAGGAGTGATGAATCTGACTCCATGTTCTCAGAAGGCTAATTCATTTCTTTATAATACTATATTATATTAAAGAATACTATACTATACCATACTAACGAATACAGAAAAGATACTTACTCAATGCTAAAAAGATAATAATAAAAACTCGTGACTCTTTCCAGAGTCCCGACACAACTTGGCACTGATTGACCAAAGAGGCAAAACAACTCACAGCAGAACCCAATGAAACAACCACCTGTGGGTAAACAATCTCCAAACACATTCCACATGAGCACAACACAGGAGAAGCAAATGGGATAATAATTGCTTTCCTTTTCTCTGAGGCTTCTCAGCTTTCCAGGAGAAAAATCCTGGGCAAAGGGATTTTTTCAGAGAATGTGAATGCCACACTGTGAGTAATAGAATGTATTTATAAAGATAATTTTTTAAAGAGTTTTCTCCACAGCCCCTGTGTTTCAGTCTTTTCCTGCTAACCATTCATGCAATCCATTCCTACCACAGACAAGTCTTAGTGATACTCTCATTCCTTTACTGTCTGCTCCACAGGAAACTTTCCCTCCAGTTTAACTGGGCACTGCCTGTGTAGAGAGCTGCTTTGATGGAAGGCAATATACAAGCAGCACTACCTGGAAGAAATAAAGGCAAATAAACTCCTCACAGCAGCAATGAAGAAACCTTTTACTAAAATCTGAAGAAACCTTCAGCAAAGGCATATCAAACGATGGGTCTGTCCTTGCTGTAATGGCACACTCTATTTCACAAAGACAGCAAAGAAACAAAACTGACAAGCTAAATATTTCTCTGGTATCTTTAGGAGCTCCAAGGCTGATGGCACATTTTGATTTCAGATCCCTAGAAGGCATGTGGACTTACTGCCAATTGATTTTGGAGTGATAAAGGGAGAAGAATAATGCAGTTTATGTGCTTCAATTAATTGAATATCAGACCTGCTAGGACAAAAATCAGAAGCATCAGTGTGGGACACTCTAATATATTAATTTTAAGAGACAAACACAAAAACCACCTATTTTTGAAACTTTTAACCTTCAGGTGTGGCCTTCAAACTTTCCCAGTGGTAGCTGGATGTTGCTCCCATTGAAGTGAGTAGAAATAACCTCATTGTATAATGCAGTTCTGAAAATTTGCAGCCCCAGAGCTGGTTTTGTAATAAATACAAGCAAACTTAAAGTAATTTTTAAAATTTGATTCCTTTTAATTTAGTAGGAAATGATGACCTGTAGCTATGATATTATAGAAAATCCTTTGCTGGGATTTTTCCTCTCCTGAGAAGCTGAAGTCTCAGGAGAGAAATGTAAACAATTACTATCTGCTGCTGTGGAATGCAACAGGTGCATCTGTGATTGGTCCATGTGGATTGTTTTCCATTGATGACCAATCACAGCCACCTGTGCTAAGGCCATGAGCAGTCACAGGATTTTTGTTATTCTGTTCTGTTCTGTTCTTGTTGTAGCCTTCTGATCTCTCTGTTCTTTAGTATAGTTTTAATGTAGCATTTTAATATAATATCTAACATAATAAATCAGCCTTCTGAAACAGAGTCAAGCCTCGTGTCTCCACACACGGAGAGGAATCATCAACAATGACCCATTTGGAAACAACCTAAAGAATCTCCAGTAGATAAACAATTCTACGGGGCTTCCTTTAAAATTTCATAAGCAAGACTGTCATAGCTTTTATTTAATTAAACCCTACCATACTCTTTTACACTGCCATAAAGAACTACAAGAATCTCCAGACTCCAGCTGAGAACAATTTAATTTCCTCAGATAAACTCTGGCTTTTCCAGATTTCCTTTGAAAGTTTAAGACACAGACACAGACACCATTAACACTTACAGAAGGCTATCAACACTCTTAGGAAGGGATTCACACAAATCTAGTGTTAGATACAGTCATAAGGGTCTCCAATCATACAGCTTTTCCTTCCTAATGTGACAGACACCCTGCAGCAGCTATTAATGGGAAAGAAGGATTAAAAAACCTTTTTTTTGTTTGTTATGAAATCCCTTCTTGTAACACCCATTGAATTTACAAGTATTTGAATATTGCATAATTAAGAATCCTCATAGTTTCAACTCCATTTTTTCAATTAGTGTTCTGTTTGTAGGACTGATGGGTACAACAAAGAAAGGAATAAAACTAATTATTAATAAATGGATTCTCATTATTTGGTCTACAGGAGTCCGTTTGGCTGGTTATTTTTAAAATGATAAATTTAATTTTTTCATATGAAGTGACTAAAGGATGATTTCACAAGCTCAATATCAGAAGAAAAATAGAAACACTAAACTAGAAACATCCTGAAAACTACAGGATTTTCTTATTGATTTGTATTACACTTTTACCTGGTGGATTCACCAAGTTCAAGTCCACAGTATATGCTGTTCCAAAGCAAGGACACCAGCTCAAACTCGTCTGATCTTAGTAGAAAAGATGGTTGAAGACAGGTCTTGCAAATCAAGTACAGAAATTTGACCAAGTGTGCCAATCACAGCAGATTACCACTGTTGTGACAAATACATCACAGGATTTATGAGTTTGGATTCAAGGGTCTTCCCCGACTATTTGGTTTCTATTTTTTGCTTTAATGAGCCTCTTTGGTGTTGAGGCTTCCTCCCCCTGCCCCTTCCTTTGCTCTTCAGTCTCAAATTATGTCTTTGCTTTTTTTTTCTCATGTGTTTTCCTGCTTCTGCCTCCTACGCTGTTACAGCCTTTTACAACTATCTTTCAAGGGTGAGTGGCTTTCACACATCAGTGAAACAGAAGGTTTCTCTTTGGATGCCATTTTAAGCCTGAATCTTTCGCTTAAATATAACAACTCCCTAAAGTATAAATGCATTAATAGCAAGTTCCTCAGCAGAAACCTGAAGACATGAATGCAGCAGCTGACAGACATAAAGGGTTTAAAACCAACTCCCAGCAAGTTCCTGTAAGTTGTGCACACACACACACACACACACTCTAGTAAAAATAACAGTAATAACAGTAACAACAACAAAAGCAGCTTGGCTGAACATACAATTTTCTCATTTAGGATTTAGAGCACAGTCACTAAATTAATGATGCTGATGTAAAAAGTGAAATCTTAGAGGAAGGATCTTGATAGGACTTATAGCCATGCTTGCAGGTTGTGTGTTCATGAAGCATCAGGGGATTTAAATCTTTGTGAAATTATTTGTGAGGCTGAAATCTTATTATGAACGTTCATGATTACCAAAATATTTATAGATGTTAAAATTCAGAGTTTAGAAATTTGATATACTACTTCTGTTAATAATAAAGAATTATGATTGGTTTTGGAAAGCTACTTAAGTCTTAATGTGACTTTAAATCCTTGGGAAAACATCAAAATACCACATGTTATTCCCTGTTGAATTCAAGCTGGTTCTAAATTTTCAGGTGGGAAAAATTCCAGGTTCTGAATTGCTGGTGGGACTGTTGCAGAGAGAAATTGCAGGCCATGCCTCTTTTATGAAAAATTAAGCTCAAAGTGCTCCACTTTCAGAGAATCACTGTAGAAAGCTCCCTTACTGATTAACCATTCATATTATTAGTTCCTACTATATGAAAGCTTTTAAGTACAGACTGGTTTTCTAAGGGACTTCAATATATGCTGGAAGCTGATCTTATGGTGATGACATTTCTTACATAAGGAAGTTTTCTTGTATAAGAATTTATAAATGGACAAAAGAAATGCAGATGCAGCTTGGTGGTTTTCTTATTTGTCAATACTATAAATATGTCTTGATTGGACTCATGATTAGCAGCCCAGTGCTGCAAAAGTGGAATGTGAGCAAACCAGCTTTACTGCTTGAAGGGGTATGCCCATCTTTCTGTAGATAATTTATATAATTTTTGTATGAAATGTGGTCACCAAACCAGTGAAAATGTTAAGTACCTCTTTGGTATTTGCAGAAGCCAAGTATGGGCTGTCAATGGTAGTTGACATTATGCAGCAGTGCTGTCCATATTGCTGCATGTTTAATGCCACTCTCTAGACGTGCATGGACTTGCCTGCATTAGCAGCAATTATCTTTGCACACTTGTCACCTGTGGGCAAGATCTTAGGAAAATGAACGGGAAAAAAGAAGGAGCCTATACTCTTTCAACACAAACTCAAAAGGAAAGAAGACTAGAACAAGTAAACAAAAGCTATTTTGTAGCATCTGCAATGTAATAAAATGAAGAAAAAATAGTTACTGTGAATTTTTGAAGATGAATTGAAGCACAAGAAGACACAGTCATTTTGGCAAAGTGGCTGTCCTGTTGAAAGCTGAGAAGGCATATGTGACACACCTGAACTTAGTAAGGCTTTTGACATAACCTGCATGACAGTCCCGGAAATGAATTGATCAGATGTTATCTAGTTGCATCACATGTGTTAACGTGGAGATGAACCACTCTGCTTATTACATAGGAAGCTATGTGTCTCTGTCAAACTGTCAGGTCACTTCTCTTGGGATTCCACAACTGATGTATTCTCTTTTGGCATGCTTCTTTACTTAGTCTAAGTGATATTTTTATGTGACATCAGACCACAGTGGGGGAAGAAATATAATGTTCCTTTTGGAGAATTGAGTCTGACTTTAAAACTGCCTTTATAAAGTAAAGATATTTTTTCAAACCAGCAAACTAAAAAGACAAAATTTTTCATGTAGGAAATAGAAACATGTAGAAATACCCAACAGGGAAATATGGCATGGCAGCACAACTTCACAAAAGACTGTGGCTGTGCTATTGAAGTTTCAAAGGGGAATAATTAAGGAATATGAAACTGTCACAGAAGAAACCAGATCCTGTTCTTGCATATATTAATGTTCAGTGTCATATGGAAGAAAGAAGGTGGCATTATTTTATGTTACAGCTTAAGGTATAGTCTGATGTCTACTTTTGAATATTATACTTTGAGCAAGAGGCAGCTGAATCAAAGATACTCTAGGAGAGAGACACAGGCATTACAAAAAGCTCCATAATTTTAAAGAAAACCAGAAGGAGTTGGATTAGTTTATTTAAAGAAGAAGGAAGGATGAAAGCAGACCATCAGGTAAGACCATCAATCATCAGACATAAAAAAAAGAGTTTAGGTGTTTTTTCATTTTTTCATTTTTTAAATTAGATAAAGTCCTAATTTCCAGTAGAGACATCTTTTCTGTCTCTCCTGGAGGGCAAGGAAACGGCTGCACCAAAGCAGGAATTGTGGGATCACCTTAACTGGATATTTTCTTGAGTTTAAGCCAATGATCAGGAACAGCACATTAACAAATTAAAACACTTAATTTTTTGGGCCATAAAGAGATGGACAAGCTGACCTTTCATAGTTCATTACAATTATAGTTTACAATTAAATATTTCAAATTTAAGCATTTTAACCACAATTCATCTCTTCTCCCACCCCCCCCCACTTTAGTTTTATTTCCTGGTGAAATGAGGTTCATAAGATCATGCTCCCTGTTTGACACCAACCTGTCTTTGATAACATCCCTTCTCAATGACTTCTTGAACTCTCTTGACCACTTCAAAACAACTTGGAAAATGGAGAAGAAATCAGTATCTGGACAGAAGACAGAGATGAGGGCCAGGCAGAACTCAGCTGCAGGTTGCTTTACAGGGCAATAACATGGCTCACCATTTTTTGTGTTTGCCACTCATGAGTGCAGTCCCTGGGCCACTCTAGCTTGGCCCTCTTGGCCTGGTGGTGGCATCACAGAGGGCAGGGAGATGGAAAAGAGCCAGAACAGCCAGGCCACCGTAGGCTGAAAGATGAAATTGCAGCAGGTCATGTACAAGCAGCCAAGTTTGAAAGTTTCACACCATTCTTCCCACCCAAAACCCACAAAATTTTCCGACATGGCCCAAGAGGCTGGTGCTGGGCTCCCTGCCTGCTGGAGAGGCAGATGCTCAGGGCAACGAGCATGGAAAGGCTGAAACACTGCAGTTCACAAAGTGGTAAAGATTTCCATTCTCTGGCCCACTTTAGCAAATAGCTAGTTCAGCTGGCAAGAAATGCATTTGTGATTACAAAGAAGGATCTTTACAGAAAATTACTAATTCTTTTTCTCAGAATTCAAATGTATTAGCAGAGCTGGATTCCTGATTTTGTGACAATTATGAGAATATTGAATCTCTGCTAGAGGAGACCACACACCTAAACTGAACAACAGAATGGTACAGGAAAATGACTGCATGCATAGAAACAGGCCAATTATTATAGCAGAAAATTGTTTAGAGAAACACTGTCTCAGCAGCTTAAACAATCACTTGGGAACAAGTAGCTTTGCTCTATGTGAGATGTAATTCTTCTCAGTCAAAATGACACAGACATTGATTTGAAAAGCAATTACAGCTGGAATCAACAGTTTGCTTGAATTTAGGGGCAGAGAATTATAGCATAAGCCAAATTAGTGATTGTGATTCTACTCCTGAACACAAAGAAGAAAAAAGGAAGGTAAGTAATTGTGACAGAAAAGTCTGGATTTGGGAAGTGTGCATATCCAGTTTCTTGAGAAAAAAATCATAGAAAAAGCTGAAAAATATTAAAATCTTTTCAGAAAGCCTGGAAAAACTAGTCACTGTCTTGCAACCTGGCTAAATCACTTCTGAAATAAAGACTAGGAAGGGACACAGAGTGTCAACAGTAATAAAAGATAAGAGAAATACAGGAAAGGTGGGAAGGAATTTGTAAACAGACAGAAAGTGATAAAAAAATACAAAATAATTTAATATAGGAGACATAGATAGCCTGAGGAGAGTAGGTGAATCCCAGGAAGCAGTCAAGAATAACAGATGCAATTAGAGAGGATGAGGGCATAGAAAAAAAAGAAAATGAATTAAGTACAAATTTTTGCCTCACATTACATGGAGAAATGTCTTATTACAGTTTGAGGCATCAAGCGAAAAAATGCCATGACAATCCTAATCTAGAAAACAACATGTCACCACACCTTATTCTATTTGAATCTTCTGTACTATTTTATTTGAATCAAATTTATGTCATTTGTATTTGGGTCTTCATAGAAACTAGTATAATCTGTGAAATTTTATGAACTAAACTCTTTATATTCTTTCCCATATTTTGTAAAAAAAATAATTTACTGTTTTATTTGCTCTAAGTATGATGAAATATGTTGCCAGGGTTCCTCAGGAAAAAAAAAAAAATTCCTTGAGAAACACTTTGAAGAAAAAGTGGTACTGTGTGGAATTTATTGTTTGCATTTTCAAGAGTTTGCCTACATAATGGCGTGGGGAAAATTTTTTTAATATAAACACAAAGTTTTCAACGTACTATTTAAGTCCACCTCTTAATACACCTTACTAATCTTGTATTCTGACAAATATCAATTTATAATCTTAAAAACAAAACAAAAACAAAAAAAAAAAAACCACCCACCACAATTAAACATATCTACTACATTTGCTATTTTCTTATTAATACAAAATAACTGAAACATACTTAAACACAACTGTAAACACAGAAAGTTACATAGGTGTTTAACATGACTATCAGCTCATAGAACTCCTTCACAGCCAAATTAAATTAATGGAAGTACTCTAATTGATCTTAATTCACTTTGAAATATGTCTTACTAATAGATATTAAATTTATATTCTATTTTAAATTTCCACTCCCATGAGAGGACTAAAAGCTTGATTCTGCATTTCGTGATTGAGGACTCTTATGCATAAACTTGAGTACTAAATATGCTGGGGCTGGGATGTTCTGGAGAAAAATTTAACCACACAAAGTTGTTATCAAAAACAGTATGAGTATAAAAGCATGAAAGAACAAAAAACCCCAAACAAACAGATTAAATGCTAGAGAGCAGATTGCCCAAATAAAGTATCAAGATATTTTAAGGTGTACAATTCATAGTAACTAAGTTTTCAGAAATTAAGAAAGACATTAGTATTCCAAAATTTCTCTTTTTTTTTTTTTTGTTATAGCCTGTGTGCTTGAGACTAGACCTCTTTAGTAACTGTTATTTCTATGATTCTCAAGAAATTCAACCAATGTAATTATATTATCATAATTTTGACAGTTTTCTTTTGCCAGAGGCCCTCCATGAAGGATTTTCTACATCAGAAAATAAATATGAGTAGCATTACATAAAAGAGATTCCTGTATTAAATCTCTAATAGAAATATAAAATACATTAAGCTGATGTTACTAACTGAAAAATATAAATAACATCATTAGATTTAGTAGAAAACTAGCTATAACAGTAAGAAAATGCTTCACATGACAGAAGAACCATAAATTTTCTTTAAAAAAAACCACCTGGATTTTTATAGATAGATCTTTATGTCACAATGCATCAAAGTGTTCTTTCAGTTTTGTATCCAAAAATGCATTATCACAGTGGAATGAAAATACTTCAGTTTTCTTACCAACCCAAATTCTTGAAGAAAATTGTTTTAGACTAAATTAAATATGCTTTGAAATGCAAAATTAGAAGTTGAAGACATATGTTTACAGTATGAATAGAAATCTAGGCAAATTTAGTTGTAAAATATGAAATGAAAAATTATAATGTTTCACTTTTTAAATGTAAGAACAAATATTTTCATTCTAGTTCATACAAACATTTATTTACATCTGTTTGACTTAAAATACACTTTCAGGTGAGAAAATCATTGAAATAAAAAAGTCACCTAGAATTCCCATTGTGGTAATGAAAACTTTTACACAGACAAGCTTTTAAGTTTTAAGTATTCATGAATCTCTTCAAGAGCTTCCAGATAATGATTAAGAGTTGACATACTTGGATATTTTGTCAACTCAGTGACGTTTTTCTACTCAAAAGTCCCTATTTATTTTAAAACAACTGTAGAATAATTTCACTGAACAAGCCTCATGCAAATATTTGCATGCAATATTTTCAAACAAATAGAGTGTAATGCCTGTAATTAAATTCAGTGCAGAGTAAATTGGAGATAAAAATCGATAAGTGACTCTGAAACCTCATCACTTATTGATTCATGAGTCATTTATCTCCTTCTGTAATCCACATCAAAAGCAATTATCAGTTAATGAAATCACTCAGATGCAAATCAGAAATAGGAAAAATTATTAACTGTGCCCCAAATCTCCACAAATTAACTTAAACAGAAAAAAAAAAGTGATCTTGTTGTGACTAGCTCTGGTTAGGAATTGTTTGATTAGATATTTGGTGTTTTTTTTCCCTGTAAAACAAAAACAAAAACAGGAACAGAAACAGAAAAAGAAACAAAAACCAAAACCAAAGCAAACCAAAACCAAAACCAAAAAACAAAGACAAAAACAAAGCAAAAAACAAAAACCAAAACTAACAACCAAAGCTTCCTCCCTCTACCGAATCAGTGATTTTCTGGGCAATGTAATAGAGCTGTACACCTTACAAAATGCATCCGGGCAGAGCTGCTGGATGGAGCTGCTCTGTTACCTCTGGGCTTCTCCCTGTGAGAGTGCAGGTCAAGGTGGAGCCGTGGCAGGTCAGCAGGCTGCAACCTGAACCTCCCTTTGCTGGCTTTGTGTGGGACAGGAGCACTTCCTGAGGGCTTGAACCTGGTTAGAAACCCCTCGTGCCAGTGGTGGGAGATGCAGGTGACAGTCCTTGGCACCCCTGGTGGCCGCAGGACCCAAGCCAGTTTGTGCCACGCTGCAGAAATGCAGCTGCACGCTGCTCTTTGAAGTTTGCTCATCGAGTGTGAGCCAAAGGGCTAAGCCTCTTGCCTTGAGACAGAATTGGAAGAGACCGGATGATATGTGATAAAATGTAAAATGTCATAATGATGCTCAGGACAAAAATCAGAGGGAATGCATAAATGCAGTGTGTCTGGGGGAAAAAAAAAAAAAAAATTTGAGACCATTTTTTCCCCGGAGGAATGTAATGACTGTTTCACTTCTATACATATGATGTGGCCCTGACACCATTAATGGAAAGTAAAGACATTTGTGGTCCCAGCCAGAATTCCTGACATGCAGTGAGAGGTGGATGTTTTTTGCTGCTCTTGCGGTGGGTTGCAGACTCCTCACACAGTACCTCACTTCCATGGCTGAGCTCTTGAGGTTAGGTCTGACCTGGGAAATAGCTGAGAATGTCCAAGAAGGACTTGTTGCCCTTTTTGGCCAGGATAGCAGTTCTGTGGGCTCATCACTATTCTCAGCACAGCATCCAAAGACATTTGTTGTTGTGACTTAACCCCAGCCAGTCACCGAGTACCACACAGTCACTCACCCATGCCCCCACTAGTGGAATTGGGGAGTAAATGGGAAGAGTAAAGGGTATATTGGTGCAAAGGCAGTTCAATGGGGAAAGAAAAAGCCCTGCACACAAACAAAACAAAAAAAGGGATTCTTTCACTGCTTCCCATGGGCAGGCAGGTCTTCAGCCATCCCCAGGAGAGCAACACCCCATCACACATAATGGTGACTTGGAAAGACAAATGCCATCACTCCAAGTATCATCCCTTCCTCCTTCTTCTCCTTACTTCATATCCTGAGCATGATGCCATTCAGTCTGGAATATCCTTTTGGTCAGTTTGGGCCACCTGTCTGGCTGCATCTCCCCCCAGCCTCTCATGCACCTCCTCACCAGCGTGGCTGTAGGAAAAACAGAGAATGACTTGGGAATAACAAAAAACCATCTCTATATCATCAACATTGTCTTCAGCACAAATCTGAGGCACAGCCCCATACTAGCCATTGGACAAAAATTAACTCTACCCCAAACCAAAACCGGCACGTATGTGTACTTATGTAGGTGTATATTCTATGTACAGTGTATTAGTACTATGTAATGTACAAGGTGTTCCAGTTAAGGTCAATATTATTTAGCTAGTAATGACTGTGCTTCAAAACTTGTGTTTTTTGCAGAGAGAATCACATCAAGGCAAGCAACCAACTGCATGTTCGAAAATAATTATTTTAGTCATAGTATTTACATGTATTTTCAAAGCTTTGGGGCATATAGTATTGAGTTGTTACTGCAAGTATAAAAAAAACTCCAGCAAAGCTTCAACATGATGAAACTTTAAAGTGTTTTTAAGCTTGGGAATAAAACATTGTTTGTGTGTCATTGCATGCCTTCTGAACCAGAAAGAGGAAACCTAACCCTGACATTTAAAACATAGCCCTCAGATATTCCAAGTATATGCATGACAAGAATAGCAAAGAAATGAAAAGCTCGCAGAGATCTGGATCTTCATTCTATGTCAGTATCCTATCTAAACATATACAATTCATGGGTCCTTTTTTCTTTCACATTCAAATCCCACACGACTACTTTTTTCTAAAATACAAATCAAAACACACCATTTAACTAATCAGATTTAACTACTGCCTACTATATGATAGCATGAGTTATTATTAGTAGTACAGATTATAAAACATTAGCCTAAATTGCAATCCTTTTGAAAATCACAGCTTCAAAATTAAAATTTGAGTTATGGTGGCATAAGCCACATGAAGACAGCAGCATAGATTTAACTTGCATCAAAAGCTAATTTTGCACTTTACTGGCAGGTGTGTATGGCAAATATATTGTGGTGAAGAAAATGAGCAAGTAAAAGAGAAGCCTTATGTGGGAGACAGAAATTGGAGGGATTATGTTAGCAATGACCCTGAAGTGTAAATAGAGCTGGACTAGTTTAAAGATTAGTCCTGCAAACACCTCCACACAGGTAACACTTCTGAAAAATAGACACATCTTGTATAGTTACCCACTGCGTACATCCAGCCTGACATGCATTCCTCAGGCATTGCTTTCCCAGCTGTTTGCAGCACAGGGCAGCAGCAGCATGCAGAAAAGGGAGCCTTCAGAGCTCTCAGGATGGAAATGCTCATGAAAATGCATCCACACTTTAAACATTTGAAATGCTTTTAGAGACTGGAGCATAGCATGCCAAGGCCATCTACACTAGAAAGGTCCCAGCTGCTTCTGTAGCATTTTATGATACTGTGCCCTGAATTGGGTATTGTGTTTATGGAAGACATAGCAGAGGGCGCCATAAGTACCAAAGCATGAACAAAGTATATCCTCATGACTGAGAAAGACAGCTCTCATTTGCAGAGATTTTGTCTCTGTGTGACCCTTTCATAGATTAAGTGCTTGTATATACCAGCTTTTAAACAACAGAAAAATCCAGTTGATGGACAGAGGGTCTATTTTGTGCCTGAGAGCGAAGAGAAGGTGGGAGTGTATATCCACAGGACAATTTCATGGCATTTTCAGTGGCAGCTTGCCACAGTTAAATGAAGGAAAATGGCAAATTATGTAGATGAGCTTCTGTATCAGCTCCAGGATAAACCTGGTTAATCTGTCCTGGCCATGGGATCCTTAGCCCTAAGTCAAGGCAATAATGCAAATTGTACTTGAGAGGATTCAACACACTACCCAGGGTGCAGATAAGCAATGAGTGAAATTGTTACATTTATGTTAATCTGGAGTAACTTCAGTGGAACTGACAGAAAATCAGCCAAATATTTAATGCTTTATGCATCTAAATTAGGCCAGGTACTACGTGTGATTGCATTTCTGCATGTGGCATTTTCAGAACATGGAGATTACTATTATCATCTCTGCTTCTAGACAAAGAGGTTATGTGTCCAGAACAAAAAAAAAAAAAAAAAAAAAAAATATGGGCAATCAATGAGGTTTTTGTTCAACTATTTTTTTCTTTTATTTTTTTCCCTTTTTATTTGAATCTGATTTTTTTTTTTTTTCAGACTTAAAAAGAGATTTCTCTCAGGTATTGCATACTCTGCTCCTATTAACAAACACTTCACTGTCAACCATGACAAAAGTATTACCATGTCTTTGAGAGGTGTACTCTGATCTAGTCTGGAAAAGTCCTAAAACATTTACTCTTTTTGCCAGACATGGAATGCTATTGTCACTAGCAGGCCTCAGGGGACTGCAAAACATGTCATTATTACAGTAATGAAACTGTCTGACCTGACTATGTGCTGAGGTGACAGACTCAAGCATTTCTAAAATCCCTAAACCCCTTGACATTATAGAACAGGGACATTTCCCCTTCCTCTGACCCCCACCCCTGACAGCAAATTTTGCTTTTTAAATTTTAAAGCTGGAATTTGATAATTAAAGATATACAAGGAAGTAAATCAAGATCTTTTTTCCTCCTCTATTATACTTTGTCATTATAAAATATTGTAACAATTCTGGAATATTCATAAGAAATTCACATACTCATTCACATGAGAAATACTTGCTTAGTTTTGGAGTGCACAATAATAATATCTAAGTAAGTCCTCCCTGACTTTACCAATATTAATAAAAAATACCTTAGACGTCTATAGCTGTCCATCATACAGATTTGGTCAGGCAAATTGCTGATCTGCCTCTGCCTACTCTATCTTTTTTATATAAACTGACTGGCAAGGATTTAGAAATATTTGGTTTCCAAGGCAAAAGGTATCTCTGGACAAGGAAGCAGCTGCCCTTCTCCCAGGTTCCTTTTTCCTTTTCCACACACTCTGAGCCAAAAGCTTCTTCATAAAGAGAGGTGTTAGGCTTAACTGACAGTCCATCAGGGACAATCCATCAGTATATTTCTTGTGCAAGTCAGCACTTTTTGCTCAGTTTCTGACATCTTTTGCATCCTTCTGTGTATGCATCAGTATCTAATGTAAGTTCCCTTTTCCCATCCATGTACTGCAAATTGGGACATATATAAATTGTTCTGTCTTTTTATGCCCTTATGCATATTTTTTATTTAAAAATAAACCTTTCTGAGCATACATTTGATTACAAAATCCCAGAAATAATTTGAAGGAATGTTGCTCGCTTTATTAATTCTAAGAAATATTCTGTTCCAATGTTTAAAAATATGATTCTCGAATAACATTGAAATGAACACTTTAAAATGGAGAGTTAATTGATGCATGAAGTAGGATCCCTATCACTTAATGTTGGTAAAACCTAATCCAGGCTACTCTTCCAGCTTTCTCTCTAAACACCCATCACTTTTTATTGACTGAAGAAACAGCCTAGAAAATCATGTTAGATCAAGCTAATTCTTGGATTGCAAGATTAAAGGAAGATGAATTGCACTAAAAGGTACTTGCATACATAACATCAGTCACAAAACAGAGACCCATGGGAATAATCCTGTGTCATTGTTAATTACACAAACAAGGTTTCTCAGCACTGTCCACTGAATGCTCAACAAGCCTGTGTGTTCAACGAAACTCTGATGATTTGCCTTGCATGTGTTGCAGTTAAATCTGATTCATCAAAAGACTTAGACCTGTGACTTAGCTTAGTTTTGAAAGTAGCTTAGGTCAAGGTGCTGGAGTCTCTGAGCTCAGGTGTATGTTTAGGTGCTGCATTGAACTGGGGCCATATGCAGACCTGAAACAGTTTGACTTGACTATGAAACAGTTTGTCTCTACTTACTGTAGTGTCTTAAAACTGGAAATCAACAAGACAAGCAGGTTCAGTGATCAAATAACTGATTAAAAAGTTTTACACTTTGAAATAGTAAGTATGCCATAAGTAAGTATCTCCAGATAAGAAGCTGAGATTTATTACTTTACCTGAAAAAAAAAACCCAAAAACCCACCACCAAAAAAAAAAAAAAAAAAAAACCAAAAAAACCCCAAAACTAAAAAAGCCCAAACTCAAAATCTCAAGTAAACCCTAGTGTAATGAAATGGCTGAAATTGCACTAACTGAGGATGAGGCAATCAAGATACCCCAGGCAAGGAGACATGAAAATCAACCCCAGCAGAAATAGGGAGATGGACCAGAGAGAACGGCCTATAGATTCCAGCAATCTAAGGGTCTTTACAGGCGCATTAAAAGCATTTAAGGGGAAGAATTGAAAGGGTAGATGATGAATGGCTGACTGTTTAAAATTCATTGCCTGGCAAGTGATTGTGTGCCAAGGCATTTCTCTCACTTACAATTTATAACACCATATTGAGAAAAGAGATGGAAGTTAAACATGGGAGTGTGCTTCAAATACATGACTAATGGCTTAGATAGGTTCTAGGCTCCTTGTTTTCAGATGGAGTGAGTGTAGAATCTGCCATTTTGTCAGTATGTTATTTTAATATTTCATAAGAGAAGATGCATATTTCATTCTTTCAAAAGTTAGCACTTACAAAAATGTTAACATACATGTTCATAACCCACCACATAACACTGCAAACAGCCAGAAACTGGCAACCTGCCACTCTGACCATTAACACAAGAATCAAATTAATAGCTGTCCCAGAGCATCCAGCAATGGGTGCTCTGGGACAGCTATTTTTCTTTTCTTCTGTTAATGGGGTTTAATCCCTTTTATATTTGTTGTGGGTGGGCAGCTTTATATTCATTCAGCTATCCAGAATCCCTTCCTCTCTAATTCCTCAAAAACCTTGAAAAATTAAACCAAACTAAGTAAGGGAGTCCACATAGATTTTTTTAAATTGAAAATAGTGAGTTTTGGATTATTTTTTAAGAATATATTTCAAGCAAGCTTATTATTGTCTCTACTTAGCAGTATGTAAAAAACAGAGAATATAAAATGACAGGTTTGCAAATAAAAAATGTGGAGCCTCTTCTCTTCTCTTCTCTTCTCTTCTCTTCTCTTCTCTTCTCTTCTCTTCTCTTCTCTTCTCTTCTCTTCTCTTCTCTTCTCTTCTCTCTTCCTCTTCCTTGTCTTTCTCTTTCCCCTCCTTTACATCCCCTCCCCTCCTCTCCTCTCCTCTCTTCACATATTGTACAGGACAGGAAATAGAAGGAATTGTAATTTCATTGGTTCTCTTTGTGTGTTACAGACCTTTTCTTTACAATTAACCTTCAAGTAAATCTGCTTTTAATCCTACACTAATAAGATATAACCCTAACCAAAACTCTGAATCAGAACAATTTCTGGTGTTGTGAGGGATAGAAAATCGTCACATTTGGCTTCTTGTGTTTTTTAATGAGATCAGTCAAACTCCTCGATCTCATGAAAAGAACTGAATTTGGATGAAGTTTTTGGGGTTTTTACCCAGCCTCTTCTATAATTACTAGCACCACAAAGCTAGTAAAAGTACCCCCATCTATGAAATAAAATGCTTGCTCTTTTAGATTTTTCTCTTGGTATGATATGCTACTATTTAATAAAAATATCATAAATAAGACAATGTAAAAATAATATTTTGTAGCACTGAATTTTTCTGCTCTGTAATCAACTTTCCTCAGAATAAAACTCCAGTTACAGCATGGCAGCAAAACAGAATATATAAAAATTGAAGAAAAAAACCTCTAAAATATAATTTGATTAATCTTCAGGTAGGCTCTATTTTTTTTCACTATGCTTAACTAAAAGCAAGCTCTTTAGTAACAGAAGTCCTTTTAAAAAGGCATTCTAAGACTGTCATATGAGAATGAATTTAATGTTAAAAATAATTAGAACAACTTAATTACCTGTAGCATATCAGCTGTCACAACTGTTGTTGGTATGCCTAACCCTTAATTAGCAATGAATTATGATTGATTAATGAACCCATAGAGGTTTACAAGCAGGCTGTGTAAAGTGTATGGAAAAAAAAATAAGGCGCCTGTACTTTTACAGCCTAGTTAACCTCTCAGAGATGCAGCTTTCATTTTGATGTCTTCAGAGGCCAAAGGACATCCCAGCTGATTTTCCAGCCGAGCTTTTTATTTAGACAATCAACAAGAAGAAAAGAGTAGGGAAAAGTTTACCAGAATCTGGTCATTAATAAACCCTGCATAAATACAGTCTCACTACATTGAAAATTAATTTATTGCCAAATCACCTTGTCATAATTAACCTCAGATAGCATTTCAAATTATTTTAGGCTTTGGAGTTTGGGGGGTTTTTTCCTGTTTTTTTTTTCCTTGGAATTAAATTTCCGAGACATGCATTTTTTTCATAGGTTCAGAAGTATAAATTACCTGGTTCTTAAGTTGAATATTAAGGCACTGACATGAGTAAATGGTGTTGTTCAGCCATTTGCCCCAGCCTGAGAGTTTTCACTCTTCAAGGCCAGAAAAGGATTCAGGAGGATAGTGTCCGAGGTGGTCAGTCTATCTCAAAATGAAGGTGGCAGCAGCAAAAGAGGGGATAAAGTAGGCAGCAGAAATGAACAGAGGCACTATCACAGATTCGTTGGAACAGAAAATGCCAATGTTTTTCATCAAGATACCAACGGCCTGGTGGAGTCAATGAAACAGTCTTCTAGACTGTGTTTGAGGATTTACAGACAATTTTGAATGTTTTTTCACATGTGAGTCCAGTAGCCTATATTTTTGGTTGTTCTAAAGAATGAATAAACAAAGCAGGGATCTTATAATTACCTGCAAGCAGAAGTGCTATACATGTAAGGTAGAAGAGATGGCAGGATACTTAGAATTTAACATCATTTTCCCTAAGGTCATAATCTCAACTATTGGCTGAGGATACCTTTTATTGCTTTACATCATTGCTAACTCTTGGTGGCAAACAGATCATCAAACCAATTTTTAAATCATCGTGTAAATAAAGGAAGACAAGCCCTAACATTACACAAGTTAGCTTCCTTGATGTAATAAGTTTTGCAATATCATACAGATATTATAACATAAAACATATTGCAACTGCAGTACAAGTAAAAAATCAGACCAGTGAACTCATTACTCTGAATATTCATGACTTCATGCTTCTTATAAGACTATCTGCTTCAAAATCTTGGCAAGAAAAAAGTCTATGTTAAAAGTAATGTTAAAACAGTGAGAAGGAAGCGTCAAATCCATATAACTATGTATTGGTTCAGTTTTATTCATCCATCAGCCTTTTCATTATCCCATCACATAGGATAAAAAAGGATTCATTATCTCCATATGATATCACTTTTTTTTTCTTGGTTCTCTGAAAGTGGGGGATTTTCATCTTTCCTCAGTGATTCAATATTGCCACACAATTTTGCTTACAGTTGCTTCCATGGCAGCTTCCATGGGAGCCTTAAATATGAGGTACTGTGATTAGTATATTTTCTTCATACAGGAATATTTTAAAATGCCTTGGTGGTGAGAAATTATTAATTTCCTGATGTCAATATATTTTAATATATAAATCCAAGACAAAATAGAAAATTGCAAAAGGTGTCTATGAGTATCATCATTCATATTCTTACTGCTGAGGTCTTCCTCATTTGTATTAGTGCTTGGTCAAAGCTGTTTTCTTGATCATTTTTTGACCCTTGATGGATTAATAATGACAACATATTTTATCACCATAGTTCTGTGAGTTATTTTAGAGTCTTTTAGGCTTTCAGAATGCCATTCATTAGAACCTGAGATTGACTGTTTTCATATTTTCAAGTGACTTAGGCAAGTTTGCAAAACTAATTTTGACTAATAATTTAGGAAATTTTTGAAGACAGAGTTCATAAATTCACAAAGCTGCTGAAATATACCTAGTATCAGAAGACAAAGGTTGAAGTACAAGGGTTTTTTTTTTTTTTACTTTACTGTGGTTGTAAAAGAAATTTCTGCAATTTTAATAAATACATCATAGCACAAAGTAAACAAAGCAAGTTTGTTTCTTTAATGTGAAAATCAGGCTGCAAAAGAGGATATTACATTGATATATAGCTGTTAAAATGAAGGTAGGAAACCATGGACACACATCATCAATCAATCAATAAATCTTAAGTTAGACATATTCTTAGGACCTGTTTTTTTTAAAATAAATTAAGTAAGATTTCAAACAAAGAAAAACAGCCATTGCCTGTTGCTTTGCATTTGCCTACAAAGTGGTCACATTTACACAACACAAAGCAAGGATGGTCAATCCTTTTTGTAGTACAAGAGAGACAAGTCTTCGCTTGGCTGATTTCTTACAGAAGAGCTTAACTATCTCCATCTTCTGTCCCTCAGAACTGACATTTATTAATTTTTAAGATGAAAAGTAAAAATGAGGTTAAACAACATCTTTTTTTTGTTTGCTATGTATCTAAATTAGCATTTTTGCAATGCAAAAGCTATGAATGCAAATATTATGCATAACACATGCAGCATTAACAGGCTAAAACTGTGGATATATATGGAAAATAAATATTGCCAAATTTTGAGCCCAGTTAATCTCATACAATCCCATTAAACTTAATAGTTCTCTATGGGTATAAGTGATGGCAGGGTCTACATTTGTTAGCAGAATCCTTGTCAGAGTTCCTCTGCTGCTGGGGAGTGAAATAGAGAATGTCTTGATGTTAGTTTCCTGCTCTTGGTGAAAACTCCATGGAACAATTCTATAGAATAACACCTGTCTGGAAAAAACAAATCCTCCAGATCATTTTTAATATTTTAATAATTTTTAATATTTTAATTTTCTTAATAACTTTAAATTAAAACGCCTTGCACGTGTTTAAGCACCTCATGTCACTCTGCCCTCAGCCCTGCAGATTGGAGGAGGAGTGTCCTGGGACCATCGACAGCTCCACACTGGGGCTCAGCATAGTCACTATTTGCAGATCAAGTTAAAATTACATTTAAAAAAAACCAGTTGCTTCTCTTTGTTAGAGAAGTTTCCAATGAGAGAACTACATCTCAATAAAGCACATAAAATTATCGATATCCTGTGAGATTTGGAAGTGTTTCTCAAGCCTAAGGCCTGGAGAGTCAAATACTTCAGTGTGGGAGGAGGCATGGATATTTATGGCACCTCCCACCTCTCCCTGATCTGCTTGGGAGGAGTTCACATGTGTGAGCCACAGCAATACTCCAGCAGGCCTTTTCCCAATCCTATACAAGCAGAGGCAGGACAAAGCAGGGCTGGCCCACAGATGAGGTGTAGACTGTGCTGAATCATTGTCACAAAATATTTGCGCATGTTTGGTGTCAAGGTCTCTAGGTTGAAAATTTTTGTAATTAGCATCTGTAATTAACTTTAGCAGTGCGGATATTATGGTGTATAGTTGCACAGGCAGAAAGCTGTACCTGCCCACCTTGCCATTCAGCAATTACAGTCATGTACATTTGGATGCATCAGGTTTGCCTAATGATTCCTTCATACCTTTATTGGTGAAGTCTGGGCAGGTGCATCGGTTCTGGTTTCTGGTTGGTAATTCTGGGTGACATCTGATCCAGATGGAGCCAGTCCTCCCTGTCAGCTTGAAAAATGACAAGAGAGAGTGGAGATTCCCTACTGTCATTCAAGGAAATACATGGCATCTGCTCTTGTTCATGCTTCCATTTCTGTTTGGCATTTGTATGCCCATCAGCTTCTGCAAAATGTCGTTGTTTTGTCTTCTAGAACAATTTGGTGCTGATGCCCCATTTCATATCTGACCTCTTAATCTGCATGTTTAGACATGGTTAGGCTTTTGGCACACATGGTGTGATGTACCATCAATGCCCCACATAGGGGCAGAGGGGTGTTGAGGTGGGTAGCGCAGTTGTCGTAGTTTATCAGTTACAGTTCATGAGTTATAGTTTAACTGATCCTTTCAGATCACTGAAGTTCATGACTCAGTTCTCTTTCTCCAGGCTGACTTAAAGAAAAACTGAAAATTAGTGTCCTTTATCAAATATGGACATACCTGACATCTGCTCCAAAACCCATTGATTTTCAAACTCTAGTCTCTCAGAAGCTCAGAGGGTTAAATCTCCCTGACACTTTTCAGTAGAGCGGCTGACAATTTTAACCTCTGTTTACTCAGAAACTTGTATGTCTTCATTTTTGCTACTCTAATATATATACATTTCTTCTCATATTCTGGCATTCAGTTTTTATTTTATTTTTTATCTTTTCAAGACAAAAATATTCAAACATATTTGACATGTCAACAAGAAGAAAAACAGTTTCTCTGAAACTTGCTGCCATTCCAGACTTTTCTGTGGATATTTTTCGATCTTGGTATGCCTCTTAATTTCTCAGTTCTTTGCATGTAAATAGGGCTTAAGCATCTTTCCTCCTTCACACTGTACCTTGTTTATTTAAAATCTCAGGGTCAGTGGGTACATTTTAGGGATTTGTACAGTCCATGGCACAAGACAATACTGCATAGGCTGTGACCTCTACCTAGTCTTATGATACAGGACTAAGTAATATATAAAATTTATACTGTTTGTTATAAACTATTCTAGATTTTCATTACTGTAAAGCTCAGGAGGCCAATACAAAAACTGGAGTGCTGCAAAGCAATATGCCAGAGGAAAAAGGATGTTGTAGCAAAGCTGCTACACCTTTGAGAGAGGAGCCTCTGAGCATGTGAGATTTTCCATTTTGAGAGGGGAGACACATTTCAGCTGTGCTGTCATTGTTATGATTCCCATTTGAAGCCAAGGAATACTGGAATGACTAATTTAAAAAAAAATATATATATACATATTCTTTAACCAAATTTAAAGACAATTAAACTTTTGGCATTAATCCCAAGTTCCTTTGCATGTCTGTAAGGCTCTTGTGGAGAGACCATCCAGTGGTTGAATCAGGCTGCAGATATTGGTACTTTTTCAGGGAAATCCAATCACCACCACAAATGGATTTCACCCATTTTTAAAAATGGTGGGGTTTTTTTTGTTTGTGGGGATGTGTTTTTTTTGCAGCAGCAGCAGGGAAGAGCAATTTATGCATGTGTGTGACAAATTGTATGCTGTACTGAAAAGCAGCCCACTGAGAGATTTGGTATCACAAAGGAAAAAGCAGAGAAGAGAGATCTATGACACAGAGTCTGAAAAGCTGTGTAATTGAAAGTAAGATGAAAAATGAAAAGGCAAAAAATGCATATCTGGAATACAGCCATAAAGCTCATCTGGAAATGGGGGGAGAAACAGAAAATCCTGGGATAAAATATAGTTGATTCTTAAGGGTTCGGGTGTGCTTAGATCCTGGGGATCCTGAGCACCAAAAAGGCAGCAGGAGTGAAAGGGAGGAAAATATTCAGCAACTGTTTACTTCTCTAGCTGTCTTAGGACCTGGCATGTCAATGTGAAGAGAAATGTGGCAGAGGCACGGGGATCCCTGCTCCTCTACCCTTTTCCTGAAACAGTAAGATGGATTCTGCAGCTGCAAGGGCGGGAATCAGCAGAGCAGCATGGGCTCGCTCTTCTCCAGCAAAGCAAAGTGATATAAAGCAATGCAAAGGGGGAAATAAAACTGCTATTTACAACTATCTAACAAACTGCTCCCCAAATGATATTTCTGTCATACAGATGTAAATAGAAAGCTGACTTATTTTATGCTGCACTGAAGAAGGTGATGCAAACAATCCCATGTAATAGCTAACTGTAACTCGAAGTACTCTATACCATAAATTCTGCCTGTTTTTACTGCAGTTACTTGGTGTGCTGATGCTGACCACAACATTTTCCAGGGTTCTGTTTGTATTAAGGACCCCCCCTGGATTTCACTGAATTATGTGGCTAACACGGCTTTGGGAGCACCATTACTTGAATGCTTGGAGGCATCAGTTAATTTTTGAAGTCTGTCATAGTGGTAAAATAGAACACTAAATAATCACAGGAATATTCTGTTTGATTTTGAGCAGGTATTTTTTTTTCCCTTCTCTGATACACTTTGCTTGGATTCCTCTTTTTTTGTTAACCATATAAATTACTTATCATAAAATTGCTTTAATATTCACAGTAAAATCTCTGATGGCATATCACCTCCCTTTTCAGCAGTTCCATGGGTACCAGTGCTGAGAAAACTTTGCCCATCAGTTCCAGGACTCAGTCCTGAAAGGCTGAATCTGAAGAGCTCTGAGCATCCTTAGCTGCTGGGGACACCCATGGGCTTCACAGGACATTTTGTTGTGTTTATCCCTTTGGATTCAGGGTCTTCCTCTGCACACAGAATTCCCATTGAAGTCAGTGTGAGCTATTCCCTAGCACTGAAAACCCATCTCTTCACTTACCTGACAGTAAAGTGTAGGGTACCACCCTGAAGTCTGTGAGTTACATGAGCTTAGGTGGAGAGTAGGTAGAAATGTGAGTAGAAGTGGCATTCCTAGGACCATTAGCAATGTGCAAAAATAATTCTTCTTAAAAGCAGACTTCCAGTATTTGCATACTTATGCAAGGTCAGATGTACGATAGTGAAGGAAAAGTAGGTTTTGCTACTATGGACAAGCCACTGTAAAGTGCTGTAACTTCTTCAATATGCCTGATAAGGGTTCTGGTGGTTTGCTTCCAGCACTCCATGTACTTAGATTAAGGCACGTTTCGCATTTGGCAATGGTGTCTGAAATTGTTCTTGATAACCTCTGCAGGGACTTCATAACTACTGCAACTTACAGGATTCTATTGAGTTCCCAGGGAAACTTACTGCCTTCAAAGAAGTTTTGCTGAGGTGCTCATCTGATAAAAGATGTATCTTTTAAACTCCCACTCCCATGTGAACATCTTTGTCACTATAACAAGGGATTGTAAAAGTGTCTGTACATTCTGTCATCAGTGTAATTTATTTATGTGTCAAAAACCAATGCTGATTTATAGCTGTGGAGTATCTGACATTTTTCTTTTGTACAAATATTATAGAGTTTCAATTAACTGTAATAACTCTACTGTTGCTTCTCCTCTTTCATTTCCTTTGGCATCTGTCCTCTTCCTTCTCCCCTGTGGAAAGCAAACACACATATCAAGAAACAAAAATGGTAGTTTTTAGACATGGGGCAGAGAATTCTGTGTCACAGAGCTCTGACACTTCCAGTAGAAGTTCTCCTGTAGTTTACATCTTGGATGTTCCTTTTGAAAGAACACATAAACAGGGTTTATTTTGTGCATGTGTGTGTGTGTGAGAAAAACATAGAACAATATTTACATCAAAATAAGAATAAAAGTAAGAGAACAAAGAACATCACAGACTTATAGTAGACATGGGTGCGACTATCAGTATTTCCCAAAGAGTAAGTTTGAAGTAATCAAATAAATAACATTTTAATAATTTTGTGGAGGTGCAACATAAGCAAATATTTCTGTATGAATGCCCACAAACTCTCCCCACCCCACACAGTAATGAAACAAAACCATTATTTTCTAAAGGCTCTTCCCAAGCACAGACCTCATGACTCAGTACTTTGGTGTTTTACCATCTTTTGTTTGTTCAAAAGTGAAGCAGATTATGGAGTAGCTCTGTGACATCTTACTGTCTTTTACAGAGACTGAACTTGATCTGCACGTGTGTTATCCCTCACATCCACCACTCTGTGAAAGACCAAACAGAGTCTTTAGACAGAGGAAATTGCTAATAGAAAGTTTGAAGGACTTGTGCAGTGCATGTATAAATGAAATTACCATTTTTACTGGACAATTGAAGCCAAACAAATATATTGAACTTCTTTTGGAAAAAATAGGTAAAGAAATTATTATATAACAAATATTATCCTACCTTATATGCAGAAATACAAGACAGCTTCACTTTAAATGCACATATTTATATATTAACCCAAAGCTAATAATACTTTAATGTTTTTACAAAGTCTTTCAGGGACGGTAAAATCCATATTTCACCACAATTTCATCTTTTTGTCATTTGATCCTAAGCCCTGTCCAGATAGCTTCAGCCTTTAGTCATGTTCACCATGTTCAGGTTCTGCTTGGTGGTTGAGGGGGTGAGCAGCAGGCAGTGTCCCTGCAGGCTGCTGACTGGGTACTCACCTGAAGACACCTCCAAAAATGCTTGTGAGGCAGTGGTAGGAAGCAATGCATGGTGAAGTGATGGCAGATTATCTTACAAATACTGGCAGGGGCTGTCTATCCAAGGACATATATGCTTGCAAAGGAAAGTTCAAGAGTGACTTAACAGTTTTTCCTCTAATGACATTGTTTTCTTTGCTTGAAAATTTTGCTTGAAAATTTTTGCTGGTCACAATTTTCTCATTAAATATTTCATTTCAATGGTATTAATACAAGTCTGATTTATCAGCAGTTTTGTATTGCTAAAGAATTTCCAAGTGTTCTATTTCTTTGCTGAGGAAGAATTTTTCTTTTGAAATAATACTGGAAACAGTGTATTTATAATATTCAAACTGTATCATTTAAGCAGATTTATAAATTTTTATTTTATTCAGGAATACATGAGATTGTTAGTTGCATATAATGAAACATGTTTCTCCCTTGAGTTAGATAGAAATAAAACTGTATTACTTAAAAATCTAATTAGACCAGAAAATAGAAACAATGAAACAATACCAAGAGATGTGGGTAAATAATTGAAGTACATAGTGGGAAGGATTTTATTTCTGTGAGGAAAATATAGATATAATAGTCTCAATGGAGAAAATTAATTGTATTTCATTTAATTGATTTTAATATTAATAGAAAGATCTAATTGAAAAGCTTGAAAAGAAAAAAAGACAGCTGAAAGAAGATTGTATAGAAAGAAAAGAAAGTGTTTTAACAAACATAAAACTTTCCTTTTAAAAGACTATTAAAAACCAGCAACAATTGTATGCTCTTCATGTTTTGCTTAAATCTCTTTTCAAGGAGCTTGAAAATCTAAAATATTGCTCTAAAAATGAAGAATATTTTCATTTATTCAGGAGCTTCATTCTGTTCAGCTTGGTTTTGCAGATTTTTTTTTCTTTGTACTATTAAGTATGATGAAGTACTATGAAGTACTATGAAGATGATGTAAAAAACTATCAAACCAAAAGAGAAAATAGAAAAATGGTTCTTTTAGGTATATTGAATTTTAACAAATTTATATCATAACAGTATTGTTTATTATGCCTGTCATTTTTTGCATCATCAGAAGGCCTATGCCCCTTAAATCATATTATCTGCAACATTTGCACATCGATCAGTCATGATCAGAAAATGCTTTGGTATACATGTTGGAAAGATAATTTTCTACTGCTTTTTATTAATCCTTGAAAGATATCCCATTACTTTTATCATTCCATCAGAACAAATCCTTCATCTATTATTGATGCCAATATAATTTCTAGCCTTTGTACATTTCTTCTCTAGAATTTGAGAGAATATGTGCCTAGCTTGCAACACCCCTAATTATTTGATAACGACTAAGGAATAATAGTGCTGCCAGAATGCTGGAATAATGCTCTGGTTGAGGATACAGGAATAAGGACTGTGGCACTTGGCTTCAGACAATTACAAATTGGAAAAGTAAATTTGCTGCTAACAGATATTCGTGCTAACCCATCTGAAAGTCACGCCATGAGTTGGAGTTTTAAATGTATTCCTTCATCTATTTTTACTGGAGTGCTTGAAGTAAGCCTGTGATTTCTTTTGGGCACTATTTTTTAAAGCTTGGCCAGAAAGACAGGCAGATATTAACCATATTTTTTTGTAGGGAGGAAAAGAATAATATAATAAAGTTACTTTTATCAAAAAGATCTAATTGACTACACAATGTTTCCTGTCTTATTTTACTTATCTACTGCCTTTTGTTTAAAACCACATGCAACAATATTTTGTTTAATTTTTGAGGGGAAATGTTAGACTAACACATATGAAATCAAATACTTCAAAACCCTACTACATCTAAAAAACATGTTTCTGAGAACAATATGGCACAGCTAGAATAACTTTGTGACAATAACAGTGGCAGCTTTACAATGGGTCCTTTTCCACCTAAATTATTCTATGATTCTACATCTTGACCAGGTCAAATATTCAGTTGCTGATTCTAACACAAAGGATGCCTGGTGGCACTGTGGATGGTTCCATTATTAGAAAAAATTGTAGGGAACATTCTTCTCTGCAGCAAGGCAGTTTATTTTATTCTATGCATTATATTATAAGGATATGGATCTCTCATCACTGAGAATTCCTCCTTACAGGTGATTTAACTGCATACTTAAATCTACCCTCTTTGTGCAAAGAAATTGGAAGTACTTCTACATATCACAGAGCAAATACTTAAATTAATCAGTCAGCTTTTGTTCAGTTCCTGCTCAGGCATGTCTTGTTTTTAAATTGATTTTGTTAAATAAGTGACTAGAATTGACTACACAATTCAAGATAGTTCTATCCCAGAGTGAATTTCAGCTTTGAATGCTCTTAAATTAATGCAAAACTGGTTAAATGACATCACAGACTATGGGATTTTGATATCATTCAGGCCAAATGAAAGAAACTATGCACCAATATGAGATGATGGTTGTAAAATAAAACTCTCTTCCACGTGGCTGAGTTCAATGAAAATACATTTTTTTCCCTCCAAAGTTAAAGTAGTTTATCCCAAGAAAAACATAAACCATAAACAACAATTTAAAAAATCCTGTATTTTTCTGCTGCTACTGAGTGAATGTCAACATCCAATGAACCTCTTGCTTCTTTTACATTTCTGTGCTTAATGTAATGACAAGTGAAGGACAGGACTAAATACATTTCAGTGCTGATGGGAAAAGATACTGGAATTTTTGCCAAAATGAAAGAGAAAATAAATTAAGAAATTAATATATTAACCCAAATCAAATTATGATCTTTTTCTTTATTTTAGTGATGCTCTGGGAATCTGTGGTGATGTCATAAAGTCATTATGCAGCCTGTAATGTGATGTGCTGGAATCTTAACCTCTGTCACCACCCACTTTGTAGAGGATTCAGCGGATGGAAAATGAATGGACAAAATTAATTATAAAATAATAGCCTTAATAGTCTCACATTAAAAGACTTGGTCCTCAAGAAAACTGGTCTGCTATTCTCTTCCTAGCTTACCACTTCAGCTACCATTCAACCTCCAAACAATTTTAGACAGTGATATTTGAACACAGTTTGAGTTGCTCCTACAAATATTGCTTCAAAGAAAATCTAGTGGCAGTATCCAAAGCAAGTAGCATGAAGATGACTTGCAAGCTTATGTTTGGAGAAAGAAATAGTATGGTGGATTTAGTCAAATTAAACACTGGAAACATTGCATTTACACTAGGACTTTGAGATAGAACTGATACTTCAGAAGTTTCTAACCACATCAAAGTTTTCTAAACCAATCAGGATTTAACTATTTTTAATCAAGTGGAGAATGACTGCACTTGCTTTTTATGGGTGTTTCTTATCTTATTACTCTGCAGGGAGGGATGGGTTAAAAGTTGAAGACTTACAAGTAAGATTGTAAATATGCTCAAGTGACCTTGTAGCTGGGAATAACCCTTGATAAACAGATATGGTCAGCAGGCTAGTGATCCTCTAGCAGGAATTGAGTTTTTGGTGCCTGCATTTTCAACTCTGCCATGGTGCATCTTTGGGGATCCCATGGTCAGCACGATAATGGCAATATATTCACTCTCTGTGAAGAGGTTGCCTGTCTCTGCTGACTTACACACACCCCTGACATAATTTTATGCCTTTATTTTCATTTACGTGAAGCACCAGCATAAATACTGAAGATTACAGAAGGACATTGAAATTTAGGGGTTTTTCAAAACAAAAATTCCATTTTTATGAAAAGCTGGTTTTTGATGGATGAAGCTACGACCTATGACTTTATTTGATTAAAATAGGCTATGTCAGCTTATACATAATTTCCAACACTGGTCTATCTAAAGTGCTGGATTTAGACTGAGATGCAGATGGTGTATTTTGCAAGAGATAGGTCTACTCACTTGAGGTTTAATTGTAAATGTTTTATCTCTTAGGAATCTGAAAAGCCTTTGCTTTAGCCCACAGTACAAATGTAAAAAGAAATATGTTTAGCTCTGTCTAATGTCCAGCTGACCCATACTGACCTGGAAAAATGTAATGCTTGAAAGCAAACATTCATGTTTAGACTAGCAGTATGTGTGCACTGGTAACATTGGTATGGATAGCATGGATTTTACTCCAAGAAAATATCTTGAAATTGGAGAGAATTTACCTGGATGTATTTAGTAACAAACAAAAAACATAATTGTCAGGATCCTTTTATAAAAGCCCAATCTGTTCTGTTTCTGTATCTTCAAGGAACAGATGAGAATGGATCCAACATTCAGCTACACAGTATTTAGAAAGTAGTCAGGGATATTAAAATTGATTCAATCAGGTGTAATAGAAGAGAAGAATTGCAGAAAAATAAATGATTGGCCAAACAATCAGGTCTCCTTAGCCAGTTTTCATGACGCAGACTGAATAAAAATAAATTCATTCTGCAGTGGAAAGGGACAAAGTCTTAAAAAGGTATGCCACTGAACTAAATCTGTGGTGTACTGTTGCATTATCATGAGCTGCAGCTGCCAGAAATCTACCAGATTGCATTGCAAGAAGGTATGCATGGACATGTATGTAAAAACAATGCTTATTTGCCATTTCTGTATTGTGCAGCATTAAATAGGCAATGTTTTAATAGTCTATAGCAATGTCTAATTAAATAGTCAGTCTACTCAGTTGCTCCATTTGAAAGGCAAAATAACAATTGAAACAAATGTTCTCTATTTGTTTTAACATCTGTTTGCTGTTTCAGAGAGAATAAAAATAGACAAGGAAAAACGCTTTTATATATAGAGTTCTGTTATGAAGATGATTGCTGAAATAATACCATAACAATATTAACATTACACCTATTACAACTCAAAACACGACTTGTGCTTTGGAAGAATTTCCTCCTTCTGAAAATATTAAAAAAAGCTACACAACACTGAAAGGTTTAATGTAGGCTTGTCAGGGATACACTAATTTTTCTTTAAGTTTTAGAGGTTTGTGGAGGGGAATAAAGATAAAAAAATTTTTAAAAATCCATAAGGGTTTTATTGAACTGAACAGAAATATTCCTCACTGGATTCAAGCTGGACTGTATTCTTCAATCTCTTCAGGTTATTTAAGGCACACTTGGCCCATGACTCATGTTTGATGGAAGACTAGGAAGAAATTCAGAATTTACCACTGAACTAAATAGAGAAGCTATACATTATGCATCTAGGACTCAAAAAAGGGAGCAAGAAGATGTTAGACATCAAAAGGGAAAAAGAATCCAGTTATCTAATCATCTAAAAGATGAATCTGTGTCTTGCATGTCAAGCATGGTAGAGAGATAGTCACTAAAGTAGCTCAGAAGTGCATTTTTGCTTTATTCTTATGTGACATTGCCTGAAATATTACTGAAGTGTGAAATATTAATAAAGTTACCTTCATTATGTCCATTTTAGACAAGGTTGCAAGGGAAAGACAGAAAACATTATCCTAGTGTTTCTAATCAGGAATTTAGGAGGGGCTATTTTACATTTTACATTTTCCTTTAGCTCGGCAAAAGGTCCTGCGTGGGTTTTTCAGGTTTTTGGCTTGAGAAGTGTCCTCAGTGAACTGTTTGTTCTGCACAAGCAGAACTAGTAGATTAAACACAGTCTGGGGCTGGAATATGTGTGTGTATTCTGCAAACCTAAAGAAAGGCTTCTTCCCTTTCCTCCATATAGAGCCATGGCAGACCGGATTTTTTTGCAGCATCTCTGTGGCCCCTGCCTCTGCCTGTGCTGACATTTGTGGCTGGGAGATGTTTAAGACAGGGACATGGGGTCAG
Source organism: Onychostruthus taczanowskii (assembly GCF_017590055.1). Lineage (NCBI taxonomy): Eukaryota > Metazoa > Chordata > Aves > Passeriformes > Passeridae > Onychostruthus > Onychostruthus taczanowskii. The sequence goes on from NW_024499351.1 coordinate 7,973,830, forward strand.
GCTAACCACAAATGACTGAGGATAGAAGGACTGTGGGCTTTACCCTCTTTAAAGCTAATTTTCTTGCTCTGTATCTTGGAGACCTTGAAAACTCTATCTTTTAAGACTCTTTACTGAGCCTAACACAAGGATGCTGAAGGAAAGTGTTTTCGCAGGGTTTCAAGATTAATTTCGTTAAGATTAATTAAAGATCTAATACATCAAAGTAAAACCTGGCATCTGGAATCCTGCAGAGCATGCAGAAATGCCAGACTAATAATACTCAGAAGTGATCAGATCACTTTCAGCACTTTCAGAATATTTCTGGGTCTTTTCAGTCCACTTCTACCCCACGCCCAGTGAAAAATCACCTGAAATGCCTTTAGATAAGTCTTCTGTATTCCAGATGATATTGTTTACCCCTGTTCTTCAAATATTTCTCAGACATTACAGTTGTTATCACTCTAATTATCATTCCCTCTAAACAGTTTTCCAAAGCATCATTTCATATCTGGTAAACTGAAGGAACAAGTAGATTTTCAGGTGTTCCAGCCAAAAACTTTATCATCCCTGGATGGGAATTTTATGTTAATCTAAATATTTCACTCTAGGCCTGAAGAATGTACCTCTCTTGCCTTGCACTGGTCCAGTTCTCTAAAAGATTTCTGTAAACAATATTATACAAATTCATTAAATTTCAGGTTTGTGGCTTACAGACAGAGAAAATAAGGCTAACAAAGAGTGAAGCCAAGAAAAAAGTCCCACAGGGTAGCAATTTGGAAAGATTGCTAAATGGCCTCATTATCTGCTATAGCTGTAGCTAACCAGACAATTGGATGCAGCTTCCATGGTGGCTTAAAACCACGAGAAAAGGGTTGGCTGGTAATGGGGATGGAGATTTTGCACACCAATTTCAGGCCTATAGAAATAGGAATGCTGTTGGTCATCAGAAGGGAGCTTATAGCATCCAGAAAAGAAAAAGTGTTCCAAAACCAGGAAAAAGTGAGCCAAGGCATCATTTTCTTCTAAAGAGAGGTGGACGCAATAGTCCTGAGAGGGAAGAAGCCCAGCCTAAAGCCAGCCACTGGCCTACCCAATGAGGTAATCAGTTGCTACCTTTGAGAGCAGCCAACTGCAGGAAAAGAGAGGATTTGCTTCACTAAAAGCACCATTTCACCAAAAGGCTGACTCAAGGGTCAGAGAAAAGCGAGAGAACCTGTCTGAGCCCCTTTGTCAGAGTAATTATCAGCACACGTTCCTCCTGAAGGACTTTGTCCCAGGTATGGACAAAGAATCCCTGGCAGTGTTGAGCCCTGAAGATGGAGAAGGTCTGCATTAATATGTCTCATGTCCTTCAGCAATCTGTCTTCAGATTCTCGTCCCCAATTTCAGGACATCTGTGGCTTGAGAAAATGCCACCTGTTCTGCACTGTTGTATTCCATTTTATTTAAATGGTATGCTCTGTCTCACCCGTCCGAAATGTATGGTACATTCTAAGCCTGTGGTCCTGCCCTGAACCCTCCTGTATCTGCAATCCCATTGGCCCAAGTCTGATTCTGCGCCCACTTCAATTCCCCTCTTAAGCTGTGCTAGGGGATCAGTCTGGCTCTTAGCCCTTCCTCTCTCTCAGCCTCTTCCCCCCTCTTGCCCCTTCCCTTCCCGAGGCCCCCCCTCCCTCCCCCTTCCCCCCTTTTCCCTCAGTAGCCATGCTGCACCCGGGGTTGGGACCCCAAATAAACCTTCATCTGCTCAGCACCCTCAGAAGCCGTGTGGAGTCTCCTTGCCTGCCTGCTGCTGCCAGCCAGCTCACAGCCTAGGGGGCCCTCCGGGGACATCCCCGGGGTGCCCCACCTCAAAACCGCAACACTGCACAGGACAGATCCTATTTTCACTCTCACTGGGAGAATTCTAAGAGCTTGGAACAGTGATTTCTGCCTAACTTTTAACTCCCAGAGGTTTTTTTAAATTTGTGGGTTTTTTAATTCTTTCTTTACTATCCAGGTCTGTCTAGTAAGGAGAGCTACTGCCAACAGATGGATCACAAAAGCTTATGTGCCTTCTAATGAAACCAATCCTTCTAATTTACTTTTCCCTGCAGAATGCTTTTATGTTTTCCTCATTTCTTTAGAGGGCAACTCTCAAAATCATCTGTTTGACCATGTTCCCAGGGTGGTATTTGTGATATAATAAAACATAAACATAAAGAAAGATAGCTATGCTTAGTTTAAAAGTCAGACAGGTTTCACAGGTGCTGCTGAAGAGCCTTCAATTATGTAGAAGTGACACAATAGCATCACAATTACTGTTACCTTGGATGAATATTCATGAATGGATTAGATTTGTAGTAGTACTGAGTGAAGTTCAAAAGGTCTAGAGTAAAGTTTTGATGCAGAGAAGTATTCAAATATTTGGATGCTTATCTGCAGCAAATAACATTTATTGAGACATGAATATGAAAGGTCTGAAATCAGTGCAAGTTTGACCTCTGACACAGAGAGCTAGGTTTAAGTCACTGACTAATTAAAAAAAAAAAAAATGGCTGTAAAGCATAGGAAAATAAATCCCTTCAGGAAATCCCTTGAAGCACACTACACCAGTTTTCAGGCCTTCACGGTGCTGTTGTTCGAAGCTCTGTTTGCACATCTCAAGCATAATGAAAACCAACCTTTGCCTACACCAAACTATCTTTAAACTATTTAATTAATTCAGTAAAGCATGGCGACTGAACATTAGCCAAAGGTTTTTAACTTCAGTCTTTGATGTCAGACATATTCCTTTGATTTTGCCCAGAATTTTTCCAGAAGATCTTGAACCTTCTTTATTTACCCTGGATTTTAAAGTGGCACAAACCTCTTCTAAATTTTTTTTTAAATAAAATAATTCCTTTTGTCAGACAGGAATTGATTCTTCTTCAAAAAGCTGTGGAACAATTAAAAAACCCACCAATTATCTCCGTTCTGCTGCTTAGGAAAGGAGGAAGTTTAGAATTTTATCTCCTTCCTTTAAGTGACTAACATCCTAAAATATTTAGATCTTCAGTCTCAAGATTACCATCTGAAATCCCTTCTCTGGTGGCTTTATGTCAGATTAGACATGTAAAGAGGAATTCACTGCTAAAAGGAGTGCATTAAACTTACCAAACACACTGAATGAATGGGAAACTGGTTAAGACTTTTTTGAATTGTGAATACTAAAGTGTATTCACTCTTGTGAGAATAAGATCTTTCAGTTCTTTAATCAATTGCGAAAAATCCCCAAGCCTAAAATATAAGGCTTTTGTTCATGCACAGAGGGACAAATAAAAATTCGTGCAAATTGCTGGGGATGGAATCTGAATTCTCTTCCAGTACAGGAGTGTCGCAGTTGTTTCACCTCAGTCAAAGGAACAGCTCTGAACTGACATACAAGAAAAGCACGGTGAGGATCTCACCCATGAAGAAAGATGCATTTCCAACCTGGGGAGCTGCAATAGGAACTGACAGCAATTTTCTCAGACGAAAATAGATAAACTAATTGAACTTTCTGTCAAGGCTCCACTGTTTCAGCATTTACACATACAATTTTGTTATTCATTGGAAAAATATGAGATGCCCTAATATGAAAAAAATGCCATCTCCCCAAAGAAAATTCAATATACTACACATGACCATAAACAGAAGAAAAATTATCAGAGTGTTTTTTGCTGTTTGATGAGATGCTAGACTGACACAAAATTTCTGAAGTCTGAGCATCACAAGTCCAGTGAGGAAATTGAACACTATGTCCCCTGAAGATCCTGTGCTCCTTATAGCAATCCTTCAGTTAAGGAGGGGAAGCATTTGTGCCACCCTTATGAATCTCAACCTAAAGAAATTTCCATATGATTACCAGCCTGCAAGACATTCTTTCTACTGAGTGTCCCATTCAAACAAGAACCATGACCTTTTCATGCCATGCCTTGACTTTATAGCTATATACTTCATCTGAACAATTTATTTTGGTTTCTTGGATACAGCAACACTGTGATTGCTACACTTACAGTATTCTGCTTTTTTGGTTTTTTTTTTTTTTTTTTTTGTTTTTTTTTTTTTTTTTTTTTTTTTTTTTTTTTTTTTTTAGCACTAGGAATAAGAACTTCTCTGCTATCCCACTTTTTCATGCCAGGATCTCTTGAGCTTAGCCGCTCTTTCCCACTGTTCTTTACATTTCACCATATTTCCACACCCTATCTTGAGAATTGCATGTGTTCTGGGAGAGCCTAGTAAATTCTGAGATTCTCCTGAGGGATGTGAAAGGGCTCCTCTCCTCCAGGGCTGAGGGCGAAATTTCACAGCTTGCATTTCTCTGATGCATTCACTGGAGTCACTGTGACTGGGCTCAGTTGGAAGGTGTCTGACTTTTCAGAAGGTATCAGAGTCTCACTGCACCCTATCAGAGAAGACAGCAGAGGAGTGAACAGAAGACACCTGAGGACCAACATTTTTTCCCATACATGCATTCAGTTTGAAGAGGGGTGCAGAAAATATTTGTGATGTACAGGCCGCTCCAGGCAAACAGTTAGAAGCAATGAAAGAAAAGGAAATAAAGAGGAAATAAAGACTCTTAATGATTTCAGTTGAGAGGGAAATAAGTGGAAACTAAAACTCATGTGAAAATACCATCTCAGTCAGAAAGTAAGATAGAAAGTACTTTGCATGTAACCTTAAAGAGTTGAGGTCCAAGTTTTGGTTTCAATCATGCTTTTATTCTATAAACCGTTTTCTTTGGCCCCAGAAAGTTTATGAGCTATTTTTACGAAAAAAAATTAGAATAAGAAGCTCAACTCAGTGAGCTTGAATTTTGTTGAGGAACCTATGGTTTTACTGGAACTTTTTTCATTTCTGGATTCAAGCCAAAGTTTAAAAGTCACTGGCTCAGGGGTATTTCTTGAGTCGTAACTATGGTCATAGGCTTAGGGCTGCAACATTACCTTGAGAAGAAGCTGAGTAAATTTCTCCATTTCAGTTGTGTCATATGGCCTCACATTTCAGATTCTGCACCCTGAACACTGCATTTCATAGGGAAGAGTGCTGGTGAAGGATTCCTTGGGCCTTCAACCAGAAGATATAGAAATATGTGTTCTTTCAGAGAAGCGGAAAGTGGAAGACAAGGCCAATCACAAGGGATGAGTCAGTGTTGTAGGATTTTGTGGGGTTATTTTGTTTTTTCCTGAACAATTTATAAGGTAGGTGAAGATAATCTTTGTTTGAATTATTCTCTGAATAAGGAGCAAAAACTGTCAAGAAGTGATTTGAGAGGTTTTTGGTGGCTTGGTTTTGTTTTGGTTTGGTTTGAGTTTTTTTGTCATGAATTTTGTTTGTTAAGAAAGAACAGGAATCAAAGCTGTATACATGAAAATATTTTCTAAATTGAAGTGTATCTAGGTGGGTGAAGTCACAGAGAAAATCTAGAATTCTGTATCTGTATTTCTTATTTTATCTGTCTTGGATCCCTTCTGACATTTGTGCCCCTGGAGATTCCTGTGATAGAGCAAAATGGAACTGTCTTTCAACCCTGTGGTACTGAATATTTATCACAACAAGTTAAAGGTCCAGTGTATTTTTCAGTAATAATGCTTTATACATTCTACACATAGGCTTTTTTTTCCTATTAAATGAGAAGTCACACTTTTTTTTTTTTTTAGAAAATATCTGATTATATAACATTTATTCATTAATATTGTGTACACAGTGCCTGTTGATATTTAATGCAATCAGATCTTCAAGGAAAAGTCCCTCCTATCTGTTGGTGTGACTACACTTAAGAGAGATATACACAGTGCTTCTTTTGCAGGCGGAATCCTGATAGAAATCCCAGTTTTGACAAAGCAGTGAAGAATATGGTGGTTTCTAGAGCCCAGCTCCTAGCTGAAATGCCTTCTGGTGAATATCAGGAAGGTTGGTCTTCTTTGTCTTACTACAAGACACTTTTAAGAAAGGCAGGGGGGTAGAAAGAGAGTGGTTTCATGTTCCACAAGCTTTGCTTTCTGTCCCATTCAAAGTGAAATGGAGACCTTAAAAATCATGGAACCAATGCCATACTAACTCCAAGACCAAGATATTACAGCTGGAGAGCAGTCAATGATTTCTAGGGCAGACACTATGAATTTGGATCTCCTATATTGTGTTATTTTCGAATTATAGGTAAGAATGCACTTCCTATCTCCTCTCACTCCAGAAGCTCTGCTGGGATCTCAGGAACTCAAGGAAACTTCTATTGAAAAAAATAGTTTCAATGTCACATAAAAATATTCAATTGAAGGGAAAAAAAAAGAAAGCTGATTTCTTTCAAATTAGTTTCAAGAGACCCTCAGCATGTTAAAAAAACCCAAAAAAAACCAAACAAACAAACAAAAAACCAAACAAAAAACAAACAAACAAACCCACAAAAAAACCAAAACAAAACCCCAAAAAACAATTCAGCTACAAGGATCCACATAACCTAAGAACAGCAGTAATAGTAGCAAATTACTTTGAAAAACTGTTTGATGCAGGCTCACAGTAAGGAGCTACTATTTCTAGAGTAGTTGTTTAGGTTTCTAAATTCTGAGCCACATCTCTTCAAATTCAGTAGAGAACACAAAATATGGTACAGTTGTCTTTGTACATATACAAATCCAGTTTCAGTACCCTAACAAAGAGGAAGGGATGCAACACCAAGGACATGGAGTGACTCTAAAAAGAAGTCAAGGCAACTCTCCTTTCTTTTCAGGGAGCAGCTTGTCAGTGCACAGCTCTGGGGTGAGTCCATAACACCAAACATCAGCCTACACTTCATACTGCTGGACTCTAACAAGTGACTGAAGGGAAAATTATTAAGAGAACCTAGATTACAGAGATCTCAAAGTTCTTTTAAAAAAGCAATGGCAGGGAGACTTTTGAGTTACTTAAGTGTTTTATAAATGCCAGCTCTGCACCTGACGTTCTTTAAATATATGAGCACAATGCATTATATGCATATAGATGTGTCCTTATATAAATTTTAATGTAGAGCAGTAAAAAAAGGAATATAAAGTAATAGCAAGCCTCCAACCTAGAGGTTAATTATTCATTTTTGTTCAAGAGAGAAAAAAAACAATAATGAGCTTTCATATTTGAATATTTTGCACTGTGCTTCTGTATCCTCAGCCTGACACTGCTAGGAAATGCCTATGCAAGTACATTAAATTTTAATGGTAATTGAACACTATTTTTCCTTGGTTACATGTTTTAAATTAATATGTAATTTCACTGGAGGCTAAGCAAAGATATCTCTTCATGTACCTTGGTGCACTCAGGCTAAGACGTAGGGCACACCAAAGAGTAGAGAGGACAACTTTTCAGGAGTGGAGTCTAGTCTCTTAAGCAGCCTGTTACTGGTGCAATACAAGATATCTCTTAGAAATAAATGTGACTTCCAACACAGAATTAAATCATGAGAAGAAGATTTGGGGAATATCATGTATGTTTTCTTCATTTTTCAAAGTTTTAATTTCCAAACACATATTTCCATAATAGGCTTTCACAGCTGTTATTCCTGTCTTAGGAAGTAGAAATATCATTATAAATTCCTGAAAAAGTAATGCCAGATTAACCCTTGGGATCACTTCCACCTAGATGAAGATCCTGAACAGAACCTCATTAAAACGCCATATGTACTTTGTGTGTTTGCATGCAATAGCCACACAAACTACAAATAAAAACATGGCTATTTTGGTACATTTACTGGACACTGCAAGGAAGAAATAGCTAAAGACTAGGTCAATGTTGGGAAATAAACCCCTGCAAACTTCTTGCAGAGGCGTTCTTTGTTCATGTTTTTCCACATGAACAAAGTCATTTATGGCCAGCATTTCACACCCTCTCTCCTACCCACCCTGCCATTGTAACTGATAGAAGAGTTCAGTCAATTGTTTTTTGAACGTTAAACATAATGAACTGTGTTTTCATGCCTTGGATCAGAGGTTTTTTTTCTCTTTCTGCTGACACTTAATATCCATGGATATTAGAGAATGCAGCTAGGATAATCTCTTGGGCAATTTACTCTGTCTACCTGCACTACTAAAATTTGGTTTTCATAATTTCCTACACAGTCCCCATTAATTTACCCATTAGATTACATTCAAGGATACTGATTCTGTGCCTTCCTTCATGTGACTTAATTATGATGTACTATTTATAATGCTGCTTCATGATCTGTGGCATAGTACAATCAATGCAGGAGCGCAGCACTGCCACAGAAAGCCCCAGCAAACCCAGCAGGCACCAACGCTGCCTCAGCACAGCAGGAGAAGTGCGGGGTGCCGCATGCTGTCCTGGTTTGAACCTACTCCTGTCCCAGGCTGTGAAGTTTATCCGCACACAGCTTTGTAGCTTCAGACAACAGCTTGATCAGCTACCCCTGACTTTATTTTGTTTGGGTTTTTTCCACATCTGCACAATTTTCGTCATCCAATTGCCTCTTTTAATCCTGCGTTAACGCACAGAGCATGGACCAAAAACAACACCTACTGATAGGCCACATCCCAGGTGCACACTAATCTGAGGAATATGTCAAGGCATGCAGTGATAGACATTGCCCTGATCCAGGGTTGGGAATCCTCCATCAGATCCAAACATGTCTGTTTCCAGAGGTGCTCTGAAGTCCATCCTGCCTCCCTCCTCAGATCTTGGGTGTCAGCCTGTAGCTGGCTCATATTTGGCCAAGGTGCTTCTCCAGACCTGGAATCCCTTTTCTGACACCAAGCCTCATGCCACACTCACAGTAAAGCACCAAGACGAAATGTCTGTTTTTTATAGCTATGTTTTAGACCTGAATGACTCCTAGGTGATAAGAGTAAAATTCAGGGGATTCCCTCTTGCCAAATTATCTGAATTTCCCTACATATATATCACTATCACATTTTTCCGCCTATTGTGCTTGTGAAAGTAAGGTTAAAATTCCTTTCTTTAGCTCTTTACATGGCAGTAATAAGTCCTATCACAGGGAAAATTTCATGTACTGCTGAGAAGGCCAGAAGCCTTTTTAACTTTTGAGACTATCTACTCAGGAATCAGTTTGAGAGATATGTGGAGGCTTGTTCAAGTTCTAAGTCATCTGTTTCAAACTCAAGCAGCCCACAGGTAGGCTTAAGATTGTCTGTTGTGGAGAGCAAAGAAATAGGGACAGAAAAACAACTAGATGTAACTGCAAGTAGGAAGGAGGCAAGGAATACACAAAACTATACTTGGATCCAGATCTAGGAATAGCTTTATCATTGAGGACAGATTTCAGGTTAAGGTCTCCATTCTTCAGAGAAGTTACTTTTGCCAACTGCATCTAAGAATTTGTGCTTTCAGGCAATGATTTGCACATGACTTGTGTACCACTGATGAAGCCAGTGTTGTTACGCTAAAACTGTCTAAAAACCTCATAGCCGTTATGACGCTTGGCTGTGTTTACATCAGCATAAACTTGTTCCTGATTATCTTACAGAATCAACAATCTCAAACGTGACTTTAACTACCTTTTCCTCATAGTTTTTAACTAAGGAAATATATAAGTAATAAGATTAGATTATGATTCCTTGTTTCTGACATCTCCCTCTGGCATTTCTTACCTTTTTATAAGTGTTTTCCAGGTTTAACTTGTAATTATTCTAAATGCGTAAGAGTTTTGAAATGCCTGGCCTCAGCATTCCCTCAATTTATTTGCTCATCCAGACCTCACAAGCTGTATCGTTTATAAGCATTCAAATAATTAAAGTTTGAACCTGCAGGGCTTTTCTTGCTGATTTTTGAAAAGAAGTATAATTTACTGAGAAATCAACTTTAATCGCATTATCTTAAATGGAAAAATGATTTGTCAATGTGCATTACCAGTTTTTATTTGGCAACAAAAATTCTTCCAGTGAAAAGATTGTGTTGACTGATTTAACTAGGCACACTGCAACAAAGATTAATAACTTCAGAAGCAGATAACGTAATCATCTAACATTATTGACACAACAGCTTTCATGCTTTGTTGATACTAAAGGGGCAAATGTAAGCTCAGCAGTCTCAGCTATAATTATTTTGTGATATTTTTGTCAGACAGAATTGCACTATTATTTTGGAGTCGCCTACATCAACCTAGAAACTCAGGTAATTAGACTTCAAATGTGTTTTCACTGAAGTCTCAGCTGAAAATCTAATCCTGTGGGGTTTTGTGAAAGCCCATTACATTTTTTAACTTCATTGCTGTGTTTAGCTAACGTCCTCATGCCTGTGGTAAACCGTAAACTGAGGCCTCTCTAGAGTTCATTTCACAAAATGCAGTTTTTGGTCCACCCTATTGCTGAAAGGGAATAGTTGGACAGTAATCATATGTCTTAGCAGACACCAACTCCTGGAAAATTAACAGCAAAAGTGTTTTTCTTGGTACTCTGTCTTTTCAGTGGAGGAGAGACCAAGTATTGTCATACCATGTTTTAAGGAGATATAAAACCAGACAAAGATGCACTTTTGTGAATGCCTATGCTGGGGATTAGAGGGCAACATGAAAAAAAAAGCCACACCCCCCCTCAAAAAACCCTCAAAAACTAAATCAAACCCCCCACAAACTGGAAACAGACCAAAGCTGGAAGAAAATAAGATAATATTAAGGTAAATTGGTTTAAACAGACATGCACAATCATGTGCTTCTTTATGTACACCATATGCAGGAAATTGCCACAAGCTACTCCCCATTCTTATTCTCTGAGATATCTAACTGCAAAAAAAAAAAACCCAAGCTACACTGGTGTCATTGTTTGCACTCTGATTCGTGTCAGCCAAGAGCATGGCCATCTTTACAGCTCTTAACCATTTGTTCTCCCACTGGTTTGAAGTATTTTATTGTCTTTCATGAAATTATCCAGTGTAAGTATATGGAATATCATGGAATGGAATCACAGAATCATAGAATATTTAGAGTTGGAAGGATCCTTAAAGATTATTTAGTTCCAACTCCCCTGCCATGGGAATGATCAGCTTTCACGAGATGAGGTTATTCAGAGCTCCATCCAGCGTGCTCTTGAGCACTTTCAGGGGCACTGAGTTCACAGCCTGCCTGGGCAGCCTGTTCCAGCACCTTGCCACCCTCACAGTAAAGAATTTCTTTCTAATACCTAATCTAAATCTACCCTCCTTCAGTTTAAGGCCATTGTCCCTTCTTTTGCCACTACATGACATTCTACAAAGTCCCTTTCCAGCTCTCATGTAGGTCCCCTTAGGTACTGGAAGGCTGCAATAAAGCCTCCCTGGAGCCTTCTCTTCTCCAGGCTGAACAACTCCTGCTTTCTCAGTCTGCCTCATAAAAGAGGTGCCACAGTCCTCTGATCAGCTTAGTGGTTCTTCTCTGGACTTGTTCCATCAGGTCAAAGTCTCTCTTGTGTATCTTTAACACTAGTGTAAGCTTCAAAGTAACACAAATATTTACAGTATAACTAGCAAGTTCATTTTTGTAAAGAATATATTTTCCCACTTAAAAAATTCAGTTTCAGTCTTAATGATGCCTGTATGGATTTTACACTAATACAGGAGAAGCCAAAATGTCACGTTTAAATTAGCAGGGATCAGCATGTCAATCTAACATCTCCCTTTTTTTCTTGTTTCATTTAGTCTTCCAAAGATATTAAAAAGAAAAAGGAAATTTATGAAGATAAAAGCCAAGAAATCTTGGGTTTAAATTGTAAGTTGTCCCAGAAGAGTACTTTTGTGTCATAGTGGGATTGCAGTTACAGAAAAACACTATCTTTCCTTGCTAATGTTTCTGAACTTCTACTTTAGGAGTAAATCACGTTTGCCTCCAGAGAATCTGTTTTTAACTGCATACAAATTATTCATTTAAGTGCTTATGCTAGAAGATAATTCTTATTAAGCTTGAAAAATGCCTGAAAGTTATATTATGAAGTGGGTTTTGTTGACATAGATAGTTAAAAATTGTGTAGCTGTAGAATATACTGACAGATGTGATTCTGTATAAACACTTCATATGAAATCACATCTGGCACAAATCATATCTCAATCACATCAGGACACTCGTGTCCTGTTAGTGATACAAACATAACAGTACTAAAAGTGGCCTTGCCAGTGCTTTTGAAGATGTTGCAAACATAAACATTACATGAGGGGACTTATCTACCATCATTAAAATGCTAACCTGCAGTTGTGGAGGTACTTTTATCAAAATCTGATTGAGTTGGTTTTATTTAATCAAAAATTTTTGTCACTGGAATAGAAAAGCTTAGGAAAGAGTCAAGAAGTCGGATTATTTATTTGTTTCAAATGCATTTGGAACAAAAATTTTAGAAAAAGTGACTGACAAAATTCAAAAGTGGTACATTTTGTTTTGTCCAAGACATTAATGCAGAAAGCTAACCTACTAATGTTGCATAAATCTTAATGCTTGAAATATGGCATGAGACTTCTAGAAATCCACATGCAGCTATTCATGTAGAGTCAATTGTACTCTGCCCATGACACACAGGCCATAAATTCAAGCCACAATTTGGTGTGTTCTGGCGGTCAGGTAACCCTCAGTCTAAATCCCAGAGTCATCATAGAGTGATTTGGGTTGGAAGGGACCTTAAAGAGCATCTAGCTCTAACCACCCTTCCATGGACAGGGACCACTCCCTTCTAGTAAATCAGGTTGTTCCGAGCCCCAGCCAGCCTTGTCTTGGATACTTCCAGGATGGGGTATCCACAATTTATCTAGACAACCTGTTCCAGAATCTCATCACCCTCATAAGAATTTCTTCCTAATATCTAACTTAAATTTACCCTTCGCCTTTAACCCGTTCCCCCTTGTCCTGTCACCACATGCCCTTGTCCAAAGTCCCCCTCCAGCTCTCTTGTAGGCTCCCTTTAGGTACTGGAAGGCAGCAGTCAGGTCTCCTTGGAACCTTCTCTTCTCCAGGCTGAGCAACCCCAATTCTCTCAGCCTGTCTCCATAGGAGAGGGTCTCATGCCGGGTCTAATGCTTTGTCTGTTTACGCACAAACTGACGCGGTGGTGATTTCATACTCTCTCATGTGCTTGCACGCAAAAGACTGGTACTAGATGGCAGTCTGCTCAGTGCAAACTTCTTGGATTACCTTTCAGGACAACCCTGCTCTATCTGCTAAGTTAATTGGGAGCTGAACTGATCAGCTCTGGCAGTCCAGAGTAGCCCACTGAGACCAGGTGTCTGTATTTCAGACTCAGTTACACCTAGAGAGCCACTGGCATATGTTTACATCTGAAATATTGGTTGGCTTTAAAACATTGGCTGAAAAGTTAGAGTGAATTCATCTTTTTAAACGGATGTTAATTTACAGTTCTAAAGCCTGTAAATTTTTTATCCAATCTGTATTTTATTTTTTAGATGGAAAAAGTAAAGATGCCTTACTTGCTAGTAAGGAGCTCAGGAGAGAAACTGTAGAGATAGATTTTTAGTGCAACATATTTTCACTGTCTCCCTCACATTTGTATATGCATTAGGGAGAACCAGACTTTACTGAGAGTCAGTTTCTCAGTGCTTTTGGTGCACTTGTTTATGAAGGGGGAAAATTCCAGTTCAATATATTGCACTGGATGTGTCACTTCTTTAAATATCTCCTGCACTCTGCACAAAACATAGCATTGTTCCCTAAAACCAGTAGGTGCTAAACAGCTCAAAATATGAAACTCATGACCAAAAAAAAAAAAAAAAGGTCAAACTAAATAATTCACTCCAGCTATTCATTTCCTTTGGCCATGGGTAGTGTTTCAAACTTTTATTTGGGTTTCAGACAAATACTCAAGAACCTATGCTTTCCCTAAAGGTTTGAGCAGCTAGCCCAGGACAAGAATTTATACACTTATACTGCCTGATAAAAATCTCATTAAAGAAATTCCAGAATTATTGTTATTTTTTATTTCAAGGAAAGAACAATAATATGACTTTAATGATGTTTATTATCACACTGGCTAAATGCAGCTGATCAGGAAATTCAGTCTTCCACTAGCTCATTTAAACATATAGCTTTGATTCAGCCGGTTCAAGAGCCCTGAAACAATTTCATAATCAGGATAAATTGCCAACTGCCAAAGTTTGGAGCAATACAGAGTATATAGAAGAAGACAATCTCAAAAAGGACACAGTATCTGAGTAGCTTAATCCATAATCCCTGGTTCATTTGCCAAACTACATAATTTTAATCTTCATCACATAGTTTTCCACTGCCTTTATGCAGTATATCCTATATCCTTCAGAATCTAAGTAGTAATGAGGAAGACATGAATTTTATAAGTTCAGGACTTTCAGGTGGCATGTTTTCTGGAAATATTTCTGTGTTGTGAACACTCCCATTTCAGGAACTCATAAAATATTTTGCTTTCTTCCAAATCTCTCTGGGGAGTAAAAGTAAAAAATCCAGATGAACTGGTATGAATTCCTGTTTCCTTTCCCTACCAAATGCATTGTTATCTTATACCAATTTTTAATACTTTTAGGGGAATAAAACAATAATTTTTGTACGTTTACAATATAAGCAAAGAGGGCAGAATTATCCTTATATCAAAATCATAACAATGACCTTTCTGCCAGTTACTTCACCTGCTATGGGCACAGGAGCCCATTTGATGTGCAAATACAAAGGAAAAAGGAGTCTTTTTTACAAAAGACCTTGCATGCACCTCTTCCAGCTGCCTCACCCTCTTTGAGGCAGAGTTAGAGATTTTGAATAGGAGCATGTGGACTTAGGAGCTCATACTGACAGCTCATGCTACCAGCCATGTTTGGTTTTTAGTTATACCCAGTTGAAATCTGTGGAGGGTCACAAAGTGCTGTTTACTTCAGATGTAAATACTGATCTCAGAGAAGCAGTGAAGTAACAAAGCACTTGAAATAACTCTGCTGTTGTGAGCAATGACAGGCAAAGAACGGGTGATGAACATTATCTTGACAACTCTGCCAATACTAGAGCCAAGATCTTGTTGACAGTACCTCTTTACGAGACTCCTCCTGAGTTTTGAAGAAAAAAATCTTATTGTCATTTACACCTCTGCAGCTGCCTTGAAGCCAGAAACCTGAAACTGTGTTTACTCAATATTTAATCTCAACCTCACAGCAGTGCCAGGGGTTATACTCTCTTTGGTTGCAAATGAGCTGGTCTGCTGAGGAGTCTCACAGGAGCAGGAGTATTTTGCAGCAGCACCTTGCCACCCCTTTATAAAAGGCTAAACAAGTCATCAGCTTTTCCCCCTAAGGACTTCTTTTCAAGGCCAAATTCTGTCCTCCTGTATACCTCTTCATCCAGTGAAGGCAAGTAGAACAGAACTGAGTCCTCAATATACATAGCAACTGACTCAAAAAGAAGTTGTCAACTCTGTTTTACCAGATGGAGTTAAAACTGTTCAGCCAACAGAGTCATCAGCTGGCTCAGCTAACAAGAAAAGGTGATGGGCTCTGTGTGCTAATGAAGTAATTCAGAGCACATTGGGAAATGGCAGCAAGCTAGGCTGGTACTCTTTAGGATGAACCATGGGCCCCAGCAGCACATTTTCCAACTGGAGATAGAAGTAATAAGTATTAAATTGGTACAACAGAATTATAAGGTAGTTAAGACACAGTTATCATTAAAGTAGTCCTATTGTCTTTTGCCTTAAAAAAAGTCCTAAGAAAAGGTGTCTAATAGAAGATCCCTAATCAGTGTTAAGGGCTCAGTCTTGTGCTTTGTGCTTCAAAACATTTCAAGTGAAATCAGCTGTATCCTGGTATCAGTGGAGATGCACAGATAGAAGGAGGAGTTTACATTTTTAAGTACCACATTTTTAACTAAACTAACTGTTTTCAACTGGTTTCTGTATCTAATGTAATAGTCAGTCCTCTGAGTTTTGTGATTAATTTCTTCAGAATTTATCCTACAGATTTAAAGTGGCTGAATTTAATTTTTACACTACCATGGGAGCTACCATCCTTTGGTAGCAATATATACCTGAACAAATACTAGTAAGAACATTCAATTTTCAAATTAAATTATATAAGTAAGTAGAGCTTGAAACAATAAGCAAATACACTCTTGTCAATATAAGAACATGGTTAGACAAAAAATTTATAGGTGTATATCATGTCCTGACCTTATCTACTTTCTCAAATTTGTATACTGCCACAACAGGTTTAATATTCAAATTAATAACTTCACTTTTAACAATCAATCAGGAAGTAATTAAATATTACATAAGGTACAGCATACCTAAACTGGGGTGTTTGAGAAATTACATTTAAATTTTTTAATTATTTTTTCTTCTATATTTTCCTACAGTGGTTTCATTGAAAAAAAACATGAACAGTGAGAGAGTCAATAGAAAAATAAAAGGCCTTTTTTGGGCAGAGAAATAACTGATAAACTATTTGAATTTCAAGTTCTAATATCAGAACAATTTGTCCAAATGATTCTATTTGTTTTGGTTGGGCTTTTTTATTTGTTTGTCTGTAATTTTTAATGTAGATTTTGAATAGAGTCAAAGATCAGATTATTTCTAATTATAGAAATGGAAAATTTTAAATTACTTTGTAGCACTTGTTCTGTGAACACTCCTGATTAATAGCAAAGCATAAAATCACATCAATAATTCTTTAAAGAACCATCAATAAATATTGCAAAAGTGTAAAGCCTGTTTAACAAGGCAGACTTTCCAAAATATTTCTGAAAGACTTTATCTGTAGTGCAATTTATACCAAATGCTCAGAGACATGGTAGCTCACTGAATCCCTGGAAACACTGAACAGAAGAGTATGCATAGGACATATTTCTTAGAAAGGAACAGCCCTTACTCCTTGGGAAAAGTTGAATGCTTTTGTTTTCTTTTGCTTAGAAGCTTGTGTACTTTAGAAGCTTGTTGCTTGAAGGTGTGGCTTGGCAATAGTTTACAAAGTTTGCTTTAGCCTTTGTTGTTTTTTAAGTAGCCCAGAAACTCCACAGCTTCAGGTATGAACAAATTTCCTGTCTCTAATCACAATGGGACTGACAGAGGTAAAAGTCTTAGAAAGCTGAGCAGTACAAGAAACAGGAAAAACAGTGGCGGATGTAAGGTAAAGGTAGGTATAAAGCCTAAATTGAGATAATTGGGTTCTTTTGTTACCAAAATTAAGGATGAGAGAAGATTGTAGGAAAAATCAAGGGGACAGGAATAATTTAAGTTTCAAACTGGTGTTAACAAATGGCCACCAAAGGCCCATGCATGCAGTGAGAAGCGAACTTTCTGAATATTGGAACAGTCCTGCCTGAACCCAGCTGCTTTCAAGCAGCTCTTCCGTGTGCATGGGGGAAAAGACAGTAGCTTTGCAATTTTAAGATAACATTTGAGCAGATTGTGAAAGAAATTATTTTGTTTAGTTGCATGCAGCAGCAAGATGTTTCTCAGGGTGGTAGAGCATCCCTTAAGCTGCAAGTTTCTAATGAGATGCCCAACATATCTGTATATTTTATACACACATGTAAATCAGAGATTTTAAGAGACATGCAGCTTAATTTATTAATGATATTCCTTCATGGCCACATGTATTCTCTTTTACTGGGGATTATTAAAATAGTGTATCTCTCTTTCTGTGACATGTCTAAATTACCTCTACCCATCCTCTGGCTGATAGAGCTGAAGCCATCCACAGCTTTTTCTCTTCACCTCTGCTAATGTTTTTTACACATGACCTGCTCAGTATAGTGCAACTCACTAGTGACCATTTGTCCCTTCTACCTGAAAGGAGGTTTTAATTTTAAATGAGTAGTCCACCCCATTCAAAGGCAATTAATTAATAACATTCTTAATGCATTTCACTTCTTCTCCACACTACCAGGCTACCCAAAAGATGCTTGCACTTGTTGCACGTAACTCACAACAGGATTTGCCATCACCTACTTAAATCTTACACTTGTAATTAAAGTGCTGTTACTCTGTCATTTTCACAAGTTCTGTTTTGCTCCCCCCAAAAGAGGCTGGCAGGTTTTTCTGTGTTGCACAACCCAGCACAATCATCCTGCTCATTAAGAGGGACATTAATGTAAGAGTGATCAGAGTGATCCAGCGGCTGGTCCCAGTTATACTGTCCAGCAGCTCCTCCAGATTCATTCTGCCTTCCTATTAAAACTAGGAACAAAATCTGGCTTTTTTGCTGCACACTGGGATGGTCCTATGCCTTACCTTCTCTTCAGCACAAGTAGCTTAATTTAAAAACATGGACTGTAACAGCAATCAGTTCCATTCCCTCAGTGGAGATTACAGGCTAATCTTCTGCAAATGTTCACTGAAATTCTACCCTTCAGTCTCAGGGGACAAAATTATGGCACGATTAATGCAAGAGGGAATTTTGCCATAAAGTTCCGTGGAGCAGGGCTTTCTAGCTTTGTTTTAACCTAGTCACAGTAGTGCTGCAAAATCTCCTCAGTAATTTTAGAAATGGATCACATTGAGCTGTGAGGATAACTGGCACAATCTGACTTTTTGGGGCATCAGTTTTATACTGGACATATCTACAAGCAGACACATTCTGCAGGCAAACCTAAGAGAGAAATTCAAAGCTCCATGAATAGAAAAAATTACAGAGACCATTGGGATTTCCTCATCGCTGTTGATACTGTGACTGCACAAATGTTTAGGGTAATAGAATAGACTTCCCACAGATGTAGCTTCTGCTTTGTGCCTTTCCTTAGACAGAGCTTTCCATAAACTACTCATGAGCAGTTTTAGGATCTCACTGCTACATCAAAGATACAAGCTTCAAAATTTGTTTGTTTGTTTGGGTTTTTTTTGTGGGTTTTTTTGTTTGTTTGTGTTGTGGTTTTTGTTGTTGTTGTTGTTGTTGTTGTGGGTTTTTTGTTTTGGTTTGTGTTTTTTTGTTTGGTTTTTTTTTGTTGTTTTTTTTTGGTTTTTTTTTTTTTTTATTTTTTTTTTTTTTTTTTTTTTTGTTGTTTTTTTTTGGTTTTTTTTTTTTTTAATTTTTTTTATTTTTCTTTCCATCTCAATTTCAAGTCCACACACAAAGAAAATATTACCAGGTATGATTCTTGGGAAGCCAAGTTGCAGAACTCCTGTAAAACATTTAATTTAATTCTAATTATCTAGTTAAAACTCTAGAACTTCAGAAAACTAGTCTAACAAGAAAGGTAAACCATGTATTCTAATTAATAAAAAAGAAATGCATTTCAAAATGCATGAAAGGAAAACAAGGTGAATTTATTTCAGAATTCTGCAAATAGACAAGGAAACAATAGAGATCAAAATCTATTACAGGCCTAGGTCATAATCAATTTTAAAATTCTTTATCCCTCTGTAAATTTAATTCAGACAATCAACTGCCATGTCCTCAAGGGAATCAACAACTCCACTGAAATATAAAGTATCCTCCAGCCAGAGAGGTCCAGCTTCTTTTCTCAGTCACATAAATAAAACAAAGCAACTCCATTTTTTTGGGATAAGGATTCACTTGGGAGTTTATTTTTACTGATGAAACAGAACAGAAAGTGATTCTCAATTTTGAAAAAAATGTGAATCAGGAAAGTATTTGTTTTGCTGGCTGTCTTTCCATTCTTCTTTTGTTACCTTAAGGTTATGTTTTCTGGATACAATCAGCAGCAAGGCTGGTGCATTGCCTGGAAGTTACAATGAGGGGTATAATCCCTCTGAGGCTTCTGAGATATGCAGAGATTGTGCTCATTAACTGCTCCACAGCTCCGTGGCCTCACCTCTTCCTGACCACAAAGGAGATGGAAAGGAAACCACAGAGTGCGTGGGCTGCAGTTATATCTATTCTTTGCAAAGAATAAAGCTCATTGTCTCCTCCATTCCAAGCTACACACCAGTTTAAAAACTGGGGAGGAAAAGGCCCTTGGTTAAAGAAATGCCATGGTTGAATCTTCTGGAGCAGAACTTGGGATGAGTACAGAAACAGATATTTGGATAAGGACGGCTGATTAGTAATCACAGGGCAATCTGAGTCTAAATTTTATATTTCAGTTATAACCTGTGTACCGTATCTGGGATTCAAGCATGTTCCTTCTCCATTGGAACACTGCCATTAAGTCCTGGAGTACCTGAAGCTTTAGAGTTGACCCCAAATGTTAATTCCTGTGACCTTCAAACATGTGTTGCATTTCAGGCTCTCCTATAGTATTAGTAGCTTCATCAGAATTAAGCTGGATAAAATGTTTTGGTTAACGAAAATTGGGGTTTTGGAAAATAAAGCTCCTCTCATATAGAAAAGTTCAGTGGAAAAAATGCCAAATATCACTCTTTCCTTACTTAGTACACCCTCACATGATCAGGAAAGCTAAGTTGATTTTTTCAAGAAACCAAAATTACATTTTAAAATGGGTTTAAATGCCTCAAGAATCTTCACAAGACCAGAGACACCACAGATGTACCTCCTGTATGCAGCTGTTGCCAAGCTTGACAAGTGTGCTTTCCCAGCTGTATGGCCGCCTGCACCATATCATCCCCAGCTGCTTCTCAAAGGTGGCAGGGATGTGCTGATATGAGTGCAGACAATGACAAATGGGTCCTTTGTTTTATTTTACTGTCATTCTTGCAGTTCTCAGGTCTGACGAAAATGAAGAGTATAGACAGCAATGAGACCTAATGCCAGTGCTCTTTAAAAGACAATGCACTTCTACAAATCCATAGCATGTCTAGCTAAGCAGGGTAGGGAGCTCTTTCTTAAAAATTATTTATAAATTCTCTTTTTTTTTTTCTTTTGTTAGAAACTGCATATGTTTTTACTACTTTCTTGCTCATGACTTAAGTCTTTGAAAATGTTTGCTCAGGAGGAAATGTCCCTGTGGTTCCTAAGCAGATATAGCATCTCGGAGGATGAGAGAGACCAAAGACAGCATAACGAAAATGAAGAAAAAATTACACCAAATAACATGGAAAGATGCATTCCAATGTACCACTGGGTCTGGTTTTTCTAAAGAGTTTATGGCTCCACTGCTTAACAAAGCTATGTCCAGAGGTGCTTCAAGATTTTGAAAGGCAGACACCAATATGGGAGGATTTACTGCATTTTTAATAATCTGAAAGACAACTGAGTTCTAGTTATTTAAGTATTTGAAAAGCTGGATCATGTTGCTTGGTTTTGCTTGATAAAATATAATATCAGAGAAATTTTGCTTTTCACAATGTATGCTTAAGAAAAAAGGAGGAAGAAGACAGGAAAATAAAGAAGTTTGGGGTTTTTTCCTAGCCTGCAAATACATTCCAGTCTGGGGAAATAATTCTTTTATAGGTATTAGATCGAAAATAGCGCATAAGCAAAAAATGGAAATAATATTTGCTGAAAGAATAAATCATAGACCACCAAATATAATTTTTGTTAGCAGACAGGAAGAGAGGTTTATGTTTGTTATTTGTTATTCTTTCTTAAAGACAAGAAATTTTAAGCTAAGGGAATATTTTAGAACAGTATCCCATTCTTCTGGGGTATATACAGTACATTGCTTAGCAACTTTTTATAATTGAAAGACCAAAATATCTTCATATATAAAATACTACTGTGAGAAATGGTCAGCCAACAGCCAAGTAGCTGGATGACTTGAATGATTCATTGGATTAGGATTTATTAAGAGGCTTTCTCTTTGCAACTCCAACTGCAAAATCAGTAATGAAGCACAGCAATCATATAGGGATCATAGAGGCAAATAGGCAATGATAGTTTTCTCTGAAAAGAGGAGGAATCAGCACTACTGTGCTCAAGGGGTTTATGTACATTAGATCAGAAGAAATTGCTGTGTAGCTATTATGTGATGGGGTTACTAACTGCAGCTACAGCAGCCCTGGCAGGAATTACTGATGGAGATGGAGTACAAGGGAGCTCCTTCTCCTTTACTCTCACTTTCCCCTCTAAGGACTAGAACCATCTCAAGGCTGCACAGGGCCAGGCTTGGATGTGATCAGCTTCACTGGCTATTGAAAACAGAGCCTTTCTGTTTTCATTAACAGACAGTGTCCAGAACAAAGGAAGTGGAAAAGGGAAAGGAAAATCAAACTGTGGACTTCTTGCCTGCTGGATGGATACCAAGAAACCTGACAGGTATGGAGCAGAAAGAAATCTTGTTTCCCTTGCAAGGTATTCTGGACTAAGAGTAGACTTAACACTTGCACAGATGGATAATTTTTCACCAGGACAAACTAGGTACTTGCACATGTTAAAAATATATTTTTCTGTATACATTAAAAGATACTTTCATTTGAATTTTGAAGTCTGTATTTGAGCTATTTTGCTCTGTACAACAGACATTCATGTTTTTGCCTTTCTGGAAGACAGAGACCAATGCCCTGGAATCTGAGTGTTGAAGATATGAGTGAACACACAGACCTAAGCACTAATCAGTTTGTTAAAACAGTACCAGACCAAGGAGAGCTCTACCACACACCAAATAACACAAACAAGCTCTCAGTAGCCATTGTGAGACACTTGCTGCAGAAGTAGATCTGGCATTTGATATTTTTCTTCCTCTGGAAATTGCCACCCACAGAGTTAAGCTGGCTCTGTGGCTTTATGTCCTGGACCTCCATGAGCTTTCTGAAGTTACTTGCCCTACTACTCCCTACTCTTCTTAAAAAGGCCAGAGGAATCCTAATGGAATACACTAAGCTGTTTCACAAATTCTCATTGCATTTTTAAACATATTTCCTTCACAGGATAAAACAATTAGGGAAGGATTCACCTGTAAAACATTCAGACATTGCAATAGTACTTTGGATGGATTTTTTGGTAATGGAAAAATTCTACTTAGAGCTCAATAATTTCTAGCAAGCCCAATGATTGTGTGGCCATTGGAAATTCTCCTCAATGACATTTCTGCCTGACCTGACTGGACATTTCCTTGAGAATTTGCTACATTAATCATATTCTGTATAATTGCCCAAGGACAAAAATGATGTTTCCAGATTTGTGTTTAGGGCTGAAGGATGTTAATCATGGGATAGATGTGAACAGCACAGTACAAAGACTGAAAACACAGTTAGGGGTTTAATTTACTTTCACGATAGCCTCTGCTGAAAACATCACTTCTCCATCCATGCAGCTAACCTGCCCAGGGAAGTCACTGCAGGCAGCAGAAGCAAAACCAAGGATTAAAGCAATCATTCATCATCTTTATTTTCCTTCTGAGGCAGTTGAAAAGGCAGAGTCTGATGCTGAATTATAAAGACTTTAAGAGTATATAGAGCAGATGAGATACAAGACGCTTTTGAGTTTGGTGGGATTTTAAATTAATTTTTGATATCTGTTTCTAGAGGTTTTGCTGATGTCAATGAGAGGCAATGTTGCCATAGCGCAGGATGAGCTTCCAGGAAAACACCAAGTTTCAAGGAAGGAGCAGAGTGTTTCAGTCCTTGTTTTTGACAGTGAGTCCACATCACCTTGAGTTCAGCTCAAGTGCAGATCCTATTCTTCATATATTCACAGTTTTATTGTATAGCAAGCATCCATTACCTGAAATGTGTTCATTATTACCTATTTTTCCTGATATATTGGGGTGCAGTTTATTTGCTCCTGTGGATTCTAAATACTTTAAAATCGACCAATAAGATACTTTTTCAGTCCTTCACATCTTCCTCCACATCTACCTCCACATTAAGTATTCATTAAAAAAAAAGTCTTAAGAACAAACACAAAAGAAAATCCATTCAAGAAAATAATGTCTAAATTGTTTGCAGCATATGAAGTTAATATTTTCAAAACCAAAATGTATCAGACACAATTAGCATCCCATATTGAATGATTTTCTAAATTACCTTATTACTATTACTGCTAGTACTCCCTAAATTACTAGAAAACCTAACTTACCATCTGTGTCAAGAAATGAACAAGATTTTCTCTTGATTTTAATGTGTCGTCTAGAAGGTTTCAGTTTAACAGCAGACCAATCCTTTTTCCCCTGGTATTTTTCTTAAATTCATTTTTGACATCAAAAGCAAGTGCCCAGAATTGTGAAATGAAAAGTGGCACTGCTCCTTAACTATAGGGAGTATAGCAACAAAACAATCACAGCTAATAACTTTTGGATTATTAACATTTGATGTAAACCTAGATCAAAAAATATTGAAAAATATTGCATACTCCTTAAAGACTCTCTGGCACTATTTCACTTTCAAATAGAATTTGCAGAGTAGGAAGGCTTTATCACAGAATATAAAGACACTCATTAAATCTCTAACAATGAGTGAAGAAGGAGGTAGAACAGGGGCACCACACATCAGCTTCTTTGCTGACACAGAGCCAGGTCAAGATGATAACATGGTAAACCTTGATTTGCTCTGCTGATGGTCAGGTGTCTCTGAGAAAGGTGACAATCCTCCTCTCCCTCTCCTCTTTTTCCAAGCAGAAAAGAATTCCTCATTGCTCAAATGGTTTTGAAATTTAGCCCCTTAATTTTCTGCATGCATTTCCACATTTGTTTCATAACATAGCCAGGAAGGTATTGCTGCATAAAGCTGGAGGGGTGACACGTTAATAGAAAACTAAGCACTAAAGGAAAGATCTTCATAAGAGAGTTTCTAAGTGGCAGAGATAGCAGAGCTGAGTTTGCCAGAGTACCTTATTCAGAGGGGAACTGTAGAAATCTCTTAATAAATGGTCCTTTAAATATGTGTGTGTATAGATTATATATAGATTATATAGATATTTATATATATATAATATAGCAATTTACTGGGGAAATGTTTCTGCATTTATTTTCCTGTTTCTAATTTCATTTTTTCTGTTCTTTTTCTCTTTAGTGAGTGCAGGAGATATGACGTACAGAGCAAGAAGAGAGAAGTAACAGACCCATCGTCTTCCTCAGAGACACACACAAGTCACAATAGGTTCTCAGAAGAATGAACTCCAAATTCTTAAGTGTCATTTTGCTGTAATGAAATCTGTGACCCTCCTGTCAGTCTCTACAAGTAAAATCTTATACAATGAAAAATAATATAATAAAATCTGCTCTGAAAAGGTAAATATCAAGTGTGAGAAAATAGCTGACTGTTATTTAGTTGTGTAAGACAGAGTCATGATCCCTCTGTTCTCCCAAATGCTTTTATATGTTTGTAAACGTATGAAGCACATGAGTCAGAGTATTCATATATGCTGTTCCATTTAATAAAATAACGGCACCAGCTGGCTTTGCACTATTCCACATATGCATGCCTTCTATGGCCTTTTGCTTTCATATCAAGTAAGTCACAAGTACAGATGATGCAAGTTGCCCAGTGCCCATTCTAAGAACTACATGCTTTTTATAAGAAAATAGGTGTATGGTGTAGCAAATTGCATCTGAAATTTTCAGCAGATTCAATATATTTACCTTCCTTTTTTGTTTTGCTCTGTTTAAAGAAAACTGAGTGAGAAAACAGCAGCATGAGCAAAAAAAAGCAAACAAAATTTAAAAAAATCTATACTTCCTCATTCTTGTCATTTACCAAGTCTGCTTCACACTGCTGATTCCTCATGGGTTTCGCAATATTTCAGGGGCCTCAACCTCTGAAACCAAATGGGAAGACTTCTGCTTCTTTATGATGCCTTAATTAGGTTTTGTAAGAGACGTCTTAATGCAACCAGAATTCCCTTGCATAATTTATATTGCTAGTTATAACCACAAAGTAAAATCAGCTATGCTGGAAAAAGAAATTTGACTGCAGAATACTGGCTTGGATTTCCCAAGGATCACACCTTTAAAGACAAAAGCTCTCTCATTATCTAATTACCAAATTTGAATACAATATTTTGAAGAAAACATTTGCTGCAGATTAGCAAAAAAAAAAAAAAAAAAAAAAAAAAAAGACCCAAATAACTTTCTAAATCCAGCATGGAACAGAAGGTAAAAAGTTTTAAATGGTCGTTTGACAAATCAATCACCTTATAACTTTGAAGATAAGTGTACACAGCAAGAAGTACAAAGAAAACTTAAAGTATCAAGAATTATAGCAAGTCCACAATTATAACACCCTCTAAGGCTAGCAGTCTGTAGGTTATTACAACAAGCACTGTGCCAAAACAAAATCAAAAGCACAGAGAGCTAAGGAAAAGCGGGAAAGAGCCAATTATTTCATTTGCATTATTAACACCTGAATAGTAGATTATCTTTTCCTTGTATCTGTTTTGTTTGGTGGTTTGTTTTGTTTTTTAATACCTTGGTGGTTTAAGATTGAATAGCTGAAAAAAATAATATTTAAACCAAGTATGTTTCCTTCCTGTATTTCATGATGAGACATTGAAGGGCGTTGTGAAATTTGCAAACACACACTGTCAGTGCAGGAGAGGGATTTTCTGTTTTTAAAGCATAGATTTTTATTGACATAAAACAACCGAAGAAATGTGAGAATACTTGAATAACCTTAAGGAAAAAAAAATCCGATAGGCTTAAGAGTTAGGGAGCAGATCCACAAGTGTTCACAGATCAGCTTTATTCCATCTTTCATGTAACTACCTTAATTTTTCTAATTTCCATCTAGATGAGACATGTCTTGTGGACTTAACTGGGGTCAAACCATGGTGTTACACATGGATCATTTCCAACAGGAATCTTTACACTGGCATCCCCTTCATAAATCTGGCCCTGGTTAAACACAGCTACTCCCTTCATCCAAACACACTCGACCAAGCAATTTTCCTCTCCCTCCTCAGACTCTTTGACTACCAAAAAGAACTTAAAAATAAATATTCACCTGGTTTTCATGATAAAGGATAAAATCAGATAATTAGCTGGCCTAAAGAGTGCATTCAGCTGTGATGAGTGGTAACTCTACTGTGAAAAACAACTAATAAATATTAAATTCATTTCATCTAAAAGCTCAGGGCACAAAGTTATGTACTGTACTTGCTGGACTTTTAGCAAAGTGGAAAAGGCTGCAGGTTAACTTCTAATGTGTACATAAAATGAAAATTTTCTTGGCCTTAGTACTGCTTTTATTACACCCACATGGCAAATCAAGTTATGCTGATGCACTCACTAACTAACGTTTAACTTCTCATAAAAATAACAGTCTCCCCTACAGACATGGAAACGAGAACAGTTAGCAAAAAAATGTGCATGACTTGTATCTGATTACTAAGTTGTTCATTCCTAGGTGTTCAAAATAGAAGGGTTTAGCAGTAGCTTAAATAATTTGAGCAAATGGCTTTGAAAGTCAGTCTTGAAGTCTGTCAAATTACACTACCACAGCATGAAGCTCAAAGTTTTATATCCACATGGAAACTTAGAAATGAGGACAAGCATCAGTAGGGACAGAATGATGATGGAAAAAAGGGATCAGAATTTTCAGCCCATACTATGCCATCTTAACTGAATACACAGCTGTGTATGCAGCTTAATTTAAATTGCCTAGAAGTGCTTTCCATATACAAGTGCATCTTTTCTCAAATTTTAATAATACATGAATATATTAATTAGTAACGCTCCATGCTGCAAAAAATGAGATGTAAGCAGACAAAGAACTACTAGTAAAGCATAAAAGTTCTTTCCTACTACTTGAAGGAGTTATTTTCCATCACTGGTAATTATACATTTTTTCAAAGGACCAAACTAAGCTTGACATTCCTTCAAATCTTACTGCTTTGGTGGTGTGCAGAGTCTCTGCATACACTGTGACTTCTCTGGCATTCCCAAGACCTTGACTTTGAGAAGGTAAGGTACCACTGGCCACATTTAGACTAGGTGATTTTTGCAGGTCCCTTCCAACTGAAAAAATTAAACTATTCTGTTCTATTCTATTCAGAACCTCCAGCATTCACTTGGAAAGCTTTGTCTGAGACTGCTCATGGTGGAGAGGCAGCTGCACTGTCCCTCAGACTGCATTCATTTTAGCAACAGCTTAATCTGTAGAATAGCCAATTCACAGCCCAGCAAGGAGAACTACCCCAGGGAGGAGGCTGCAAAGAGCTTATTAGGCAGGCATGTCACATGTGTGACATTCACCAGTCCCAGGATAGCTTATTCCCCACTGATACCCAGCAAAGAGAACAGAATCTGACTGCAGGCTCTGCAGAGGACACTGCATGATGGCAAATGTCACTTCAGAGAATTGAGACATGGTATTTTTCTAGCCCATTAGACAGTACAATCCTCTGTACTTATTTTCATTAGCAAATCCTGATAAATCTGTGCATTAAAGAGAAATGTGTAGAAAGTGAAAGCCCTAAGGAGGGAAGGTGAAACACTTGTTTCACTATCTGTTCTAGGAACAAAGCATTCACATAACAAATCACTGGAATCACAGAAATGTCTTTGTTAAGTTTCCTGTTTTTCAGAATAAGATAGTAAATATGCTCAACACCATTTTAATCAAACAGAAACAGGTTTTGTTCCTTTCCTTTCAGCAATTAATCATATTCTAGCTGAAGAGAAATTGACCTCAAGAAAGCAGTGTAAAAAACTCCCCACGACTCTGGAGTAGTTGTGCTTAAGTAAGTAAACCCAGTTTTCAGAATCATAAGCTTCTTTGTTTAGGTTTGTTTTGCCTTGGTGAAATCTGAAGAAACTTTTTTTTCCTCTAAATAAAAAATAATTCCTTTACATGTCCTGATTTCATTATAATGTGGTCCTTATCACCATCTGAGCAAAACAGAAGGATTAAAAAAATAACAAAGTCCACTTCTTTGGGAAAAAAAAATCTGCAGACAATAAAAATGGGAGTCAGCTCTGTAAGTAATTCTAAATTCCTCTGCTATCGGAAGTGGCAGATCAAGACTTTTCTGCAGGTGAAACTTTTTCATATTGAAAGTCAAATATTGCCATTCCAGCCCATTCAGATCCCAGCTGTAGCCTTCAGGAAAATTCAGTGTTCAACTATAAAATCTCTTAATATTTTAATTTCTCCTTGTCTTTATTAAGACTTCTGTCAAGACTTTTGAAGAGTCACAATTGAAACTATAATTTTCTCTTGTCAAAATATTTTCATATCCAGCTACAAAAATCAGGGTTCCTCTGCAGTTGTCAATGAAAACCTGCTGGGTGTGCTTATCCTAATGCATCCTTAGTTGGGTTTGTTTGTTTATTTGTTTGCTTGCTTGCTTGTTTGTTTGTTTGAAGCATGGTAACATGGAAGTCAGAAAAACACTCTGGGGCTTTAAAGAAGGAGGTCTGTTATCAAGAACTGAGATGGGAAATCCAACCTGATGAAAACCCCTCTGCTGCAGCAGTGCTGAGTTGTATTCACCAGCATAGAATAAAAAGGCTTTCTACTTTTTAAGAAGAAGTTACCCAAGAATTTTACCCCTTAATTCTTGGGTAACTTCTCAAAAAGTTCTTCTTAAAGAAGAACTTTTTGAGAAGTTACCCAAGAATTAAGAAGTTCAAGCTGAGAAGTTACCCAAGAATTAAGGCTAGTGAAAATTTTATGCAAAGCAAAATTTTGCATAGAAGATTAAGTTTATTGCTTATTTTCTGTTCCTGGGGTAAAATAAACACTGATTAGTATGAGATGTGATTTACATACCAGTGTGTTAATACACTGAACACTAAAGAGTAAAGCCATGGAATTCCCACTGCTTGAGGCAGTCATGGGTTACCGCAAGGAAGATATTTAGTGCATGACAGACATGATTTATCACTCAGCTACTTTTACATTTCTGTCCATGTTTTGTAGCAAAGCTGTACATAGTAGAAAACAAATGAAATGGCCATGAGTTAGTACTTAAGGAAATTATACCATGAGACAGAACAGAAAAACTTTAAATAGCATAATTGTGAGAGATGAATAGCTAAGAGAAATGCTCTGGTTAAAATGTACAATGAAGTGAGGCAGTGGAGATAAAGCTCTGTGTCTGGGCACACTAATACATCCTATAGGACATCCACTCCCATTTGAATCTGTTAGCTATGTTGGAGAGACAGCTTTGAATTAAAACAAAGACAAGGGGGTCTAAAATACATTTTAGAACAACCTTAAAGCTCTACCCATCTATTCTCTGAAGAGGAAGATTGTGGCTCTGCACTCCTGTGCCAGCATGCTGTTGGCATAACTGCACTGAGAGGAATAGCCAGTGCTGCAACGCTGATGTAGTGCAGAGCTGTACCAACGCAATGAACTACAGCCAAAAACGTGCTAAATGCTTTTTAATTGCTCCTAATGAATGCTGAAATGGTTTTGCATTTAATTTCCATTTATGAAAATGTTTAACAGGATTCAGGTCATGGGGAAAGAATACAATGTCATTTTTTAATGCCAAATCTATTTAAGAGTTTTTGCCTAAAGGCAACGCTCAGGATATTCACATCTGCAAAAGCTCCAACCACCACACAAAACATGCACTTCTGCATTTGTAAATGTATCAGGATGGCCTCTGAATGCAAGATTTCTTGTCCATATATGCCACTGCCAAGAATTATAGAAAAGTTAGCTTTTATAAAGACTTCTCTTTTTTTATAAAATCATGCTTTATATGCTTACAACAAGGCACAAAGACTTTCATTCCTTCTCCACTTCCTCATAACTATAAAACTCATCTATGTGGTGTCTCACCCTTAAGGGGTAGGGAGTCCCATACTTTTCAAATTGCCGTTTTTCTGCTGTTTTTATATTCAGAAGCACTCTTTGTTTCACTGGAAATGGCCAAAAGATAATAAGTTGTCTCATTATGGATGCAATACATTTACAAGTTCCCTGCCTTTTTTCAATGCCTCATACATCTTCCATAAACCACTCATTAAACACTCCCAGACCAAAGGTAATTTATTTATTGATATTAGATAGTCCAAAAGTTGCCAAATTGGAGGAAGCTAAGTTTTTAAAGGTTAAATCTTACAGAAGTATCTCAATAGAAATTTAATTAGATAACTTTAGAGTTAAGGGCTATAGAGTTAAGGGATTTTCAGGGTTTTGATTTTTGGGTTTTTTTCTAATATAGATGAAAAAACTTGTGCACAGAAGCTCTTTTTTGGAAACAAATACAAAAATCTCTTCATTATATGAAGAAAAAATGCCTGCCACATACTTGAAAGGCACCCACTTGGAGACTGATCTTGATTGTCTTTATGTTAAAAAATGTACATTTTCTCTTTTTCTGTTAAATGGCCCTTCTTTTGAAGGATGCCCGGCAAGATGATAACATTATTCTCAGAATACTATTTGAGATTAAATATGATGCTTGTATTTTTTACAGATAAATTCTCCTCTCAATTCAGACAATTTACCTGATTCTCAAATCTTCCCTGGTATCACAGCATGATGTAGCTAATGTCACATCTAGCTGCATCTAATCTGTAATTTTATAAAATAAAACAAAACCCTTTTTTTTTTCCACACTCAAAATGCTCAGCTTCCAGGAACCAGTTACTAACCTAGGTATTCCTCTGCTCTGCCCTGAGCACTGGCATTTCTTCCAGTACTAGGGAAGTCAGTGAGGAACATTAAGAATGTAGTCTGGTCTTAGCTGGTGGAAGGTATCCCTGCCCATGGCAGGTGGATTGGAACTATGATGATCTTTAAGCTCCTTTCCAGCCCTAACCATCCTATGATTTAGGAGCCTTCTTTCTATAATCCCCACTCCCACAGTTAATACTTGAATAATTCAGTAGCCATAAGGAGTTGTTAAGCCCTTTTAGTAACTGAGTTTGCTGAGCTTTTATCAGCAAAATATTTGTGTTATATTTGAAACACCTGGGTGGATATGCATACTCTGTTCCTGTCTTTTGTGGAATTTTCTCTGCATGTATACTCTGCTTTTTCTCTAAACAGTGGTGACAGCACAATGATTTGTGGTGGCTGCTTGTCCTTCTGCACTGTGCCAATCTGCCAGTAGCTGACCTCAGCCAGGGGCAAGAGGGTTTTCACAGAAGTCTTAGAATCAAAAAAAATTGTGAACAATCACGTCCATGGTGGAAAGGGGAACCAGCTATAACCATGTACCTCTGTGTAAGCAACAGATTTGGTGTTCAGAAATAACCTTCTGTATTTTAAAAACAATGAGCGGTCACTCACAGATTAGGCAACAAAATTGTTGGAAGGGGTGCAGAAATAAATGAAATCTGCTTAGAATTATCTTAGTCATAAAATTACATGTAATTTAAAGAATATTAAAGAGAGGGGTGGGAAGAGGATCTCCTGGGTCAGCTTCTCAGAGCTGACCTCAGCAAGGTTTGTGCAATTCTCCTTGCCCAGGAGGACAGTCAAGGGTATACAGGGTGTCAAGCCCAAAAGCCTTTATTAAATTGCAATTAAAGAAAACAAAGCATGGGTTTGAGTGAATGGTTTCTGAGAAAAACTAATTTTTACCCTGGAGTTTATAACCTACACAACTCTGTGGTTTTGGGGTATTTTTTCCTTTCCTCTTTCAACACATTTCTTGGAGTCTAAATATATTTTTTTTTCTTTTGTGAATCTATGTATTTTAAACCAAAGCAATTACACGATCCTTTGAACAGATTTTCTTTGCTGTCAGCTGGTAAAATGTAAGTCCCCTACAAAAGATAATATAGTAATGTCTTCCTCATCACAACAGGCTACAGGCAAAATACAGACAAGCAGTTCTCCTGCTGTCTTAGATATACGAGGCTTACCAGAATTGCTAAGTCAAATAAATAATGAAGTCAAAAATATGCTGTAACTGTCTGTATATGTGTATGTGTGTATAATAAAATCAATGGTGCCTGGAAGAAAAGTCTTTCTTGTTGGAAAAACAATGATTGTTTATATACAAAGCGCAGAAGATGACTTCCAGTTAAGATAATTGTATTGATACATATAATGTCTACTTTGCTAAGTCTAAAATTAGAGGGAAAGAAAGAAGAGGGGGAGTTCTTTTTCCCATTTAATTTCCTAATGAAGTCCCTGAAAGTATATAAGTAATAGACATTGAACTATCTAATTGATTTAAAATGAAGGCTCTGTTTTATTAAGAGATTATTTACTGTTTGCTTCTTGTGCCTCCTTCAGGACAACCACTGTGATGAAAAGATTTTGTCTGTACTGACGAATGTCTTTTTTGAGTCCAGTGACTTGCCAGGCTGTTGGTCAGACATTTTCAATTTAGAACGAGAAACTTCAGATGAAATGCACAAGCAACATTGAAGCATCTGTTTCATAAAAGAACAAAAAGGTAAAGAAAAAGAAATCAGAGAAAAAGGAAAAGGAAACTTTTCTTGTTAAAGTCCACAAGGGTTTCTATATATAATTAAATATGCTATATTTTTTTAAATTTTTTTTTTAATTTTTAATTTTATTTTTTTTTAATGGATAAGTGCCATCCTAAAACAGATCCTAGGACTCTGTATTATTATGACAAGAATTCTGACTTTGTTCACATGACCTGTGAAAGTCATAATCTTCAGGTTTAGAAATTAGTTTGTAACACAAATTATTAGGAAAATTTTTTTGGCTCAGTTTTTCCCGCAGATTGTTGGGAAGTATTAGGATGCATCTGATAAGTGGCCCAGACACAAGGAATCAGAAATGTAATCTGGAAAGAATAGCTCTGGCAAAGTACTGACCCACAGCAGAGGGAGGGAAGCAGATAGTGGAGAAGGTAACCTCATTCATAAGAAGAAGTGATTAGAATATTTTTCTTTCAAGGGAGAATTTGAAAAAGATTGAAATTATCTGCAGAAGATATAGAAAACTGCTTTGACCAATATGAAAGATATTACAAGCTGACTACTGAAATGTTGAAATCCACTGAAAGGAAAGATAGAGCATTTGAGCTAAGGTATCACCATCTCAACACTGTGTGAGAAAAATTAAATCCCACAGCGTTAAATTAAATCCCATGGCTAAGAAAGAGTGAGAGAAGATGCAAGGAACTCTTCAAAAAGTATTTCAGAGAGATTTACTCGAGGACTTGCCTGAGTTTAGTTGTGTCTCCCCAGGTGTACAGCACAGGGAGCCAGCAGAAAAGTTAACCCTGTTCATGCACTCTTGCCTCAGTCCAACAAGATGCTGCTGAGGGACACATGACTTAGAGAAGTGAAAATGGCTTCATCAAACACCTTCTGGTGATTAACTTTCAGCTTCCTGCATTTGAGCAGTTGCTTTCTAAAGCAGCCTGAGCAGGACAGCAGAGAGTGGTGCAGGGCCTTGGGGATCCTGGAAGGTCCAGAGGCCAAGTTGTCCCCAGGTGAAGCATCATGGGCCAAATAGCCCCACCCGCTGCTGCGTGGTTCGGGGCTCTGAGTGCTCGACAGCCTCAGGCATCCTTCAGCAGGGCAGTGTGTGCCCACATATGCAGAGCAGCCTGCAGCTGGGGAAAGCACTCCACTGTGTAGCAGAGACCTCAAGAAAAACTCCCTCAAAAAAAATCCAACTCTGAGTGAGCTGTACCTGAGAGCAGAAATTGCTTCTTGTCAGTGGCTGAAAGGCACTGATGAACTCCCCTGTCAGCAATGACACTGTGACCTTTTTGAAAATGTCCTGTACCTTTGGAGGAGTAACAATTTATTTTACAGGTGCAGTTTTCCAATGAAAGTATGCACTTTATAGACTTGATACAAGACAATTATGTAATCAGCTAGGAATAAGTGACCTCAATTTAATATTTGCAATATTAATGCAATAATAATGCAATAATATGCAAATATTTATTTGCATTTGGAAAAAAATATCTACAAATTTTTTTCAGATGTATCAAGCAGAAAAACTATTAATTATTGGGTATTCCCAAGAGGGGCATCCACCACAAGCTGTCTCTATAGTCTTTTGCTTTATGTATTCATAGCAGTAGAAATCAAAGCAAGAATTCATAGCAGTATGCCAAATCCAAACCATCTGTTATTTACAATCCATGTAATGTGAATAAATCACTACACAAGGTATTGCATCGCTGCATTTCCAATATGTCAGCTACGTGTTTGCATGGAGCTGTTTAATCTGATAGCAGGTTAATAATCTGAACTGTTTAATCTGAGAGCAGGCAATTCATTACATTTTTCTTCAGTATTGACCCTTTTTCACAACTACAGAAGAAGCCCAGAAGTCACAGAAGTTAATTTCAAACTCATTTGCCCATTTAATTTCAATTTTCACGAGTTTCCCACCTACCTGTGCACCTACCTTCCCCAGCACAGAATGTCATTAAGGGCCACCCTTGAGATCTCATTTTTCAGATCTATTTTTCCCTGTCTGGGTGAGTGAACATCATCCCTTCCATTCACAGAGCTTTGTACGGGACAAGTCACTTCAGGCTTTTTGTCACTTAGCTTCATCCACTGCCCGAGCTTCAAAATTTCTCACACAGCCTAATTGGGCTGACAATGTGCTCTCAGGGGCTTTTCCAACCAGAGCACACTTTCAGTCTCATCTGTCTTACAGGACTCCTTGAAGAGCTGAAAAACAGCTATCGTAATCCTGAAGTATAATGAAATTTCTTTTCTTTTTTTTTTTCAGGGAAGACATTTCTTGAGAGTAAGATTTGCTGAAAACATGACAGGTTTTTAGCTTAAAGCTACTGGGGTTTGCCTCATGCTAGTTTTCTCTGGCAAGTCATTGCAACACTGAAAAAAACACTGTGTCTGCACCTGTACTATGTGGTTCATAGGTGGATCTGATCAACAAAAGCCAGAGACCTTTCTTTTTTTCAGCATAACAGCAATCCTACAGAGCTGAATAACTAACACAGGGATGAATTTCCTGGATACTGCTTACCTTTTTCAAAGCAACATAGGAATGCATATGTCTGAAGCATTTTCTAACTTTCTAACCCTTCTGGGAGTTGGGCGAGCCTCAGCCTGCTTCATGGGCCTTGAAATGCTCTACAAAGCATTGGCTGAGTTTTTATCACAGTTTCTTTTCACTTGCATAGACACTTGGAACATCAGTCCTTTGTAGTGTTTGGATGTCACCACTCTTTTCTTCTTGAAACATTTGTCTCATATCTCAAAAGCTGCAGATTCTCCTTGCTTTGCAAAGCCCCTCTTTGCTGGACAGGAGCACAAAGGGCTCTTCTGACCCCAGCACATTTTTTTTTTTTTTTAAAGGACCTGGACACAGATTCTGTATAGATGGGCAGACAGCTATCCTGGCAACCATGAGACATCAAAGCAGAGAGACACATGCTCTGCTGCCGCTTATCAAAGATTTGTCTTTATTGCTGACCCAGTTTCAGAATACATCAAATTAACTGCGTATTAGCTGTAAATGAGCAGTGATGGTGAAATGCTTTATGGGTTGCTGAAGCAAGGTTTGATGACACCTTACCTGTTATTGAAGGGGATTTTGGTACTTGTGGTGCTAGCGCTGTTCCTTGGTGGAACTGTCTCTGCTCCCTTCTCTCCACTACTCTCTGGCTCCCTTTCTGCAGGCTCTGTTGGACTTTACAGACCTTTACTCTGCCCAGCCAGGGTCTTCAGACTTCCTTCACCTCCCACATCCTCCTGCTTGCTGCAGAACAAGAATTGCTTCAATCTAGTTTGTGTAACCGCTCACTTCAAGGCATATCACACATCTTTCATTAGAATCAGTGTCTTCACAATTCTTTGGTGGCCATCTTATCTTTGTTTTGTAAGTCTAGGATGAAAATGGAGATAGTTCATATTTTCAGTTTTATTGTATATTTTCCACCAAAACATTGAGGTTCTCAACATATGTTAATGAAGATTTTAAATTACTACAGCAATATAGTTTTGTTCTATAACAGTATTAATCTTTAAAATTATTATATTTTTCAGTAAAATTCTCATAGCTGTGTTTGAGTTGAAAATATTAAAGAGATTATCTACTGAAAAGATCCAAAGTTTTCCTCTCTGAACTTCTGCTTGAAGAAAACTGAGTTTTAGCTCACATTTAGTTAGTTACAAAATAGCTGTTTTAATTAACAGTTTGTCTTTCTAACATTATTCTGTCTTATGTCACCACTGTCCCTCAAGTCTAAATGTTTTAACATTGGCAATAAACACAGCACATGCAAGGGACAATATGTATGTATCTTGTGCAGCCATCAAGGATTTAAAGCACCACAAGGAAAGCAGAGTTCATTGCTTTCCAGGGTTTTCGTTATCTGCAATGAATAAATAAATGTTTGATCAACAAGATCTTCCTTCATATTTTCTGTTTCTATCACAAGAAGATGTAACTTGCCATCCAGACACCCAGCTCAAAGGTTTAATAAGAGTGCTTCCAGTTTTAGCATTAGGATATGAAGCTGTAAGTTGCATTCCCTCTCTGATTTAAGTGAAAATAAAAAGTTTAGCCTCTTTCCACTGAAGGAGATCAAGGCTCCCTATATAACAGTGCTAATTAGAGCCAGATGTATTCTTTTAGCTAAACAAACTTTTTACATGCATTTAATGTGCACTTAGTGCTGACTGATTTTTTTCCTTGTGAAATGGTGAGAGTTTAAATTTTTTCAAAACTCTTCACCCCCATTAATATATTTCTAGATAACTGTTCATGGAATAGTCCTCAATCTTACAAAGTATCTGGCTATGCCTTTCTCTTTTGCAAAATCCATATGTGTGGGGTACAGATAAATTTGGCTTCAAGTACCTATTTTTCTCCCACTGTCTATTCTTTCTTTTTAAGGAAAAATAAATGAAAATGTTGTGTTCAGAATCACGAAGCATATAGTAAATTAAATTCTAATTTTTAACTGAATGGAATTTTAATGTCACTGCTAATAACATAATTATTTGCTCTTAATTTTAAATATATGTAAATATATTTTTACATATATGTGTTCATAAAATGTTTCTAGGCCACAAAGAGGTTTCTTCTCCTACTGGAAAATAAACATAAAATCAATATTGTAGCAAAACCAAATGTGCCCTAGAATTTTACTCTGGTATGATTCTGTGTAAAGCTTTTAGATGCATCATCTTGCATTTCTTTGTAGCCTGCTTTTGTTATGGGTAGAAACTTGCTCTCATGAATATATTTACGGGAAGTTGGGAGTGCAATGAGAAGCATTAAGTAAGCAACCTTGATGAAATATGTAATCTTGTCTTTGAAAGACCATGGGATGTGAGAAGGATGACAGCAGGTATTTCAAGTCTAGCCAGTAATGTACCAGCCCACATCCTTCTGCCATCCTACTGCTCTGATGTCTGGTCTCTGCCCCTTCTGCCTTTGCTCCCCGGGCACTGCGTCCCAGACTGGAAATCATGTCTTTTGGACCAGAGAGGGAGTAAAGAATTCTCAAACAAAAGAAGCAGTCAAAGAGAGAAACTCTCAAAATGCCTTTTTGTTCACTGAAAAAAAAAAACAAAAACCAAAAGAGTCTAGTTGAATAGGCCTCAATCTCTTTCTTTGTTACTGGAAAGAGTAATCTCAAATTTAGACAGAAGATGGGCTGCCAAGAGAGCAGGATACAAGCCTTTCTGGCTGTCATATCCAAGCTCTGGGAGATGTGGACCTGACTTGACCAACTGGATATGTTGTTTATCTGGATAAATTCAATCCAGCTTTGACAAAGATGATGTACTATCTCACTGGAGGCAGCCTCTGTTGCAGTGCTGCAATTCCCTCATGAGATGGATGAAGTGTCCAGAGTTTTCAGCTCACACCTCTACAGGAAAACACCTGAAAATTCCCAATCCCCCTTTCCTCCTTCATGCTTTCTTCCTCTGCTGCCATGGCTCCCAGCATCTTGTTCCCACAGGGTGATCCTGGCAAGCTGGTGCACCTCAAATCCAAAAAGGCAGCAAAAATAGGCTGTCTTACATCTCCATGGCCATTGGGGTCCCATATCTGTAGGCAACACCAGACTGTCCAAGAGGGAAGTGGAGCAGCTCAACAGAAAAGAGACAAGACATAAAGCTTTGTTTGATCAGAAGATTCATCAAAACTGATATAGTTTGGCATGTTTTTTACAAGTTGGCCTTCAAAATTAAATTTTCCTGGGTGATATTTTTTTTTCTTCAATTTGTTCTGCTTTGTGGCACTGTGTTTTTTGAAGGATAAGTCAGTTGGAAAACCTCGAAAATATAGTTTCCCAAAGAGAGCCTGGGTGACCCAACTCCTTGCAACTTAGCTGCAACTGAGTGAACTCAGTCAGAAAGGTGTTCTCTAAGTATCACAATGCTATATAAATACAGGCGAGTGGAAAACTGCCATCACTGTGGATGTGCTTGATGGATATTCTGGGGGGAAAAAAAAGGGTACTTTTTAAAGGTTTTGTGTATATTCAGCATTGTGCTTACTTCATCATTTGTGAAAAGAGCAAACCACTGTTGACATTCATCCACAGAGAAAAGTTTAAATTTTATACACTACTGCACCCATTATAGCTCAAGCAAAGTTCATGCTCTCAAGGTCACCCTTCTTTGTAATTCAGTCAACAAAATTTACTTTTTGTCTTGCTCTTCTGTCTTTGGGGAATTTTTGAACAGATCTCAAAATTAGTGTGGTGAATGTGGCTGCAGGAATGAATTAAGATAGCAATTTGCTCTTTCTTTTACTCAAGAAAAAAGATGCAGAGATGGGAAAAATTAAATGAAAGAGCTAAAGTGGATTAATCTGACAAAATAATAATAAAAAAAAATAGATATTTGCAATACTAGCTCTTTTCTCTTACCATGAACCCCAACTCAAAACTCTTAACACCTTTAGCAACAACAACACTGCCATATCATTTAGAGGTCTACTGATTATAAAATAATAGATACATTTTCAAAAGCAACCAGTAACTGTTGTCATTTAAATGTGGACCCTGATTTTCAAAAAGCAACACACAGAAGCTACTAAAATTTTGTCACTTTAGAAGGCATTTTCTAGGGTTTTTTTCTCTATGGTATTTTTTTTCAGTTGTATTCTTCTTATTTTTGCTAGTGCATAAGTTATGTCTACCAGAGAAATTATATTTTGAAGATTCATCCTCCCATAAATAAAGGTGATTTATGAGGGAAAATTAAGGCACAAAACAGGCAGAGTTGCTTAAAGAAATTTGTAGTAGCTGACAAATGCAAAACTGGTGTAAAAGCAAAGAAAACATAACAATTGCTGAAGATACTACAGCAAGCTGCGAAATGAAATCCAGTAAATTATTGTTTAAAATTAGATTTTTTGAAAATTAGATTACTAAAGAATATTTATTGGACTGAGAAATAGTGTCTAACCTGAAAAAAGCAGAACCATGATAAAGCATTGGGGAACTTACTGCAGAGAAAAGTCCTGTTTTGTCAATGTGATATTCAAAATTCACCAGTAGCTATCTGTTTCTATCTCCACAGCTTTTGTGATACTGCTTGCTGTGAGTCTTTGATGTGTTAATTGGTGTTTTGTACCAAATGAAGTTTAAAAGGATTCTAAAGTTTCATCATCGTGCTTTTAACATCTGCACAGAGGTTATCCACCTGACCAATTACATCTCCAGCTGACTTTCTAATCAAAAGGCACTGAGCTGGAGTTTGCTTTCTTGACCAGCAGACACACTTGTACCTGGGGAGACTCTTTCAGGAGCATCCCTGAGACTTTAACTCATGATCCAGAATACACGGAGTAGTAGTCCTAGGGGCCACTAACAGGCAGTGCAATAGATCAGCATATCTTCCAGTTATATAATTTCATGTTATGAGATTTCAGGAGGGTGAATAGGAGAAATAGAGAGTCAATTAGTTTACCATACTGAATGTTTCCATTTTTCCCTAGAAAAGTCACAGCAGAAGAATTTCTGGGAAGTGCTTTTTCACATGGCTTGATAGGGTCCTTCAGTACTTACCTTGACTTTCCCAGGTGAACACAAAAACCCACCATGAATTTCAAGTCTTCTTAGCAAAGAGAGATTTCAAGCTAGTTAAAGAAACTACCTGGAAATGACAGCTTATATAACTCAAGTGAAAAGTATAAATAAATGAAATCATGGTTGCTCACATGAAAATAATTAATATCTACTTTGCAATAGATCAGCACTGACTGCAGAGAGAAAAAAAATAGGGTAGAAAATGTGTTCCTAGAAGGAAAGGAAAAGGGGAAAATTACATATTTAATAATATAGGATTAAATAGAGCACAATATAAAAAGAGAAAGATTCAACAGAATTAATAAAAAAGGTTTAACCACACATTTTGTAATCACAGAAATCAAAAACTGAAGTCATTAATAAAATTATAGTAGGATCAAAAGATTTTCATTTATCCCACTTGTCTTTTATAAAATCAAATAAGAATAGAGATATTGTGGACGTATATCTTTTTCTCCTTGATTATGCTTTCCACCAACTTCTTTATTTCAGATTACCTTTGATACCTGAATATATACAGTATTATTTTAAAAGCAAAACATGTCTTAAAATCTCTTCTTAAAAACAGTTATTTTGTGATTACCAATTGTTGAAGAGTTATGCTCATTCTGACACTTTCATAGTCTTACTATAAAAATGTCTCCAACTGGACTTTCACTGAGCGCTTCATTTTAGAACACTCCAACCTGTTTATTGCAAACCCCAATTATGCATGGGGATAAAAAAAGAAAGGCTTTGATTAGAGATTTCTGATTTCAGTAAAATTATCCTGTAATGTTTTCAGAGCTAAAAAATATGCAAAAATATATTTTTCTTCTTTTTTATTGAATTCCTAATTTTGACGGTTTGAAAAGAGTAACTGAATGGAATTTCCCTTGCCTCACATATTTATGAGATTTCTTGTTATTAATTTATTTCAATTTTAAGAATAGAATTATTGGATCCTTTTGAAGTTACTTCATCCAGGGTGAAAATGGAAAAAAATTAGAAAAGGCTGAATCTCTTCTCTAAGAAAAGGGAGATCAAAATTTCATTCCATGCTGTCAATTTGTTAAGAGAAGGGTAATGTAAAAGACAGCATAGATAGTCTTTGAAAAATAATTATTTTTTTTAGTATTTTAATTTTTTGCATGATATCTACTTTCAAAATTCTTCAAAACAACAGATAAAACAGTCCCTATAGATAGACAATATTTTTTAACAGTAAAAATAAAAGAAAAAATTAGCTTGGATCCTCCTCAGTAATTTGACAAGCCAAAATACTGAAGCTTAAAAAGATTTCTCACTCAACATGTGAAGCTTCTTTTGAAAGGGATAAGATTCAAAGCTGATTTTGAGAACCAAAACGCAAAATATTTTCAATCTCTTGCTAATACTTTGTGCCTAAGACAACATCTACAACTGCAGACACAGCCCCCAGAGCCCCAAGGACCTGTCAGCCCTGGGCAGCCCAGCAGGGGTGGGAAGCACAGGGAGAAGTCTCCCTTTCAGGCATCTCATGATGCTGGTCTCACCCTCACTTCTTTGTACCCTGCACTGACTACAGAATTTGGTTTGGGCTCTTTGTCCTGGGGTTAGCCCAGGAATAGAGGGAAGCAGGGCATTCTTGTTTGTTTGTACAGATGAGAAATAAAAGTGGAATCTCAGTGGTCTTTGGCTTGCAAGAAGCCAGATCAGAGCAAGGTTACTCCAGCATCAACTAGCATCGTTATACTGGGATCGACCCCAGCTACACCATCAACCTCCTTGTTTTGCTCCATCTTCCAGATCCCACTCAGTGTCTGATTACGGGGGAGAAAAATATAGACTGATTCAACTGAGTCATCTAGTTGCAAGTAAGAACAGAGCCTTTTTGACATTTGCATGATGCTTCTTTCTTGAGACCTCTGTATCATCTTTGAAGTGCATTTTGAGTCTCTGCCTTCAATCCTGCGTGCCCTAATTTAAACATTGAAGACACCAGCACTGGCATCTATTACAGCTGCTTGGCACTTTCTACTTCCTACAATGCTGTTTTCTGTGCTCAGAACCTCATAAATATTATGATTTTATACCGAACTTTCCCTTCCTTGTATGTGTCTTAAACTGCATTTTCGTTTTGTTTTCTTTTTAAATTATTTTAGCCAAAATTAAGTTTTTGTTTCTAAGAGTATATTTAAGGAAAAAACACACATCATTCTGTCTATAAAAATGAAAAAAACCCCCAAACCTATTGAAGCAAGGGCGACTCTGACGAAGGGGAGACAATGATGCATCTGACTCCAGCTCATCAGAAGGCTATTTAATTACTTTATTATACTATACTATATACATTTTATCTAAACTGAATCTGCCATGCACTCACTCTGCACATAACTGCACAGAACTGCACTCATCTCCTGACTCTCTCTCGTGACTGTCAGCTGACAGTCTGACACATACACACACTTAGCCCTAATAAGCCAAGGAAACAAAACATTCTCACTTTGGATAAACAATCTCCATATTGCATTCTACTTTGGCACAACACAGGCACAGCGAGTGATAAGAATTGTGTTTTCCCTTTCTCTGAGGTTCAGAGAATGTGAATCTCAGAAATCCTTGGGAAGAATTGTGCCTTACTTTTCTCTGTGATGAGAAATATGGCGACACAAACCAGCAACCAAATATCAAGCAAAACATTCAAAACAACAACAATATAATAAAACCAAAACAAAACAGTCACCTGATGCACTGAAGGCTGTGCTAACATTCAGCAGGACCTGGATAGACTGGAAGAGTGGAGAGGGAGCTGCAAACAAACGTGATGCAGTCCAACAAAGGCAAGTGCAGGGTCCTGCACCTGGGGAGGAAAAAAAACCCACAAGTGCCAGTACAGATGGGGCACTGACCTACTGGAAAGCAGCTCTGTGGAGAAGGACCTGGGGTTCCTGGTGGATGACAAGTTGTCCATGAGCCAGCAGTGCCCTTATGGCCAGGAGGGACAGTGGTGTCCTGGGGAGCATCGGGAAGAGTGGCCAGCAGGTTGGGGGAGATGATTCAGCCCTGGTGAGGCCACCTCTGGAATGCTGTGTCCAGTTATGGGCTCCTCAGCACAAGAAAGACAAGGACCTACAGGAAAAGGTCCAATAGGGGCCACAAAGATGATGTGGGATCTGGAGCATCTCTATGAAGAGAGACTGCAGGAGCTGGGCCTATTCAGTCTGGAGAAGAGGAGAGAGAGGGAATCTTAATGCAAATAAATATCTCAAAGATGGGTTCCAAGAGGGTGGTACCAGACTCTTTTGAGTGGTGCCCAGTGACAGGATAAGGAGCAATGACCATAACTAAAAGTACAAGAAGTTTTGCCACCACCTCTGAGGGTGGCAGAGTACTGGAAAAGGCTACCCTGGTCATGGAGTCTCCCTCTCTGGAGACATTCTAAACCCACTGGGACATGTTCCTGTGTAACCTGCTCTAGGTGACCCTGCCTTGGCAGGGAAGTTAGACTTGGAAAACTAGGAAAAATGCCCCA
Source organism: Onychostruthus taczanowskii (assembly GCF_017590055.1). Lineage (NCBI taxonomy): Eukaryota > Metazoa > Chordata > Aves > Passeriformes > Passeridae > Onychostruthus > Onychostruthus taczanowskii. The sequence goes on from NW_024499351.1 coordinate 8,017,901, forward strand.
AGATGTGAGGGAGGAGGTATGCCTGGTAGGTGAAGAGGTTAGGCCAGACCAGGCAGGTCGATCCCCCCTGCTTCCCTGACTGAGGCTGGTGCAGTGAGCTCAGTGTTTCCTGCCAGAGTGGTGCACAGGAAGAAGTCAGGTCAGTGTTTCAGGTCTCTTGCTGGTTTTAAGGATTACATGGGCAAGAAGAAGCATACTGAGCCTACAAGCAATATGTGGGGTGGCAGGGATGGAGGAAAGGTGAAAGTAGTTTTCTCTAGCAGAAACCACTTCTCCTGGGCAGAGGCTCACTTATCCCAGCTGGGAGCCCCTTGTCACAATCCGTCCTGTGGGACAAGATTTGTGAAGGCTCTTTTCACTGACCTTAGGGTGCAAAAACTGACACGACATGGGTGTTTTGCAGTAAAATCAAAAAAAACTTTTTTTGATTTTTGTAGTTTTATTGAATAACCAAAACAAAAAATGCATTAGGGAGAAGGGGAATGAAGAGAAGAGAAGAGAAAGAGTAAGGAAAAAAAAAGAGAGAGAAGAGAAAGGAGGTGTATAGCTACCAGATATCCAGATGACAAAGTCCCTCGAAGTCCAGTCGACGAAGATCTTGTCATGTTCACATCAGGGGAGATCTCAACGGGTACCAGTCAGCTCTAACCTCTTTTATAGTCCTTTTTGATTGAGGGAAGGACACACACATTTCAAAATAGTCTATTGAGAAAGGGTACAAAAAGTCCGTCAGCAGTCCATCAGCAGAAGGCGGCGTCAACAGTAGGCGTCAGCAGTAGGCATTGTACAGAAAGTCCATCAGCAGTAGGCAAGAACCATTGTCTTCTCGGTCCAGTGGTCGCTTGCAAACTTGCTTTGGTTACTGGGCCTTCCCCACACACGCCTTCCCCCACCCTACAGTAGGCATTTCAGTCTTAGTCTTTTAGGGAAGAAGAGGGGGCTTTTCCATGTAGGGGTCGCATGTCTCAGTCCTTGACGGGAGAACCTTTTCCCATCTCCGTCACGGCGGTTGATGCACGGTGAATGGAGGGCCTTTTTGTGGTGACCACCGAGAAGGTCATTCCAGAGAGAAAGTCCAGCCAAGTCAGGAGGGTGGAGAAATTCCAGGGCCAGCATTGCTCAGTGATGCAGGTGAAGGAGAGCACACTGCCCCTTCTTGGGTGCAGTGTTCCATGAGTTGAGCAAACACACCCATAGACAATAATTTGGCTTGGTGGACCAGTCAGACCTGGATTTTCAGAACAGGATCTTTTCCTTTCCCTGGTGGTCTCAACTTTCATGACGATCAAGAGACAAAGAATGAGGGAAATTTCAGACAGACACACACCTGCAGATCAAAAATCTTCCAGTTTGTGCAGAGCAGGAGGAGAAGCAGCACCCTCCCACACACATTTTGGCAGGACCTGAGTTTGCCTGCCTTGGAATGTGGCACAGACAAGCCTTTCACCATGCAGGAGTGCTGAGCACTACTACCTTGAGTCTAATCAGGGGGAGCACGCTCCTCCTAAAATTAGAGGTATGGTTTTATTGGAATTTATGGGAAAATTTAAGGAATGCAACACTGGAATAATATATAGTTGGTCTGACTGAGGCCTATCATGCGTAAATAAAAATTAAGAGGATAAAAATTTGGGGTTGCAAAGGCAAATTCTGAAAATCTAGAACCAGTCCTAGCAAAGGCAGCCTGTGCATTCTTAATGCAGCTCCTTTAAGTGCATCATTTCTTTGATGTAAGCAGCATCACACCCAGCCACAGCAATGTGGCAAGGTCCATTCAGTTCTCCCAGGGCAAGAATACCAACCCCAGAATCTCTAAGGAAAGGATAATGCTGAAGTACAGTGAATTCTCCACTTGAACACAGAGAACACAATTTATCATTTTGCAGTGGATTCAACTGGCAGGATGAAAAATCCTACTGTGCATGCCTTAAAGGAGCAGTTACTGACAGAGAAAGAAAATGCCACTGCTTCCTCAGAAAGCAAGAAAAAGATGTAATTTCTGTTCCCTTCTCCCCGGCCAGGAACAGTAGGGTACTCTGACTCCATGGTGCTAATTAAAGATCAGATGTATTTTCAGACTTTGGGGATTCCTTCAGTACCTGGATCAGCCATTCAGTGTGCTCTTTATTGGAATTTCTCTTTTTTTGGCTCTTTGATTCAAATATTTGACTGCTGTAAATTGGTACTGCTCCCTAGGGACTTAGTTCTTAAAGATAAAAGAAAAATGCTTTTTAAAAGTACTGCTTTGTCAGTCTGATGCTGAAAAGATGATTAGGAATGTCTGCTGCTTGCGGTACACAACTGGTTGCCCAAGTAATAAAGTCAAAACTGGGTTGAAGGAACCCTGTGTAGGGCAAGTATTATCAATAGAGAAGTGGAAAGATAACCCTGGCAGAAAGGTTTATGGCAACAGGATTGAAAATGGACATTGAAAAAACAATTCTTGTGCTCTTTTGCTTCTCTTCAATTATGATTGAACAAACACAACTCTGGCATTTTACAGTGGGCTTGCTGTGCAAACTTGCTTTACTCATAGCAAGAGTTATATGATCAAATAAAGCTACTGTCACTTAGTGTAGAAGGGAATGCAGCATGGGTGGGTTAATCTCAGTATCTATAGCAGCTTAAACTGGAATCCTTTTCCCTGTCATGCTGCAGCTGCAGTTGTTACCAGGTATGTAATAGCATGTTTCCCTCTGTTACACATGAAAACACACTGTGAATAATCAAAAAAAAAGAAAAAGTTTTATGGTACAATTTCTGTTATAATTTGGTTTTAGCAATTTATGCTATTTGAAGGCACAGTCAGTGATATATTTTTCTTCTGGTGTAAGCTTTGTCATTTGCTATATATTTTCTACATATGCCTAGGTAGTCAGGACTAGAAGTTTTAGACATACAAATATGTGGACAAATCCAGAGAGGATTGGTAAACCAGATTTTCCAGAAAACTTTTAGGAAATGGGTATTCAATGTGAAATGCATAGTCTAAATGGCTATCCTAAGATTTAATTTATCATTTTACGATATGCCAAACTTTTTCTTTGTCCTCACATTTCACTGTTGATAGACGTGTCCTGCCTGACTCTCATGTGCCTTTTACTCCTTCTTCAAAGGCTCCCAAATATCCTTGTTTTGTTTTGCAAGGCTTTTTGGTTGGTTGGTTGCTTGGTTTGGTTTGGTTGTCTTTTTTAATTAAAAAGTTTCTATGTCCATTTGAAGTCTTGACCTAAAGCAGATCTCCTTGTGTACTCTGGTACTGTGTCCATCAGGGATTTTCTCCGTGCTCTTTGCAGTCCAACTCTCTCCCCTGGAGTGCTTCTCACAGAGCCAAGTAGTCAACTCTTTCAGCAGCAGAGTTACATGACCATCCAGCCAAGAACTTTTGGAGAAAGAAAGCTTCCTCTGAGCCATTCCAGTGATGGGAAAAAGAAGAGCACAGTCAATAGTTGTGTTAAGGTCCAAAAACTGAGGAAAGAATTCAAACAGAGAATCAACTGGGGAAAGGGTTCAGGAAAGGTGTGTGTGTGTGTGTGTGTGTGTGTGTGTGTGTACAGAAATACTATGACTTTATTAACAGTATTAATGCTCTCAAGGGGTGGAGTGCTGCAGACTAACAGCTTACTCAGCACTTCCATGGAATGCATTTTTTCTTACCTTAGGTCAAAGTAAGCCCACATTTCAACCTGGTGCGTGATATACCTTGTGCAAGAGCAAACTAACAGGTAAATGTAACCTATTCCAAAAATAAAACAAAATTTTGCTAATGTCATGTGAATTTTGTTTTCCTTTTCCTATAGTGTCTCGAGGGAATTGAAACTAGTCAAAAAGAACAACTGAGCTAACCGAGTTGCAAACACACAGTGCATTTTTATTCCAGGGGTACCAGTGGAGAGTTTTTCTTGGTTTAGAGATGCTTTAGAAAGGGATTAAGCCAAAGCAGTACTGAGGTCGTTTCTATAATCAAAGTCATATGTTGTATCAATTGTTCTGTTGAAATCAGTGCTTTAATACATAATATTTATGCATTTATGCATTAAGCTGACCTTGATATTCTAGTTTTCCTAGTCACAGGTGGTAGTCCTAGAGTTCCAGCTGCTGTTTCTTTGTGCCTTCTACAGCTGCCCTTCATCTTCCTTGCCCTCCCTTCAGTTTTGTGATTTTTATCTTTCTTGGCCCTGACAGAACATGGAAGGAGAATGTTACCCTTTTTTGCAGTGTTATAGCTGGGGGAGCACAGAAGACCTGGAGAAGTAGGTTTGATCTGTACAAGTGTCTTCATATCCTAAGCATGTGTGCCCACAATTTTATAAAAGAAATCTGTGACCTTATTTTCTTTTGAAAAAGACTGAAAATCAAGCTTTGTATTGAGAAACACGAGTTGTAGATTTTGGGCTGTCTTGTGCCTTGGATCATGGTGTACTCTTACTATATCGCACATTTCCAGTTAGAACCCCTGACTGGAAGCAGTGGTTTCTTCACCACAGACAGATCCAAACTGAAGTACATATTCACTTAATTCATAAATTCTCTTCTGTCCTGTGCAGAATGAATCAACACATTACCACATGTCTTCCTAATAGAGAACCTTACATTAAGAACCAATAATAAAGTACATCTGGGAAGATTTAGCCACCACATGCCTTGGCATAATTTGAATAAATATCAATGAACTATGTGCATCCCGGAATTAATGGAAACTGTGCTTTCATTAAATAAAATAATTTCTTCTCAGTTATCCTATTTTAATAATAAAGTCCCATCTAGCTTAAAGTTTATTTCATAAAAGATCTATTTAAGTAGGTAAAATTGTTGTGCTTATATTGTTAATTAACCAATTTCTACATATAAAATGAAGGATGTAATTCACATGCAGTGCCCAAAATACATTATTACAGACTTATTCAGAAAAGAAAAACTCACTTTGTCAATAGAAATATTTCCAAAAACAAATTCAAGTAAAAATTACCAAAGAAAACCTTCTTTAACAGACTTTTACCTCGGCTTTATTTGGAAAGATTAACTCCTACACATTACATTTTATTGTACTATAGTTACACACAGGAAAATGTATCACAGTTATCATGGAATTTTTGCTCTAAGGAGCAGGTAACAGTCTAAAATATCCTGTTTTAAAATTATGTTCACTTTCTGCTGTTATTCCAGAAATAATATTATATTAAACCTCTTTTTCAAGTATCCATTAGATTAAGAATGTCAAGTGAGTCATTCTTTCAATATAATGGGAAAATACGATTATTTTTATTTATTGAAATTGTAATTATTTGCGTATACAACCTTACACTATTAGAAAAATTACTTAAGATGTGATAATGATATTAGACAGCCTGATTAAATACAGCAATATTTTATAATCATACATTAGTGTTGTTTGGAAGGAACCTTAAAGACCCTCTAGTTCCAGCACCCCTGCCATGGGCAGAAATACCTTCCACCAGACCACCAAAGTCTCATCCAGCCTGGTGTTGGACACTTCCAGGAATGAGGCATCCAGAGTTTCTCTGGGCAAACAATTCCAGTATCTCACCATCCCCATAGTAAAGAATTTATTCCTAATACCTAATATAAGCCTACTCTCTTCTGGTTTAAAGACATTCCCCCTTGTTCTATTGTTCTACTACTCTCTGTTCTTGTAAGAACAAGAACAAGCCTGCTCTATTGCAGGCTCCTTTTAGGTGCTGGAATGCTGCCGTGGGGTCTCCCCAAAGCCTTCTGTCCTTCAGGCTGAACAACCCCAGCTCTCTCAGCCTGTCATCACACAGAGGTGCTTCAGCCCTGTGATGATTTTCTTGGCCCTCCTCTGCACTTGCTCCAGCAGATCGGTGTCCTTCCTCCATTGGAGGCCCAAGAACTAAACATGCTACTGCTGGTGGGGACTGAAAGAGCAGAGTAGAGCAGAGGAATCGCCTCCTTTGACCTGCTGGCCACGCTGCTTTTGATGCCGCCCAGGATATGGTTGGCTTTCTGCACTGTAAGTGCACACTGTCCAATGACATTGAGGTTCTTTTCTGCCAAGACCTTCAAGTTCTTCTGGACAAGGCTGCTGGCAGCCCCTTCTCTTCCAAGTCTGTGTTTGTGCTTGGGATTGCCTTACGCTTGGTCTTGTTGAACTTCATGAGTTTCACACAGGCCTGCTTCTCAAGCCAGCCAAGTGCCATGGAAGTGTTAAAAAACTCTTGTGGATGTGACACTTGAGGACATGGTTTAGTGGTGAACAGGATGGTGGTGTTGGGTTGATGGTTGATGATGATCTTAAAGGTCTTTTCCAACCTTATTGATTCTGCGATTCTATACCATAGAACATTGTGGGACAGTGTCAGATGCTTTGCACAAGTCCAAAGAGCGCTATTCTAGTAGAGTCATGCAGTTAGAATAATGTACTGTAGATTATGAAAATCTTGTTCTAATTATATAGTATTTGTGACACAAAAAATAAATGATATTGCTTATGACACTCTACACAGCATTTTCGGTTTACAAGTGGTTCCTTTTTATGAGTGAGGTGATGGCTTCTCAACGGACTCAATGGTCACCCTGAGAGGTACCAGTGAAGATCATATCTATTTTTAATCAGTTCTTCTAAAAATTACTAATTAATTAATAATTCAGAGGTAAGATTATACTGGTGTGATAACAAGTGTGATAACAATACTGTAGCTGCTGACAGTCATGGAGGCAGAACAGCAAGACCACTCTCCCAAATAATTAAATTCATGTCTTAGCTGAGTGTACTACTGCAAGTGATTTAATAAAAAACTGCATGACAGAGACTAGTTTTTAAATGTTTTAATGGAAGGGAAAAATACTAACATAAATTTTAATTATACCAAATATTCTTAGTAATTTTTTCATGGAGCAGTAGAGCATAGTGCATGCAAATACATGTCCTCCAGGATCAGTTCTGTCTCCTTTTTAGAAGACTTTTTTTCTTTATAGAAATAAAAGGCACAAAGCCTCTTCAACATGCATTTGATTGTGAGTTTGAGATACCTGTAGTCTACTAGAAAAAGAAAACTGACGGCAATCATTTTCCTGCATTGTAGGTAGTATGTCAAGCATAGCACATCAATTCCTCTTCCAGTGTTCCTCATTCTATTTGGGAATTAGTGGTGAGGAATAGCTAAGTGCTGCCTAGGAACTGATATATTATTAGATATGTATGCAATATAGGTCTCTATTTCTTAGATCAGCAGTTGTAGTCAAGATTTTAGTGAAGAACATCACTGGGATAGTTTAGGAAGAGAAGACAGATGTATTAAAAGCATGTCCCTCATGTACAAAAAATACTTTGTTTCACAATACATAATTTTATCAAACTTTATATAAATGTAGTAAAATGCCCTGTCATTATTTTTTAAAGGGGAAAAAAGAGATTATTTACTCTTGCACTCTTTTATTTATTTATGTTTATTTATTTACTCTTACTCTTTTACACTAAAATACCAAAAAGAAAAAAATTTCAAATAGGAAGCTTGCCTGTACTGTGAAAATATAGCACTGTGAACATTTATAGTACTGTGAAAATGCTCTAAAGGTTTTTTTTTTGTTTTACTGCTCATGAGACCTGAGCTTTTCCCCTGTGCTTTGAGGGAGTGAATCTTCCCTTGCACTGAGGGGCAGGGACAATGCCCACAGAGGTGTAGCAAGCAGAAAGGGGGAAGTAAGCAGCACCTTTTACATTTACTCTTTGGATGTATCTCCCCCTTGTCCCGCAACGTCTGCAGGTGAGCTGGCATGCCCTCATCCCTGACACATCACAAGGGCACTTTCAAAGGTTTAACACTTTGAATGTGGTTAGGTTGTCCACCTGGACTTTGATTTGAGCTAAATACACTATGAAATTGAATTCAGAGCTGCAGTTTTGCATGGCAGCTATGGCATGATCCTGGGTAGAATTTAGGCTGTGTCTCTGCAGCTGTAACCCTCTACAGCTGCCCATGAGCGCATACAGGATCCCAAGGGATGAAGTCAGAGCTGTGTGAAACTTGTCATGGAGGAAGTGGAGCTCCTAACTGCAGAGTGTCTGTCAATCCCTGCCTTGCTTCCCAGTGTTCATACAAAGGAAGTTGCCTTTTCTCTTCTTGCCTATTTTTCTTCTGTCTTGAAGAAGTGCTGTGCAAGAGAATTCACTGCTGGCATCATTAGTATGATAGCATCATGCACCCACTGCTTTCACCTCCAAAGCACTTTGCAAGAATTAGTTTAATTGATCTTTTGCATGAATCAAGGCAAAAGTATTTTATCAGCATTGTCTTAACATAACCAAGGCGTCCTCTTTTTGATAAACTATTACTGAATATTTCTGAGATTTTTCTGCTTACAAAGCTTTTCCTAGGTTGCATATATAAGGATAGCTTTCAAAGACTTACTCAGAATATTAAAATCTTAACTATTGATTATGGTCTGTATTGATTTTGATGGGTATATTCCTGGCAGTGTGTTTTTTATAGCTTTGGTATTTATTCTCTTTATTTATTTATATTCAAGGCTTTATTCTTTGAGGTATCATTGCAAATTGTTTTTGAAGATTTTGCTGTAAGTGGTCATGTCCTAGTGTCAGTAAAGAGCATACAGTCTAGCCCAGAGTTTCTAGGACTGCTGAGATATCAAATTCACTTTGGTGTGTGTACTGCCCAGGTGAATGCATATGTGAGCTTCAGTGACTCAGGGGGAGCACTAATCTTTATGAGGTCCACAAGAAACACCATGGCATCTGTTCCCAACTTTATGAACTTCCATTAAAAATGATGCCTTACAAATGGAGCACAGAAATACCCATAATTAAATAAACAAAAACAAAAAAGAACATATTACCATAATGAGGATTAAAAAAACAGTTGATATTCACAAAATGTGTTTTGAGCTTTCATTCTTATTTCCTAATCAAGGAGATACATTGTCCTACTTCCTATATCAAGGAGAATCATTGTTCCTGTGACATTGATATTACTGCTTGTGTTACTGTAGAATTTCAGGATTGAGATTTCAGGCTACGAAGCTTCACCATGTAAAAACTCAATGAAGTAAAGCTCCCTCTCCCAAATTTTAATTTGCCATGTGGAAAAAAACAGGCAGATGTACCAAACAGATAGAGGCATAACAAGACAGGAATTTTTTAGCACAAAACTGTAAACAATGGTCATCATATATGTCATCTTTTGAAAGAGTTATTAGCTCTAGAAATTGATGTGATTAATCGGGTTCAGAGTAATATCACTCTCTCCATTAATTGAATATTTAATATTCTCAGTAAATTCATATTTATCAATTAACTGAATATTTACTTCTCCATTCAGTCCTCTAGGGTCTGAGGAGATGAACTGCTGAGGAATTTTACTGAGAAGTAACTGCATGCATTTCCAATACTGATTTAATTTCCAATATTGGACTTCTTATTTCCCTAAATTGCAGATACAGATGGGAAATGACTGTGTGGGACCTACTGGAAAATTCCAGCATATTGAAAACCAGGCATCCCAAATATGAATACAAAAGAAATATATGGATGAAAAATAAAAATTACTGGCACCACTGCCTAAAATTCATTGTTACGTCTGAGCATCAGCAGATTACCTACCTACTTGAATGCTGTTGCCTAGTATGTGGAGGCATTAAGTTCTAGCTAGATCGTTTTCCCTATTTTCAAGTTCTAACTTTTTTTTTATAGTCTATTTACAGACACAGGCAAAATCAAGATTGGTGGGTTGGTTTCATATGCTATCAATTGCATTTTCTAATGTGATCTCTTTAAAAGTGGTATAAAGAAACTGAACAATCTCTGATTGAGACTCTGAAATGTATTATTATTTAGATTGAGCTTTTTGTTACGTAAATTGCATGCTACTGCATTTCAAGATGAAAAGTAATCGTGGACAGTGAAATGAAGAGGAAAGAAATGAAAAATGGACAGCAAAGGAATTGTATTTATTTGACTGAAGGCTGAAAATGCACAAAAACAGATAGGTACAAGGATAGGACAAGCCGGACATCTCAGATAAACACAGATTGAAATTAAGAAAATGTGAGAGTAAAACAAATAGAAACATTTAACACTGTGATCAAATAACATATTTAAGAGTTTGGCACCTTTTTTCCTTTTTTTAAAATCAGACAAGTCTTTCTTGTTTTAGCTAATGAGACAGTGATAGGAAGCTTTTTCACATTTCCTTCATTATTTCAGCTGGTTCTGACCCATTTGCTCAATATAATGTCATCTAAGACTTAATAACTTGATAATTGCTGACTTTCTTGGTTTCCTAAGAACAAATTGCTACTTTAATTTGAACGGTGTTCATTTATACTCATAAATAATGACCAGTATTGCTGAATTAGTTATTCTAATTGTTCTATTTATGTAGAACGTAATAGTCCTCAGCCTCTAAAAACCCCCACTTTTCTAGTGTTTTACTAACTTTCCTTGTCTCCTCATCCCAGGTGTGTGTGAGAAATCCAGTGTGAAATGCTAAATCTTTCTGGCCTTTGGTAGAATATTTGTGGAGCATTGGACACCACACTGTTCCACATTAGAGATGTGGGGGGAGAAAATTAGATAGAATAAAAATAGGAATCTTTGCAGCTTAAGGCCTGATGACCATTTTCCTAAACTGCCCCTGCTAGAAAGCTTACCTTTTAAATATTTACAGTGCAATAATGATTATCTCTTTCCTAACAGTGCAGGTGAAATCTCTCAAGGTGTTTGCTCTGTTAACACTCAGATCCTACAGCTCTTATCATAGAGAGCCCATGGGGAAAACTCAGTTCCCTCAATAGCACAAAATTAACATAAACTTTTTTTCTCCTGTGTATTCAAGTCTGCTTCCTGCAAGCGTAACATGTATGTTGATATTCTTTGCAAGGGAAACTCTATCAGGCCTGCATAAATGATCTGAAGTTACTAGTTCTCACTTTTGTCTTCAATGCTCACTTCAAATCCCATTACTCTAGCCAGAGCCAGCTGGCATGTGAGAATGCAGTTGGGCAAGTAGACCTACCTTCTTAACTGTAAAGACCTCACTGTTTCTCCATGAGATTTCAAGGCACCCCAAATGGAGTTGCAGCCTTGTCACTGTGGAACAAGCTGGCTTACGGTAGTAATCATGTCTTTACATTACCAAACTATCACAGATAACCATTGCAGGAGACAATCTGGTAGGAAAGCTCCCTAGAAAATTTGATCTTGTTACTAGATACAATACTGGCATATTTGGCAATATTAGCAATATCTATTGAAATGAACTTCAGTGTCCTGGGTCATTTACAGAAAAAAACTGCGAGATCTAGAAACCATTTTGGGCCTTAAAGGTCTCCGAATTAATGGCTTTAGTGAGGGGATGATGCATAGCCAGTCTTGACAAAATGAAATTACATGTAACTGGTTTGTGCTTCTTCTACAGCACTTCTTCTTTTACATCACCAAAAAATTCAGAAAGCAGGATGTACCTCATTGTCCAGACATCTTCTGTAATGTGTAATTCTCTCAAACCTTTCAGATCCACACCTTACCCTCTGCTATGTTGTTACTAGTTTCCTGAAGGAATTGACCTTGTTGATGAACTTCTGACATAGACCTGTGTTTTCATATAAAGCCAGGTCTCTTCACAGGTCTAGAATTTTGAGACATTTTTTGAATTTAATGTTGACTGCACCCTCTGTTTGCCTTTTGCTTTCACCTTCTTTCACCTTCCACTGAAAGATGACACCTTTCAGCAAAGTTACTTCCTGAATTGAATATAAGCTTTACCACAATCCAGCAAAAACATTAAATTCAATTTTACCTTGTTTTTCCAAGACTATGAAGCATGTCATCTAACTGAACATCTGTTGTTCAAGCACAACAAACACAACTCTACAGGAAAAAAGCCTATAAAATTCTAAGTAAATTCAGTCCTGAAAGAAAACAAAAGAAAAAAAAAACCCCAACAATTTTATACTCCTTCCTGGAGAGTGTCAGCTGCCCAGAAAGAATTGCTGCAGTGTAGTTCCTTTATAAGGCTTAGCAGTCCGTGTGAGCATAATGCAATTGAAATCAGTGGAGCTCTGCTCAGCTGCATCAGCTGAGGATGCAACTATAAACTAGAATATTAAAATTCACAAAACACTCTCTGTTACTGAATATGCCCCTCTGCAGTTTTGCTAAAACATAGTAGAAAGACGGGAAAATATGTAAGCAAATTTCTAATAATGCAGCTTTAGGTTTCAGTGTATGGAAATAAAATTAGAAACATCCTAGCATAAAATCTCTGCACTTAAAAACAGCAACAACAACAACAAAAGAGGATAATTAAATAATAGATAATTAAACATTTCTGATGGACTTTTACTATCCTGAGTAAGTTAGTACGTGATAGTGTGCAGGCAACATTTCAACATGACTATACATATATACTTGAAGTTTAAAAATTATTAGTCAGACAGCAGGTTTCTAAATTAAATAGAATTGTTCTGGGTTTGCTCTTATATATCCGATATCCCTCACTGGAATATCCAAGTGTTTCTCAGCTGCACATGGAGCAACATAGATGGCATCGGTACTGTGCTATCTATAGCCACATCATCTCTCCAAAGGTTGAACAGTGTGCATTGAAGAATCTTATCTTGGTTTGTTATCAAATGCTGTTGCTTTCTGAGATAGTTGGTGAAGTATTATGCAGCTCAAACATATATTCAACCTTACAGCACAGGAAGCTGCTGTGTGAGACATCTAAGGGCTTTGGCATCCAAACTGGTCCCTCTCTAGAAAGCACCTGGAAAAGAGCTGACGTAAGAAATGGCCTAATTTAATTCATAGATGGCATATCTAAGCCTCTAGACCATTATCAAAAAGCATTAGTTATTTATTGTAAATTAAAAGGCTCATTTCCTTCCTGATTCTCTTCACAGTTTTCTTTCAGATTGATGAAACAGTCCCAGATGACAGATTCTCACATACATTTATAATGATTGTTTGCAACTCAGCCATTACACTTTGGAGATTTCACAACTGAAGCACTCAAGAGCATCTTCAGGGAAGTATGAAATACCAGGTTTATTACAGGATCAAAATATATAGCATTAAATTAAAGCATTTTTAAGTTGAAACTTCTTTCTTTGATGAACAATTAACTTACATTTCCTGCCTTAATTCCCAGTCTAGCATGCCAGCTGTCACACATTTCTGAAATCTTTAGTAGTTGTTGCAGTTTGAAATTTTCCTTTTTTCTAACACTAGGCCTGACCCTGTTAGACTCACGGCCTCTGAGCAAGCCCTTTCTGCCATTCCGCTGTTCATTAAGCTCAATGCAGAAGTATACAAAGTAGCATTTAGTGTAGGTGTAAAAATTCAGCCTAGTCCAAATAACACTTCCCATTTGTTGAGTTTATCTCCCATATTTCTTGCAGCTCTGATAGCCCTTTACTCTGATATTTTATGGGCTTGAACCTTATATCCTTTTGTTCTTTACTCCTTTTCACGTGCTTTTTTAAAATATGCATCTCAGAAGAAATTAGTAGTAATGATAAATTACAGGGTTGTTTTGAAAAATTCTGCTACCCGCAAATAACCAGATGTGGGATTTCAATAGGGCACTCATTAGGCCAACATGAGTCAATTTAATAAAAAATTAGAAATTTTAGATATATACTGAAAGAAATTGGCAGACCTAAGTGCTCCCTAGGCAGAAGAAAATTCTTTTTTGTGTGTACTGTTAAGTACTAACAACGAAATTGAAGCTGGTGGTTTTCAAAGTCTTAGGATCCAGAACAGTAATGAAGAGAGAAAAACTGTAATAGGAAGTTCTTTGTAGTTATCTGCAAAGTTTGACAGAATTTTGAGATTTGATCCTCAAATGCATGCAAAATTAAGCCCGTGTTTAATTAGAGACAAATTGAATTTTGTCTACCTGTGGTACGTTCATGGCCAGGAATTTTTTCCAGTGGATAGCTAGAAACCTTTTGGCTTTTACTTTGGACATAGGTGAATACTCACAGCCTCATTATTAGAAACACTGTTCCTTCTCCATTTAAAATGTACATAGAGGTAAAATAGTGTCTCCTCGCACCCCCGATTTCTTTAGCTTACATGTGATCAGAAAGATTGTTTTATCAAAAAGTTATTTTGAACATAGTAAGTAAGCTTTATACTCACTGTAGTTTTCCTGAGATAAGTATTTTCCCTTAAGTTTTACGTGGTTATGTTTCAATAACAGATTTCTTTAGAATGGTTCAATGCCCTATTTAAAATATGCATAAAAATTAGAATCAAAGACAAGTTATAGTATATTATCTACTGTGAAAGAGGAAAAAAATAATATAAAACAATCAATGGGCCTTAAGTGCAAATACTGCAAGCATAAGCTGCAGCATTTTCATCTTCTATTTTGTTTTTCCTTGCAGTACCTCAGAAACATATATATGACAGGGAAGTCTTAGTTCTAAATGCCTTGAATTATAAAATAGTCACTATTCAAAATTAACGATCATTGGGGTTTAGTTTTTGTTGGGGTTTTTTAATGATATACATTGCCAACCATACATCAGAGTAAAAAAAGGCTGTTTTTAAAAAATAGCTCTGCTCAGTACTGGAATTACTGTTCTGCACTAAAATCTAAGAACAAAGACAGAAAAGTAAGAACTGCTTCTAGATTCCCAAGCCATCAGGTGCTCTGGCCTTACTGAACCAGACTCCTACCTCTTCCTGAGGAGCCCAAGGACATCTCTGAGATGGCTGGCAGTGGATCTGCCTCTGCAGTACCCAAGATATTGGGACACAGGGTCTGCTCTTTCTCAAACAGCACTACCAGAGACTGGCAGTGCTTCATCCTAGGGAAAATGGCTCAGACATTTCAAGGAGAGTTAGATAATTCCTGGAGGTTCCTTTCTGCTGGAGAAGAGTAAGGAAATAAAAGATGGTTATTTCCACCCTAGGTATTAAAAAGAAAAAAAAGCCCAGTGGTTACTTAACACACTGTGACATTTGGAACAAATTGATTGTGCTTCTAAAACACAATACACACATATCTATATACTGTCTGTATTTCCAGATCATAGAGAATTATCTACCTTGGTAGATTATCTTTGATAGTCTACCAAGTGTGTTCAGAGAAAGAAAAGGATATCAGTGCACAAATAATACTTTGAGATTTAGTTTTCTTTCAGACAACACATACATTTGAAGGATCACAGTCTTCACTCATTCACCTTGTCATCAGGGCTGGTCTGCACCCTGGAGAGAGCACTGAGAGGGGTCCCAGATGCCTGGTGGGCACCAGCAGATGACACCAGCAGATGACCCCGTTTTTATGGCCTCTGGCTCATGCACAGCTGGCTGAGCTGGCTGAGCTGGGTGCCTTGGCTGAGGTGGCCTGGAGGGAC
The DNA here is from genome assembly GCF_017590055.1 of Onychostruthus taczanowskii. Classification (NCBI taxonomy): domain Eukaryota; kingdom Metazoa; phylum Chordata; class Aves; order Passeriformes; family Passeridae; genus Onychostruthus; species Onychostruthus taczanowskii. The sequence goes on from NW_024499351.1 coordinate 8,033,270, forward strand.
ACCCCCCACCCCTTCTCTGGGGCATCTTTGGGTGTCACTGAGGAACCTGTTTCAGCTGGTATGTGCTACACCTTCAAGAATGCTTTGGTCACACTTCCAAGCTCTTGCATGCAAACAGCAATTCCAGGAACTCGTATTAATGAGAATTTCACTCCTGGGTGAAGCAAATATTGAAAGGAATTTGAGACCCTAGGCATAGGCTAATAGCTCTTCTAATGCAGTCCTGCTCTGCATACATTGTAGATACATTAGCAATGTACATTTTACCAAACTTTGCCTGGAGGTTCTCAATGGGATCCAAGAACGTATAAATTGGATTAATCTAAACTCATATTTATTTGAACTTCAGGGCACATAAGTCCATAATATAGGCAAACCAAAGAAGAAAAAAGGAAAAAAAAAAAAGAACAAACTAACTGGTACTTCTAATGGGGGAAAAAAATCTGTGAACACTTTAATATGAACTTGGAAGGATTTATATAATTGCAAAGGAGCAGAGTTGTGCTTGTGTCTTCAGCCCTAGCAGAACTAAGCCTCATACCATTAATAACAGAACTTTTCCTCCTTTTTGAGGGGGTTATTTAAAGTGAGAATTCCCTGAAACAAAGAGCAGAGGCCAAACAGCTTTGGCATTAATTCAGTTTTAATGGGGATTGTTATGTAGCATTATTCTCTGCGCACATCGATGTTCCTCTTTCTCTCCGCTCCTTTCCTTAGTGTGAAAGCTGTCTCTTCTCACTAATTAAATTTCTTTACCTCCCACTGAAGAGAACTGAGAGATTACTGGCTGACTGCCTTTGACACAGTTAATCAATCCCTAGAGAACAAATGACACTATTTTTTTTTCTTTTTTAACTTGTAACTTTTTTTTCTATCCTGAGACACAATTTCCCCAGTCATTTGAATGCATGTCTGTCTTCAGTTTCAGGACCCTAATGATGAGTAATTCTGTGGTCATGTAAGTAATCAATAAGAGGATAGTTATTTGTCTCATCTTTAGTAAAAATATTTAACTTGCAATGTCATTTCACCCTTAAAGCTCATTTTCATGGAAAACACTGGAATCTTGCTATCTGGGAACACCACCAGCACTGTATTCACCCAGTCTCATCTACAAGCTTATTTACATAGAAGCTGGACAGTTACAGGGTTTCCATTACTTGTACCTCATATTTTTAATTATAATAATTATAATCCATTTACAGCGGAGCTCCACTGATTTAAGAGTAGTGACATCACATATGATTTCTACTGTAATTTTCAATTTATTAAAAACATAACTGGGTGTTAAGGACACTTGTTATCAAATAATAAATCTGACCAATTCAGAAAGAACATTTAAAAGAAATAAGTAGACCTCCTAAAAAAAGACAGCGTCTGCAACTTTTTATATATGTGTATGTATAATATAGAGCACATGTACATTATTTTTTTTCTCATTCAGATAAAGCATAATTTCTACCTTCAGACAAGGGATGGTAAGATTAAATTTCTTCACTAAGTTGCATTTCAGCTGCTGTGTAAACTCTGGTAGTTCTCACTCTGTGAATCAGGATGACAACTTTAAAGCATCAATTCACAGAACATTTGCATACGTGCAAATAGATGTGGGTCAGTTTTAGCCTCTAACACAATTTCTTTCTGTCCCTATCAATTTCCAAACTGAAAACTTTTAAGAATTTCAGTTTTTCTACTTACTGCATGAGTCTACATCGCTGTGGTGAAATTTTATGAGAATCAATTACATTTATGTGAGCTCTTACTATATGTAAGTACTTAACAGCCCACTGTCATAAACTACCCAAGTGTCCTACAGTACACACTTTGTCATGATAGAGCTGGGGAATGGTCTATGTGTCTTTCTTGATCTGTAAACCCCCTGTTGTACCACTTTCAGACTTGCCTCTTTTTATAGAGCAGCTTTTCCTCTCTGGTCCCCTTTCTTAGCTGGGCTATATATACTTTGTTCATAAGCTATCAGCTCTGTTGCAGTGGGAATCAGTGTGTTCACATTGATGGACTCTTTATTTGTATTATTTTAATGATTTCTTAATGGCTTAAATAAAAACCTGCTGGTTTATGGAAGTCTCAGTTTTGCAGATCTCTCCATGGTTTAATGAGGAAAGTATCAGCATATTTTTATTTCCAGAGCTGTCTAAATTCTCTTCTTACCATGGCAGGTGTTACCTACACAGTATGAGCCACCCTCCAATTAACTGTAAGACAGCTATGTAACCTAATGATTAGAAGTGGCAAATATTAATTTAGAGGGTTTCAGACGAAGAAACACTCACTTTCAAAACTAGACAAATTTCCCAAAATAAGAAGCAAAACCTAAGATTCAAGCAAATCCATGACAAAAGGGTATATGAAAAGAGTAACCTTTTTTTTATTAAATAAATTAATATGAAGAGGTTAATGAAATGAGCTGTGCATATTGCTCCTGCTATTTTGAATACCACCTTGCCTATATTATTGGAAGAGTTAGAAAGAAAATGTGAATACATTATTTCATATCTACAATTATCTAGAACACATGGTTGTCCAGAAGTAGGGTTTTGGGTTTAGGACTCTTTCACAGACATTCTGAATGAATGTAGACAAGTTCCATAGTTTGTGTCTTTAGCTCTTTTATCTTTGTCATCTGAACATAGATATTAGAAAACAAAACATGCTTCCCTGTCTCACAGGATATTGCAATCATTTTAGTGTTAAAGATCTTAGCTAAGAGTTACACAGGTATTGCCTGGCTGAAATAGGTATGAGTATTCTTTCTCCCAAGAAAATGACGGGGTTGTGGATTTTTTGTCCTCATAAATAAAACCCATATAAAATATCAATGTGATATGTCAATACAGAGCACTATCCTAAAGCAGATGGTAACCTTATACAAAATGGGAACACACTATACTTTTCAGGAAAAAATATTTCAAATTTTTTGGAAAGTCCAATTAATTATAACTTAAGTAGAACAACCCTCAGAATCTTTTTATAAATGTTGCTTTCCTAATGTTTGAAGTAAAAATGTGAAACAACCCTCCACTTCTCTGCTTAGGTCAGTAGCAAAACTCAGATGAATTTCTGCAGGACAGAACTTTTCTTTAGTTTTTTGCTCATTATTACCATTGTCATATATTCCATTGCTGTGCTACACCATTACTTCTTTCAGACCAGTTGCCATACTTGTCATTTAATACTCCTGTGAAATTGCTATTGATATTCATTACACATAGATTGGAAAGGAAACCATTTGTTTTATACAGTGACTAAATGATACAAGTTAATCAAGTAAATTTGAGTAAAACTGGACTGTTTATGTCCTCTTGCTGCTGTCAGTCATATTGTAGGTGGAAAGAATGATCCATTCTTTCCTTGCCTACAGCAGTATATGAGCAGTTCATGGTAACTGCAATCAAAATTGCTGTTTAATGATGCTTGAAAGATTATTGTATTTTGTTTTAAAGTCTCATTCTGTTCTAGCATCATCAGCCTATTTTTCACTTTCGTGAGATTTCTGTGATATGAAGAAAATATAGTAATATGTAATATACAGTGCATGTGTTCGTATGTAATATACAGCTCACGAGTTCCAGGAAAAGCAAGAAATCATGTGAAAATTAAAAATAATAAATTAAATCCATAACAATGCCATTTAAGTTCATATTTGAAGGAATTACAGAATTTAGAGTTTCTGAGGTCAGTTTTATTTTTACCAGCATGGTACTATAAAATAACTGGTTCAAATCTCTTTGAGTTTGTCACTTACTACAGGCAAAGGATAAAACCCTGAGGCAAGAGAAAATACAGCACAGTTCCATGATCTCTGCTCAGAAAAAAGATCCATTGAATTCATAAGAGCCGTTTGCTTGGAGAGGAGCTAGGTAAACACTACCCTGACCTATGATAACTCCTGTTTTCAGACTCAAATTATGTCACGCCTGCAGAAGAGAAAGGAAACACTGCAAAGCTGTTGGCTATAGGTATCTTAGTGTTACCTACTTTTTGCTTTAGGCTTGTGTAATTCATTACATTACAATTTGTGTATAGATTTGAATCCTTTTAGAACCCAAGGAAGGGACTCGTTTGACTTTACTTCAAACCTCTAAATGCAGATGTCAGCATCAGAGCCAGTTGTCTAGACTCTGGAATTCTGGCAGAAAAAGTAGGAAATTTTAAGACACACATCAGCTTCAGGAAGAGCCTGAATTAGATAACATCCGTCACACAAAATATGCTTTTTTATTATCAGTCATCATAAAATAGTGAGACCCCTGTTTCAGAGACAGACTAAGGCATCATAGTTTGCCATTATAGTTTGGTCAGTTAAATCTGCTCCTCCAGGGGAAGATTTTATCACAATATCAGGTTACAATTTAAAACTGAAATCCCTCAGAAAAAGAAGGAAAAAACCTATTTAGCCTATTGGACAGTAAACACTTGGGTTGCTGACTCTTCTTACTGCACTTCTCAAGCTACAGATGGCAAGGATTCATCTAAAGACTACAGTGTTAGACTTCATAAGCCCTGTGTTTGACAGCAGTAAGTACTAGAAGTGTCAGCACTAATTAGAGCTGTTTTACCTTGTTGTAGTGGGACTCAAACATGGCACTGAGCTCCTGGGGCTGCTATGCAAGCGCTTGCCTAGAGAGCAGCTACCTTGCAGCACCTGCACAGCAGCTGGGCTGAGAATCCCTCTGCTCCGGATAGTGAACAGCTAATGGTGTATGTGCAAGTCAGGGTCAGCTGTGGTGAGCAGAGCTGGAAGGACTTGATTTTGAGTCTCACTTTTAACAGGAAAAATCCCACTCTTTCCCCCATACTAGGGGTGAAACCCCTGGAGGTGTCATTGCTCTCAGCTTGCAAAATCACTGCTCTTTGCGTGTGCAGACTTCTTTGCAATTCAGAAAAAAAAAAAATAATAGCCTTAAATGACCTAAAACGTTCTTCTATACAAAATGATACTTGTGTTAAATATGGAACCACATGAGGTTATGTCAGGCCTATCACATCATATTATGTTATGTCAGCAGTGATGTAATATTTTTGAGCTACTATCCAGAATGATTTGATAAAATATGACACACATCATGCCTGAACAATAAAATTGGAAAGGAAAGGTTTTGAAATTGAACTATAGCTGTTTTAGCAAGTGACTGGTTCACATCAATTTGTATTATGCTAGTACTGAAGGCTGTATATAAACTTTTTCTGATTTTCCTCTCTCTTGCTTTAAAAGGTGACTGCTACTTGCCCATACCCTGCCTGTCTACAAATTTTTGTTAAAATAATCTGAAAGTGTTGAAATATACCTCTCAAATTGAGACTGGTCAAGTAATATCTATTTATGGTTCTTTGTAGTCAGATCTTTTTTTCCTGTTGAATGAGAGCAGCTCAATCCCTTTGGCTCTAAAATGCTGTGTAGTAAACTGTTCTGTTACAGTTTTTTCTACACAAATTATATTTAAGAGATTGAGAGTCTACTCCTTTTGTCCATTTCTGTTTCTCAATTAATCCCAAAGAGAAGATTAAGACATGGTAAATTCAGTATGGACACACACAGTGCAAGAAATTGAGACTTTGTTCCCAGTAAGTCTGGCCTCCAGTTATTTAGACTGGTGTTTCACCCTGTCTAAAGCTATAATTTGAATTGATAAGATAGTTTTTAAGAGGCTAAAATAGTATCACCATACATTATGCTCAAATATGTGCCCCTAAGCTAGCAATTGACCCAAAAAGTTTACATTCTTTTCTGTATAACAAATGCGTCTTAAAGAAAAAAAAAGTGCAACTTCCAGAAACCATGGTAACAGCAAAAGATTTCCCTAAGTAGATGTTCAAGTAGCACAAGCCATTGTAGCCATCATCAGTGCTGCAATGGCTTTGACACTAGCCTGAAGAGACTCCAGTCCCTGTTATTGCAGGGGTTAATGCAGGACTGCAGCAGCACACTCTGGTAGAATGACCAGCCTTTCACATTTTCACATTATATGACCTCAGCTTCACATGAAGACAGATGAGCAGAAGAAAGACTAAAATGATAAGGAACCATAATGCATTACATATCTTCGAAGATTTCCCAGTATTTAGAAGTCTAATTTGCTATTATCTATGATTTTGAAACTCTTCTAAAATAGAAGAGCTATGCACTTAATTCTCTGTAGGTGCTGTGGAAATCCACCCACTAAGTAGTTACCCTAGTTTCAGTTTAACAACATACTATGACATCTTTTTTCACTGAGAGGTGTTTTTCAGCATAAATAAAGGTAATGATATCAAGTCCACAGCCTCTCACATTTAAATGCACCAAGGAGTATTCACACTGCACTTTAATCCTTACCAGAGCCCTAGAGCCAACAACTTCTGTGAGCACAGGGAAGCACAGTGTCCCAGGTGGCCATACCCTGAGGGCTTTTCTGTTCCTTGTCAAAGAATTAGACTCAGAAACACTGCAAAATTCCAGGGCAGTGCAATGTATGGTGTCAGACAGTTGACTGTATCAGAGGCTTGATTTGAGGTAGCTGCTCCAGATCTCAAGTAAAGATTTCAGGTTTATTATAGATAGATAAGTGAAGAAAGACAAAATTCAGTCCACAAATAAAATAGCTTCTGCCTCTTCCCAGCTGCAGCTCCACTTCATGATAAAACAAAGCTTGTGAAAGGAACAGTCCCTTTGAATCTTTTCTGAAGAATGGGATGTCGTTGACCAAGTTTAATACAGGTGACTATGAAAGGTTCTATTCTATCTGTGGCTGTCTAAAACATTGAAGGTTTTAAAGTTAAAAGACTCAACAAATGGAAAATGCACAATATGTCAAACAGAATATGTCACACAAGACCTTCCATGAGTCTCCATCAGTGTGTGGAGTTTTTTTATTTCCAGTTGTATCAATTGTCTTGTTTAGGAGTTATTACATTCTTTACAAAACTGCATGTTCAAAAAACTGATTTGGAAAGCCCATGCACACGTAGATCTCTCCCTGTGCAGTACAACATTTTAAAATTCAAGGAGAAAACCTTCCTGTGACTTTGTAGCAGGATATCTGTCAACAATTGTGCTACCTGTCAACAGCCTCTGCTATAGGAGTTATTTGATATAACTCTTTTATCTAGCTTCAACATGGGGACCGGCCCATTCTTTATGTCTTGTGTGAGGCCCATTCAATGACTGGAATATTTACTGGATGTGCACCTAGCAATGAGATAGCCATAGAAATTGTTAGTTGGACTTTTCTGGAAGTTTGGAGCACCTGCTCAGTACCTGGCATAACGGGATTGTGTGGTTGTGTAATGACTCCAGGTTTCTGAGGCTTACAGGGAGGAGAATCAAGCAGGTAAGTAATTCAGGACTACACAACAGGGGAAGGGTAAAACTGCTTAAATACGAATCTAGATCCCAAACAGGTGCTGGGAAGCACTCCCTTTACCACCTCTGCCTCCAGCAGAAAGGCCCACGGCCAGTAGGAGGCAACAGAAGAGAAAGTAAACAGCTGCAACAACATTTTATATATTTCTTGCAGGTCTTTGCAAAGATGAAGTTATTGTTATACTGTGAAGGCAAACTATTGTAATAGCCTGTAAAAACTGGGTGGTTTTTTGGTAGTGGGATGAAAAATATGACAAATGTTTTCTCATCACCTCTGAGAACAGGGAACAAATGGTAAAAACATAGCACTCATCCAGTGTCATTATGAATGTCTGATAAAGAAAAGCTTGTAAAATGAATGCTAAAACATTATAAACTCTATAAAACATACTATCGTAGGAACAATGATGGTTACAGTAAAAAATAAAATGGTTCAACAACCAAGGTGGAGCTTCATACCAAATTTTCTAACAATTATAATAAAAGGATTTTTTTTCCCTTCAGAACTTCAACCAGAGACATTTTTTCTTTATTATGTTGTTTTCAAAGTTTATACCTTTTGTAGTCCCTATACCTGACATCTGATTACTTTTTGTGCATGGTAATGATTTCAGCTCAAATGATAAATCCTTTGAATTGTGATTTTATAGAAGTTCATTTTGAAAAAGTTCTCTATGTATGTTTAGAGCAGCAACAGAAGTGATTATTTAAAAAATCCAGTTAAATTGTATTTATCTCTAAATGTCTAGAGGGCTAATGTCTCTGGTCACAGATGAATCATGTGATCAGTATCATGAGAAAGGATTGATCTAATTTGAGTTACTTTTAACTTTTAAATCATATTATGCCATGAGTGTACTTGTTAAGAAATTTTCTGTATCAGTTGCACTGTCTTATCATGCACATACTTACAGTTTGCCAGTTTGGGAACTAAAGAATCTTCCAAATAATCTCAGGATGAATTACTCTTTGTAAAACCTAACATCTGGGGGGCAAGAGTGTTGCTGTTATGCTAGACTGAGTTTACTTCTTTAAGGGTAGAAAACAGCATAAACAAGTTTAATGACCTGAAGCATCTAATCTTGGGGTAGAAAACATTAACTGGTTTCAAAGTCAGTCATATCTTAGATGATCAGAAGGACCTAGCAACAGGAAATCTATCTGCAGATCTTAGCTTCCAGACTAATCCCCATTGCTATTAAATAGAGCAGTCTCTATTTTAAGACGTTTAAAGCTGTTGTATTAACACATATAAACAAATTAGTGTTTGAGCACTCTTAAAAAATTAGGCTGCCCATGGGCAACAGTGTATTTTTTAACTTTGAGATATATGGTAGGACATAAACTTCAGGAAACAATGGTACAATTCCTTAAAAATGAAAATTTAATGTGAAGTGATCGGGTCTTCAGTTTGAGCTGGGTTGGGCTTCAGTCCTGTAAGACATTTATGAAAGTAGGAAATCTCATTGAATCTGCATTTCGGAGTAAGGCCATGTGGTAAAAAACTACCCATTGAGATAATTATATTTCTTTTGTCCTGAACCACTCAACTGAATTTCTCAAAAATGAATAATTGAAAAAAAAAATTTTTTTGTTAAGTTGCTGTTTGACTGATACAGCCTTTCCATAATGATGGAGCCATGAGAAATCATTTTTATCAAATAGAAAGGGAATTGAAAGCCATAATGAAAATTTTGGTAGGTGAATTCACATACAAAGAATGATCTCAATAAAGTGCATTAATAAATTGCATTCTCATCCCAAAGGGCCTGCTATGGTATTTTTAACTTTATTCTGGAAGTATAGAAAACATGAATACTTTCAAATAATATCATAAAATTGCTAAACAATGTTGCTTGTTTGTGTTAAGCACAGGCTATTGCCTGCTGTAAATATGGAAATATTTCTTTGTGGAAGATTTTGGGTTTAACTTACACATTATTCCACTCAAATAAATGTCAAGTTATGTTTCAGCAAAAAAATGTTTTGCAAACATAGTTTCAGAAATTTTCTTATAGTATGCTCTGTCCACCCTGTAGCCTGTTTATATATATATATATATATATATATATATATATATATAAATTTTTAAGCTTCATATACTCCCTAATAGATAAAGGAAATAAAAGGTAACTTTGTAAGCTGTGACAAGAGAGAATTTATTTCCTATTTGTTTTGCTCTAACCTTCATGAATCTTTCCATGAATCTTTACATTTGTTTCAGACATAGGATGCTCTGTGAAAATCCAGTTCAGAATATTTGAATATCAATGACTGGAAAAAACACAGTGGTCTAACTTCTGCATATAAAGCTATTGCGGTGTATTTATTACGGTGTAGCTTTACTTTCTAGGAGATTATCCAGTTAGCTAAATCCCTGCTAAATATTTATTTTTATCCAAATCTTCTTTATATTTGCAAATCCTGACTACACAAAATTTTGTATATGTCATCTCTGCAGTGTTTGGGACACAAAAATCTCTGCATGCAAGTCCTCTGTTTCATGACCCCACAGCTGCTGTTCCCTGCAGGCTGGCAGCATGGACGGTGCTCTTTGCTTTGCCAAGAGCTTTCAACAGCCTTGGGGAGAAGAACTGCATACACATTTGACCCAAGAAGGAACTTGGAAGTGCCTATCAGAAATGCCCTTGGCGTGGAAATGCCCTGTCATTTATTTGCTAATTTTACCTCAGTCAGATGAATACTGCTGCAGGTGAAGTTGCCACACCTCCTTCAGCACCCACCTTGGCACCTCCAGCCTGTGCTGAGGACACTGGTATGGATCCTGATCTTCTGGGCATTGGAAACTTCTGGGTGCAAAGACTATCACTGGTATGCTGCTCTTTAAAGCAAAATTGAAGATTGCCATGAGAAAGAGAATGCCATGATAGAAGTTCTGTGAGCTTACAAGGCATGAGATCTTTTGCACTACTTAAGAATAAGTTAATTTCTGTAATGTGAGAAGGAAAAATCTCAAAAAGCATATTTTTAATGGGCCTTGTCTTTTCAACGTCTTCCTTAAGTCAAGTTGTGAAGAATAAAAATTTTAAAATTGTCAAACACTGCATCAAGCTGTTACAACTAATAGGCATAGCAGAAAACTTTTTAATAATAATACTTTAAATAACACCCTATTATCAGAAAGCAAGTGAAAAGTATGATTTGAGAACTTTCCATGAGAAAGATTTTCCAATGAAATAGTGCTCTTACAAACAAAAAAGTTTCCCAAGGAAACATTTTGTTTTGAAAAAATAGAAAAGCATGATTATCATTTAGAAAAATGGAAATGTCTGCATCCAACCATGCATGTAGCCCTTCTAGTATCCCATGACCCTGCATGTCACAGGGAGAAAACTTGACAAGTGTGAAATTACATGCCATTGTTGTTTACATTAGGCTTTTTCTGTGTGGGTTTGTTTGTTTGTTTTGGGGTGTTTGGTTTTTTAGTGGCATTTTTTGGTGGTGTTTTTTGGTGGGTTTTTGTATTTTTTGTTTGTTTGTTTGTTTGTTTGCTTGATTTTGGTTTTAGGGTTTTTTTGCTTTTATTTTTTCAGACTGACAAAAGATGAGACATATTTAAAATTTTGATTTTTTTTTCCTGATAAGAGTCTTATAGACAGATACAACTCTCTGACTGAAAATAGTAAATTTCATGACCATTATTTTTAATGGAAAACTTTTGTTGTTTATTTTAATTTTTTTATGGTTTAATACAATCTATTAAAACTATGTCAACATTCTATATTCCCTTTATTCTCTTGGTTTTGTTTCCATTTTACTTTTGCCCAAAAAAAACCCGAAAGACAAGTAGGAGGGAATGAAATGCTGTATTTCATGGAAAACATATTACAGGCAAATCCTTGAATATGTTTTCTGAAATGTGAATAAAAATATGAAAATTATAGTAGCACATTTGCTTTTTGATGATTATGGGGTATTGCAAAAAACCTACTACTTTCAGCAAGGATGATGGAGAAGTGGGGAAAAAAATTCATATGTCAATCTTTTGTTGTTTTCCCAGGTCCACCATGACCTGGTCTAATGCCATTTAAGACAATGTCAGCTGCATTGACAATTACATTCCTGTGTTCTCAAATGTCTAAGAACTGCTTTCCTCCCCCAGAGTTATTTCCAAAAAGATAGACCATCCACTGGCTCACGTGGGGTCACAATACTCTCACACAGGTTTGCCAGCACACCTTCTTTCTCCACAAGGAAATACCTAATTTGTGCTCAACATCACAGCAAGGCTTCTTTATAAAATTCAGTGAAAACCTCAACCTTTCACCATTGCCAAAGGATTGCTTTGTTACTATTTAGCAAACGTTTTAAGAATAGGCAATAATCCTGCCTTTAACACAAACTTTACTGAAAAAATTAGCATCTCAACAAATATGACAGTGTGAGGTCATTTTGAGTTTTTTCATCTGGAGTAAGTAACAAATGTGAATGTGGCAGTTGCCATCTGATTAATTCAATTACAATCAATAATGAAATGATGAGTGAAAGCATGAAGAGAAAGGAATGTATGAGCATCTTGACTAATGAAAGTCTGAACACAAATGACATCAGCCATGACCATAGTTAAGTTGAAACATCTGTAGACTCAATAAAGAGGATGTAATTTGACTGGGTAAAAGTCAACAAAAAAATAACTATTTTCAAAAAGAAGGCATAATAATCTAATATCATTGCTTTTCTCAATAGAAATGAGACATGGGGGAGAAAAATACCTGCACAGTTTAGGTCAAATTTGGCAAATTATATAGAATCTCATTAAATATTCTGTGGAAAATTTATGGAAGCTGTTTTGGACACAAATTCCCAAGACATAATAAAACTGCAGTTTCCACACATGGACTTTATGTGCTTTGTACTTTAATAGAAAATTTGTTGCTTGGGTGTTGACAACACATTTTCAAATGCAAGATCTACCTAGTAGTGCCTGCTGTGCCCCCAGTAATGCATTTGAAATAGATCCTTCTTACACACTTTAAGGTACTCTAGTCCAAATACATGCACCTGCTAAGATGATGGTGGCACTTTAATTGTTGTTTATAGTAACTGCACTGTTTTCCTGCTTTGAACTAAGCACACCATCTTTCCTCTCTTAAATTCCTATCTTTTCTATCAACAGTGAGCAGGAAAGTATTGCACTGACTGCAAGGGTAGCAAATTGATTATGAATTGGTCAAGGGACAAAACACTGAACAGTAATGAGCAGCCTGAGCTGTCTGTGAATGCTCCACATAGTTTATAAAGATGTTAAACAGAACTGACTGCCTCTTGCAGCATTGCCCATGGGAGAAGCACTGTGAAGAGTGCTAGATCTGATCTGAGGGTTTCTGCTAATTATTACACAGAGCTCTTTAAATGTACAGGTGACAGCAAAGGGAAACCTCACCGGATCTGAAGAAAGAGCAGTAACAGCTGCAGTCACACTTATCTGCTCCTCCACCCCCTTCTCTCTGCCCAAACCTGCATGGAGTGAACACAGATTCCCACCCTCATCCAGTGCCAGGGAGCCCAGCAGGGGCCAGACACTAGTAGCACCGAGGTCACTGTAACCCTGGGACACGTCCAACTGGGGAGCTAGCCCTGCCATGGCTTCTTCAGCTCTGCATCACCGAGACACCTCCAGGCAAGGACAGGCACAGGCACCTGCACAGCCATCCCCATGCATTGTGTACACACCTGGCAGAGGACTGTGATAATATTTGAAAAGGGGATGGAGTACAGCTGAGCTCCTGCCTCACACTCTGGCTTTCCACTGTATGTTAATCTGTGGGCATCCTTTGGCAATCCCTAGAACTTGGTTTCAGAGAGGAATCCAGCATAAGTCACTGCCGTGTCATTTACTGTAAGCCCACAATATTTTGACATTGCCTGTTAAACTATTTATTAAGAGCTCATTAATTTAGTTTTTTTTTCTCTAGCAAGAATGGCTTAATTCTTTATGCCTGTGAACTGCAGCCTGGCACAACAACAAGGCCTGAAATTCTGTTTGATTATCTCTGTTAACAAACAAAATGAGCACAGTTTTTTAAAAGACTTTTTCAGCTTGGAAATTGAAATTGGCTGCTGGCTGAATTTGGTCTGAGAATGTTTGACATTTCTGCAAAGCTTCAGTACTCCTAACCTGAATTTTTGTACTTTTATGAATTGTGTATTGTTATGTCTGCCAGTTCAGATAACAGTTTATTCCAGTATTAAAATGATTTTCTTATCCTTTTATTTGTCCCCTGACTGTTATAGTCTTTGCATCCTTTTCACTTGAGAATTTCCACGTAAAAGGAGGACTTTCAGCTGGATTAGTGATCAAATATTTTCAGACTTACCCTTTCTTACAATATAAACTTAGGCACAAAATATGTTCTTGATGATGACACTCTCAATCTGTCATCTCTGTGCATAAGTCTAAATCTAGACTCCAGGTGGACAGCAGTGATCTAGGCATCTAACAGTGGCTGTGCACTTACACAGACTAACATAGATTAAATGTTTAAATGTGTTTTGTAATACTGCCAGTATCTACCTTGGTCAAAGGTCAAAATATTGACCCACCAGTGAGACAACACAATCTTGGAAAATATTTCTGTAAATTTTATCTTCAAAGTAGAGAGCATATTCAAGATTTCCTTCGATTTTGTCAAAACCTCATTAATGGTTCTGAGCCCCTTCATTCACATACCAAAACACACACAACACACACACACACCCACACACACACCCACACACACACTGCTTTGGTTAGAAGTACCATATATCACAACTGGTTTAATCCTACATGAGCAGAACTATGGACCTTCTACATATCAGGTATAATTTCCAAAATATTTGTGTTTGGATGCAAAAATATATCTTGAATTCCTTGGTGTAGATTCAAAGTTCTTCTGCAGACCTCCCAGTGGTATAGCCATGCTCCCCAAGAGCTTCCAGCCCATCACTAAACCTACTGGTCGCTATCCATGCACACTGCTCACCTTCTGTGTGTGTGTAGTCACCCAGGCCATTCTCCAAGAAAGCCTTCAATGGGGTGCACAACAAAAAAGGAATAACTCTGACCCTCCCAGTGCAACAGAGTTCAGCAGAGAACACAGTCCAGATTTGGGTCTTGGTAGTAATGCAGGAAATGCAAGAATGCTTGTTCGAGGCAAATTAAACAGAGATCAAATTCCTTCTCCACCTAGTCATTTTCAATAGCTCTGCATCAAATGAAAAGAGAAAAGAAAAGGAAAAGAAAAGGAAAAGAAATGAAAAGAAAAGAAATGAAAAGAGAAAAGAAATGAAAAGAAAAGAAAAGAAAAGAAAAGAAAAGAAAAGAAAAAGAAAGGAGTATTTAACCCTCAGGCTAGAAATCTCAGTACACAACAAATTCTATTTTAGAAAGACTTGTCTTGCTGGCAGTTCACCCAGGAGAAAGCTAAATTGAAATACACTTTAGAATTCAATTCATAGCAGTTTGGTGACTTAATAATAACTTCTTAGATATTGTAGATGTTTTTTACTAGTGCAATATTTCATATTCAGCACATTTGAGAAGAACAAAAGTCACAGAAATTTGACTAAACCCCTCAGTTATCACCAGGCATCTTCTTGCCTTTATCTGCTTGTGATAAACATGGGGACACATCCTCATCACCCAGACTGCAGGGATCTTTTTGGCACCAACAGACAGAGCATGACAGGTCTGCTAAGTCACTGAGATCCCGCCTGGATGTCAATAGCAGCAGGTCCAGCTCCCACCCTTTAGTTTGCATTGCCTCAGGAAAAGACCTTCCCAAGCACCAACAGGCAAGGAAAATGAGATGTCACCATCATGGAGAACCATAAATTTTATGGAAACATTTCCCTCCTGCTCATTCCTTGCAGTAATTCCTGTTTTTCAAGAAATTGAAAGGCACCATTAAAATTCAAGACAGCATGTAGCTGGTGGTGATATCCGTGCACTGAATTGAGAAGCTGTATGATAAAATTAACAAATCTTTGACCACATCTCCACCTCCTCGACACT
The DNA here is from genome assembly GCF_017590055.1 of Onychostruthus taczanowskii. Taxonomy (NCBI): domain Eukaryota; kingdom Metazoa; phylum Chordata; class Aves; order Passeriformes; family Passeridae; genus Onychostruthus; species Onychostruthus taczanowskii. The sequence continues at coordinate 8,048,647 of NW_024499351.1, forward strand.
AACCCACCTCTCTGTGGATTGTCTTGATGTTCCAAATGTCAGAGCAGCTTTGCACAGCTGTAGAATCATAGTATATTAAATGACAAAAAATAAACATTTTTGAAAAGCAGCCTGCAAAGTCATATTTTATTTTTTTTCACAGGTGCAACAGGTGCTCGCCTGAAATTACGCAGCCCAGATATAGGGGATGGACAGTATGCTGGAGATAGTTCAGTCTCTGAGATTTTTACAGTCTATGAAGGAAAGAGAAGGTTATGCTTAGCAAAAAAAAAAAAAAAAAAAAAAAAAGGAAAACTATTCTTATCAGAGCTCCCTATCAGAGAGTGAATTAACTACAAGAAAATGTGTACAATATTTGTGTGTGTATCTAAATATATGCACACACATAAATACACTTACACACATACAGTGACCCCTGCTCAGGAACATCCTGCTGCTTTGCAGGACACCAGGCACACTTCTGGGATATCTGCCAGAGCACACTTTGTTTTAAATTCTTTCCCAAGGGAAAGGCTTGACCTGTGGCTGCAGGCTGGAAGCTGAGGAGCTTCCCTGCACTGCTATCTGCCAGAGCACTTGTGGCAGAGGCTGAAGACCCAGGCATTGTGCCACAAACAAATGCATCCCTTCACAGTGACTGTGTGAAGCAGCACAGTTTCAGCCCTTGGGGGCCTGTGAGCAGCTCCTGCACATGCAGTGGCTGCTGCTGAGGGCTGCCTGTGAGCACACTGCCACAGATCCATGGTGCTCATGTGTGCGCCCTGCTCACCCAACTTGATTTAGGCTCTTTATTTTGGTGATTTGAGGAGGGTGTGTGCTGTTGTTTCTCTCAGATAGTCAGCTGTGGGACTTTGCAGTGCACATGCCTTCAGTCTGGTGCAGAGTAACCCCATCAAGGGGAGGGACCCTGCTACCACTCCTGCATAAGCAACAGATGTTTATCATTAGGGAAAAAACTATTTGCAGCATTACTAAATGTATACCCATGACACTACCCTTACAGCCTGAATTTAAAAATCTGTTTGTTGTTTGGAGTAATTGAATGAAGATTCATTGGAAACCTGTTTCAAACTATGAGACACTTGCAAACACTCCTTTCCAATTCCTGCTTGCAGTTTCTCCTTTGTAGCTGCTCTGTTCTTCACATTCAGCTATCCATCACCACAGTCATACAAGATCGCTTTCATCTCCACGTGGATGGGCACTGGACCACAAACAGCTTTGAAAATAGTTGTGTGAACATTCTCAGAGGGATTCTGCATGCAAAAAATACCTTTTTTTCTGCAGTGTATACATTGCTATCCCTTCAGAGAAAAGTGACAAAGAAAAAACTTTCTTCCAGGAACATGTGGAAGGCGCAAATAAAAGGGGTCAGAAAGACCACTAGAGTCTATTTTATGTTCCACATTTGAATTAGGTAATTATTTGCAGTTTTACCTTAGTTTCAATATTTGTATCATCATGAAAACTTCTCAGATTTTAGACAATCCTTTTATTCAGACACCTCTTCATTGAAAGCCATACCAAACCCAGCCTTCCAGTGTTGCAGTGTGCTTTTATACTTTGTAATAGTTCTGATTTTGTATCCCCTTATTCTCCCCAGATGATGTACCCCTTTTTGTACCCCCTTCCTCTACCTGTGTAACCATTCTCCTGTGTTGAGATCATCCCCCAAATCCCCGCCCTGGCTCTCTGTCAGTCACTCAGCATCCCATCCCTTCTATCTAGATCTTTCGGTCAAAGCTGTCGAGTGATTAGCCCGAAGCCAGGGGTCAGCCCTCCAAGGATGATGTTATACGCTATCCCAAATGTCCATCCCCTAAGGCTGTATCCCTGGAGGGTCTTTATTGGTCAGCAAATGTATCTACCCTCGGTTTCCTCCCCCCCTTTAAATGTAACCTCGAGACTCCTTTGTCTTACTCTGAGCACGGCGCCCCCTGAGGAGTGGGGCTCCCTGGGGAGCTCCGAATAAACCTTGGACTGGCCCCCTGTTCAGAGTCGGCCTTTTACCCTCCACTGATGTCTCCAGCGTCTCTTCTGCTGCAAAGGTGACTAGCCTAGCTGCCCTCAGTACCCTCGGGGCACCAGAGAGTGTTCCCCCCGCTGTCGGTCACTTCGGGGCTGCCCCCCCGCTGTTTGCCGACCCGGGGCTGGCCGGGGTTCACTGGGAGGCACCCAGAGAGACGGAGACATTCCAGTATATCATTTTCTGTTCTCCAAAGTGTCTATCTTAGGCTGCCCAGCAAAACTCTGAGTCACATCTGAAACAGTATTTCTATGAAGATAAGTATTCTGTGATTCCATAGCTTTTTCCAAAGAAACTCTTCCACAAAGCTACCACAAATTTCATAAGAGGAACTTTTTCACATTTTCATTTGTTCTGCAGTGCTTTTAAATCTCTAAATAGGTAGAATATTTTTTGTCCCCTGTCTATCCTCCTCTTAAATTGACAAATTAAAGCATAAGTTGTTCTTTAATGATTCAACCTCTGCAGCCTTTTGAATTGTGTGGTCTGTGAATGAAGAGCATATTTTATTATACCTGTTAATTCTTTTCCTGCACTCAGTTTCTGGGAACCTGCATTCAATCAGCCTTTTTCCAGAGGGACATGTAGTGGTGACTAATTTTACATGATTTCCTACTGTAGTGTGTATCTGCTGTTTCATTTCCTTCTTGCTAATGCCTGCAAATACGTCTCTCTTGATCTGCAGCTGTCTGGGAATGCTTATGAAATTCAGCTTCTGAAAAGGATTTGTGGCATAATATCTCAGCTGGAGATATTGTAAGATAATACTTTTTCTATAGCAACGGGGAAGAAATTAGCCCATATATCCTGTGGGATATTGTGAAAGCAGTTGAGAGGGACAAACTAATTATACTATCTCCTCAGCAGAAAACAGGCAGATTAAGAGAGCTACATCAGTTAAAAATTGTCTAGAAAGCTTGGATGATTTTATCCATCTTGTAAATACAATGTCTTCTGTTAAACTGATAAAGCTAAAATCAGCATGTTTAGAATCTATAAATTAGGAGAGAACAGGGATGGGATTTTTTAAAGGCATAGAAATAATTTGGCCTATTTATTGTGTTTGGAAATCACTTATAGTCTTCTTGGAAATTTCCAACCTAAATTATAAGCCCTTCTACCCAGGCTGTAATATTCAGTAGACTCTTTCATTTGAGAGTCTTCCATTCTGATGTATTCCCAATCACTAGATGCTAGCAAGTGCTTGACAGAATTATTTAAAAGACAAGTCCTGGAAGCCTACTGTGGAGTAAGTATTGGCACATGTTGGATTTTAGATTCATTTTCCCTCTGTATATCTGCTTTTTTACTCTCTCTGTAAGTATGTGTGTTTGCATAGATTGGTAGATACAAATGTTAGGAACATATTAAACTTATGGACATATAAATTTCAAGTGTCTCTCTGTTGCTTCCCCAGAAGATTTACTTACTAGAGAAATTTTTAACTTGATGAAGTGAGTCATTGCATGATCTTGAAAAGTCAATGGTTTCTTCTTGGTTGAACATGCAAACCATTTTTTAAACAAAAACATCTAATCAAAAGGAATAGACATATTTTCATTACTGCCTACATGCCTGGTGTTACTTTAAAAATATTGCTATGAAATTCAGTAGAACCCCGGAATTACTATGTATGAAACCCAAAATGTCTGTGGCAAAATTTGGGGTCCTCCAAGCTATTTCATGAGCTTCTTGTCCAGATCTCTTCTGGGAACTCAGAGTAATTTAACTTCTGAGAGATGCAGAGAGGTCAGTTAGCCAACTTTCAAGTTAGAGCCAGCTCAGCCCAGCTCTCACAGATTCTTTGGGCCATGGGTAGACAAGGCCTTATCCTGTCAAGATCCATTCAGGCTTCAGGCTTCACAGTTCTCCTTATTAAAACACAGGAGTGCTTTGGTATCATCTCTTTAGCTCAAATAAACACTGCTAAGCATTGAAACTGAATTATAGGTTAAAGAATCAACTTTTCCAAGATAACACAAGAAGCCTCAAGACAAGCCTCAAGCCAATACAGTAAACATGAACCAAATCTTAGTAATTTATGTGTTACATCACTTTAAATGCTGTAAAGATATAAAACTCCTTAAAGATAGACCATGCTTATGTTTAATAACTCATTAGTGAAAAAAGCTAATCAAGAAAGTTTGATGTCTGCACTCCTCATTTTCAGGCTGTGGTATTATTGTTCCCTTCAGTTCTTCAGGCTAGCCCTCTCTTGTACCTGCAATTTTTCCTCTTCTCTGTCTTGGAAAAATCAATGTTCTTTTCTCTTCTGTGTTAATAGTCTCTTTCGTGTTAATAGTCTCTTCCAACAATTTATTCCTCTGGACATGAATTTCAAGAAACTTTATATGAAAAAGGAAAATAGTCTTCTTCAAAGGAAAGAAGACAAGCAACAACATAAAAGTTGTCACCATAAGGCACAGTGGCATTGGCATATGAGCATGTAGTGGCAGTGGGAGATCTGGTGAGATAGGTGTATCCAGAGGAATAGATACACCCAGGTGCAAGAAAGGTACTCACACTTGCTGGAAAAATTCAGAAATGGTAGAAGGTATTAATGTCACAAATTGTGTTAGGCAAAGATCAGTCCAGCAAAAGGAGTGGGAGGCAAAGGGAGACATTATGCAGGGTATTAAAAGTGAAGCCAAGCACTACAGAAATCAGGAACAGTGATATGATGAGATCAGGGCAACACAGTGGCAAAATTATATTGCTTTAAGCTTGCCACAAGATATTATGTTTTCTTTATATTATTTTTTCTTTATTTTGTTCACTTTCCATTCTTTTCCACCATTTGCTTTAAAATTGAATATGTTTAAAGCCATTATTCATACAACTATCAAAATTTTGAGAAAATCAACCCACTTATTTATCTAGTACATGGTTCTTATAGGTACTTCTTTCCCAGAACAGAAAAATTACTTCTCCTATTCAATATATCATAGGGGCTTAATCTGCCCAAAAGTAGAAATAGCAGTTTCTATTTCTTCCTTTTGTTCCAGGAAAAGACTGGACCTTAAAAACAGACAGTAACTTCCTAAAAACAGGAACTGTGTCAGCAGTCCAAGACATCTGGGACAAATTGAAACTGTTTTAGGGCAGCAATTATCAACTAACAGAAGATGCTGTATTTAGGGCCAGAAGCAGAACAGCCTGCAGTTGGCGTGTGGATTTCAGATCATGTTAAAATATACTCAGCTTGGGTAGCCTCTGTAACAGCTTGAACTTTTTTGTTATGCTTCAGTTGTCTTGTTCATGAGATACGGTGAAAAAAGAGCACAAGGCCAAGTGCACAGTGCCCATTTCTATACTGTCTTGCAACAGCATCCCTGGCAAGATTGTTAATGTCAAATTCTACTGGGCACTCTGAGCTTGCCCCAGTGACAGTACCTGAGGAAAAAGCTCACAGGACCTGGGCTTCAGAGAGCCCCTCAATGCCACCACCACTCACCAGCTGAGCCAGCCACTTTGATAGATTCATCACAGAATCATGGAATGGTTTGGGTTGGAAGGGGCTTAAAGTCAGCTAGTTCCAACTCCCTTGTCATGGAGAGATGGCCTCCACAGGACCAGGTTGCTCAGAGTCCCATCCAGCTGTTCTGGAACACTTACAGGTTGGGACATCCCAGATTCTCTGTGCAACCTCTTCCAGGGCTTCACCACCTCACAGTAAAGAATTTATTCTTACATTTCCCTTTGGGGAACACTTCTCATCTGCTCATAGAATAGCCCACAAACCCATATTTTCATCTGTGCCCACACTGCTTGGGACATTTTTCTGTCAAATATGAAACTATATTGGTGTAGCTCATTTTTATGAAGAGCTAGTGTGAGAATAGCAGTAGGCATGAGGAGTGTGCACACACCTTTCAACCCAACCACTGGCAGGCTCCACCTCAGGTTGAAGCCCTATCTCCCAGCAAAGAATCCTCTTTGGTAGTTTGTAGTTCACAACATGGTAATCCCACAGTGTGGCCTTTCCACAGATATGAATTACATGGGGATGATTTCTCAACTTGCTAAAAGCTCCCAGACAACCAGGCAATAGGAAATGGAAAATATGAGAAGTCCTGTGCTAGAAGGAACTGCAATGATCCCTGTTACCTGGAAGTATGGATTATTTTTAAAATATTGAGAAAAGATGACTTATGTCAGAGAAAAGGCAGCTGTCAAATGCCGTTTGCTATGAAGTGACAGTCTTTGTTCAGGTGTCCTCACAGCTCACTCTCAGCTGAGCAGCTGAATGCTGCATCTGTTTCCAGCTCAGTGCACTGGCACAGCCCATCTTTCCCCATGACCCAGCTCCTGCATACCTGAGGGAAAGATGTTGGCTGGCGAGGCGGACAGTGTTTGTGTGCAGTCCTCTGGGACTGGGAAGAGGCTGTGCCATGAGGCCTTGAACATACTGAAGCCTGGCATGGCAGCAAAGGAATATGGTGCAGGAAGAGAAGGTCTGCATCCTGTTCAATAGGCCTGAGACTTGGCAGACTAGGGCAAGCTGGGGTGAGCTTTTGGCAGGAGGGTGGATGGTGCCCACTGTCCTGTAAATCAGTAGAGGCCAGGAGGGCAAGAAACCTTCGTACATCTCTGCTACCTATAAGGGATCTAACCCAGAGGTTAGTATCTGTCCTGAAGAGTGGAAAATTATCTATCTCACTTCATTGATGGAGTCTCCAAATATTCCAGATTCTTAATAACTGACTAATGAGGTTAAAACTGCAGAAAAAGCTTTACATTTAAGCAGCTCCTGCTGAGAAAACATTCCCTTTGGCACACAGGCACCAGCTGCTCTGACAAGAAACAGCCATGGGAGAATCTGGTCTTGAGGAAACCAGTTTGTTAGATTAATTTCCCCCTTTGTGGCATTAAACATGCCTCAAAACACTGCTTGAAGAAATTTTGTTCAAGTGTCTGCTTTGGAGTTTTTACTTTTCTTGCTCGGTGCTTCTTGCATAACTGCTGCTGTCCAATTAACTCAGCATTCCTGCAGTCCCAGCACCGCCTGTCCCACATCACCAAGTTACAAGGAGTTTTCAGATACAGAAAAGGCAGAAAGCTATTTTCTATTTCTGGCCTTTAGCCTAACCACTTGAATACATCCATCCCTTCTGACCCCTCTGTATTGCCTTTCCTCTCCTGGGGCTATCCTGGCACAGGAACCTTGTGTATCACTGCCCTGAAGCAAGACCCCTTTGGCAGTGCCTGCGATGCTGCTTTTCCCTGGGTGCCACTTTAAAACACAGCTCTGTGATGAGGGGTAAGAGAAAAGGGAGCAGCGTATGCAGCACTCTGTCTAATGTAGGCATCAATAACACTGTGAGCTCCCAAATTACAGAGAAAAAGCCAATTTTCACCAAGAAAGCTGTGTCAGGCTTTTGGCAATAGTTCTGGGGAGTTTTTGCTGGAACGTACTGCACTCTCTCCTATATACCCTATGGAAAATTGTCACAAGACTATCATCCTCTCTGAACAAGGATCACTCCAAGTTTAAAAAACAGATAGTTAATTGCTTCTCTTGAAACAATGGGCACATTGCAAAATTACTTATGAAGAGGAAACATTATGAGAGTCAGGTAGGTGCTCAAAATTGTTATGTTCTGTTACTCTCCTGATTAATAAAAAGTGACATAAAAATATGGACATATTTATGTGATCATCTTTCTCTGTCAACAGCTTTCAATAATTATTTGCAAAGCAAAAGAGAAATAAAAAGAGAAAACCATTTCCTAGGACATATTTTGTCATAATATTAGATTGTTATTTAAACTGAGCAACAGATGAGTATCTTTAAACAATGCATAATTATTCAAAGTTAACCAACCTGAAGTCCAATACACAGCTAGATGCAAAGTATTTGCATAAAAATTGGAAGACAAATATCAGGGATGCTGGTTTGAATTTTTACATTATGTTGTCTTAAGGTGCAAACTCTGCCTGGATGCCCCAGAGCTTAGAAGGAGAGAGGTCTTTTCCTCTGCATAACCACTGATATTTTTCTTGACCCAACACTGAACTTCAGCATTTTCCTTTTCTCACCAAAAAGTACAGGAATGGCACATCTGAACAAGATGTTCTATAGGATTTAGCCATGACATGGCACTGTTCCTTAGCATAAGCAAAATAAAAATAGCTTGTTCTGTCTAGAAAAATTCCAAAGCCATTCATGTCACTAAGTCTTTTAAGCCAGTAATTCTTTTGAAGTTCAATTAGCTATATTCTGACCTTTCCACAAATATAATTTGGTAGGGCAGAAATGTACGACACCTTGATTGAATGAATGATCAAAATCTTCCCAGTGTTTTGTGGTGACAATGAAAACCTAAAAACTAAAATAAGTACTTAGAGGACTACTTGTCCTCTAAGTTTGCAGAGAGGAAATTGAAAAAACCAAATACTTATTGTATTATACTGTATTTATGTTCATGCTACCCCGTCTGGCAGCCTGAAGACCAATTTCCATGCTATATTCATGGTTTCCATTCTGGAATCCTTCAGTAATAATCAGCTCTTAAGGCACTGTTCTTGAGACTGTCAGTGTGAAAATTTAGATATGTAGTCACTTTGTTATAAGCCTTCTCCTCCCTTTCTGTATCTGTTGTGATGTGAAATTGCCTCCATGCAGATGAAAACTCAGCCTACCAGATCTAATGCTCTTGTGTGAACACCATCACGTATGATTAGAAGCTCTGAAAACCGGTGGAGATGCCAAGGTCAAAGCCACAGAAGTTACTGAGTTCCATACAAATCTGTAGAAAAAATACCAGATGAAGGAATTTGTTTTAAGTTGCTACCTTAAGTTTTCTCTTTTCATCTCCTGTTTTGTTGTCCTATCAGCCTTCATTCCTTACAGCATTGCTCTGCTTTAATTTTACACAAGTTTGGAGTCGTGCCATGTGTTTCACTGGATTTACCTTCCAAACCAATGCAGTTATTCATGTCTGATCCCACTCTCAGCTGCATTACTCTCTTCTAAAATGAAGCTTCAAATAGGGCCATATTCATTACCAAAATTCACCAAAACTTACTGGATATTTATGGACTTATACATATATATTACAGCATTTTTCTACTTTGTTTCGGTTAATGTAGGGTAATGTGGAAAATTAATTGTTGTTGTTTAATGTTTACAAAGACAAAAAAAAAAAAAAAAGAAAATGCTGTGGCACAACACCTCAGCAAGCTGAAAGCAATTTGGCATTTTTCTATATGATTATGCTAATCACCTGATTTTCTTTTCTTTCATGTTTTATTCTCATCCTCATAAATATCCCCTCCCTTCTGTTCCACATTCCAAAGGGTAAAAGTATCTTAAGGCAAAAAGCCAAACTTGTCAGGTGAAAGCTGGTACCAAGCAATCAAATGACAAGTACTTAATTTTGCTAAACTTTCTACTGATTAATAACTCTATGACTCAGCTGGATTTTAATACCTGAAGTCATTTCTCCATCTGGCAGACCAGTTTTCAGCTTTTTCTTCTTTAAAATGGGGATCTCCCAGCATCTTTCTTGCTATCTATCTTTCCAGCTCATTTTTGTTAACATCTGCTTAGCCATCCTGCTATATTTTTTACATACTTTTTTACCAATTAGCTGCAATGCAAATAAATATGTAATAAATACAAATACATATACAAAGAGTGATAAACATATCTCTTAAGTGATTTTGCAACAATGTCAACACAAAAATTCAAATAACAGAGCTCTAAGAAGTACTTATATCCTATTAACATGGTCGGAAGAATATCACCAGCTCAAGAACACTATAGATTTTGCAGTTTCATCAGTGCAATTATGATTTTGTTTGTATTTATAGTTTACATTTATAGGATGTAAATATGTAGTTCATTTTTTTCTCCAACATTATCTGTATTTTCAATCCAAATATGCGTTTTCACTATTGATAAAAGAACCTCCAACTAAACAAATCTGGTATGTATTTGTGTGTAGAGCTATCACAGAAATTTTATTTACAAACACTTGTTCCATCATGATAGGATGGTGACAAAATAGCTGTGTCATGTCACAAGAAAGTTTAGAGATTAGGTATGAGCAAGAAGTTCAATAAAGTTGCACCAGAAACAAATGTTTCCTTTTACATCTAAAGAAATAATCATCAGAGTGTGGTTTCTAAATGGAAATGTCTTTTTCTTTCTTTGATGACATTACAACTGGCTTGTATCACTACTGAACAGTACCTTCATCTATAATATAAAAGCAATCTTCCCCATTACTACCTGAGTATTACAGCTTTGCTCATTTTTGTATGCAGCAGCATTAATTATCTTCTTCTTTTATGCCTTATCCAATTTCCCAATTGATCCTAATAGCTATAAAATTTGTCCTCACAACTTGGTCCTGAAATAATTAAAATGTACAAAACTTTAAGATATACAGTTTCATTTTATGGCTAAATTTGGTCCGTTCTGGTTTGGGTTTTTATGCCCACAGTTAACATGTATATTTAAAGCTCAATTTTCTTGTTTCTTGGTGTTGTGCGTCTCAGATTTTGCACTGTTATGAGTAACAGATGTACCTTTTTCAAACTGAGTCAAACTGGAATGCTTGACCTAGAAAACATGTTTTATCTCGAGGGTTCACTTGAGTTTTGTGTAAAGAAAAGAGGGAAATATTTTCAAAACCAGGATAGGCTGTGAGAAAAGCATTCAGTTCTAATATACTGTGATATCCTTTTGCACTACAGTTTAAAAGAAACAGGGTACCCTTCTCATTACCCCCAGGCAGGACTGAGATGTTCACAACTCTCATCTGAAAAGAGCAAAATGACATCCCTTTGTTTATTTGTCTGGGAGAAGAGGGAGCAGAGTGTGGCAGCCATAGCTGCATATCTGTTCTGGGGCATGAGGGCAGGGTTGGCTTGGGTTGCTGCAAGGGCAAGAGTTTGATTCCAAATGTTTGGTTACCTTGATGTGACATCTTGGAGTCACACTTTCTTCCTCATGATCATTCCTGGGTCAATGCCACCATTGTCTTTGTGCCAGGCCAGCAAGGAAAACAAGATTAAGGCTTTCCAGAGAAGGAAATCAAAACATTTACAAACATCCTTTGCTGGGTGACTATAAAAACAATTGGATGAAAGGGAAACTAAATTTTAGGCAAATCAATTATTCAGGGAAATCCTAAGTTTTCATCAGGAAAATGTCACTGATATACTTGAGAGGATAAGGTTAGCTATGCCTTGTGCTTCCAGATGAGAAAGCCATCTGTCTGCATCCATAGGGCCACCAGTGAGGAATGCAAAAGAGGCCCACTTCAAGAGAGATTAAACCTCTTCCTACAGTTTGTGCATTTTAAAAGTGGTGCTGCAATTTAAAAGTGCATTTTAAAATAATTACAATCCAGTGAATTTTGGGCAGTGCTGCAGGGCATCTCTGTTAGTGGTGTGATCTGTACTAGGAACCAGAGACTCTTTATTAGGGCTCTTTAGCTTGGCTCCTATTCCACCCTTGCTTGATGTCCACTTTGGGAAAGGCACAACCCTCCAAGGGTAGGTATGTTCCTTTCCAGCAGCAGAGCAAAAGTAGAGAACTTCAGTCAGGCAAAATGATAGCTTGAAAACATACCAACCCACAGGCTCAGACAAAACCAAACCTTGCTTACTGCATAATTGCCTTTCATTTTCCCGCTCCTCAGAACTGTCTTGTGTGTTATTAGCTCTAACAATTCCACACTAGCCATGCTCAGGCTTGTTTGAATAATGGCTTCTATTCTACTCAAATTCCCCATCTGCAGATAAAGCTAAGAAACTCAGTTAAGCTATGCAGGAGGCAGGGAGAGAAGAGGAAATAAAGCAGCAGAACTCATCCAGCCTTAGAAAATCTTGGCTATCTCAATTTTAGTGACTTGTAACTGAGAGAATCCTAAAGAGATTATTTTAAAAAAATTATATTTTCAAGGCCACTTTATTTTTCAGGGAGCCTGAGACCTGATATCTGAACAATAGCAATGAACCAGTGCCCCCAAGCACACACTGGTGTTTAAAATTGCATCTGTGTGTCTGACTATTTATTTCAGATTTCCCAGTCTGTTGTAGCACAAAACTGGAATAGGTGTGGGGCATAAGTGTGTGGCAAAGGCCCTGATTAGAAATAGATGGTGAGAGGCAGAAAGCTTAAAGCAGAGTAGAATACATTCTTTTCTGAAACCATCATGTAATTACTTATTTCTGCTGACACTGAGAATTTTCTGTAATGAAGATATCAAGTACCTGAGGAAAAAATGGTCAGCTTTGAGTCTACAGTAAACGACCAAGATCTTTTGCCAAGGGAAATAATTTCTTATTTTAAAATGTAGCCTTTAGCATGTGCCTAGTTTTTCCTCCACGTCATTATAATGTGTATGCTTACTCTTGCCATTGTTCAGTCCTCTAATATAGTGTCAGATCCTACCCCAAATATTGATGTTTCTGCCATCTCATATTTCTTATAAGACACCAAAATAATATTACTGTCAAAGGGAAATATAGTTTAGCGTCTGGCAAGTAACTGTTGGAGGAACACACAGGTATGTGTATATATTGCCACTTACAGAACTTCATCCAAAGCTGGCAAAGATGGGAGGAGGATGTTGGTGTTGTCTGTGTTCCTGTGCGTGCTCTGTGTGCCTGCTGTGTCATTCTGTGTGTGCCTGTGTGTTGCACACCTGCACCAGAGCGCTTGCTCCCACTGGGTCAGTCTTGCCACTGGCTGGACCTGCAGCAACCTCACTTCTGTCAGAACACTGTCAGATTCAGCCCTGCTTGCCTAAACTAACTCTTTTTATGGTTACAAATTGCAAACATTTGAATGAAAACTTTCACATATTACTGAATCAACTGAGTAACATTATCAGCAATAGAAATATTTGCATGGAAAGATCTTTGTGCTTGTGTTTAATGAAGTACCATCAAAATCAATATCATTTTTTCCAAGTCACTTTCTATTTTAAACATAGTAATGGAGAAGCAATGAAGCAAAGCCAGTGATACAAATAAGTAAGAGGTAGAATTTGAGATTAAAAGAACAGTCTAGTGTGACTGAACATGTGGTTGGATGTTTAAGAAAGCAAACAGACTCTGCACAACGTTGTGGATTTTATATAATTAACATAAAAAGATTTCTGACACTACGAGGATCATTGGACAAGAGTTAGTTCCTACAACAGGTCAGCCAAAAAAAGAAATATTAAATACTCTGCTGGGGCTCATCAGAGTAAATATACAAAATCATACAGTGTGTGCTGTAGAGCACTTTGTGTGGCGATTACGATAATGTCTTAAAACACTCCCTCTGTGGTATTCTGGTACTTTATCTTTTGAGAAAAAAAAGTACATAATTGCTCTCTGTTTTTCCACATTATGACCATTAATTTGCTTCACTCCACTTTCTTCCAGTCCTCACCAGATGTCTGTGAGATAAGAGAGGTCACATCCTCATCTTGTGGAAAATTATACCCCTTCACTGTTGTCTGTGCTAACACCCCACAAGCGTGACTGGGGTACTCTGTGTACTCTCAGCTCTATTCTGGACTCAGCTCCTTCCTAAAAGACTTCCTACCTGCTGTGGTTCCCTGGTTTCGCATCAGATGGTCTAGAGTAGAAGAGGTACTGACATAATGTTAGCTTGATCCCATTGCAAATTTTTCCATACTCTTTACTCACTCACAGTTCAAACATCCACTGGTGGGTGATAGCCTTCCCTCTGTCACTTTTAGCTAAACCCTTTCTAACTTCAAGTGCTTCTGTTTTTTTCTTACTGTGACTTCCACTGTTTCCAGCAGCTGCTTGACTACATTTTTGTCCAGCGTAGTTATTTGGACATAAACAATTCTTCTCTTCTTTTCACGACAAACATCAGGTGAGCTGCTTCTCTGGGGAAGAAATCCTCTAAGAGCTTTAATGCTCTCCTTCACCAGCTGCTGTGCACACGCTGCTTGTGAGTGCCCACATGTCAAGCAATGCCCTCTGTCTTCACTCACGTGTCTCTTCCCAAGTGCTTCAAATGTCTCCATGTGTACCATTGCCCCCACTGCTTCCTGCAGGCTCCAGCACTGACCTCTGCGTGCCTTCCTCCCCCAGGTCTCCCTCTGCAGTGCTCTTCACTCTCTGTCATACCTGTGGGGTTAGGACAGAACTGTCTGCCTTTCTTCAGTGTCCATCCCTTTGCTCAGAAGATGCTACTGGCTTAATTCCAGAGCTCTAAGTGCTGTCCCCATGGGATTATGCCCCTCAGAATTTAGGAGCACTCTTACCCTTTTTTTGGAGACTTTGTTGCTGTTTCTCCCCATAACAGCTAGACTGCAGTTCTCCTTCTGACACCAAAATTAAGGTCTTCCTAGGATTTCATTTATTTCACACTTTGCCTAATAATGAATTGTAAGTACACACATCCTCTGCAGACACTTCTGTGTTTCTCAGACTGCCTTGTTGCAGGTTCATAGTTTGCCTTCTCTTCCAGAGTTAATTGAAAGGTGTCATGTGCTTTAGTGCTAGACATTGTCAGGGATAAGGACACGGAATTTTTTCCACTCCACCGGCAGCCACAGCTTGCAGATACAGTATGAAGCTCTAATTAAACCACATTTCTGCAGTTTAAGAGCTGCTGATTGTTTCAGTTGTTCTCTTTTTGCTCAAGTTATTTCCATAGTTTATTTTATGTCTAGTACCAGGTGTAATTCAGTAACCATTAGGAAAGGAGGGCTGGCAGTGTTCTGCCTCATTAGGTGCCTGGAGCAATGGCAGTCCCTGGCAGGCCTGCCCATGCCAGCTGCAGGAGCCCAGGGAGCCCCACACTGCTCCTTCCACAGTGTCAGCCCAGCAGTTCATGCAGACACCCAATTACCTGAACTGGGGAGCAGACCTAATTGAGAAGCAACTTTGTCAAGGAAAAATAGTTAATTTCCAGCTGAATTAGTATCCTGCATTTGTTTGGGTTTTTTGGTTTGGTTTTGGTTTTGGGTTTTTGTTTTTTTTTTTTTTTGTTTGTTTGTTTGTTTGTTTTGTTGTTTCGTTTTTTGTTTTGGTTTTGGTTTTGGATTTTTTTGTCTCCTTAGCTCTCTAACATCTGTGCTAGCCAACAGCCAGTACAGCAAAGTGACAAGCAACCATGGGAGGGACCTGCTTTAAAAAGGGTTTCCTCCAAAGAAATTCTCATAAGACTGCAACCTGAGGGCTGGATTCTGCCTGGCCTGAACCACAATAAAGTGCTAGAGACAGCTGCCATTGTACTGCTTTCTGCTACGGCCACAGGAAAGAGGGGTTGGTGGGGTGCTCTAATGGACCATGACAAATATTACTTGCCCTGAATCTGAGGAGGGAGGCAGAATTGGGGGCATCCACAGGAGCACACCTGCCAAGATTTTTGTGGCTGCAGTTAAGCTTGCTAGCAGATCCTTAGGACCACGCAATTTAAAGGTCTTATTTCCAGCATGTGGCATAAAGCTCTTACCTAGTGTCTTGGAAACCTTAGGGAAATTGTTTTGGTAAATTCACCTATTTCATGGGACTTCCATATGGAACAGCATGACCAGGGTTTGTATTCATTGTGAAAGGCCAGGTGCAGTATTTTACAAATAACTATTCAAACACAAAGCTATTTCGTGTTTTTGTCTGTGAATATGGTGTATTTTAACTTTCAGAAACTTTAACTGGGAAAGGTACAGTTGTTGAAAAAGAAATTAATCACTCTGGCTGAACTTTAACACCCATTCAACAGCTAATTAGTTGAATTAGAGCCACTTTGCAAGAGAGTCAATCAATTCTCTAGCTTTAGCTGCCCCAATGGTTCTGAAATTTGATGATGTTATCATTACTTCAGAGGAGACACTCAGTTAGCATTTTAATAAGTACATTTTTCCCTGGCACTTTACCTCTGTACCAGGAACTATTATAAGTTAAAATATTATCAGTGAAATGCAGACTCTCTTGGGCCAGAACTGTGTCCACATCTGAAAACTTTCCTGGTAGAAAATTCTTATTACTTTCACATGGATCAAGAGAATTATCATCAACCGAATATCACGATGTGAAGACTGAGAAGGTAATTAAGAGGACAGAATCTGAACTGCAGTAATACCTTTGCAGGAAAAGCTCAAAATGAATTATTAAAATTCTCTATTCACATATGAATACATGGTGAGATGAAAGCGCCTCCAGAAGTTTTAAACTAGCCTTTAAATACAATCCAGATGAATACTATGCTACCAACCTCCTCCAACTTAAGCAAATACGTTTGATGTTTCACAGGGGCACTGTCAAGTGAAAGCTGAAGATTTTAGTTGAAATTTAAAGCATACTAGATAAAAGGATACATATACATATGGAAAGTCTAGATTGGCCCAAATTCTTGACTATTCACACTATTTCTTTTAGAGAAAAGGGGGCTCTTGTAGTCTAAAATTGCTTGGTCTGAATTCTAGTCTTTTTGTTTTGCTGAAAAAATTATGTGGGCTACTGGACCCTTCCTTCTGCTTTAGGGCATTAAGAAAATGTTCAGGAACTAACATCCTTCAAGTATCTGTATGAGTTTGCGTTTGAAAAATAGCTCATAATGCAAGCCAGTTCTAGTAGGAACCCAGACAAAGGGTAAGGTCTCTCTCCTTTGAGGCTCTAGATGAGAAGTTTGGCTTTCCATGGAGGGGAAGATGTGAGTCTCCTAAGGTACCTTGTGGAAAAGCAGTAGGGTGGGTGGAGGGAATGGTAACTCTGCCTCCCAGAACCTGTCTGTCCAGTGCCTCTTAGGTACATCAGTGGCTTGCCAGCATGAGTTCACTTTGTGTTATTCTTTTCAAAAATATTGCCCTATCTTTTTGTGCTTTCTGGACTGTATATTCCTGCATAGATGGCATGGACCAAAATCTCTTGAAAGCTTCTCCACAATATTTTAAACCCTTCTAGCACACAGCCACCATGGATAAATCCACTTTTAGAAAGGAAAGTTTCATAATAACAGAATAAATGAAAACAAAGGTTTGGAATAAATTTTTTACATGTACCATGAGCCAGCCATGGTGTCAGTTTTCATTCCTGTTGTAGACACCTAGCTGTTGTGCCAGACCGAGCTCATTTGTTGGAGTGCTGCAGTGCTCCACCTTCTTTTTTGTACTTAGATTCAATTCTTTTCTTATGTGACAGCTTTGCATAAATGTTCCCACCACATTTGCTTCAAACATATCCTCTCTCTGGGATTTCTTTTTCAAGATAGATCTCATAAAATACTGAGCTCTTGGAGAACAAAACAAGCCAGCATTAATGAAACATGGTAAATTATCGGAGATCACTAACTCTTGCACCTCTACAGCATCTCCATATGCTTTAACAGTTACTATTTTAAACGTTTAGGTAGATGTTACAAGAGAAGGATGAGGATAAATGAGGAAGTGGAAATGTGCTCAGCCACCTCTGAAACATCACAGTGGCAGGGGGCACCAGTTTTGATCTCAGCCATTGCCTGCAAAGGTGCAAATCTGGGCTGGTGTTGATGTGCAGACATCAACAGTTGCTGTCAGCAGAATTACTGCAGGATTCCTTCTCTGGGTCACAAAACCAGGAACCTCAAGAGAATGAAATACAGTGGAAAATAAGCTAAAAGATTCACATGGAAATTTGTTAGAAGATTTGAGTGAGAGGAAAAAGAAAAATTAGGTCATGCAGCCAGCAGGGAAATTATGTGGAGAACAGAGGGGCCAAAGAAGGACAGAGATTGTAGCTTTTATCACTCTTCAGAAACTAATGTCATTCTGGTATTCTCAGAATTACCACATCATTAGCATTTACCTGCTTAATTGAGGTACTAACTTATTTACATCTTTGGTTAGGGATCTTGGAAGTGCTACTCAGATGTAAGTGTTCCTCAGATGTAAGGACCAAATCTAAGGACAGAATCTTATACAGATCCCATTGCCACTTCCATTCATGGAAATTATGGATCATGCCTTTGATGTAGTTAGCCTTACAATATCTCTGTGCAGGAGACATGAAACTACTATTTCTCTTTTCATTTTTAAACTGCAATATAACAAAATTTCCTGTTGAGTTTTCACATAATTTAGGCCTGCAATGCTGCCAGCAACCTCTTGCAGAACTGATGTTTGAATCCAGGACCCTGAATTTTTACTCCCCTAACTCCTGAGCCATGATGGTTTTTTATACTGCTTATGCAAAAGCTCACAAATCCCAGTAGGGTATGACATGGTTGGTTTTTAACATTCCTTATGCTAATCAGCTGCACTCACCTCTTCTTGCTACGTGTCCTCTCAGTACCACAGTCTACCAGATATTTCTTACCAAATAAGCCAGCCCTCTGAGAATCCCAAAAGTCCTGGCTTATATGGATTGAAACCCCTTGGTAAAAATGGTCTCTGGAGAGAAATAAGGACAACAAGCCACGGACATTGTTCAGCATAAAATCTAATTCTCCATGTTAAGCATCTTTAGGAATTGTGCCTCAGTCAGCTTAATGCATTTGTCCTTCCCATTAATGGCCACAGGTTTTTAAAAGAAAAATGGAATACAATGAATGCAAAAGGATATGCAGGGTACTAGAACAGCTAATCTGTTTTCTCTCTCAGTGTATGTATGAGACTTAGAAGAAAACATTACTTGACATGAGTTAATTTCCTTTCCACTGTCTTCCTGTTAAAGATTGCAAAATAGTGAATTATAGACCAGCATATTCATAGCGGATTAAAATAACTTTTCATGCAGAGAATAAAAAGTTTGTTGAATAGTTTACTATTTTAAAAGATTTAGATATAACCCTGGAGGTAATATTTTTGCTAGAAGATATGAGCAAAAGCAATTAAGGTAACTCCTTTTTTACATCCCAGCCCTTTAGGATATTTATATGCCATGGCAACCAGGCTGAAGTCAATGGACCAGATCAAAAGTTTGTAAAAATCAATGGAGAAGTTAATAGGACCAAGTCACTTAAAACTTGCTGGACACCTGACCCAGGATCTGCAACATAACTACCATATTTCCTTTCCTTTGTTTATTTGCAAGCATTTTAGCTTTGCTTTCTGCAGTTGTTCTGGTATGCCTTAGCTGGTCCAGGTCTATCTCCTTCTGGGAGTAGAGGGTGGTGAGTGTGGCCCAGGGGCTTGTTCACTGAATGCTGCTCACTGCAAAGCTGAGACTGGCAGCTGCAGCAGTAGTGCCCTAGGAAGGAGTGTACACCCTCCAGGAAAGGCTACATTATTTGCATGGTCTTTAAATGCAGTTTTCCCAAGGGAGAGGTATGGCCTGAGCCTACCTGAAAGTGGTAGGCCAGGCTGCAGAATGGGGACTTGCTCAGCATTTTTTTTTTTAAAATATGATATTTTAAGCCACCTGAATAGCCTGAGAAACCTCTCAGGCAGACATTCCCCAGATCACCCCCTCTCCATACCCAAATCCCAGATAACTACACGACTACACTTTGCTCTTGTTTAAAACTGTTTCAGATCGCTCTACCAGGCACTTACACCCTCTTTAAGATCTTAAAGAGCTTGTAGCCCCCTCCCAAACTTTGCAACTGATTGCCTATGTAAGCACAGGTCTGAATGGACTTCATTCTGTAACATGCAAGCCTACATATACCTAGTGCAACACATTGCAACAGAGCCTGCAGAGAAAGAGGAAGCTTTATTTCATCCGTGTGACTTTTGAAGAATCACAGACACCAGAAATTAGTGTTATCAACTTGTCAGCAGGTGATGTGTGGCTGCAGAATTATCCTAGCATTACCCCTTGTGTCCTTTGGATGAAACATTAAAGAAGAATGGAAGTTAACTATGCATGAGATTCACTAAAACTATATGCTTAAATAACACCCATCCATTCATTTTTCCTATTACATTTCAGGTCACTATTTTCTTCCTGAGCATTTCATTTAAATGCTTGCACTGCGAGTCTTCTGAGCCTTAAAGGAGAGCATCTTTTTAAATCCTTGCAAGTGGACCAAAACATGGAAAGGGCAACTATTTTAAGCTTACATTGAAAATCACCAGTTGCAAAATATGCCTAATAACAGAGAGCATTTCCCTTCCTGGCTTGGTTCAAATCTCCTAGCAGGGTGATTCCATAATGATCTCCCTTCTCATGTCCCCCACAGTAAGTCCATGACCTTACATTATTTTACCCTGGAGTGTCTAAGCCACATGCCCAATTCACTGAAACAAATGGAAAGCTGCTCTTTTTTCAGAGCACACAGGAAGAAATTTAGGCAAACACATATCAAGAGATGTATGAAATATTTCTGACCAATTTGTATCATTCATCACATTTTCACATAAAATAAGCATATAGTTTTGTCCACTGGAAAATACCTATTTAATCAATTGAGTAAAGATGAACAATTCTATTGATTTAGCTGGAATATGCAGCAAAATGCAAAGTAGTGCCCGTTCCTGGGTCTGAGATATTTTCCCTTTAGGAATATTAGATATAGTTTCTATATTTTCATGTTTTCAGCTTTCATTAAAATTATTGTCAAGAAGATATCATTATTAAAAAAAAAAATCAGATCAAACCAGGTAGGATATCTTCTCAATTTGAGGAGATATTTGAAAATATATAGATCTTCAGTGAGAAAATTAACCTTAGAAATAAAAAATAAAAGCCAAAAAGCAGCGAATGTAATTGTATTAGTCATCTTTATAATTTTGAGAATTGTGTTGTCAGTATCAGGTCTGATATTGTCTCAAATCAAGTACTTCTCTGAAACTTCTCTGAAAATCTGTAGTTTCCAGGTGGGAGGGAAAATGATCTTCAAATTAACATGTATGGTCTCTGCAGCTGATAAGACGTGAATCTGTGGATAATTTCCTTCTCAATAACAGCGCAACAATATACCACAGAACATATTTGCTGCAACCTAATAGGATTTAATGTAAAAATCAGAATTCAACAAAGCTTTAAAGGTCAATTCAAGCTGATGACTGTCTCAAATTTCTTCCTAGAGCAAACTTAAACACATAAATGATATTTGGAGTCATGCTGAATGCCTGGGTCTGGTAGGTTGAGTGTGAAAGGCAAATTTTCCTTGCGAGGGCAGGATCAAGAGATTTTCAGTGTAACTGAGCATCCATTTTAAAACCTTTCTCTCCTGGACAACCACATATCTGATTGTCAGTCAACAGAATTTGTCAAGAACCTTTCCATAAGGACTGATAGCCATGCACTAAAGATACAGTACACAACTGATAGCAATGGGTAGATCAATCCTGGACCACTTGTTTGGAACTACGTGTGGGTGTAGTGTTATTCTGAAAAGGATAAAACATGGTATGGAAAAATAGGAATGATAGTGGTAGCTTGGTTTTTAGCAGAAGTACTGATCTGGTCTGATCTGAATTTAGTACAGAAAATGCATTTTTGGGTTTTCTGCTTTATTGAATAAAGTCTTTTAAAAACAAATTTCATCTTGCAGCTGGAAGTAAGGGGGAAATTGCTTCTACAGCTATGCTGCCTTTTGTGCTCAGGGGCAGCATTTTCATATCTCTGTAACTCCCATACTTCATGGGAGAGATAGGAATAATTCCTACCTGACATAAATCTATAATGTTCCCCTGCGGATGAGCACAGCAGCTCTTTCACTGCACATTACTGCTTCTTGTGCTATTACAGATCACCGTACCTACTGTTATTTGACTGACTTTGATTCAATCTGCACAGCACCAGTATTAATGACAATGCACGACAAAACATCCTTATAAACATTTTCCAACTTTTCTCTCCAGAAAAAAAATGTTGGTTGGTATCATATTAATTAGACATAATCTCCAAGAATATTAGGGGATTAAAACAGCTTTCAACCTTTGTAATACAGCCTATCAAATCCAAACACAAGTTTGCTTCTCTACAAATAAACTGCCATCCTGTTTTGTGATGATACCTACATGTACTGTGGGAACAAATGACAACAACATAAGTTGCATTGCTATCTCCTCACAGCTGTCAGGAGCTCATTTCTGAGGGGATCCAAATGCCAACTGAGCAGATTTGCTGGAAATAGTAGGAAAGCACAACAAAGAAAAAAGGAATTCACTCAGAGTTTGTCTACTGGGAAGAAAACCCTACTTATCATTACTATTTTTCTCTCCATTTTTCTTCTATCCATGAAAGTGTCAAATTTTCCCATAGGAAATTTGACTCCATTTTCCTTAAACAGTGCCTATTGTCATTTACAAATTAATATAAGCTACTGTCAGCAGAGTCTACCTTAAATAATATAGATTACTAATATTATAGAACATACATTCAAAGAAAATGATGATTTATGGGAGATGTCAAAAGGCTTTTGCTATATTCACAATTATCAAAGACAGCAGTTTTTTAATCAATATTTTCTTGCCCTTTTTGTCTCTCAACATGTAATGGTGGAAAATATTTCCAAAAACTCTTGGAGGGATGTGTGCTGTGTGTGTGTCTGTGGACATTTTATGCATCCACAGGTGTTAGGAGAGGTTTATTTGGAAAGACTGCAGACTGGGGTATTTGAATAGAAGTTAAGCTATCTGAAGCAAATTGTGGAGTTTTTGCACTGTGGAAGAAGCTGCAACAATGGCCCACAGAAATTAAAATAGGACTGTAAGTAAAAATATATGTATTAAAAAAATTAACACCTTCGTTCTGCTATGAGTTTGATATCACAAAAATTCTGTTCTAAGTTGTAGCCCTGTAAGTAATAGGGCAAGTTGCTGTTTCATTATGTAATACTGAATAATTCTGTGTTGTTCTATCAGAAACTGACAAGCAGATTTTTAAACCTGAGTTCTGAAAATAAAGCCAAATATCTTTGACATGCCTCTAGACACCACTGTATTTTGTCAAAGTCATCAGTCTAAATTCACCCTCAGAATAAGTCAGCTCAATTCAGCAGCATTGTAAGAGAATGAGCCTAGCTTAATGGAGTTGAGGTCAGGATAACATTTTGTTCTTGTATGTGGTACAGCATAAAACTGCAATTTTTCAAATATGTTTTATTCCTACTTGGCAAATACCTTTACTGTTTCAGAAGTGGGTCCTTATATGTCATAAACTTATGCATTTTTTGGACCAATTAAATGAAATTCTGCTTAAGTTATGCACCTGTTACTTGACTGATTAGAAAGAGTTACATCCCAAGATATATTTGCCTTAGAAGTTTATACATAGAAGAAATATTCCAAGAAAGTGGTGATACAAAATAGGATATGCTGATTTCTTCTAATTTAGTTGACTGCAAAATAATCAAGGATTCCTCCTGAAGAGCAGATCTGCAGGTTTCTTATTGGTGTATCTCCCTCCACTGGTGCTTTAATTCAGAAAAGGTGCACATCTCCCAGAATTCTCCCAGCTAGCACATTTTCATTTGAGTAATTTCAGAGGGCAGACCTGGAGTCCATTTGGGTGAGCTAAGCCAGCAAATCTGTTCTGGGAGATAACCTCAGCAGTACCAACCAAGAATGAGCTTCAGTCCAGATGCTCAGAATATAATGTGCACATTAACACAATGTACAAGCTCCCAAGTCTTTGTATTGTGGATATCATGAGAATAGCTTCTGATCACATTAATAATGCAATAAAGCTAACTATCTAGGCAAGGAAATCACCATACCAAATATTCGATGATTGGTTTTTTTGTATTTCCATGTGCAACAACACTTTGAAGAATAGTTTCCTTTGGTTTGTCATCCCTGGTAATATCAGTAGAGAGAGCATGAAGAATTTTTTTGATGTATGCCAACAGAATAATAAAAAACCTCTCAAAATGCAGTGCAGGTATGAGATATTGTCTGATTTCAGGGCTAGAAATGTCTACCTTCAGAAGATGAAACACATTTTTTGCATTTGCCAGATTGCCCCAACACCCATGGGAAACACAGGCTCTATCTGTCAAAGGAAGCATTCCAACGACAGTACATTCTGCAGTGAACTCAGCTGGCAGAAATTGTCCTTTTCAGTAGAGTTAGGCCTAAACAACATGGAGCAATGCTCCTGTGTTACTGCCCTTGACAACAACCTCTGCTCTTCCTTCAAGACTCCTGTGGGAGTGTAAATTTTCTCTGTGGAGTTTTCCGTACGACCCCCATGATCAATCTCAAGCTCCCAATGGTGGACATTAAGTAGCATTCAGCCTTCCTGACCGGTCTCAGCAGCATCTCATCCAGCCTTGATGGCACCCTCTCACACAGCACATGGGCAGGGAGGCCATTCTCCAGAGGTACGGAGGTTACATACAGCCCTAACCCACAGTGGAAGCTGCTGCAACAGAAGAACCACAACTTGTGCCAGCTGTATGACAACAGGTAAGTTTTTCTCAAGTTTCTTTGTGACTAAGGTTCCTCTGCTGCTGAAAAGTTATGAGAGCTTAGATATCTAAGAAATATCGTTTTGAAAGACATCATTGTGCTAGGTGCCTTGACATGGAATTGCAGGAATTGGATGGACTCTTGCACCCAGAAGTATTCATACCCAGGACCTTGTTTTATTCTGGAGAGAAACTCTGCTAATAAAATTCTGGCTGAATTTGCCCCTATCTCTCACTAACGCTCAGCTAACACATGAAATTTACAAAGCAGTTGCAGTATTTTGAATAAGCAATTCAACAAGAGTAAGAAATTATTGCAAAATACAGCTGCTGCCTTTGCTTTCCAGAGATAGAGTATGCTAATGTGTTTAATCTCAAAGTCTGACAAGGGAATGGGGAAGGAAGAGGACGTAGTAGACTGTTGAAATGTAAATGTTAGTAATGAATGCTCTTTCACTGAAGCAAACCCAATAGAAATTTTCATTCATTTTTAAAATAATTAAAAATACTGCATCTCTACAGCCTGATTGCTAACTATTCTTAAATGGTTCCTTAACACTTCATTAATAATATTCTATTGTTTAACACTTCATTGTATTTAATAGGCTTCAGCCATCACTCTGTTTTTCTTTCCACAAGCCAACTTAACTTTTGGGCCCAAAGCACAGATTTCAGGCGTTATTGAGAAGATGCTATCTGATCCTAGCCTGTTTTTAAAATGAGAACAAAAAGGTTTTAAAAGTTCCATATCAGCTCTAAAAATAGAGAACCTACCATATTCACAGAATACAGCTAACACAAGGACAAAGTAGTAGATGCAATGTCTGAAATAATATAAATTAATTTTAAGCAAAACCAGTCAGTAAACCTTATTCCTTATGAAAGCCTCTGTGCTATTCTTTTCTCAAAGATTTTTGAACAAGCGATTCCAGCTTAACACATTTCTGATATTTATAATCATATAGGAAACTATTCCCTGAGTCCTTTCTAACAAATTGTTTATTAAACTTAATTTTGTGAATTATGTAGTGCATTTCACCTGTTGTTTGGGAAATTCCAGAGGAATGGCAAGGAATGGCATGAAGTAGACATTCATGATGAGATTTGTGTACCTTAACTTCAGCTATTTAGAATCTAGTGGTGTATACTACATAAAGGAATGAAGCAGAAAAATGAGATTCAGAGTTTCATTGAACTTGTGCTGTAGTTATTTCAACCCTGGTATTCTGATATTTCAGCCTCAAAACTGTTCCTTACTTCATTTTATTCCAAAATTATGATTATGTAACAAAATCCAACATTCTGTGACCAGAACTAAAAGTGAGATAAGTATTATTTAAATTAAAAAAAAAAAAATCTTTTAAGGATAAAATGATCAAGAAATCCCTGCCAACTGCTTTTATTTATTCTAACTTGAATGGTCTTTCATTATGTAAATAAATTTATTGACTCCATAATTTACAGCAATATATCCAATCTCTCTTCATGGACACACTGTGGACTCTTCAACCTCACAAAACAATGCATTTAGTAAACTAAAGTATCTCTGATGGTGACTTTGACAGTTTGATAAGTGAATACCTCTTTCAGTCCTCTAGGTGAGTTGACATTTTCATCTGCCCTCATTTTCATCTGCAAGAGAAATATTCTTCAAATCATGTACCTGGGCAAACACTGTCATTTACCTGATAAGACAGCAGTTAAACATGCTTTCCTAGAGTTCTAACCCCAGAAGTTATTCAAGCTTCATACAGGTTGTAAACTTATCACGTGGTCTACTGTCACCTACCATCAATAAAAGTTTTGTTTTCTGATCAAGGCATATTAGCATTGGATTTCTGATTCCAAGTTTTGCTACTTGATAATGTCTCAATTGCCATTATACTGCCAAAAGATGATGCAAATACAAAATTACAAGGAGACTGGAAATTTTAGTAGTGAGGTTTAGAAGTAAAAGTATCACTATTTCAGGAGCTTCTAAAATAGTTTAGCTGACATAAAATATTGACCTCATTTTTGCAGTTCCTCGTCAAATTCAGGGATATATTGGTTTAATATTGCTTTGTCAAATCAATTCTCTTTCTAGTAGGATGTAAAAAATTATTTTTATTTAATTTGGATTGATGTTGAGCCATAATATCAAGTAACATTACATTTGCTACATTAACCGAAATGTTTTGCTCAAGAGTATCTTGGCACAGTAACCTCAAGGAAGTCAAATCTCCATGGCAGAAAGAGCCAGTTTTTTAGGTTTACCATGAACTGATTTTCAGAGAATTATAACCATGTGCAAAAGTTAAAACCATAAACCAGTTAAAGACAGGTCTTAAAACCTTAATTTGATGATCTTTAACATAAACAAAAAAGAAATAATATTTTTAATACAAGTTAACAATACTTACCTATGTAGGAATCTTATTTTATCAGTTTTTCTGAAACAGCTTTAATACACCAAGAGAAATAGAAATAAGAAAATTCTGAGTATAAACAATGTATATATGTATTTATAAAATCCCTTCCTTTAAAGTTTTTCACCTTTTTTCACCTGTCTGCCTGTTTATAAGTCTTTATCTGTGGGAATTTCACAGAGAATCAAGTGCCCCTTCTCAGACACTTGGAAAAAGTCTCATATACTTGCTTTGGGAAACAGTGAGAGAAAAAAATTACATAATAAAACCAGAGGATAAATAGAGCCTTTCTGAATACAAGCATTCACTACTAACAAAATGAGACCTCCACACCCGTTTTTTTGCTCTCTCCACCAGATTTCTACTGTAAGTAGATTTCAGAGCATTTGTCCCTGGTATGATGATGCCACAAGGCCACTTCCAAAGCAACTCAGCATAGGGGTCATTAAGTATTTTAAAATAGTATGTGGGACATTCAGGTCCGGAAGACAAAGAGCTCAGATGGGTCTGGTTTGTGAATGGGTGTGCCAAAGGAGAAAGCAGAAACTGCCAAAGGGTCTGAGAGGGGTGCAGGATGTGAGCTGTTGTACAGTATACAACTTCAGGGTGCCTAAGGGACAAATGGGTATAGTCTTTAATGCTGCCATGATCTCAAGAGCAGAGGATGCTTTACTAAACATCAGTGGCTACAGGACAGGTTCTTCAGCTGAATTGACAACAGGTTTGTTTTGGCCATGAAAGATATTTCATCTCCCATTCTCTGAGAAGGACTGTCACTGCTTATGATATGAACTCCTGACATCTACAGGAAATCTCATAACTTGGTTTCCTGACAAAATGACCTTATTCTTGCAGGTGAGCCAAAAGAAGTAAACAAACATGAAAACTGTTTTTACTTGAAACATCTCATCCCTTACGTTGTCTGAAATGCAAAAATTAGAAAGTACCCAGCAACTAATAATGAATATTGTCTTAAAAGTGTACTGAAATGAGGGGAATTAAAGTGCATTTCCTTGGTGCTCTCTGAGCAGCTTTGCTCAGGGATTCTGCTAGAGTTTTGTCTTGACTGAACTTTAAGTGTTGCCTTAGTGGGCAAGCATGTGATCTGCCTCATTTCGGGCACAAAATAATACATTTAAAGGTTTTATCCCTGAGATGTTCCCTTACTTTATCAAAATGACACTGTGTTTTTACTGCAACCCATTTTTACAAAGGTAAAACAGCCTTTGATTTCTCATCTTTGTCTTCATATTGGCTGCTTTTATCAGTATTGGGTTTTTGCCTTGGAATCAAGGAAAATAAAACAGCAATTGACATTGGAGAATGACCTTTGAGCTAGCTACATCCTACAGCAGCAGAACAATGTAACTGTGTGCCTCTTAAATGTCCTGAGAATCCCTTATTCCCATTATTGTCTGGTGCACTTCCAATGTCATTCACTATTTGATTTTTTTATATTCATAAGATTAGTTTGTTTGAGTTAGTTATTGCAGAAGCCCCAGATTTTAAATGCAATGTTTTCCAGATCACCTGCTCAGTGACCATTTATGCTTGTTCTCTATGAAGACTTTGAAATTACTTCTGTTTCCATTAATTTCATCTCACATCCTTCTGCTACAGTTCATTGTTTCTACTAAACAATGTGTTTCTAACATATTCCCTTTTAGCATTGCTGTAAGATATGTCAGGAAAGTTCTTTATTACATTTGACTCCTTGGCTCCTATTCCATTTTGCTTTTTAACACTGCTTGTATCCTGAAAATAAAAGAAATTATTTTCCATTGGTACCACATAAACCTTTTCCCTGTTGCCTCCAAGGCATGAAGCATACCTTCTCATTCCATTTTCTCTACTTTTGGTCTCTGCACATTCAGAGTCCTGCTCTTCCCATCACTATACCTACATTTCACAAGTTCTGGGGGAAAAAACTTTAAAGCATATCCTTAATGTATAAGTACAAACATTTGTATAATACTTAAATAAAATCAAGACTGCTTTCTGATGGAACAACTTTCAGAAAAATTTAGCATGTTGAAGGCCTTGTCCTATTGTTTTTATTGTGTTCAAGAGTTTTGTAAGGGACTAATAGGACCTTCAAAACAGAGCATGATAGCTGGTGTAAGAAAACCACCAGTATCTAAGAAAACCTATACACAGAGAGTCTGCCCAGACTGCCACAGTCTGTCTGGGAACACCAATACACAGTGAAGCAGAGGGCATGGGAGATCCTCTGAGGTTCAGAGGGGACATCCCATTAACCATGCTCCAACGTCCTGCTATATGAATGACCCTAGGCTGCACATTTAAGTAAATGGCCTGGTTTTCCAACTCATTTTCCTCGTCTTTTCTCAAAACAATTAGAGTTCAGGATTCTTGTGAGACTGTTTCATGGTGACTATCCTGAGTATCTCACAATTTAAACCTCAATTTCACACAGAGTGACAGTCAGGGTAAGGTCTCCAGCATTTTCCCTGCCTGGCTCTCACAGGGGTTTTACTCTGCCAGCCTGCTGGCACTGCAGATGCTACTGCTGCCGAGCACTGCCCCTGCCAGAGACTGGCCAAATGCAAGGAAGGCACATGCCAGACTGGCATGCATGGTCTGTCCCAGTCTCACTGGGATGTATGGCTCCTGCTGTATCAATAAAAACTGATTTATACAATTGCAGATGGTTCTGCTCAGTAATGATCCAGTCAACCACAGAGAGAAAGGGAGAAACTCATCAAAAGTAATTGAGCTTTTGCTCTTAAGCCTCTCACATCTGCAAGTCCTACTCTCTATCTTTCCAAAGAAACTGCTGAACACATAAAACCTGCTAATGCTGTGCTAATTTGGGCATATAACTGAGGTCCTTCTGATAAGCCTAGTAATGATCAGGCTGTATGAGGTGTACCAGCTCTCTACTACTTAAATGCTGAATGTGTTCTCAGAAACCAGGGAGGCAATTTAGCCTCCCATTATAGATGTCCAACTCATTTTAGCAGTAACAGCTGCTTTAGTTTATAAATTAAATTGTTACCTTTGCAAATTTGTGAGTTTATTGGGAGAAGAACAGGTTTTAAACTTACTTCTGCTTCCTTACACAATAAAGAGTTAACTGCATGTTAAGATTTCACATGATCTGAAGAGGAAAATAAACTGAGTGAACATTCCCTGCTGGCTCTATCCCAGTTTTGCTCATCTGGATGATTTTG
Organism: Onychostruthus taczanowskii; assembly: GCF_017590055.1. Classification (NCBI taxonomy): domain Eukaryota; kingdom Metazoa; phylum Chordata; class Aves; order Passeriformes; family Passeridae; genus Onychostruthus; species Onychostruthus taczanowskii. Next base: position 8,078,542 of record NW_024499351.1, read on the forward strand.
ACAAGCTAGAGACTTGTCACAAGTAGAGTCTAGTTCCTACAAGCACACAGGAAAACAGGTCTCTTCCTGTGCTGTTATGGTAAACTGTCACAAAACTCACTCTTCTACCCAAAGATACTCAAAAATCTGGAGTTAAAATCTTAGCCGTGGTCCTTTTTACATGCAGTTGTCACTAAGGATGCAAGTGAAGAATGTCACCTCTTGAACCGTGGATGGGCATGTTAGATACAGGAGACATACCACAGCCACAACACTGCAGCATCTTCTCTCTCTTTCAGACCTGGATTTAACAAGACAATGAGATGGCTCTAACTCACCACAAAAAGTGTCTGGGCACTCACAGCTGTTTGGGTCATGCCATCCATATCTACTCCTTTCCATCCTTCTATCTTTAAAATCTTTGTAGTCTTCAAAGACTTTAAAGTCTAAATACACCATCTGCCCCCTCACCTTATAGCTTTGAATAACTTTCACATTTTTGGGTCTCCCTTTGCTTTATCTCCAGTCCTTCTGATTGCTCTTCCCTGAGTATTGTCCAATACTGTGGGGGTTGGCCTGAACTCCCTATTGATGTTCCTGTTTGTCATGCTATTAGCACTGGTTGAAGAACTCTACCAAGGCATCAGAAATACCTCCTGATAGCTTTTGAGTCTACATGCACGTGCTTTTCAGTGTAATGTTTATCAAGTATTTAATTGGTTTTAACCTGCTTTGATGTTCATTTCACTTGGTTTTCTCCAGCATAAACTAAAATCAGCAAAACAATAATGAAGAGGGCTGAGAAAGGATGTTTCTCATGCCAGTGGTTTTTGCTTCTCATGAGAACCCACACAACAACATTGTTGAAGCCTGCAGGTGTGGGGGCATGAGACCAATGGCACCTCCATAAAAGCAAAGGAATGCAAGGGAGAGCTGCCTGTGTGGCTCCAGGCAGCTCGAGTGAAAGGCTGTAGACCTGCAAATATTGACCTGTAATATTACACATCCTGAAGCACTAAAGAACCTCAAGCTCCATAAACTTCATTTTTTGTATACCTTCTTCACCCCACATGTGATTTCACTGTCCTCTGCCATACTATCCCTTTATCTCTTTTCAGTCAAAGAAGTCTCTTTAGTCCATCTGCATGCAAAGTCTGTCTGGTGTCTGTGATCATCCTCATCACCCTTCTCAATGCTATTTTTGATTTTACTACAGTCTTCTGAGAGCCTTGCATTAGAATTATAGTCAATTTTCAAGACATGCTGTGTGAAAGTATTATAGAGTGGCCTGGTGATGTTTTCTGTTTCATTTTTCCTCAGCTAAATAATTCCCACCATTGAATTTGTTTTTTCACTGAAACAGAGTAATGCAATAACCTCCTTGTTTTCATAACCCCTGAAACTTGTTCACAGGGAGCAGATTCAGCCAAATAGGTGTAATAGACTTTTTAATCTTTATGTTTTTAAGCTTTTCTAATAAATTATGCCGACTGAAGCTGAATCACCACATGAGCCATGAGTACTCTGAAGGTCAAAAATCCGCACGCATGCAGACATGTGAAAAGTCAGAGAACATTTATAAAAATTATTTTGATAAAGGACATTTTGCATAGGTTGAGAGATATATCCACAGTTCTGCAGTCATTTGATCTGTCAGGGGAGAAGATTGGTCATGTTTTCAAATTCCTAACACACATTTTTTTAAAATAAAGTTCCTAAAACGTAGGCTTCTCTGCCAAAATACCTGGAAGTGTTGCTGTCACATTTCATACAACTGACCTTATGTGCAATTCACTTAAACACAATCACAAAAAACATTTTTAAGTGAATATTAATTTTCTGAAACTTTTTTTTTTTTATCACTGAAGAACTAAATAGAGGAAGTGGAACAATGCTGCTGTTTATACATAAAGTGAATAAACACAGTCCATTCATGACATGTGAGTGCTGTTGGTTCTCTTGGGCTACCATTTCTGATCTGGAAGTTAAAGAGATATGCAAAAAATTCATCCATTCCTCCTTGGATGTGGAGAATCGCAACAGTAGCAATATCAAACCAGTACTAAGGAATTTCACTTACCAAAAGTCACTGGGGACCTGATCCTAAGGACTGGCTCCCAGGCACTTCAGGGATTTGAATCTGCTTCTCAATGCATCGTGAAACTCATTTGCATATAAATTCCCATTGTAACAAAATGTTTTATGCTTCCCATGCAGCTGAGATGGAGCAGAATGGGTCACTAAGAAGAAAGAAAAATATTTCAATCTTTTGTAGACTTTGGGGTGACCCCTGTCACCTCCTCCCCTGTCTCACTCACACCAGCGTCTTGGAGGCCAATGTGCCCCTTAGCCTGAGGGTCGTTTTCTCATGGCAAGCTGCAGCACAGTAAGTGGGAATGGAGCAACTTTTGTTTAGCATGCCAGCTGTTTGCCTGCTTAAATATAATCTGCCTAATTAATTACCTGCTTTTCTCAAATTTGAGCTTAAATTTATTTTAAACTTCTTTGCAATGTAAAACCCAGACAGGTAATTCAGATCCTCAGACTTGTAAAAAACTCTAATTATATAAAATTAATGCAGGCAGGGCAGAAACCTTAAACTTCTAATTTGTTGAAAAATGCAATTTATTGAATATGTGAATTCAGGCAAATGTAACGAATGTTTTTTGTTAGTAGAAAAACAGCTGTTCCTCAAGTTGGAATGCTTTGTCTAGACTTATTTTAATAACATATTTAATCTTTTTTTTTTTGTTGTTTCCAACTTTTCAGAGCCTGGGTGGGCAAAAATACTTTCTATAGATGCTATTTTTTTCCAATAACTGTGTGAGATGGGCTTACTGCCATTCTCTGTTTAGATGACTCCCTCAGGTGGCTTATACTAGTTGGTATGAAAATGACTATGCCTATTCTTCAGAGACAAAATTGAAGAAAATCAAAAAGTCTTTTGAAAAAAAAAAAAAAAAAGCAAAAATCAGTCAAGTTAATATGCAGCAAATGGGAATCATCCAGAGGATCTCACAGAAAATATGAGACAGGACTTCAGGGGTTCATAACAACCTCTGTATTCACACTGAAAAAATCGCAGCCTAGTTTAGCTCTTAGAGGAACTGATTGCTGAAAAAAAAAACACAGAGAGGTTTTTGAATTTCCATCCCTGGAGTTATTAAACCTTCAAATGAATTAAGGCCCAATCAACCTGACCCAAGGCTGAAGATAGCTGTATTGTGAGTCCAGGGCAGGATGAAATGACTGCCCAAGATCCCAAACCCAAACCAACCACAGCTATTCCATGAATGTTCTTCTCGGAATCGGTCTACACTACTGTAGAAATGAGAAGGAACAATTTGTACAGAAGAAAACTCTCTTTTCTCTCTCATAGTCAGGTCTTTTAAGATACACTTGGACAAAGTTACCTTTATCAGTGAGCTCTATTTCAGGCCAGGACTAAATTGTGCTTGCTGTTTTAAATGGCATACCAAGGAAGAACATCAGCTCTGAGACCGGCTCTGACTGAGAAACATCCATCCTTTTCCTAAGCACAGCATTGTCCCTCTGCTTCCCTGTCACTGTCCCTCTCCTTCCTTGTCAAACAACTTCCTCTTGAACACAGAGGGAAAAACTGCAGAAAAAAAAGAGCATTCCAATTTGAAAGTACCAAGGAACCTTCAAAAACCAGGCAATGGCCTAGAAAACTGAATATTATGCCTGTTTGCTTGTTCATTTTCAGCATGTGATAAAAAGTTGATCGAGATTTCAAACCTAAATGTATGAGGGCAGTCAAGTTTAAATACTAGAAACACCAGCAGGAGAAGAAAAATAAGCAATTAGCCTTGCAGTGGTCATAATGTGTTTTTCACTGATTTGAGTTATGGATATCTGTACATGTGGATGTGTATCAGAGGTTGGGGAGTTGGGATGAATGTGTGCATTCCATACAGGTTCTGTTGCTGGACCATGTTGTTTGCCACAACAAGGCTGAAATCTTAATTCAACCTCTTCCTGATATTTACACATTAATCTGTCAATATACATGGCAATATACTCTTTCCTGAGGAATTTCCTCATTCAATATTTGCTGCCTTTTATGAAGTGCTGTAAAATGAATGTATATAGCGCAAAATGTAAAGTATAAAAAATATAAAATCATGTAGGGAAAGATAACTAGCAGCTTTGCAGTCCAATACTTAATGTAGTCATGAACAAGCAATTAATTCACAGATGTTATGACTGTACACATGTGAACAAAAACTGTCCCCAAGAGAAACTGTGAACAATGACTATAGGGTATCTTCAAATCCAGCCATAAAGACTTGATATCCATGAAGCAGCTTTAAACTGTCCCAACAGAGAAGAGAGTCACCCATGGGTTTTCGGCAGACTGAAGTACTGATATATGTCATAAAAACAGGACATAAAAGTCTCTAAAATGTAGGTTTTGTGGTCTTGTAAAGGCAGCATTACATTTTGGATTGAGCATGCTTGATTTGGCCCAAGATAAAATGTTTAATGTCTCTATATCAGACTAGAAATTTTACCTTTTTTCTTTGCTCCGTTGTAAATTGTGGATTAAATTCTCATCTTACACATGAAAGCAGAAATGCATATCCAGGAGCAGAACTTGTCCATTCAATATCAATGTAATGCACACTTCTGGTACAGTACCTTTTTAGATTCTGATGTGGAAATACACATTAACAACATGCAGCAGCATTAAAGAAAACAAAATTGACTCTTCTCCATTTTTTAAAAATGAGACCTAAGCACTGAATCCAATCTGAATATATAAATTTAGAAGAATACTGACTGGTAAGCAAAATATTTATTTTATGTCAGTCATTCCTGATTTGGATTCAGTGTGAATTCTTGTTATGTCTATGTATCTTTTTTTAATGCAAGTCATATTGCAGAGAAGCAGTGTTAATAGACCAAAGATTCGGTGTTAATAGATAGCAAATTTTTTATTTAGAATTTCTCTTTCCTATTGTTAAAGCCCAGAAGAAAATGCACCAGACTGTATGTGTCTAACACTGATAGCCAGATAGCCAAAGTCAGTGATTGCCGGCAAGAATACACTGTGAGAAAGAGCAGGATGTGGCTGGAAAAGGAGCCATACAGATGTAGAGTAACACTTTTCTGGGACAAATGTTCTTGTTCTGGCTCCTGGAGATAAGCACAACACAGCACAGCAAAAGCACATTAATGAAATTTAGAGGTGGGCATGGACTTCTGACCAAGGGCTTACTCAGTAGCACGGGATCAATATTTCCAGAGACCCTGAAGCATTCCGGCTCTTTTCCTGAAAAGCCAACAAGAACAAACTGCACGTGATTAATAATCTACATAGAAAGCATGAAACAGCTCCAGTGGGGGAAACTTATCTATGAAAAGGCACCCTCAGGAAGCCTGGGCAGTGCCTCAAGCACCTTAAAAACAACAGCAGGATCAACACTGGAGCTAGAACTGGTGATCTCTATCATTCATTCTTCCTTTCTTTGTCTCCACATCTCTTGAATCTCTTGAATCTCTCTTCTCTTTCTCTCTACCACTTAAGAAAATCCATCCCAGTGTGTTTGTACTAAAAAATGAGGAACTAACTTACATCAATTTCCATGTCAAGGGCGTAATTCACTAAAAAGCCAGTTCTAAGTTTTTGAGGATCCTCTGACTGTTGCCATTCGTTTTTGACCACGGACATCTACCAATCTTGGGTGCTCCATTCCCCTTAGGGTGGGACAACACACCTACAAAACAATTTTTAATACAAACAGCAAAAGTCTCATAAAACTTAGAAATCAATAAAATATAGTGATTTTGAAGCATGATAACTTTCTCCAGGTGCCAAATGTAGTTCAGTCTGTTCTGCATCTGACTTCCTTTAACAATTCAAGAAGGTTCTGATGCCTAGGGCGACCAAAGGAAATTGTTGACCTTCACCCTGTTACACTAAGGTTAGATAGCATAATTTCTTGCTCTTTTATACCTTCTGGCTTTCTAAAATCAAATACCTGATGTGAAAATTAGATAAATGTAGTTTTTTTCTCCTCTAATGAAGTGCACATGAAAGCAGAAATTTTAGGAAAATGAAATTATTAAAGCCTGTAATAAGCCCTCCCAGTGAGGAAAGCCATGCAACAGCTTTCATTTCTGTATCACATCTGCATTTGCTAAGATTTTACTATTCAGAAGCTCCTTCTGCTCTTTTTCCATTGTTATTTGATGCCATCAACATATTCATAATCAAAATTCAAATTAGCTCATCAAATCAAATTTGATTTATTAATCTAAAATTTCCAGGACTGATCATCACTCTCTGACAGAATCTGATAAAGACATTTACACATGCATTTAAATAAAGGTATGGCATGGATGTTTTAGCTATGGTAAGGAGGCATGATTACTGCTAACCCAGCTTCGTCCACAGGTGAAGACGTAGTTCCAGCAGCTTCCTTGGGGCTCTCAGACATCACTGCTCTCAGCCACAGGAATAACTGCCCTATAGAAGTGTCCCTCAGGGTGAATGACAGAACTGACCTGCAGATCACATTAATTTGGAGCTACTCTGCTTTATTGAAACCTATTTCAGGAGCCAGCAGCTGCAGCCAGGGTATGTCTGAATGACAGAATCATTTAATTCAAAATGCATAGTCCACTAAGATACAGAAAGCCAGGGTATTCTGCATTTCACAGGCTCAGAAGAGAAAAAAATCAGATGGATCTTTCAAAAAAAAATGTAAAATGTTCCTTTTATTAACACACATTCTGACTGAGAAAGCAGTCATATCCAGCAGAGCACATGTGCTCTATCCTAAATGTATCTTAAGCTCAGTGAGGCTGATGGGGCTGGAGCACTCAAAAGTAAAAGCCATTGTTTACAAACTTATCTTTAAAAAATCTGGATGGTAGAAATCTGTTACAAATGCAGTAGCAGGAGCACACCTGGACCAGATGGAACATTAAATATTCACTCAAAGGTCGCTGTGGACATCCATTTTGGAACAAAAGTGTCTTGGAAATTACTGGATGTGACAGATGTTTGGTTGCCATAGAAAATCAAATCGTCTTTACTAAGGTGATTAAATACATCTGTGGGTGGCTGGTTTTATTGAAAATGTCTTCCTTAAAATCAATGAAGCTTATTTTTCTATATTCTTTGTTTGGTGTGACCAGATTATTCATGTTTGTTTATGTAAAATAGTCTTATAATTTTCCTGGCAGAACATGGCTTCCTGAAAATAACCTATTCAAGTCCTATCAAAATACTGAGACAAAAGTTGTCAATATTGACTATTGTCAATATTGTCAATATTGACTAGAGACACAAGTTTAGAAACTACTTTTAAAGATTCTGGTAGGATTTTCCTTAAATATATTGTAATATCATGCCTTTTCATGTCTTGATAGCAGCTGGATCAGAACCCTGATGCTCACAGAAAGCACATAGGTATTCAAAAAAGTACTGCAAAAAAATCTGCCTGGAGTGTTCAATCAAGCATATCAGACATAACTTACTGGAATTACCAACTGCATAACATTGGAAATGTGATTTTTCCTTGTGTTGTGTTCTAATCCTGACACAAAAATTCTCAAATTAATGCCAAAGATTCATTTTCCAACAGAGATTCTAACATAGTGTGTTAGGTGTAACTACATGAAAAGAAAAAATTTTGCTCTGTATAGAGAATATAAGTTCATAAAGAAAGGTTAATTTCAATTTGCTTTTGTGAAGCACATCAAGATTGTACATTACTTATAACTAATTCTAACATTTTTCAGACTGTGTGCCTGTGATTCTGGGATCAGAGCAATCCTTATCCCAAATTTGTGTCACAAGGTTGCCACAAAATCTGTAGATTTGGGACATAAAGTATTGGCAAACTGAGGGGAAACAGAGTTTGCAATTTGTGAACAAATGTTCTTAGCCTGTAAAATGTGAAAAGATATCAATATCTCTGGAGCCTGGAGAATAACTCATTCTTTTGTAACTAAATTAACTGAACTAAAACCAATTTGTTCTCCATGGCAGAGATCAGAGACCCAAGATCACTGGAACAGACGAGAAACCAGAGGGCACACAGCACTTCCTACCTGGAAGAATTTTCCTAGAAATGCGCCTGACTGTAGCAAGACACCACCACATGTTTTAGCAAGAGTGATACACATCCCTTTTATGAATATCCCTGGTTTTTAGAACATTATAGAATAAATTGAAATACATGTGTAGGTTTTGCTTGCATTTCTGGGCAAATTTCCTTATTGCTTAGTTGTGAAACCTAAACAGAATCTACTTTGGTTAATGACTCTCATATTTTCATCTGTTCCTGTTATCTCTACTGCTGCTCCACTGGGAAAATGAACAACAGACATGTCAGTAAGCAGCCTGAGACACTTTAGCCAAGTCTTGAGGTTTCCAAGAACTCTTTTTCTTGAAGTCTCATCTCAACAATACTCAGTAAAGCTCCTTAAAAACTTCCTCATGTAGAGCTATCTCAATTTCTCACATTTCTGCTTTACAAAGAAAACTGTCTTACATTCAAACGGTTTTCAAGGGGTGTCTGTGATTTAGGCGATCAAGTCACACTTTGAAAGAAACTGTCTCTCTGGGTGCCTTTAGTCATGTCTGAAAGGAAGATTCAGATTTCTAACTCACTTAAGCTTTTCTCAAAAAATATGTCTGTCATCCATCTGAAATTAATTTACCCTATGCTTTCTAACTCTCTAGGCATTCGTTCCAAGATGTCATCACTCTGTTGGTAGTTTTAAAATAGCTACATGTACAAATTTTCTGAGCAGTTCCAGTTTTACAATGAGTGATTTGTCAGTGCTTCTTTTCAGTCTTCCCCTTGCCACGGCTAAAACCTCAACAAGAATAGAAAGAATTCAGTTTGTTTGGTTTTTTGGGTTTTTTAAACATGCAGTTACACCACAAAAATATTTTGCACTGTGTGGTTTATTTCCTCTACTTTCATGCCTAATAATAAAGTAGAAGATGCTGAGGTTCAAGGACCACCTTGCAGTTTTTCTTTGGGAGCAGAGAGAGGGATGAAGCTCCACGGAAGCCCTTTCTGTATGTGACCCAAGATCAGCGCAAAGTCTAATATTGCCAACAGAAGCAAAGCATCATTAGTCCTCCCCTTGTGGGTGATGATGGAAAATAAAAACATGCTGCAGTCCACTCAACACCAGTGTCATTATTTTGAAACCTGTTGGCACTTCTTTAGCAAGTAGGGAGCAGGATATGCTGCTGTGTGTGCAGGCTCATTCCTAGCAGGGGTTTGGCACAGTCCACTGGCAGGCATTGGTGAGACATTTAACTCTGCTTTTCAACTGCCATCAGTAGCAAATGGCTCTAGCATGGCCTCAGCTGGGACCTTTCTCCTTTTATTGACAAAATTATTCTCTTCCATACTTTCACATTGATTTACCAGTGTAAAGCAATGGTTCAAAGGGACTCCCCATTTTAGGCTTTGCCATGTAGACCTGAATAGCTTCAGGACCAGCTGTCTCTTTCCCAACAAGAAGTAAGGCCATTGGGAGCCAGATCTTTGTTGTCCCTCCAAAACAGTCTGGGCTTAAACAGTGAAGTCATTACTAAAGATGTAATAAGTGTAGAAATAGCTGAGTTGCCATCTTAAGGTTACCTGCAATATTTCTCCAGTGGATAGCAGTTCTCTCATGAACACTGTGACCATGAAGATGCTTTTCAAAACATTTGAAAGCCAATGCAAAACATCAAATTTTATGCTGTTATCCATATTTTGGAAAATTTCTGTTCTGCTCAGTTGTTTAATCTCATGGCAGTCTCACTGGTCTTGCATCTCATTCTGACAAGCTGCATTTAAGAGTCTGAAATTGACTCGTGCAAAGATCCATTTCTTTTAAAGCAAAAAAGAAAAATTACTTCATGTATATCTTGGATATTCTGTAAATAACGGTGTCACAGTTTTTTCATTCTTATCACCCAGTACACAGATGCTCTTCTACTTTTCATCTCCATCTTATCTCAGAAAGCACCTGAGGACATGTTGAAGAGCTATCTGTCCACCAGAAGAATTTTCGTGGTTTGTAGAGATGATGGAATGTAAAGGTTTGGGGATGAGAGAAAGAAAGCTCTCTCATCATCTAGCTCATTCAAATCTGAACAAATAACTCCTTTTAGCAAAAAGTTTTTGAGACTATCATACAATCAATTCTGTCCTCGTATTTTTTAGACAGTGATGGGAAATGAGACAAAAGGTGATTACCTATAATGTTTCACTCTATGATACATTAACAGCTTCTCAGTTTTCATAAAACTGCTCTGTATTTAGATTGGAAATATATAATAAGTTTTACCATTACAATATAATTTTAATTTAATTAGGCCGCACACTCTATTTACAAACATGCACCTAAACTACTTTAGAAAATATTTCATAGAATTAAGAATACACCTTTTGCTTAGAATTGGAAGTAGGTCATTTAGGACTAGATATGACAGACTGAGAGACAAAGACATGGAATGGGAATTCCTTGAAAAAAAAAAGCCTTATCCACTTCTGACAAGCCTTTTGTCATCAGTTAAAAACCCACATGCCATACACGTGTCGCCACTGCCAGAGTGACAACGTAACTGAATTGAGTATAAATTGAGTATAAAAAGCAAGTGGTCTGAGGGTAGCACTGGAGGGAGTAGAAGATCTCCTCAGCCCTCAGTGATGTCTCACCCCACTGTGCCAGCAGGCCTTTCCTTCTCGTGACAGATTACATTCAGAAATGGAAGGAACACAACTGGGCCTGGCTCATTCATGTACTTCAAGCAGTATATTTGCCTTTTACTACGTCAGCTTAGGTTGGAAGGATTGAGGTCCAAGGAGTGCCTGGAAGAACACAAGGATTCTGCTGTTGTGTCTGATCCATGGTGATGCTGGGTCCTGACCCCAAATGTGTTGGCCCCCCTTGTTACCCATACTTGCAGGAGCAGAGGCAGACAGTTTCCTTGCATCTCTTGTCAGTGGCTGCTCAAACATACTTTGAATTTTTCACACTTTCTTGTTCTCTGAATCACTTTGCTCATTCTCACTTTAGTTTCCTTCAGCATTTTTGTGAATCTTCTCCAATTTTTTTCCATCCTTCCTTCCCCATGAGCACTTTCCTATCTGATTTGCATTTCTATGTCTCTTTTCTTGTCGTCCAACAATTCTTTCTTTTTGCCTTTCTCATTTTGCTGTTTTCTGCTCCCCTTACCTTTGAAGGCATGCCTCCCTGCTGATATAAAACATACTGCAATAGTGAGCTCTCCGTTACTTGTCATCCTCAGCTGTTAAAGTCATTCCTGCTCCACTGGCAGCACAATGACTCTCTTTTCCAAACACTGTCAGTTATATTTTACATCATGGAAGTTTTGTACACGACCAGCCAGAGATGTGTGACCACAGCACCACACTGCAGACCACAGGCATGCCCTGAGCCTGCCTCCAAACGCTACCCAAATCCTTGGCTAGCCAATGTGAACGTGCAGCAGCAGAGCTGCAGACCTGGCATCCCAGGCGTCCCTACCCTCAACTCAGGGGCCTCCTCTTCTGACACATCCCCACCCCTAAGTACACCTCTCCTAAACTCAGGAGCACTGAATTAAAGTTGCTCACTGCTCCCAGCAGCAGAATGTGCTGAGGATGACTACTGAAATCAGATATGCAGAAAAGTAAGGTCAAAAAAACCAAACTGCACATTTAAGTTCTTTCCACCCCTTTGAAAACAGAAATAATTGTCCTGGCAGAGGACATTAAGTAATCCTTGCAGGCAACAGCTGGAGAATAGCCAAGGTACTGCACCAAGGAAAGGAGGACTGCAAAAGTTGCAGTAGCCTAAATAAGACTGAAAAAAATATCATTAGAAATTTTGCTGTTGCAGGGAAAGTACTTGTTGTAATAATAATAGTTACAAATGGGAGTCTGAAAGAATTCTGAGAATACATTCATGATAACCTACGGGAGGAAAAAAATCATCCTATAAAAAACTGATGGAGAAACCTTGGAATGAAAATGTATGAGCTGGGGATTTATGGAAGTTCTCTGTCTAATTTTAATTTATTTTTTCTTTTTATTTTGGCATTCCAGTCACATGTTTTCTGTCTGAATGAACAACTGATTCTTGAGATCTATCAATGACAGTTCTTGAGTCATCCTAGAAACTAGGTAATAAACAAACTGATTTCAATAAATATTAATATCTTACTCTTCACTTCAAAGCTAATATAATTCCACTTATTCTGGTAATAAGCTTTTTTTCCCTTACTATCTCAAATGTCAAAAAATAATTCATTGACCATGGACTACTATGGCACTGAGTATTAATAATTAAGTTCAGGGGTCATAGGTTTTAGCTATACACTAAAAACTAAGGAGAGTTTATAATTTATTTTAATATTTAAAAATGCAGTATTTTTCTGAACATGCTGCAGCTCTAATCAATCTTTGATAAAGTCTTCAAAGAATTAGAGGAGAATGTATAGTTTCAGTACTGCAAAAGCAAGTAAGTTTTCTCAGATCATGAGATCCTTGAAACTCCCTGAAAGATTAATATGGTACTTTAACATAAGTTAGCTCTAAACGAAGGTTTCCACCTCCATTATGCGCCAAGCCTGGCAGCTGTGCCAGACTTTGTGTTTTAAACCCAGCTGTCTCTGTCTTAATGCAAGTTCTGTTCAAAGAGATATTAATCAGACTGGCTAAACTGTTGGGACTTAATGTATCAGTACCTACCTTTTTATATAGGCTTATAAACTTTATATTGAGATATAAATTAAGACTATTTGCTTCTTCGACTCCTTGCCTGAGGGTACTTTTTATTCTAAGCTATCTGATGAGCTATACAAATGATGCATGCAAGACTGCCATCAGCTTTGATATGATGTTTATTTCTTCCTTTTAATGAAAGGATTTCCATTTTTTATGCATATTTCTTGTGGTTTAAGAAAATGCCATCTCTGTATTGCTCTAAAATTCACTATGATGGAAAGACTTTTTATTAAAACAATATTTTTCTCCAGTTTCAAGACTGGCACTTGCATCCTCTCACTCTGACAGTTTACATTATTTTTCTGCATAATAGGATTGAAGCAGTGGAAGATTAACAGGAGGCAATCTAATTTAATGGCTGCAATTATAGTTGATGAAGAAATGTGTTAATCAGGAAAAATATAACTCTGATGACTTCCTATGTGGGGGAAAAAAAAAAAAAAACAGAAAAGAAGGAAAAAAATGGAGAAGAGAAATCTGTGCTGGGTGAGCTTGCTCATCTGTATATCCACTTTTGTTCTACAATCATATTCTAATATAGATATTCTTGCATAAAATTTTATTCTGTAATACATAGGCTGTGTCAGCCTGATGGCTCAGCCAGCAGAAAATGTTGACAAGTTACTCTAATGTCTTCACTAACCCCTGAATAGGTACTGATAGAAAAAAACCAAACACTTTGCTTACTAAATCATCCATGTAGGCAGGACTGCTGCCTGCATAACAGAAATTATCTGTGGGGTTGTTTATCCATTTTAGCTGCTTTTTAATCCTACAAGTGTGTGTAGGAGAAGAATACCGGGGTATCATTGACCACTACAAACTGCAATCTGCCTCATTCCCTAAAATGTAAATTAGCATGCAACAGGGTATTGCATCCTCACAGCTCAGCCACTGAAAAAGAGTTCAGGAACTCCTGTCTTCCCTCCTTAGGAGTGGTTGATGAATTTTCATAGAAAATGTGTATGGTATTTAGTTATTATCAACATGACATGGCAAAAAATTACAGAAATACGACAATTTAATGAAATAGGATTTTACACACAGGGAACACACTTCCTCATTTTTGTCTCTTATTTCAGGATATGAGAGAGAAGGGACTGGTCCAAAGGGTGACCCTTCCTTCCTAGATATCCTGAGTATCCCCAGCCATATCATGCATCCACACACCCAACACAGTGGCCCTGGTACTGATTCTGCATCCCCTGCCATGGGGCAGCAAAGGTCTCAATTCCTGCAGCATTCCTGCAGGTACCTCAGTGGATCTCTGCCTGCTGAACCAGCAGCTGCTGGCCTCATGTATGACAGCAACCTTCTTCTCACAGGGCTGTGAATATGAGGTGACTCTCAACTGTAGAGCAAAATCCACTACTTTAGATCAGACTTCCCCCTCCCTGGCCCTCCCATTCCTCTCCCCCCAAAAAAACCCAAAGAAACCAAAACGAACAAATAAACAAACAAAAAACTTCAACTCAATCCTCCATTCTGCATTCAGACATTATTGCACAAATTCATTCTGGAAAAAAAAATGCATCTCTGTCTCAGGGGAAATTTCAGTGAGTGACATAGGAAACAGAGGAACATAAACAGTACACAAAATGAACACTGAGCACTTTACGTAAATATTTGCAGTAGAACTGCATATTTTTGAGGATTGATTTTATGATTATTCTAATAAAAACATATTCTCCATGTGTTATGTCTAGTCTGATGACTACCTTCAGTGATGTATAACTCTGCCAAGTTCTTTCACCAGCTAAAGGCTCTCAACCTTTGCAAGCAGGAAAAGCATCCCTTCCCAGCACCAATCCCAGTTTCAGGAGCAATGTAATGCTCTGTGGGTCTCCCCCTGTTGTCATCCTGTAGACTACAGGGTTAAGCCAGGACATTCAGTAAGCAGGAAACTTTGCTGTGGAATGATCTCCTCCCTCTGCCAGCCATGTGGAGTGGTGAGACCCTAGGGTTGGAGCCCATAGGAGACAGGTGTCAGAAGAAGGAGAAAATGGACCCAAGTCATTGTACCTGTGAAGAAATTAATCCAACTTACCTTTCTTTAGGATTGTAACTTAGAAATAACAAATAACACTGCCCCTCAGCAGCAGAGGTCTGAGAACTAGGGTTAACATCTACCACCACTTTGTGCTGAGACCATTTACCTTTTTGACAAAACACAAGAAGCATATTATCATTCCTATTATCATCATCATCATCATCATCATCATCATCATCATCATCATTATCTTTTGAAGGACGTGCAATTAATGGACTTAATGCTATGAACAGTAAATAACTACTGATTTTAAACACACAGAGTACCCTCTGAGGCAGAACTTTGGTTCTTTATTGCTTGTATTACAATAGAAAGATTTCTGTCATCTGAAGAAGCTGAACAAGGACTTGTGTTTCACGTGACTAACCACATATTACAAACAGACAGTCTGCAGTGAAATGTTCACAGATACAAGATTTATATTCAGTGATTTAGTCATTATTTTGTGAACAGTTCTGAATAGGAAATATCTTTGTATACTTCATGGTCCATTCACAAACAACAAGTTAAATACAGTGGATAATATTTTCATAGCAGATAACTCCTGAAACTCTCATGCTACACGTTTTTAAACCTGAACATCTGTTTCCCAGGAGGGAAACATAACTTGTGCATAAACAAGTAAGATTTCAAGAGGTGTGATCGTGAATTATCAGCACAATGCAGGACTATTTTTTCTGATTTGAAGCACTTCAGCTCTTCCAAAAGGCTCAATGTTCTAAACTCAAGAATTTCTGGAAGCAGCAAGTTATCTCATTACTTTTAGCATAGGGCTATTTTCATGACCTAGAAGAAAAACAATACTACTTAATTTCGAATCTTGGGCATAGATATGAGCAATAAAGTAGATTCTGAGGCAAGATTTGCTTTGGCCTTTGGGTTTTGAAACAAGTACAACCATTAGCCTATTCTTGCAGATGCAACATGCACATATGATTTATTATCACTAGTGGGCAAGCCATCATGCTCCTCTCTGTCCTCCTCCTTTGACATTCTCTCATTTTGAAATGTTCTCCCAGCACTCCCTCTTCTGTTCTTGACTCAGCCTTCTACCTTTGCTTAACATTTTTTATGAGCTAAATCCTAATTGTTAAAATTGACTCTTAGAGCAGTTAATGCCATGGGTCTTTAGTGTTTGAAACATTTGTTGTTCCTTCAGGATATCTCATGGAAAAGCAGACTGCAAACCAACTGTAGTATAGCTGCCATTTCCCCCCTGTTCTCCTAGGAAAGTTATAATTGTCCTTTCCAATTGGTCTGGAAATGAAACCTGAATACTAATTTATTACAGTTACAGACCTATATTCATTCAGGATACACCATAAATAGCAAAAGAATTCATTCAAAAAATACTTTTGATTTCAAGCTGAGTTAGGAAACTGACATTTAAGAAAATATGGGCTGTACACGCCTCATATTTCATCTATGGATGATGTTTAGTTTAAAACTTTAATATAGTAAAATAAGTCAATAGACTTGCTTTTATTAGCAACTTTATGTTGGGGAATTCTTTATTTTTTATCAAAAAAAAAAAAAAGGAGAGAAAATACTCTATTTTCAAGAGAAGAAAAAAAAGATAGCAAACTGGTTACAGAAATCAAAGTACACCTCTTACAACTTCCAGATCCATAGAGTAAAAAAAAAATTGGATGTAGATTGCACATTGAAATATAATGGCAATGGTAATATGAATATAAGTGCAAGAAGTGACTTGGAACTTTAAAATGAGCTCACTGGAAAGTGAAATGGAAAAACCACTGGACTGGAACATTGAATGACAGGGATGGAAGAGGAAAGAGTGGAAGAAACCTTGGTGTGCACACAACAGAAGTGCTTTCAGAAACACTTAAACAGGAGGATATTAGCTGGCTCAATTCAGGAATTATTTTGAGTTACTAAAGGGAACAGAAGAGCTGATTATAAAAAGGTTCAGCTTCGTGGATAATATTTAAATGTTTTCCAGTACTGCAATACACAGCAGGAAAATCTATTGCTATTATGTTAAACACTGCATAATAATATGAAACTTTTCAAGGAAACTTTTCAACAGCTAATGTCTCTGGCAAGGGAAGGGGATTGGTGCAGGGAAAAAACCTGTTCAAGAAGAGAAAGAACTGGGTATTTTACCAAGATGTGAGTTGTGAAATTAGAAGTGATCAAAAACCAATAGTTTGCAGTTGCAATTTTCAGGGATGTGACAGAGATAGGGAATGAAGAAAATCTGTTTGTTTTGGTTTTTTTTCAATAAGACCAAGATGAAACCAGCTCCTTACAGCTTGTTGGAGAATTAGAACCAAAATTGCTGTTCCTACCTCAGAAGACCCTGACAGAGCTCCTTCTGATTTCTGTGTCTTCCCCATTGGAGCATGGCTAACACAACAGCAGGACATTTCCAACTTGGCTTTCTCTTCCTCTGATCCCACCTTCTTTTTTCAGCTATTTCTCTGGTCCCCTGAAATACCAGGACTCATGGATCTATGCTAGGGTCAGATGAGAACCAGCAAACAAGAATAAGTAGCAAATAACATTGGTTGAACCAAATCCAGTTACATTTTTAGATTTTTTTTCTGTGCATCTCAAGAGGAAGATGCGGCAAAGAGCCAGAATGAGAAAGGAATTGTTGTGTTTGGATAATAATGCACTGGCAGAAATTCACAGAATAGGATTAATAAAGATATTAAAATAAAGACATTTTATGCCATGTTTACTGTTACAAATTGAATCTATTTAATTTATAATTTGTTTACATTTCCTATTCATCAACATATTGTAAAATTTCTAGGCATTATGTAAAGGAATACTGCCTCATAATGGAGTGATCCAAGGAAGAGGGGCTGAAAGTCTTTTATACATGTATTTATTCTGACCACAGGAGTTGTGCTTTGGCGAGCATTTAAGGACACTGAAATTTTCCCTCAGTTATTTTGTGCAGGGCTCCATGGTGTAATAGTATGAATCTGTCCCATGCAAGCTTCTTTTTGTGTCAATCCAGACAACACGTGATTGTCACAATTTATATCCCCCTGACACTACTCATTTTTGGAAAAGCCATTGAAGGAATGGCCTGACACGCTGCCTGGGTATGGTAATCAAAGAAATGTGGGTTTAGCCTGGTGTGGCAAAGAAAAAAGCAGATATCTGGAAAAGTCATTCTGTCTAGGAAATGAGAATAAGCATTTTAATTTAATTGCCATCAAGGAGGTCCATGCCCTGCTTTTAAGTGATTTAAAACATTTTGATGTTTTTTCCACCCTAAAATAACAAAAAAAATCAACCCAAAACCCCAAACAAACAAACAAACAAACAAAAAACCACTCTCTTCCTGACAGACTTCCTAGAGGGATTTTTTTAATCACTTTATGAAAAAAATTTGATACCCCTGTGGGAAGCACTGAGAAGGGAGGAAAGATTTAATGCTTCATTGCACTTCTGGGTATCTGCAGGAGACATCTCTAAAATTACCTTATCTTATGAGTAGTGCCTTTAAATGTTGTGTTAGTAGCATTCCCATCACCAGAGATCAGGAGCAATTTCATTCCCACACCCCATTACAGATGATCAGCAACGTCTGAATCCCAGAAAAGAGAAAACATACTGTCAGCACCTAAATATCAAGCAGCATCATCCTGGCTCAGACAGCAACATTAACCCTCTGTACCCTTCCAACAGAAGATTGGCCTCACTTTATTTCTTTACAACTTCCTTTTTCCTTGCTGGCCCCGTGACTTTTTTTTTTTTTTTTTTTTTTTTTTTTGTTTTTTTTTTGTTTTGGTTTTTTTTTTTTTTTTTTTTTTGTGAACAGTGTTGTGAAATGTTGAAATGCTCTTATTGACCATTATTTTGTACTCAGGCTGTTTCCAATTTTCTTTTTGTTCATTGTGTCATTCCTTTTTTTCCTTTAAAAACTCCTTGCAACCTGTTTATTTATCCTTAAAAACAAAATAAAAGGAGCTGTCCAAGTGAGTAAGTTCAATAACCCATTGGTGTGGACATGGTACATGAAATGGCCATCCCATAAAGCCTTAGAAATTTTTATTTTTCTGTTTGATCTCCTGGATAATTTACTCTGTATATTTTCTGTTTTACTTCTTAGAGTTTATTTTCAGATCTTAGCTGGAATTGTCATCATGGACATTTAAAAACCTCAAGTACTAATTGACTTATTAGCAAAGCTGAAGTGGCAAAGCCATCAGATATTCTCTGTTAAGCAATTTTTAACACTTAAAAAACTTTTACATCTGTAGTAATATGTATGAAAAAAAAAGTTACGAATCTGTAGCTTAAATTTTGTAGGTATTTTTCACAGCTCTTCGTTCTAATAAATTATAAATATTACTTTTCCTGGTTTTGTTTTTATGTTTTGTGTTTTTTAAATCAAGGACATGAAGGTCAATTTAAAATTTTGTTTGGTTCTGCACTGAGCTCTGCCTTAATTATAATGTCCATCCTAAAAATGCTTTAGTCAGGGACATCTTTTTGCTTTGAAATACTTCTTGACATGATATGATATGGTATGAAATTATATGATTGTTATGATATGATGTATAAGAGCTATAAGACAGTAAAATATTATAGTAATCACTGAATTTCAGTATTTCTGTTATGTTTTCTGATTTGCTATGACTTGATAACATTATGTGAAATAGTGAAGAAATAAACAAAAAAAAAAGCTTAAGAGAACACTTTCATAACCAAAAGTGGGTGTTGTTTTTATTTAATTTTTGAGCAAGCTCAGCTTGCTAATTATTTAAATTATTGTAATCATCCAGCCCAAAAAGGTGAAATGGGAAAGTCTGAATTGCCCTTTCTTTAAATTAAGGTTTTCACTGAAAATGTGCTGTGTGTTTGCCCTGATGATGTACAAATGTTGCCTCTAATAGATCAAGCTACAGGAGATGTTTAAAAGCACTCAGTGTGGGCCTAACTAGTGAACACAGTGCAAAAATTTTCCAATAATTTCCATGCCTGCTGACCTGGGTCACTGCCAAGTGCTTTAGAAACTCTTGCTTTCAGACTTTTTCCTACTAATAATTAATGTTTATTACATCGGTTCTTATACCTCACCAGAAAAACCAGCACTTCTGCTGCCCATTTCAACAAAATGCCTTATGCAAATACATTTAAATTCATAATTTATTTGAATATATTTTCAGGTTACATCTTGGGAGCTTATTGGATTTATTTTCCATATAAGCCATCAAATACTGTGAATCCCCAGACTTGAAAACATGCTTCTGCCTCTTAAATCTGATGAAATGCTACCACCACTAGGCATGATTTCTGTCACATACAATCTGGAGCAATGGGCTAACCTAAGTCATTCAGCTCTTCTCTGTCTCCCACACCTGGACCGTCTTCTGTAGAAATACCCGAGATTCAGTGTTCCTGTTTATAGAACTTTCAAAGCTAGAAACTTCTGCTTGTTTCAAAGTTGAAGCAAATGCTCAGTTTTACTCTTGTTTAAAAATAATATAAAACATCTTTCCCAAATAACAAATGTTTCATCTATCCTTTAAAAATTGAAAATCAAAATCAAATTGTCTGTATGTTGCTGTTACAAAATGTGACATTTTTTCAATTAAAACATTTTTTCACACTAACAATTTTTTTCTTTAATCTTCCATGGAAACAAAGTTTACTTACTGGCCAGCTTTCTACTGAACTCTTCCCAGAGGTCTACATGTCACAGTTTGAAACAGGTTGGGTGGTGGACAGTAAGTGGGGTCCAGAGGGAAGAGGAGAGAGGATCTCCTGCAATAAGAAGTACATCTATGTCCTCCTGTGTCATACCCACCCTTTATCCTCCTACCAGGGCCCTTACTACCACCCATAATTTCACATCTGAGGAGGTGCCACAAGCTCCAAAAATTCAGCTGGTTCTTCAAGAAAAGCAAAATACGACTGGGTCTTCAAGAAAAGTCACAGAACTTTCCAAATATTTTTAATGCACACGTTTCAGGAGGAGGTACAAACATTGCAGATTACATTGAACAGTAAAAGGATGAGCTGGAATGTCTTTTTTTTTTTCCAGAAATACTTATGCAGTGGGTCTTTATAGAATTTTTGGGCAGTTTGAGGGAAAAAAAAAGGCAAACAAATGAGCTTGCTGAGCGAGAATTAAAATATCATGTAACAGCTATCATAATAAAGCAGTGACTTAACTGCTTTATTACCAAACTGCTACTAACTTTGTTCAACCACTTGAAAAATATAATTACCATTTGCTCACATACTAATAATTTGGTTTTTTCACATTAATATTCAGGACCTGAAAAAATCTCTTTTTTTCCTGTTTTTAATGATGTTATAACTGATGATTTTTTCCAAATTAGACACATTATTCTAATTAGTGGAATCACATATATAAATAAAAGAAAAGCATGGTTTTTTGGTTTTTTTTTCAGGCAGAGACCATGCTTTTTAAAAAGATAACAAGTCAAGAAAATGTGGTTGCAGTTTCTCAGTTACAAAGGACTGGAGCTGTCACAGAACCCTGTGTCAATGGCCTGCACTTCCTGCCAAGATGAAGCACAATCTACCATGCTGCAGTTGGTGTTGTTTTTAAGGACCCTAGGCGGATAGGATTCCTTCCTGCCTACCTGATACTTCCAGGAGAAGCTGTGAGTTCAAATGTCAGCCTCTCCAGCAAGAAGCACCTCCTGTCAATTCTTATCAAGGTTTGGCAACACAAGCCGAGATTTAGCTTGAAGGCAGTGAGGACATCCTTCTTTCTCGCACGCATGCTAAATTCAAGGGTTCATCCTTCACATGGTGCTGTGAAGGCCACGCTCAGCAGTACACTTTAGGGCACTGAGTTTGCCTCAAAGCCCAAATGAATATTCACCAGAGCAGGCTGCTGGAGCCCTAACTGGAGTAATGGAAATGCTCTGCTAATGTGAATCTAGTTGAATTTTGTTCTGAAAATACAAAAAAAAAACCCCAAGCAAACTCAGAAAAATGATCACAAAATATTTTAATGTGATGTTTTCAAAACTCTCTTTATTCTAAAGTCCAGCAGCCACTAGATTCCTAATTCTTCAAATCATTGGAGTTTGATTGAAAAGTCTGATACTGTCTTGGGGTCTTTCAGGTGTGAAACAAAATTATTTAGCCTCCCTTGAGAGCTAGAATCCAAAATCTAGCTGCCTGTCCCTGGAATCCTCATCTCACAGTCATTGTGCTATGTGGTTTACTACCTGAAGAGACAATTACTGAAGGTGTCATTGACAGCCTGTGAAATGAAAGGATTTAATATAGCTTTAAGACAGAATACACTGAAAGCAATGTTCCTCTTTTCCATGCTATGGAAATTAATAGCTTGCCAGCATTTCCTGAAAGTTTCTTCCTCACTTCTCCCTAGTAAGTCATCCTGGGATATGCTCTTTATACCTGACATATCTTATTCTGTCTCTGGTGATCTTCCATTCCTTTTCTTCTTCTATTCGTACCAAAGGTAGGAAAAGATCATAGGGGAAAAATTTCACAATCTTTGGAAGGCTATGTGTGTGTATGTGTGTGTATGTATGCAAAGTTTCATCCTATATATTCTGAAGGTATCTAGCAAATCTTTGTGGGACACCTCTCTTTCTTCTCTTGATAATTTTTTTCAGTTATTACAGGTTATAATAAACCTGTTTACCAGAGCAACTGCATAAGTAAAGCTTTTTTTTTGTGTAAATAAACAGGACACATAAGGGACAGAATGCACTTGTTTAGTTCATCAAATATTTTCTGTGTTAGTAACAAGGAAGAGAAATAATTGCCTGCAAAAATGTCATGTAGTCGTCAAACAATAACCAATATATTTAGCATGTTGTAATAACTGAAAATTCTAGGAAGAGATTTATGATCCAGGAAAAAAATCTTTAAAGGTCTCTAATCTGATACATCTATTTCCTTCTCCCCATTTGTGTTTGAATACTATTCAAGTTATATGCAAACTGAAAAAGAAGGTTATCCTGAAAAGGATTTTTTTAAAATATGTCCTCCAAAGTTTCATAAGTTTAATGATTTTTTATTAAAATTGTGAAAAATACCTAAACCCTTTTCCTGTTCTTCTTTAAAATTGTTCTTCATATATTGAAAACCTCAATTCCTCCTGTAAATTCCTTCCTCCTCCTTATTTGAGATGGCAAGACTTTAAGCAAAATATTGATTTTACTTAAAGTGAAATTCTGCTTAGGATTAGCATTAGAAAGCATCTGTGAATTTGCGAAATGCCATTTTTATAAGAGACTGAGAAAGAATCTTGACATTTTTTGTACTGGAGGATCATAGAGGCTACAAAAAACAGCCATTGTTGGAAAAGGGGTGTTTAGTCTTAGGTAACGGAAGAAAGAAAAAAACTGTTGCTAAGAAAGATATATAGAATACAGAAAAATTAAATTGGGTAGGTGGAAAATCTTCTAATGAGTCCAGAGCACTGAATTGACTATTCAAGGACTTTAAGAAAGTTAGAAAAACATGCAAGGGGAAAAATGGATCTGCCTGGGTGGGAAACCTTCCGTGTGCCTTCCCACATTATAATTTATGATGTTTATTTGACATAGTAAATCTAATTTAATCTCACAAACTTTACTATATATCTTTCATTCTATGATGTTTGTCACTTTTTGTCTTCTTCCACATCTCAAAATTCTCAGCTATTCTAGTGAGCTGTTGTCTGTTTAGAGGTTCATAATTCAGAAAATCTCTTTCTTCCCACCTTCCTGTGACAAAAAATATTTAAAATCTTTTTTTTTTTTATGTGTTAGCCTAGCCCATTTCATCTTAGAACCTGCCACATATATTTGTCTTGGTTGCGCCTGTATTCCACACAAGTCTTCTCTTCATTTATGCTATGGAAAATTACTTGAATCAAAACCAAAATCCAGCACAACTGAGTCACAGAAACTGAGGAAACAGAGGTCAATGGATTTTTGTTTTTGTTTAAAAAGAGAGCTTTTTAAACCATCCATCTATAAGTCCTTGAGCAACTCTCTAGGCTGCTTCAAGGGGTCTGTTAAAGATAATAAAAGAAAACAAACCTTCCCAGTGACAGTAGACTGAACATCCATATAGAGGAATGCACAAGGAATGTTTCAGGGCATTTGCAAATTAAAAGTCTTTACCTGAGAGTAATACACTCCAGTTTTAATTTATGTTTGTAAATATTAGGGCGTAACTTCCAATAGATCTTTAACCATGACAGCCCCTCATGATTTAGCAGGACAGGTACAGTTATGAAGCACCTGCAGCCTGGGGAAATTGGATGAGACCAATATGGGTCTTCCATCATAAACAGAATAAACAGAAACCTGTGGGTTTCTGCTCCCACCCTGCCTATGAGGAAGGGCAAGGATGGTTTGCCCCTGGGAAGTGCCCTGACACCCACCTCCTGACGAGACAGACAGATGCTTCTCTTGGCTCTCCTGGACAAGACGCCTGATCTTTATATAACTGAAGGTATCTGAGGTGGAGGCTTCCTGTGGCTAAAGGAAGATCTGACTTTACAGAAAAACAAATGTCAGAAACAGCACCATGGGTCTCCGTGCACGGCTCCAGTCACAGACATAAATGTGCATTTCTGACTGCCTATGGACATGCTAGGACAGCCAGAAGACTGAGGTTTTCTGTCTATTCTCAAAGCTGTTATTAATGGAAAAAAAGAACATGAGTTCTGTCCTGAAACCTGGCTATGAAACATTCAAGATTACACAAAGACGAAAGATTTTTACACCTGCTGAGTTAAACATTAGCAATTTATATCTTCTGGGACAACAGAAAAAATTAATTTCCAAAAACCCAACTTTGAAGTTGAACTGTTAAAGTTTTGATGGAGTTTTCAGAGACATAAACAACCATTGTATTGGTTCTTGAAGAAAAGAATTTTTTTTCTTTGAAATCATATTCTTAAAATATACTGCTGTCTCCTAGTCACAATTAAGCTTTTTAAGTATGCCAATTAGACTGTATCTTGTTCTTAAGAGATTTTGATTGCACTGCTGAGAAAAGTGATTTGGGAATCAAGTCAATTCTCAGAAGAGGCTCAAGAAGCTTTTAAAATAATTTTTCTGATGCATGAAAGCACAATATAAGTGGATCTGTGTTTTCACATAAGGTCTTTTTCCCTAATGTATGATGTATTAAACAATACTACTCATAGTTATAGTTCAAAGAACTTTAAGAGGCACCAAGAAGTTTATTTAAAAGGTGGCAGGAAAAAAACACCCTCTTGAATTCTTTTTACAGAGCAAACATCACTGTAAAACTTTTTTTTCACCTTTCAGATGACAGCTTTTAACTGCTGGTATTTTTGCTCTGCATTGCAAACAAGCTTAAGAGCATGTGAATATATTTGCACTACAAAGGTGAAGATTTTCAAGGGTTATTACCATTTAAAATTTTACTTTAAGAAGGTAGAGAGGATCAAGATAGAAAGAAGGTTTCATGACATCAAGAGCTCAACCTCTCTAGCTGCAAGAACGCCTGGAGGTTCAGCAGGTGTGAAGACCTCTCACTCCAGACAGTGCTTCAGCAAAAGGCAGCGTGGGAGGCAGCAGATCACAGGGCTACCATTTCCTGGCTGCCAGGACTTCAGGGAACTCTCTGATTTTGTTTTTTACTCAAAACACAAACTGTTTTCTGTGTGTGGAAACTGTTTTTTTTTTATGCAGCTTATATACAATGTGTAGGGAAATTCACATGAAAAATATGTTTTCAATCTGTCTACACTCGTTATATCTAAAATAGCTGGGAACACATGGCTTTTTCTTTCTAGGTTAAAATTCACCAAAGTGAACGAAATACTTGAAAGTGAGTGCAGAATTATGGTGCAATACAAGTGTCATGAGTGTCAAAAAGATACAAGAAATATTTTGGTGACATTGTAATACTTGGTAGATATGAAGCCCTTATGCAGCTATTTCCCTTTGAACTACAGAAGGTCTCAGAACAGTACAACACACACACACAAACCTTCCCGATTATAAACTTGGTCTAAAAACCACCTTATTTTTGAATGATCCTTATTAATAGTGGACAATGTCCACTTGGCTCAGCAGTCTCACTGGCAGTGTGAGATCACAGGACCCTCTGCTCTCACCATCTCCTGTCTCGCTGCCTTCTCACACTCTTGCAACCCCTTCAGCCCTACAGCCAACGTTGGTGCAGAGGAGTGGTGCTGTTTGGCCTGCATCTCAGTTTTCATCAACTCTCAGATATTTTTTTATAATTAGTATCAAAAATCAATGCAAAAAGTAGAGTTAGAAAATGTTTGCATGTCATCCCTTCCAATGCCAAAGTTTCTGACATAACAGAATAGCCCTGAAAATTTAATAATATTTTATCTTCTGCAGGAGCATTAAGGAACTCCCCTGGTAAAACCTAGCTGGCAATTTGGCTGTAATGGAGTCCTGAAGGATTATAGAAGTAGCCGAATTATGCTGAGCAAATGCTCAATTGCTACTTGCATGAATTTTTTAATTAAACTGTCATTAAGAATTGCAAACAAATCTGAGTGTATTACTGTAATCCTACATGGAGAGAAGATGGGAAATAAAAGCTGTCTTGTGCTGAGGATAAATTTCTGAGATGAAACATCCAATATCTCAGACCAAAATAATAACGAAAGGAACAGGCAGGAGAATTCTGCAGCCCAAACATGTGCCCTTATTCAAATCTAGGTTATGTTCGTTCAGTGCAAAAATCTATTAAGAAAATAAAGAGATAGGAGAAACCCATGTGAAACAAAAAGTATGGGAAAAAAAGGTCACAGAATGACTGTGATGTCTTAAAAAAATATTTATATGGAAGCCTTTTCTGTTTTTCGTATACTTCCTAATATCTGTTTTGCACGAATTGATTAGTACAGATAATTTTAAATAATTAAATAAAGTTGAAATAAATATTGGAACTAATAGAGGTATGGTTTTAAACCAATCTTAATAGTTAGTTGATACCATGGTAAGACATGCGCTACTAAGATTTTATAAATAGCTTCCCATCTGTGTTTTATTTAAACTGTAATTTCTTTCTTGTTCCAGTAAAGATTTGCTGTGTTTCCATCCTGAATGTGCTATTCCAATTAAAAATACACTGTGCTTGTATTTAGCTTGTTACAGGCAATGAGTTGGTACTTCAATTCTCTCATCAATTTTCAAATTATCTTTATAAGGAGTACCAATATTTACTTTCTTTCTGAGACCATGTTGTCTACATTTAATTACAGATGTAATTTTACATCATTATTTTGAAACTTGGGCTTTTGGAGACAGCTTTCCTTTTTTTTGGGTATTTTTATATTACTATAATTCACTTATTTTCCACAGCCCTGACCAACAGCATTTTCTTTGAGGTCAATAAAACCCCAGTATCTGTACAAAGGAGCTAGCTATTTACATGCAAACATGGGCAGCATGCCACCACTCCACAAAAGAAAAAGGATCAGTACCTCTGTTAACCTCTTTTCTCAGTTTATTCAAGTAGCTTTTCAATTAATTTCATTTTATTCAGTTAACTCTTATCTGGGGTAACAGATTTGTCCCTAATCAGGTTCATGTGGATGAGTGGCAATGTGAAGGGATGACGTGATGTGTGCAGTATTTATTTTAGCATTGAAGGAAAATTCA
Organism: Onychostruthus taczanowskii; assembly: GCF_017590055.1. NCBI lineage: Eukaryota > Metazoa > Chordata > Aves > Passeriformes > Passeridae > Onychostruthus > Onychostruthus taczanowskii. The sequence continues at coordinate 8,105,955 of NW_024499351.1, forward strand.
GTTTAACAAATGTGGCTTGTATGAAGTGTTGGCAATGGCAGAAGACAGGACTATTTTTTGACCTCCTGTGAGTTCCACTGTTGTGTGCCAGTTTCTGGGAATTTCATCTCCTTAGGCTTGAATTTCTTTCTAGTCCCTTGATTTTGGTGTTCTGGTTGAACATAGCAGTGCCAGGAGCCGACTAAGCAGGATGTGCCAGCCTGGGGGGCTGCAGGAAACACCAGGCTTGGGGCTGGACCCTGCATGGACAGCCAGACCCGGCTGTGGGGTTGGGCACCCTGGGCAACTTCCCCCCCTGGCAGGGGCAGGATATGGGACATGGGACATGAGATTTAATCCTAAAAAGTGAATGGCAGCAACTACAATTATTGCAGTGACCTTTTGGAAGCCACAAATGTCAAAAGGAGAGCTGTATTTTGTGGGTGAAGTCAGGGCTATTTCAGAGCTGGAAGAGGTGAAGTACCTGCCTATTTCCCATATTCCTGATGTTATAATGCCTTCTGTTTGGGCAAAAGAGCACACAACCATCTGCTGCCCTCTTTAAAAGTTACAGCATCTGCTTTCCAGATGTGTTGCCAGCGTATCTGGCAGCAAGGTGAAGCTCACCCAGGCCCCTCAATCAGGAGCAGGAGCTGCCACAAGCTGTAGTGGGGCCTCAGAGACATGGCAGGGAGAGCAAAGCGCCAACACCTCCCTCCTGTGACCTACAGGAACCAAAAGCTCTTCCTGACAAACGTATCTTTTCTGATCCATGCTACAGGACAGAACACAGTGAGAATTTATTTTATTTGATATTCTATAAGTTGCTACAAGTTTAAGCCGATTAGAAGCTGTGAATAACATAATTTTCTCCTAAGAGAACTAAGTAAATGATCATTTTTAGCCGTTTATTTACAGTTTTTCAAAAAAAGCCCTCAGCTTTACCTGCTACACACTAAAATTCTACAGGTAGTTTGCAGAAACAAGGATCGGTACCTGCATGTAGGATTGGCCTCATGCTCTGTGTTTGCAGAACCCCTTTAACAGCAAGGAGGGAGACCAAAGGATTAGGAGATAATTTTTTACATGAATTAGTGTAAATCAGGCAGTTCTGGTGTCTTTTGCTGAATTTTGAAGCATTTCAGAGAGTCATAGAATCATTAATGTTGGAAAAGATATTTAAGATCATCAAGCCCAGCCATCAACCCCCGCAGCACCACCATGTTCACCATTAAACCATGCCCTCAGGTACCACACCTACAAGGTTTTTGAGCACTTCCAGGATTGTGACTCCACCATTTCCCTGGGCAGCCTGTACTGATGCTTTACAACCTTTTACATAAAGAATTTTTTCCTAATAGCTAATTCAAAACTACCCTGATTCAACCAGATGTAATTTCCTCTTGACCTGTCATCTAAGTCCTCTTTTCACTTGACAACAGAATAATTAAGATGTAGTAGTACCTTTATGCAACAATTTCTATTATAAGTTGGTTTTTGTTGTTGTTGCTTTTGGAAAAAAAAAAAAAAGCATATTCACCTATTTTGTATTAGAGAAAATAGCTATGGTATGGCATGAACTTTGAATACTGTGAAACAATAATTATGAGGGGAAAAAAACCCACAATTGTTTAATCAGCTGCAGTTTTCTGTATTTTCTTAAATCACACATATGTTTTCATTCCAAATATGAATAAAGATGAAGTGAGTGCTCATTTTATGCATATCATTTCAGTCTTTCTTAATGAGAAGGCTTATTTTTAGTGCAATTTATGATTTCTTTATCTTTTGAAGGTTTTACAGGTAAGAAAATAGAAAAAAAACCATCATTTTCCAAAAGTGCTGTGGCACATTTTAATTGAACATCTGTATAGTGAACTTGCTGCACATGTTCAGGCAACAGCAACATGTTAATAAATCCCATTAATTCCCTTCCCCTGAGGTCTTTGCTCACTGTTTGACTGATAAAGTTCAAATTTTATTAGTTATGACAGATCAGGCTTTGATTTTCCTCTCTCTGGGGAAATGCCATCCTGTTATTTTAAGGTGAATTGTTCAGTCCATTAAAAAAACTGACTTAAGTTCTCATGACGGTTAATGCAGGGCAGCTTTTTTCATCAAACAGTTCCTCACTTTTCCTGACAGAAGGCTTATATTGATTATGGAAAAAAATGAAGATAGTAGATGTGATGGACAAGGATCCTCCAACGGATTCAGTCCACAACACCTGGAACACTCTGCTTCCCTGGTTCAAAAACATGCACCACAGAAAGATGAGCAAATAACTTTGTCTTTTCCCTTCTCTTTCAACTTGTTTGGATTTTATTATTTTTAGTATGTTTTCTCTGCAAATACTTAGATATCCAGCCACTACTGTGCAGCTGGGTGCAGCTGGGAAGTCTCAGTTTGTGATGTTTCTGCCCTGGCTTTGCTTCCCTGTCCTGTCATGCATGTGTGCCTACAGGTTCACCCAAAAAGCTGAGCCAGAAATGTGAAGTAGGAGAATAAAAATCCAACCTTACCTAATCACAGCTTTCTGAAAACCCATTTCTCAAAATAAAGGAGTATAGATTGTTCTTGAAATCCCCAAACTGTGGATTACTAAAAGCTGCTCTGGAACAAATAAGAGAAATGAGACTATCATTGTATGTGACAATGGGCAGACATCAACAGTGAATTAAAGCTGGAAAATTCTGTTCTCTTCATTTTTAAGACCTGCTGAGTTTCAGTCATCAGTTGCACTGATTAGTTGAAATAATTTTGTGTCCTAGGAAACTTTCAGAATTTTCCTTTTCAGCCCCACTACTGCTTTACTTCACACTTGTATTACTTAATGTATTAGATTTATAGTGTTTTTCCATTAGAAAAATTGATAATTAAACAATTGATCCCATAAAGCACATTGTAATACCTGATGTTAACTTTCCACAATTAAAAAAATGGACTGTCCTCATATTTTTTCACAGCTGAGCTGCTTTAAAGGCATTGAGGGTACATTTCTCACCATGGGATCACTTCATAATTTTTTAATGAACTTTATTATTGGCTTTTAAAAAAATATTCACAATTTTTATTGATCTTTTTCCCAATTGCCATTATTTTCATATGCTCAAAAAATTGCAATAGGTTAGAGGCAGATAGTTTTCTTTTAAAGAAAAAATGATGCTGTATCTCTGAATTACCTTGAATCTCTGGAAAATGAATAATTTTGTTTCTAAAGATCAATTTTATTGCTAAGATAAGTCTTAATTTTCTGTAGTTCTCTGAAGCATCAGCTCTGATTTTTCAAAGCATATATATAATGTTTTCTAACTTCTTGATCTTCAGTATGTGGAATGATATTAGTATTATATTCATCACGAAAAGTAACATTATAGTTTATTTATAGGGTAACTGAGATAAGAATGACAACCAGTCTAAGAACAAGAATTCATTGTGGGAGTACCACAGAGCTCTCTTTCACTGGTGAGTGGTGAGAAATTTCCTTTCACTGAGTCACTAGTGGCTCATACATGCCTGAATTATTTCAGAAGTTCACTAAAATGTTAATTATGTTTTTAAAAAGCTCTATCTGCTTTATGAATGTTAAGGGTCTTTCAAAGTGATACATATTCTTGGGAAAACACAATAAAAGCCAGAAATAATAAAAATGCTGTCCAAGCTCCATGAATCCTCAAAATTACTCACTTGTCTTCAAAATTCTTTCTAAACATGAAAATCCACTATTAGAAATCTCTTGGCAAAATCACAAGTGATTTGTGCAAGAATTAAACCAAACGGATACTTGTCCTATATTGATGTGGTCCTGTTAATCATCTTTGTCAGTTTTTCCTACCCTTAGACATGCTATCAGGAGCCTCACAAAGCTTGTACAAAAATGCCTATACTTTTCTAGTTGATGCAAGAAAAAGAATTATAGAATCATTAAAGTGTCACCCTGATTTTTTAAGATTTTATAAGCCTTCTGGTGTTTACTTTCTTGTAAGGAACTTTCTCACAAACTTTATGTAAATAACTTATCGTTTTGCGCTCTTTTATGGAGGAGGAGAAACTTGATGGACTGTTAGTTTGTCCAGTGGCATTGGAGAGGTGGCATTGTCACCCTCCAATCCACTGTCACTTTTGGAAATGTATAAATGTTGGAGTCAGAAATCAAAAGTGTCTTTTTTATCTCAAGAGAGCAGCGTGTCCGTGTCATGTTCTTTCATGCCCTATAGCAACATTAAGGTTCAAAAAGACCTCTAGGATCTTCAAGTCCAACCTAACAGTGCGAGGTTCACAACTGAGCCAAGCTCCCTTGGAAGGAATAAATTAAGCTTCAGACAAGTAGGCAACATGTAGGTAGTCAGGGCAAGTTTTACTCATCTAGCCTGAGCACCTCAGCATTCCTCGCTAGCTGTCAGGGCTGCTAGAGTTCAGTACAGAACTTTTGTCCACACATAAGTGCTGCAAGGGGCAGGAGCTACAACTTCTGTGTTTTCCACAGACACAGCACTTATTGTGTCTGGCACTCTCTCAGAAGAGGGACTGTGCAAAGAGCTACTACATAGCTGAGTACCAGAATCATGCTCATGACCTGAATCCTCTGGTCTTGTGACCTGTTCCACTCTCACTGGCCACAAGGAAAAATACGAGCTTTCATCCCTGTTCTGTGCCCTGCTATGAGTACTTAATCATCTCTTAGACTGATATTTTATGTCAGATCTCACATGGGGTTTGCTCCACTTAAAAGAAGGAGACTTACAAAGAATTAGTAAATGGGAGTGGAAAGGTAGTACACCACATCAGGCTTGTAGAGCTCAGATTGTGGTATGTCTGAGTGAAGAAAAATCCCATTCTTGCATGACCGAGGAAAATATAATCAGCAAAAGGACTGGGAAAAACCCTGCCTAATTACATATTTACACAATAGAGAGAAATGTCATTGGAGTTTTTCCAGGTTTTTGGTTATATAATACATGTTTAACAAAACTGTCTGATTATAACTGCACATATTTACTCAAGAGATGTAAAAGGCTTCAAAGAAGATGTTTCATGCTCCAGGAAAGATTTTAGAAATATTTTAATCATTTACTATTGCTTCAAATCTGTTGCTTTTCAGTTTATAAATATATTAACCGAATATTATTTAATACATAAATATTATATAATATTTATCATATCAAAGAATTTTCAGTTAATATATTTTATATAAGATCAATATTTATATTATATAATAATGCTCTTTGAGTCTCTTTATTATTCATTTCAGCCAATAATAGCTTGGAACTGAAGCCTGAGTGGGATATTCCTTCTAGAACAGGCAAAAATAGACCACAAGGGCTTGAAACCTTTCCTTTCTCACAGGGTAACTGCAGGATGCAGCCCTATGTCCTGTAGAATCAATATATCTTAATGTATTAACACACAAGGGATGTGATGGCTTCTTGGATGACAGAAGTTGTTGTAATGGGAGGTCGCCAAAATAAAAACAAAATCCAAACATAAACTGTTAACACTAGATCAACAGAGTCAAATGGGAAAACTCCATCCTGCTGAAACCAAATGACGTGTGCTTTTTAAACTTCCCTTCTAAGTGTTGGCAAAAAGGCAAAACCATTAAAAGGACCGATTTTCAAACAGATGATATTTTGGAAATATGGAAACAACTTTAAAGGACAGGTTTCTGGAATATTTTGCTTTTTTTTCTTGTAGCTAAGTATAATCTTTCCCTCTGTCCATCCAATGGGCTTCCTGCTTCACATCCCCACACCCTGGGCACTCCACTGCATAGTGCAAAGGTCCAGCAACCTCTCCCTGTATCCCATATTTCAGCTTCTTTTCTACTCCTTCCCTGCCTCTGTCACAGCACACAAGGAACAGAGCAGCCTTCCACCCCTTTCTGCTGGACAGTCACAGTGTCCTGGAACCTCAGGGCCATTGCTCTTTCACCAGTCCCTTTCCCCTTCTCCAGCGACTCCGCCTGGGCTCAGCCACCAGGACAGAGAAGCCAGTGTGTTCTCCTTGATGCTGGCATGCTGGGAAAGCTGCACCCCAGCTTTGAGGTCAGGAGACCTCCAACCCGCGATGAAAGTGGGGTGTCAGATAAGACAGAAGTGTCATCACCACCTGGGGAGTCAGGAAGGCTCAGGAAGAACCAGGCATCCTGCCCTTTGGTCTGATTCCTACAGGAACCAACAAATCTCCACTGGTTGTCTCATTTCTGTGGAGCCAGAATTTTCTAAAGGAAGAACTGCTCTATCAATGATTCCTCTCTTTTTTTCAACCATCTCTAGCCATGAGACAATTTTAATGAGGTTTTGTAGAAGCATCATGTCCTCACCATATCAAGCATGGACACAAAGCTGCAGCACTGAATCATCAGGTGCAATGCAAAACAACTCAGCACAGCAGGGCTTTAGAAGAAGCTCAGGGAACAAGTGACTCTACTGCTTGTACTTTCTGTCATGATGAACTCCTAGTTGAGCAGCAACGTCATTTTGTTAGTACAAAAGCACTCTTTAGTCAACAGGACTTGCACACAATTGACAGGGCTACACATTAAATCAAATTTTTTCTTCTCCTAGAGTGTCTACAATAAAGTAGTGTCTTCACAGTAAGTAATGATAACAATGGTACACAGGCTTGAGATGATGGGTCTGCTTGTCCTCACCAGAGACCAGAGATAAATTATACCCAAGACAGAAGAAAACTCCCTTTTGCAGAAGCCATTAGCAAATCCATTTCTTGTTTTAATAGATGCACCTCCCTCCCACTTGTTTGCACTCCCTTTAAGTATGTTAAATATCCAAATACATTATCAGGCAGCGAAGGATATTAGTCAAATGCTGGTTTTTAATCTGTGACAAATACATTATGTATAACAGATTCCTCTTAATATTTCATAATAATCTTCATTTAATAATTGATCTGAGTCTAATTTGTAATGCTCATTACTCATATGAATTGAGAATGTTTTTCATCTCACACTATAGATCCAGACGGGCAAAGACAGGAGCTGCGACTGCTGCTCTCGTTGTGTTAATCAGGAGACAGAGCCTGGAGAGAAGCACAGGTGCAGTGTGAGAAGCACATCCCTTCCCTGGGAATGCTCAAGGACAGAAGCTGCTTCTACTGAGTGTGCTCTGACGTGTGCTGAGTGCATGTCAGCAGAGTGAAGGGCACGTCTCGTGCTATCTGTTCAATTGCGCTGTCACTGCCAGCTCAAGCATGTCTTTCCCTGTGTTGACATGCATGCAAATTGCAGAAAAAGCTCTGACTGCTAATACTTTCTTCCTTCATCCCAGCCTTCAGTGCTGGTAAAATGCAGTTAAGCCTCATGAAAGGGCTGTGCTCATAAATTCTTGTTAGATATGTAATATTTTGCTAGGTGCACTGAGATGATCTGTCAGGGAATAACTCTGCTCATATTCTGGAATCCTGCATGTGCAATCTATTGTGACAATTACCACTTAAAAAATCTGAGGATTTTTTTCTTACCTTGTAATATTACGACATGCCAACAAACTATTAGTACCTGTGAGGATCTGTTGACTGAACCATAGATGAATGTTGGTAATTTTTCTTGCTGCAATGTTTCTGTAGCACAAAATATACCACAGTGTTTGAACCATCAGAGCAGTGTTTGGACACAGCAGGTGAATTATCCAAAGTTAACAGATAGGCAAGGAAACCAGCAATTAGTCATGTAACAAGCAAATATTGGTGGAGATATTTTAATTCATAGAAACTATGAAGTAAAAAATGTGGGAAACTTGTTTCAACACAACTTCAACTGTGAAGTCATGCTCTTACAGGAGAACTGTGGACCTTTTCAAGCCTCAGGTTGTTTCAGCAGATGTCTTGCATTCTACATTACTCAAGCAGTAACAGGTCACACTAAGCATGAAGGGAAACCCAGGGTGAGAGGATGTGGTAAAGCCCCTGCTGCAGCAGGCAGGCAGACAGGAGCAGCTAGACACAGCTTGCTGCACCTATGGCCAGCACTGGGTGGGACTTCCTCCCTTTCCCACATCTCTGAAATGCCTCAGACCTCACCCAGAGATATTTAAGGTGAAGCCTTCCATGAACATAATGGGGTTTACTTCAACAAATTTTATGTGAATCTATGCAATCTTATTTTTAATTATATTCTTTTTTGTATAAGTTAGAGGGATTCTTTTTGTCCAAATAGAGTATTTTAAATTTTTTTCCTGTTCTGCTACAAGTTCTTTGGAGTAGGAATTATTTCTTTACATATGAAGGTAAGACACTTCAGATATTGAGTTCCAGAATTTTGAGGGAGGCTAATTGTATTATCACTACAATAATTTTCAAGCATAGAAACCCATCTGTCCTATAATATATAAAAGAAGTACTTTCATACTCTCCATACTTCTTTCCAGGGAAAGACTCTGTTGAGAAATGAAGAAGAAGAAAGAAAGGTGTGTTGAAGCAGAAAAACTCTGGTCTACCTTAATCTTCCTCCTCCTCTTCTGTGTCAGGACCAAAGCCCTTCTGAGCAAACTTGTGGTATTACCCGCTCTTTTGGTATATTTATGATAATATGCATTATTTTTTCCTGCGCCAAAAATTAGCAATCAAGACCCACAGTGCTTGACACAAGCAATCCTGGCAGTGCTTTTAAGAGCCTGAGTCATGTTCTCCTCTCAGAGTTTTCATTTTTCTGTGCTGATCACCTGCTTTAACTCGATCCTAGTAATTCTGTATGGCAATGGTGTTTATTGCGTATAAAACACACAAAGAAATCTTGCTGTATTTTAAATTGTCTGACACTGTAATCACTGGCCTCAGCTGGGCACGTGACCAGTTCATGACTGTCACCATCTCTGACCTGGGCACTTGTATTGGGTCTCCCAAACAGCTGAGACAGATCTGAAAATGGGGTTAGGTGTTCACTGGAATTTAAGTGTCAGAGGGGATAGGGATGCTTCACAGGATTTTCAAATGCTCTACCTCTAAAAGCCTTAGACTGATTAGTCCCTTTTGCTTAAGCATGTTCTTAACCTGGGTTATTTGGGTTCCTAATGTAAAAGTTAGAGAATGAAAAACCTCCAATGATGAATATGCATAGATGAATCCCACTGCTTCTCTGTGCAGTGCAGAGCATTTCCAGATGGCTTTGATGCATATTAAATGTTTATTATGTTTTCTAAAATTATTTGATTGAGTTTAACAAATTGTAACTGAGTATCTAACGGAGAGAAGAAACAAACAGATACACAAATATAACGTTTCAAAAAGCTAAGTAATTGTTTTTAATTGCTATTCAGAGATATTTGTTTTCACGTGTGGTAAAATATTTTTGTTGTGTGCTCTCCAACAAGTACTTTGGAAAGCAGCCTCCAGAACAAGGTGTTCCTACTCACTGTTTGAACTCCTGGCAAAAAGAGAATAGGGGTGAGGAAGTCCTTAAAAATAAAGCAGGCAAACAAGGTTCATCAGCCTGTCCAGATAAGTGCATTAAAACTGGTTTGCTAAATCTGATCATTTCCCAGTAAGATTGTCTTTGTTTATTTTTGTATTAATTTTGGTGCATAGTAAAATATTTCAAAAACACCAAAGTGTTCTATTCAGAATATTGACCCTTCAAGTTAGCTGCTATGGCTTCTTGACTTCAGAGAGAGCCTCAAGAAGCAGAAGGTCACAGGTTTTTATCATTCCTGCATACAGTGACATGCCTTGTATTGCAGTTGCTCCATTGAAAGTAAATTTGCAGAAGATGGCATGAATATTGGATTAAATCGCTTGGGAGCTTGACCTTCATTACAACTCACCATGAATTATGTTCATGATGTTTACCACCCAAACTAGTCAGACATCTCTAACTCCAGTGAATTCTGGTAAAAGTTAGTGACAAAAGTTTTTTGCTGGGCTGGATCTGAAGTCTTGCAACATCTACAAATCTGTGCTTAAGTATCTAAGTCACCCAAGAAGAAACTGTATTTTAGTCCCTCTACTCCTAATCTCCAAATGTTGTGATAACCTGTGAAGCCACTGAAAGTGTAGTGAAAGAAAAGCAGATAAAACAATTTAAAATTTAACAGAAAGTAAATTTCAGTTTGCTTCCAGCTCACCAAAACCATCTTCACATAATAATCAAGATTTAATTAAAATTTCTCTTGCACCTTTTAAACTGCTTAAACTGATTTTTGAGGTTATTTTGCACTTTTCACCTCTTGAATATTTTTTTCCCATTTATAGGTGAAATGGAGAAATCTACCTGAAACATCAAGTACAGTTTGAAAGGATATTTATAGCTGGATCTCAGTAAATGGTAGGTTTCCCAAGGATCAGATCATTACACCTCACATTCATGATCATATATTGGAAAAGATGGTTTTGTAAACATACCAGAGGATATCTCTCTGATGACTTCTGAATTTAAAGACAGGTTATGCAATCTCTTGGACTCACAGTTTTGAGCATTTTCAGAAAGCAGTGTTGGATTTTCCTCAGTTATAAAAAAGCTATCATCAGATTCAAAGCCCTAGAAAGGAGTCCTTTGAAAAGCATCACAGTGACGTACAGATGAATATAGACAGGGTAAGAGTGCTGAGGCAAAAACAAGGGAATATTAGGCTGTGTCAGAAGATCCCTTTGGAATGCTCACAGTCAGCATTGCTAGAGAAGTCTTCAGAAATTTACCAGACAGCATTTCATATAGCCAGGAAGAAAAGACAGGTATAGGAGGTGAATTAAAGCTGCTCCATCTGAGCTGTGCTGTGCATTCAAGACCTGCCAGTCTCAGCCTCTGTGTTCAGGTGAGGTTACTATTTTTTCTTCTTAACCTCATCTGTTTGTATTTCTCCCCGTGGCAAATATTCTCTGCTGCTAATTCTCGTATAGATGGAAAGTACTACATTATTTTGACTCCACAAGATGCATTTTCCTTTCTGCTATGTAGCACTCAGGACTGTGCAAAGACAGGGGCAGAAGCTGAGGCATTTTTGTTGCCCAGTATGAGAATGGCAGGTTACAATTGGCAACTCCTTATGACTGCACTGCTGAAGCCTAATTTTCCCAAACCCTCAGTCATCCTGGGTATATTCACTGCTTTGAAAACACCAACCAACAAACCAACCAAAAAAGAACCAGAAGGTGAAAGAAAATGAAGGTGAAAAAGACAGTGAAAAGCAGACTTCTTTTAACAGAATGAAAAGATAAATTTTCTCCAGAATTTTTAATGAAACAAATGCAGGTGGAAGGATCAGTGGAAGAAGAGTTTTCCCATTTGTTTTTTTCTCACACAGGGATTTTGATCCCAGCAAGTCCAACAACTGAAATATATTTTAAGGTGTACTATAAAGATCTTCCATTTTGAATCATTATTTACACCAAAGCAAAATAAAACAAACAGGGTAATTAACATTCCCAAATATCAGTTATTCCATATACTTCCATATATTGCACAAGGATTTCCTTCCCGTAATTAATAGGTTGCAATTTAGGAAAGTCTTTCAAATGTGAAAATTATCCTGTATGCTTAAATTCTGTAATTCCCCAGTATTTTGGAGAATAAAACAATGTCTAAAGAAAAGTGGTCTGCTTGAGCTCCATGTTCAAAATTAAGTACACTGTAGTGTTTTACTGAATTAAATGTGCGTTTGATCCATACCTCTGTCCTAAAGCCTCTGGGAAGTAAACACTCACATTACATTTTTCAAATCTCTTACATCAGAATCCTGACTTAATGTGTCCTCCATACTTTTTGTTTATATTTTTATCTTTTCACAGTTTCTTTAATATTTCTAATGTCATAAAATCAAAAATCATGCTTTATTCTACACAATGTCTCACCAGAGCTACAAAAGCTACCCTATTTCCTCTGAGGTTCTACATGGAATCCAGAACATCTGTCTTGTGTTTTGGTTATTTTTATCATCTTCAGATGTTCCCTGATTGTTTCAGGAAATCCACCTTCAAATTTTTGATGGTATTTTTTTCTTCCCTGGTATTTTACAAAAAATGTATGTCATGTTCCTGCATTGGCCACTATTCTGACCTCTTTAAATCTCCTTGCAGTTTAACTTCCTTCTGTCAATTTGTTGATACACTTATTTTGACGTAGCTGTCAAATTTGACCAATGACAAATGTAACAGCCTTTTTAAAATAATCACAAGATCCTAAACACTAATGGTTATAGTACTGCTCAATGCATTAACCTCAGGTTTCTGTATGACAGAGTTTCTAATCTATTCTATTACGTGATACTTGATGCTTTGATTCCAGCATAAATCAATAATGTAGCACTATAGCACATGCATTATGGAATTTCACATATAAGGAAATACCTGTTAGTTTTCTTTTTTTTTTTTTAAATCTATATGGCAATAGGTTATACTTGCTTGTCATGCAATAAAAGCATATTTTTTACCATTTCAGAATGATAGTCCTATTATAAAAATTCATACAGGACTCATTTCAGACCTTAGCAAATCAAATACACTAGATGACTAAACAGGATTGATATCAGTATCATGTTTGTGATTTTTTTGTGTGCTCAGACCCTTATGAGGTGAACCTTGCGCATGTCCATGCAGAATATCGTATGAAATTATATGTTGCATTTCTTCAAGGCAGCTCAACAACCAAAGTAGGTACATTAGTGCAGTTCCTGAGTTTGGATAATTCAGCTGGAGCGGAACGCCAGAAGACCAGAAGATTCTGGCACATGAGTGGTCTGAGAGCAATTAGTTCAGCTACCTCTGCATGACAATGTGCAGTGCTAAATGCCTGTACCTACTCCAATAAGTACTTCCATGGATTCCCATCTTCTGCAGCTAGTCAGGTGTGTATTGCAGTAGTCACCATACAAAGACTCATACCTTTTGAAAATAAAGGGGAAGAGGACCAAGAAGAGGGTAGATTTAAGAAACTGTCCAGATTTCTGTACTTCTTGACAAAATTCAAACACTTGCCTTTGGCATAGAAGAGCTTATTCACAGTGTTACTCTTAACAAATTCTTATTTTCGCTAAAATCATAATGATCAAGCAATGAAAAGGAGCAGACTTTTTTTAGACATCTTATCTACACATCCAAAGAACAAGCACAGACAAGCACAGCAACTGGCAGTTCAGGCCAATCATCAGAAAAGCTGACTGAGTCTCAGTGGTAGATGGAGCCAGGGCCCTCTTCTCTTTGAGTACCTGGATCATCTTCCATACTCAACCATGCCTTTCCTGGTTTTTCAGGCAGCTGACCAGTGCATTAATCCCACAAGATGAACTTTCCATCTCATTTCCACAGCAGCATGATCACAATTGACCTGACCCCCGTCATTACTGTCCTCTTCTTACTCCTTGGTGTCTTTCTGCATACAAGTCTAAATGAAAAAGATCAGTTATTTTTTCATTTAGACTGCAATAATTTCTCTTCAGCAGTCTTAGGGCTCTGCCACCTCATTCTCCAGCTCTTAAAATTCTTCACAAAGTACTGAGGTAAATAATCAGCTAATGCAATTGCTGTTGGAAAGTATTTACTATTTTTGCTACCCCTAGAGAAAGTGTTGACAGATCATTATGCGCCATACGATCAAATTTGTGTCTAATAAATCAGTTAATTTCAGTATAATCATACTTGGAGAAAGATTGGACCATGCTGGTCATTGTTATTCACTTGAGATTTCTTGTTTTCTTGGTGAATAGTTCTCCTTATTGAAAACTTGAATCAGAGCAGTTCTACCTTACACAGGGTCTGCCACTCTTCACTTGAGCTGATAACTTACACAGCAATTGCTCAGAAGAAAATAATTGTGAAAACTTAGCATTTTGTCAGTGTGAGGTAGAAGTCAGACACAGTAAGGTCTGAAGTGCAGCAAGACTTTTTACAGCATCTGTGTTGTTTTGACCCCCATGAGATGCAGGGGTGCAAGGGTGGGGGGACAGAGACGACAGGACAGAACTCACTGTACCTTCTGCTCAGCATGTAGGTGAAAGCAATCTCTACAGTTGGGAGAGAAGGGACAGAAAGCCACACCACCAATTCCACCGACAACAGGGAAAAGGAGATCACAGAGAAATGTGGAAAAGTTTGAACAATTTGCCTTATCTACAATAAAATGCATGCTCTGCAAAGTCTGTCTCCATTTCCCCAACAAAAGCTAAGAAAATGAATAGACAGCATCTTTAAGAAACACCAAGGTTATCATCTCTCTCTGCAGTACTCAGGAATCTGGTGGGGGTACAATATTTGACTGTATCCCAGTTAACATCTTGAAACTGCAGTAAGAGATAGCAAAACAGTATTCACTACAAAAATTCCAGAGCATTCTTTAGTCTGCTTCACACTGTTGAGCTAGCTGAAGGAGCTCTTTAGAATATGGTGAAGTAGCTATCTCCTAACATGCCAATGAAGACATGACACTGCATTTCCTTTGCTGTTTTGGGGTTTATATGTGAGTTGGCAAGATAGCATTGTACTAAGAAATGAGTCTTAGAAATGTGCAGTGATCGAGCTGTCAGCCCGCATCAGTATGTCAAGTCAGACAGAGCAACAGGTCCTCTCACCATGGTGGCAGGGCATGGCACGTGAGAAATGCCACACTATATTGGCAGATTTTTCAAGGATGGTAGAGATGTCTCCTGCTGTGCAGTTTAGCTCTATGCCCAGCCTGAAGGAAAGGTTTGTAATCTAACAATCTTCCCTGGGACAGGATGAGAGTCTTTCAGGCGGCAGGTGCCCAGGGCTCTCTAAGGGAATTACTTCACAATTTTCTACTTAAAATTTTTATTTTATACACCAACAATAAAAGAAAGATATAATGAAGAAATGTCCTTAAGAAACTGGAGAGAAAGGACTTGGTTGATTCATGGAACCATTCAGCCTCAAATATGGAAATAAAGTTCTAATAGGAAGATGATTTGAGCAGAAGGAAAGGCTGAATTGCATTTCTTCAGTTACCTTGAAAACAATTCACAGGGACTAGACGAAGAAAGCTAAAAACTAGTAAAATCATGTGCCTCGTAATCTGTTCTTCTTTTGTGCCAAAGCGATGAATTTTGTCTCTCAACCAGTTGTTTCTCGGATGTTCTGTTTTCAAGCAGCTACAGAGAGTTTTAGATACAACTTCATGTTATAAAATGTTTACTGGATGTGTAAATTGAAAGGCTGTTCTCTGTTAACTATAAAAATAAGGGTAAGCATGAAAGAAAAAATTGAATAAATGAGATATATATACACTGGGTATTGGAAAGGCAAATTAATGCTAAGCAGAATAATAAGGACTGGAATTGGACCAAAGGACAGGAATAAATAATTATTAGTCAGGCTAGAGGTAAATTGCCTGTCTTCCAAAGAAGGCACTTGAGCCCAGAAACAGAAAATGGAAAAAGTACCCCAACCACATTTGAGGATTATTTTTCAATCACAAAATAGTTACATTATTTTAGGCAGTTGCCAGTATGTTCTGTGAACCAAGAGTAGTACTAAAGAGGAGTTTAGATTATGACAAACTTTATGTGAGAAGAAGGAAACTGAAGTTCATACAGCTAAACTTTATGCAAAAATGAAGACATTTTGATTTTACCAAGGAATTATGATGCCTGAGGGAAGATGTAGTCTGACTAGGAACACGAGAACCTGAACAATACAGTTCAGACTACTAGAACCACTAAGAAATGTTTCTTGAGAAAAATATTTCAGAGTTTTGACAAACATAAATCACTAAAATTTTAAAGGTTTCCACAGAAATTAAAAAACATGTTCTGTCCTCTAGAATGCCAAAGGATTAAAGGGAATTCTTTCTCCTATGTGTCTGAATTCATGCAGTACTAAAATATGCTTTTTCTTCATATTTTGTGATATTCAGTATGTAACCACTAGAGTCTCAGGAAGGATTGCAGACATCCTTCTTTCACGCTCCATATTTCAGAAACTGCTCCTTAAAATCTCCCATCATAACCATAAATGAACCTCAAACAGTTATGCAACAAAACTTGTCTTTCATATAACATTAGATATGTCTTGTATTTCTAATAATAATGAATTTTTAAGTTCTCCTCAGACACAGAACAAAGAGAAATCTTACAGAATAGCAAGTTTCATGCCTTTAGATAGGAGGATACTGTATAGGTAAAAAGAATCAATGGCTTACTTAAGTTATTTCAAAGTTGCATCTAAGTAAAAATCACTAAAAGCAGATCTCACTTGCAGGAAGCTTTTAAGGATAGAGTTTGGAGTTTGTAAAATACATACAGGAACAATTATGTGACAATTACTTATTTAAAATGTCCCTTAAGCACCTTTCCATTTGCTGTCACATTAGTTAATCTCATGAAGATTCAGTTGTAAATTTTGAGTAATTTCTCAAAAAATATCTACAAGTTTGACAGCTTCATCAAGTCACTGCAAGGTTCATAAATTCAATCAAAAATACGGTGTATTTCTTGGCAAAGATACACTCTTTTTTAAATTCAATAGAAAGCTTCTCAGGCCTCTTGGGGCAGTGAACCATGGCCTGCAGAACTTCAAGGTACCCCAAAGACAGTACAGGTTGCAAAGAAGGCCAGTGAAGCCAGCAAAATTTGTAAAATAAGCCACACAATTTAAGCTTAGCTAGTAAAAATCTGTTTTAAGTTTCCTTGTACTTTACTATATGACATCACTACCTTTTAAAAAGAATTAGCAGGTAAAAATCCAATATTTGCAAGTTTTTGCATACTAATGAATTAAATAAATACTAATAAATTAAAATTCAGGTGCAGATAATGTTGCAAATGTATATTCAGAAAAACAATAGAGAATTGAATGGACTTTTAGGATATTTGATCAACCACAATTTGTTTGTCTGGGGTTCTTTTTAATTTTATAATATATGAATTTAACTTAGTTATAACTAAATTTCTCGAGTCCTTAAATTATCAGTTTTCAGCCCCCCCAGTTCAGGCTTCCTCACACAGCTCCCAATCTAAGGTATCATTATCAGTCCAGAATCCTGCAGTTTTCTTCAATATCAGGGAAGTAAAGTTAAAAAGGAAAAGTTATTAATAGAGCTTACAGCTGTAAAATTTACTGGCCAAAACTCACAGCATAATCTACTGAAATCATGTCACACAGCAAGTATTAACCACCTCTACATCCCTCTTCCCATTTTATGCCTTTACAGAGAAAACATGCAATTTATTGTGACAAAACCTGTGTCCAGCATTCATCCTGGCATTGACTAAAATGGCTCAAACCTCTGCAATACCTTGATATATGATTCAGATCCTGTATTGTAAGGAGGCTGATAGAGGGTGGAAATAATGGTCAAATTTTAGGTCAGTTTTGGAAGCCTAAGCCTGAATTTCCTGATTTCAGTTGCTGTGAAGATAATTATTAGCCTCTTGTACTTATTATAAATATTTTCATAATATTCACGTTTCCTGGTTCCACCCTGAAAGAAAACAGGAAATGCCAACAATTGGGAGAATTGACATTTGCTAATGGAGCAAATGGCTCGCCTTTGTGTACAGTACACATGAGCTGGAAAAGTGAAGTTTTAAATGCTGATCCAAAGCAAATGCAAACCCTGAATTTTCTGAGATTTCTTCCTTATTGGAACTTCTCACATATTTCAGCTGTAAACTTTCTTGCAAACACAAAATAACTCTTTTGAAGTGATAGCCAAGTAGTGAAAATAAAAAGTGTATTGCTCATGACATCGGCATAGGGTGAGAGGGTAAAAGGGTAGGGAGAGAGAGTAAAAAGACCAGAAGGGCTGTGTATCAGACTGGAGCCACAGGGAGGAAAAGTGAACGTGTGCTTGTCAAAAACAAGAATTTTCTAATAGGACTGTATGACATGCAATATATACTTAAAGAAAATCTCAGATTTTCAATGAAATTTGCTTCAGTTCAAAAAGAGCCCCCAGGTTTAACAATCTGTCAGAGCTAATATTATATATGTGACCTTAAATATTCATTGAGTTTGTAGAGATTTCATCTCTTTTTGCATTTATCAAGAATTATTCATAATATGGCAGTTTCTGTCATAATTCAGACACTTTAGGCCAAAAAATGTAGAAAGAAAACTAAAACCCAAAAGAGAAAATGACAGCTACAGTGATGGAATGGGGATAAGTGATAGTTTTAAAGAAACTCACTGTACATCTGTAATTTTCCCTTTTAACACCTTATCTTTAAGCTATACTTCATTTAAGATGTTGACACAGCTTGATGTGAAGTGCATAATTTATTGAATGCTGACTTTGTTCTATGATTTATTTCGTTGTTTTGCAAGTCAAGTACAACCTTGCAACTCTGTTTTACTCATAAAATACCAAAAAAACCTTTGCATTTACTGAAGCAGTGATCAAAACATGAACATTATGTGCCACATCTAGTTTAAAATACAAATATGAATGCCAAATTTACCTAAAATCAAATCACTCATCCAGAATGCACAGCATCAAAGAGTTTTGATTCCATTTGACAAGGCAGCACAAGGCACTTAATAGGACATTCAATACACCAATACAAATTTGCCTTGCCTGTTGCATCACTCTCTACTTCCTGCTTCTTATTTTTTGAGGTGATAGAGTTGACAAAAAGGAGATTAGAGAGATCTAGATGGAAATCTGTACATTGAAACTTGGCTTTTAAATTATTATTTATCATCTGTATTACATCAAGATGGAGAAAGATACATATTCCTTATTTTCAGAATCCTGTATCTCTCTTCAAAACCAATGAGTAGAAATGTTTTTATAAGTAAAGTGATGAAGAAACACATAAAAAGGATGAACCACCTGACAAAGAAAATTCAGTGATAAACCTTAAAAATAGGTTCCGAAATTTTTTTGTAATATTGGGCACACAGTTCATACCAAAGACCTAGGCACATAAAATTACTTTTCTGTGCTTATCATTACTGATTGCAGGCTTTATAATTACAAACTGTAATTTGTTTTTTTTTTTTATCCACAGCAAAATAAGCCTCATCAAATCCTTTTATGCAGAGGTAATATGGACGACAGGAAAAACCTTTTCTAGAAAACAGCATTATTATTACTAGGGAATATGTCCTATACCTAGAAGTATATCCACATATTTCTCTCTGTTCATCTCTCTCTCTTCCAGATGCCCACCGGTACCCATCTACAAAGATACCTACACACCACATCTGGCTGGGTTGAAGGGCCTGTGTCTTACACTTCTCCCTTCTAACAGTATCAAATGTCTGCTCTTCATGCAGCTCTTGTGAGCTGTTTGGTATTTTGTGATTGTGTCCCTTTAGATGGCACTACAAGGAGTTTGCCCTTATGGAAAGAAATTAGATATTATATAATTATTTTGAAGAAAATATTAGATATCAGATAATCAGTTGAACAGATATTCATGAAAAGGTTCAGGATACACCAAAAAAAAAAAAAAAAAACAAAAAAAAAAAAACAAAAAAAAAAAAACACCACCAAAAATTTTAAAAAAAGAAAAAAAAGAAAAAACAAGGAAAAAATCTTCATTATAGTCATTCAGTGCAAATTCACACAGGAGTAGGTTTGTCACATTTTTCTTTTCCCCCTCTGTAGCAGTTCCCATGTGTCCCCCATCACAAGCCCACTCTCTGCACCCTGGCACTCCCCAGCCCACAGCAGGACCACACCCACTTGTCCTCATATCATTGCCCCAGGCAGCACCTTTCTTCTTTTCCCCTTTCAACACACAAAGGCAACATGAAATAAAAGGTTGAGCTCTTCAGAATATTTTTCGCCCAAAATCAACAACTACAGTACAATTAAAAGAATGAGCACTTCTGATTAATCAAACTGACAGTTTTACTTCCTCATTAGAAGAACGGTTTTTCTACCAGCAGAGTCCAATAGAGATGAACTGACAGACATTAATATAATTAAGTGCAGGAAAAATTAGACTATAGAAAACAGGTAAAAAATGTTGTCCAAATTAAAAACCCCTTTGTATCATCTTTGAATTCTTATCCATGTGAAATATCACTGGAATTCAAGTACATATGTTGTATAAGATAAAAAGTAAAGTTTAATGAAAGGAAAAATTGCTGTTCTCTATTTTGGAAGGTAATTATTCCATGTTTGTATGTGATTGTGTGAAGTATCTGAGTATAAAAATACAGAAAATATTCAGACTCCTCTTATTTAAGCCTGAAAAAAAAGTAGAAAATGGGTTAGCTGCTGTCTTCCTGGTAAAGGTTTCTGGTCTAGTTTAGACCCAGTAATCAATGTGACATTATAACCAGGGACACAACATGAAGCAGCTTGGACCATAAAAAAGCCCTCTAGTTTTTCAAAACAAATCAGTCTTGTTTGGATGTATGCACAGCCTGCTGTTCTTTAAATCTTCAGAGCACTGAATACATGGCATTTACCTCCCAAAACCCAGGCAAGTTTGTCCTGAGAAATACAGACAAGATTGGGTTGTCTGTGATTGAGTTTCTTCGTTCAGGCTGAGCAATTGTTGGTTATTCTCGAAGGCTTCACAGAGACACTGACCACAGTCGGCATGACTGCACTGAGTTGACAAAATCATTCACCCTCTTTGCACAGTGTAGAAGAAAAGAAACCATAATAGGCATTGTGAATAAAGAATTCGACTTGGCTGGCCTATTTACACCAAACAGATAGAGTATCTGGAGTATCTGGAATCAGCACATTTCCACCTTAAGAATAAGGAATCCAAAGAGCTTCCAGTGCCATCTTGGCAAGTGTTTCTCCCACTAGGTACTTGAAGTGACAAACTAGATTGAGATTCAAGACAAGGTTTGGGCTTCAATCCAGTTGTCCATAGCATCCTTCAAAAGCCACCAGAGTTACACAGCTCACCCTCTGCCCAATTCTCCCTCCAACAAAAAAGAAAAGGATAACATGCAGGTCCTTACCTCTGAGAAGTAATAATCTATGCAAATCAGTCAGATAATGCAAGATGACAATGTTGGACAAAGAACAAAGCAAGAAAGAGCAGTCAGCCATTAATCTCACTGTACATCAAGGATTATTGATACATAAAAGATCAGAAACTAAAACATTCCCAGTTCTAATTGAGTAACATCCTAGCCCAGCACCACACTCATTTCAAAAACTTTTTTCTTATTACACGTGATTATATGAAGCAGTTTTATTTGTATCTAATTTCAGAATCTTAAAGTTGCTGAATTTCCAAATAACCCTAAGTATCTTTTCTCACAACACCTTTCATTGTTAAGGAACATTATGTCAGTCAGCTAGAGCTCTGTTTGTCAAAGCACTGTAATTAGCTCGAAATTTTGTCTCTAATAATAAACACCAAGCATTTTCATAGATGCGCCAAGGATTCTGAATAATTTCAGTTATTTTAAAATTTTGTGGAAAAAGATTGACTGTGGTTCTTAGAGACATGAAAACTTTATTATAACACCTCAATTATTAGATTTTTTCTTTATGCAAGTAATATAAAGTAGGGTATGTGTTTATAACACAATATATTTGTCAAATAATACAGCACAAGCCATACGCCATTCTGTCAAACATTCTGCCAAAATGGCAGGTGAGGAGACAATGTGGAAGCAATGTGATGAAAATGTCCAAGTCAGTCAGTATCAGAGAATGACCAGTTCTTTATTTTGTCCTGTCTTCCTTTTAACCACAGGTCATGTCTTTCTAGAGGCTGAATGTGCCATTTTATCTAATGCTACATAATACAGTGTAAGTCTGATCAGTTTCATCTCAACACTTCAAATATTGTATTTTAAATACCAATATCTCTTCACTAGCTAACAAATACTGTTAGGAACAAAACTCAGAACTTCTGTTTCCTGCAGGAGGAAATGAACCCCCCACCAACATCATGGTCTACTCCAATTCATTAATCAAGATATAATTAATTAAATTTTTATCATTTCTCAGAATGGAGAAAACAATCTCTAACAATGGTCTACTGAGCTGTAGTCATTAATCTTAGATCATAGGCCATGAAGAAATGACCTGAAAAGGTACTTTAATTAACACCAAGTATTTGTTACAAGTGATAATCATGATCATTTTAGTGTATGCCAAGCAGAAGATAAGACTGATGAATCTCTTGTGGTTAGAGTATTGATTTGCAATTTATATGAGAGAAAGATATTTAAAGAGAAGGGAAAAGGTATTGAACATTCAGATCAGTGTCTTACAGGTTTCTGAGGGCTTTGCTTTTCTTTTGAAGAACATGTTTCTCATGTGAGTCATCATCAGGTACCCCACAAAATATAAAAATATTCAGCTTTATGGTATGGCAGCCATATTTGTATACACTATGTTGACTTTCTTCTAGTCACTCAGTATAAATACTTACAAAGTCCTATATCTAAACATTTGAGCTCTTGTTTTCAGCCCTTTTATAATTTTGTAGAACCAATTTTCAAAATATTAGCATTTGTGAAAATCAAACTCAGAGTTCCTGTTCAACAGTGGGTATCCAAGGTGAGTGGATAAAAAACTTTAAAACCTGTGCCTCGTGAAAACACTTGTACCCTGTATGCCTTCAGAAGTGTCACACAGCAAGGTGCTAAGATAAATGAAAGAAATACTACAATTTGGCAGGTGACAATTCCCAGATTTTTCAAAAGATCTGGGCTCTAAAGCTACAGATCTAAATATAATCTAAATTACCATAAAAGATGCTCCAGTCTCAACTTCCTGCAATGCTTGAGCTTTGCCTTCTCCAAAACAGAGAGACCTTCTGCATTTGAGCTATTGCAGTTTATTGTTATTAAAATAAACAAACAAACAAAAAAAAAACTTTCCCTGCACCAAGAACCTCTTTTCCTTGAATTTTAAGAGGTATCGAATTACTTTTTCTGCCAATTTTCTATCTCTTTAGCCAACTGAAATGATTTTCCTTCCATGGTGTCATGTTTTAAAGAGCACCTTTGGAGAAAATAAGTTTCCTTTCAACATACGAAGGAACAGCAAAAAACCCTGCATTTAATCATCTAAGAAAAACACAGAAGACACTAGTAATGAATGAGCTGCACAAGAGATTCTCTCCACAGCTGTTCCTAGAGTACACCAAATAAAGTTCTCGTGGATTCTCTCCACAGCTGTTGCTAGAGTACACCAAATAAAGTTTTCATGGATTGGAAGTACTGTTTTGCAGTGACAAGCTTCCACAAAGCTGGTCTGGTGCAGAGAAGCTGGGAAGCATACAGCCAGCTTTACTTCTGTTACTTCTGGACTGCTTCATTTCTCAAAAAAACCAAAGGAATTATATGGATAAGAAAGTTTTACTCTGTGGAAGGGGAAAAAAGGGGAAAAAAAAAAAGCTGAAAGCCTGAAAATTGGCATTTTAACAACTATTCTAAGAATATTTAAATTATTCCATCAAGCTCTTTTGTTTTGACTGGTGTTTCAAAAAATTATATTTGATAGTTCACATTTTACTAATGTCATCAGTGTAATGTACAAAGTGTATGTGAATTATCTGATGGGCCTAATGTACTGAGCAGAGGGAGTAAATCCAGCTGTTTCTGGGGACATATCTTAATGGGCCTTACATGGCAAAACAAGGCAATGAAATTAAGGATTTATGCTTCCTCTGTTTGGTAATAGGGTTAAGAAACTTGTGGAATTTCGCAGCACTTGAACATCAGGCAATGTCATGTATTTTTGCTCACCTGTGAAATTCCAGGGGCATTAAAATATGTTTGTCTTATCAGCTCCTGGTTTGGATTTCAATAAGAGCCCTGAGACCTCCAAGTCCTTAGCACTGCAGAAAACAAAACAACTTTTATCCAGGCATCCAAATTTTTGTCCAACAGCCAACATTTCAGTTTGAAATTTTTACCCCTCATTCATGGACCCATTTGGGATCTGATATTTTCAACACATTTGCTGTGTTCCAAATAGATGAGTTCCATCAGGAACATAGAAGAGCAGATAGAGCAATAGATGGCACCTCCTTACAGGAAAGCAAGGATGGAATGCGATGCATGCTTTCCTCCTATTTCTGGAATAATAGGAGGAAATCAGATCTGCCAAAGGAAAGGGTCAGGCAGAGAAAAAAGCTTGACTCTTTTGGCTGCATAAGGATAGCTGTTAGCAGGCAGAAAATGGTCAAAGAAGGACCTGAATGCCTATAGCTTGTTCTAAGTCAATGCTCTCTTTACAAGAAGTCTCAGGAAGCCGCCACTATTATGGTCCCGTGGAACCGTCCATGGCATGTTGTACTTGTGTACAGCTTCACTGCTGCAGTATACTTTGAATAGCTTTCCACTGTAGTGTTCTTTCAAATAGCTTATCTGCAGCTTATGAACTTCTCCCAGGTTGGAGAAACTGCCAAAGGAGATGAGAGATGTCTGAGTCTGTTCTTGTTTTAGGCTTACATTCTACAAGGGCAGTCCATTTCCTCCACTATTCTTGGAAGAACAGAAGACAAATATCCATACATTCTCCTCCAAGGCTGTTTTCCCACCTGTGATGTCAGCTGACTTGCTCTAGATTGAATCTTTTGAGAACCAAAAATTAAACTAAGTGGGTGAAACGAGGCAAGATCAGAAGCTCATGCCCTAAGCTTACACATCAGGGCAGATTCTGTTTTTGGTTTTTGACAGTCTGTGGAGATGGTTTAAGTGCATGAGGAGAGCTGCAGCAGCAATTTCAGGAAGAGCTCACCAGAGCTGTATTTTTCTACTAAATCCAGAATCAAAGCACAGAAGAAATATTCTGAGGCTGAAAAGGAGTATTTGGCAGGGAGGGAAAAGTGGGGAGCTCAGTTTGCAATTGCACAGATTCAAAATACTCCATCTATTCTGCAAACAAGCAGCAAGGGTGTCACTGATGAACATCTGAGGTATAAATCACCACACTAATATATGTGCCTACTGATTAAATTTATGAGATTCATTACTAAGATGCAACTCATTCCAGGGAAAAAGTTGATTGTTCACCATGTTTGCAATGTAGTGACAAAGCCTCCTGGATTGGAAATATCATAATTATAAAATGTGCATGCACACATTTAGAACTAATGATATAAGAAAGCATATCATATTTTACCACACTTACACCATATTTTAGAGAAAACTTTAGACTCCTCATCTTCCACCTTAGAGCTGAGAACTGCATACTAGATAAGACCTTTTCTGTAGTAAGATTACAGACATTTTCTTGCTGAAATGTGTGAAACACCTCTTGTGCTTTAATTAAGCAGACACTTTTTCAAAAACATTTTTCATCCTCCAGCAAACATCATGCATTCATAAGGTCCTGGAAACCTCCTTGTTCTGAAACAAATCTTCAACCATCACAAATCCTCAGCATCAGTTTCTTCATATATTTTTGAACTGCTCTGACTGTGAGATGTTTTAGCAATGTGGCAACACTTGGGGGAGTGACACTGCAGCCTCATGAAGAGTGATATCTGGAAAAAGCTTATGGCAATTCCAATGTCAGCAGCATCAGCACCAATTCCTGTATGTAACTCAGAGCTGTGCTTGCCTTTTCTTTCCATGCATATAGGGTAATCCTCAGAGAAATGTACAGCATTACCAAAAATGTCACTGCCTTGTGTCAGTTTAAGCAGCCAAGTCAATGTGGTCTGTGCATGGGCTTGATGATTATATCTTACATTTTCCATTTAGTTACTGAAGTCGTGCTTACTAGGGAGAAAAAATGCTATGGATTATTAGGTTCCAGTATGTGAAAACCATGTAAAAGCCATGATTGATGACATGGCTCTGAGGAATAAGCCTCAATGACATCTGCAGCAGAGCTATGAGGTTACTAATAACCACAACCTGTGAATTGAGAAAGAAGCCCTTAAAAATGACTGCTGACAAACACAATGAAAGAGATTTATGGATTGCCTACATCAAGAGTGCCCAATCCTTGTGAAGTGGATGGCTTGTCTCATTCATTATGCTACTGTGACATGAAAATGATATTCTGCTCTTTCTTTTTTTTTTTTTTTTTTTCATTTCCACTCAGTGAATATCAGAGACTCCCTTCCAGGGAAAATAAACATGACTTATGTAGCCACCGAACTTTCAGTGATTTTAGCCCTTCATTCCCTTAATGGTTGAGGAAAACAGGATGTCTTTAGATCCAAACAAAAGGGGTATCACCTTATCAACAGTAGATTTTAACAAGTCTATTATATGGCTGTAAAGTCAAAGCCACTTTTGAATCCAAATATCTACATTTTCACTGCCTTTATTCCTGAAAAGTGCTTATACTAAATCATTGAAAGTTGATGTCTCTAGTGTTAAATATACTCAAACATTGCTAAGTTCACAGTGGTCAGAGTCCTTTCCCAAGTGTGTTGTTATAAAATACAGTCAGGAAGAATCTAGAAGACTCTTAGCCACACACAGACAAGGACCAAGGGTTGTTTCTGTATCACATGGTAAAAATATATATATTAAAGATAGAAACGAGACAGTGGGTCAAATAGTTAAAGATGAAGAAGCCTTGTTCACAGGCAAAGGTTATTCTCAGAACTACTTGTAACCTGTACTGTCAGTGAACACTAGCTCTGACACTGTGATCTCCTGTTTTAGTCTGGTGCAAAACCATGCAGCTGTGAAAGCTGAGTTTGAAACAGATATTATTCTTACACCACTCAAGGTTTCTCTGAGAGTGTGTCCTGTTATCCACAGAAGAAAAAAGGAATATAATGTCTGAATCTCCATATACAGCAACTTCTGAGATCCACAATTGACACTAAATGAAAAGGACCTTGTGCTTTTTGAAGGATTTTTGTGTCTTAAGGTCTTGGACCGAGACAGAAGCTGTATGGAGGGAACAACAGGTAATGCAAAACTGCTGTGGTGCTAATTTATGTCAAACCAGCAACCTCAAAACTACAGACTGCTCCTGGGTCAAAGGAGTTGTCGAGGCACTCTTTTTAGTCTCTGTTAATATGGGGTTCTGTCAGGTCAATCAAGCTCTCTATCTACTTGGGGATTTTACACTGCCACCCATTTGTGTAGTGGGATGACCCTGCACTGCTCCACAGCACACTGTGTTACACTGCTGAAGGGTTTTACAGTTCCAGTGAGACAGGAAGAGAGCACGGCATGTAGAGCCATGTAGAGCCCATGTGCTGGGACAAAATATGAGAAGGAAACACCTTGATATACATCTCTAATCTACATAACTTTACATAGATTATGTCTACAAGTACTGGTATCGCTTCCATACTTTTTCCAAAAGGTATAAAATGAACAGGCAAGCAGCTGGATGATGATGGACTGCATTGTGGAAATATAATTCTAACATATAAACATGAGAATTTTCCCTCTAAAGAGAACATTTGGGAGTAAGACATACAGCCTAATTAGTTCTTAATCATCATCAAATAGATATCAAAGGGTTACAGAGAAAATCAAATACTTATCGAACCTAGTTATAGAAAAAGAAATATTAGGCTGCAAATAAGTCATAAAAGAATTAAATAATTTAATTCCAACACATGTCCTAATGAGAAAGATTGTGTATGGGAAATGTGACAAAAGGTATAAAATGAACAGGCAAGCAGCTGGATGATGATGGACTGCATTGTGGAAATATAAGGAAATTATTGTATCTTGTGGATCATGTGGAAAGATGAGGAAATTGCTGTATGTGGTGTGTCATGTGAAAACACAAGTTCCACCCTAGGCTTCATTATCAGAGCCTTCTTGTTGATATAAGCTGCTTTTGCGAAGGAATTCTCCAAGGATCGAGGTCACACAACATCCCTGGCAGCATGTTCCTGTCCTTGGTTGACCTCAGGATGAAAAAGCTTACCTCTTTGAACTTCTGTTTCAACTTTACATGCATTATCCTTTGTCCTCTCACCAGGCGCCTCTGTGAACAACCTGGCACCAGCATACCCTACTGGTAGAGACTGGGAGGCTGCTGTCCCCACTAAAATCTTCTCCAGGGTACCTGAACCCATATTACCTCTCAGGGCAAGCAATCTGTACCCCACCATCTTGGTGGGCCTCTGCAGAGCACACTCCAGTTTGCCCATGTCTCCCCTGCACAAGGGGGCCCCTCAGGGGTCTCACATCCCTCGCCCTGCTGGGTGCACTCCTCCTGGCACATCTCAGTGTGTGCTTGTCTGCCTCTGCTGCAGGTAGGTGCTTTGCCCACAGGGTTTTCTGGAGCACACTGCCAAGATGGATATCCACACTAACTCCAAACCAGCCTGCTCTGCTGAAAAGAAGAGCACCATTTGGACTCAATTTCCTTGCCAAGGAAGTTTCTAGGAAGTAGGAGAAATTAACCTGATCTTCATGCTGTTGCAATCAGATGATTTCTGATACCTGCAATAACCTGCTTAGAGATAGTTGGACAATACAGCATGGCACAAGTGGTACTGTGATCATCTCCTTTCACAAGGATAGGGAACAAGATGTGGCTGTTATAGCTGTAGCTGTGACAGTCTGAAGACACTTAACAGTAGGCTTAGAACAGCTATCTTTGTGTTATAAATGTGAAAATTCTAGAAGTCAAACTTTATCACCTACTCAGCTTATTGAATACCTGTGCTCCCAGCAACAGTGACCTTGAACCAACTCAGAGCTTTTATTTTCCCTAATGCAAGGACACCCTCACACCCAATATATAGTACTCAGCACCAAATACATCCTAGACAGGGGCAGTTGTAAATGTTGGCTGCTTCCTGCTACCATAACTGTGAGTTACAATCTTCTGATAGTAGTTACTGTCTCTTTGTCCTCACTAAATATTTCATTTAGCCTGAATTATAAATGTCTCTTTTTTTCCCTCAAAAATATATGCAAAATCCTATAAGGGCTGTAAAGTAAAAACTGTGCATGTGTCATGCTGAAATGCAAAATGAGAAGCCAGACAGTCAATTGTGTAAGTAAGGCTACTTTAATAAAGTAAATATTACAATAATGAAAAATAGTTCCTTATAAAGTCAGCTTCAGAGTGGGTAGGGAGGAGGACAAGGGAAAGAAGAGTATATGCTACAGAGGTATGAAACAGTTAAATGAACCAGAAAGACTATCTTGCCACTAAATATGCAGAGCAGATTCTCAAACACCTTTCTGAGATATATTTCATTTTATTTGAAAGAATATATGAGACACTGCCTGTGTTGTTATCTGAAAGGCATATTCATTAGTATGGTACATTAATGTTAAGTAATTTAGTCTATGTTTGCTTGGAGACAGGGCAATTTTGAATTTAGCTGTGTAAAATCAGCCAGGTCTTATGGAGCCCCTCTTTGAAGTTTCTGAAAAAAATTTAACTGTTCACATACCTGGAAAATTCTCAGCCTGTGCCAGAGAAGTCAGTTTGTGCTGATAGCCTCCTTCTCAACATGTCTACTGGTACATAGTTAGGTGAAAATTACAAGTCACAAAGATTCTTTCCTGGAAATATCTTGTGACCATTTTTGCAGAGGTTTAGAGCCCTTCAGAGCTGAATACTGTCTCCAGGCCCCCATCTGCAATTACTGCAGAGTTCTATTCCTAAACCTAGATAAACCGTGCAATCACAGGGAAAAAAAAAATATAATTTTTTTCTCTCTTGTGCTTATCTGCCTTATACAGCACATTACAAATTTTCCAAACTTTATTTATTGTATAATTAATAAAGAAGCAAATAATTGAATGAATAAGTTAAAATGTGCCCTTGTTTTGTGGGAAAACTAGAACAGTAAAATGCTACAGCACTAAATCTCTTCCATACATAGCGACTCTGGTGGAGTCTCATCTCTTACCCTCTGCCTAGGATGGCCCCTTCCTGTTCCTTTAGACCTTGCCTTTGGCACCAGGAATTGATGCTAAATAGTTAGTGCAGCAGATGTGAAGAATACTATTTTTCTGAAAGATTCAAAGGTGCCTTTCTTTTCTTTGGAATCCTGTCAAAATTGTTTTGGCCAACTTCAGAGGTTTTCCACCCAGCTCTATATAAATTTGAGTCTGATAATTTTTCAGCAAATAAAATAGTCATTAATCATCTCACTGGGTCACTTAGGACAGCAAGGTCTAAGACAATGAGCAACAAGTCACCCAGGCTGCTGCTACATGAGTACAATGGGGAGTTGGATACAGCTGCACAGGCCTCCTACTCTTTCTGACTCTGCCTTGTGCAATACACAAATAAGGATGGAATCTTGAAAAGTGGAATGGCGGGCAGAACTCATCTCTTTTTGATCATACTTTGAGTTAACAAATTCTGAGTGGCCACATAATCATAAGCAGGGGAGAGCAAACTGGGTGATATGTGGCATATAGAACCAGCCCAGGATCAGAAGGGAAGTCTCCTGGAAATCAGAGCCATATGACAGTTAATAAAAATGTCACTCAGGGTTTCAGGCCAGAGCTATCCCAGTGATGCCTACAGCCCAAAGTAAGTCTCTCAGCCATATCCCACTTTCTGGGGAGAGATTAGCCATCCCAAGTGCTTGGCCAAACAGATTGTCTTCCCTGGGTATATTTTGAGATCTTGCACATACTGTTTCATGGGAAATCTACAGCCATTAAATCTGTACATCCTGGACACTGGAGGATGCTGATGAGGGTCTGCATAGAAAGTGCAAGGAAAGAGAAGACAATGATGGCCACTCCTGACTGGCTCAACCAAGCATAGCACCAACCACCCCATTTCAGGGAATAAAGGAAAACCATAAATACCTTTCCTTGTTTTTGTGCTCAACAGTTCATCAACTAGAGAACATGTTCTCAGGAGTTGGCATAAATCAGGGCTTTAATGCTGCACTTTCTGTGCACTAACCGACACACCTCCTGATGAGGTTATTAATTCCCAAAAGCTTGGTATCCAATCTCTCACCAGCCTTGCCCTCCCTTGTCTGGGTTTCAACTGAGACCCATTAATAAAAGGGTGTACTGAAGTCAATTCCACTTCATGTCTCAGAATGGACAGGTTTGTTCTCTGCAAAGACAGTCTCCAGCATTCACCAACCACTCAATATGCTCCTCTTCCTCTCTTACTCACTTACACACACTGGGTGACATACATGGCTCCTTTCCCAACAGTCTGAAGGTTGTGGATTATTGATCTGGCTCTGGCTGAGGCTTGTAATCCACTTTTCCAACAACATTTGTATTATCTCTGTGTCAGTGTGCACATTTTTTAGCAAACTCAAACTTATCATGGCAAGTCTTGTCCCTAAATATAATAGAGTCCTTTCTCACAAAAATTCCCTCAAGAAATTCTCTGATTCCCTTTCCTCATCAGCTCTCTGGCTCATTGCTTGACCCACAGTTTACTGTAGAAAGCATCATAGATCATCCCAGCTCTGAAACTATAAATATAATATATATGTAAATATATATATATATATCATAGTGTACATAAATATATAAACACCCCAGTAATCAAATTAAGGAAGACTGACAATGGTTGAATTCTTGTCAAGTCCTTCTTAATGGACACTTTATACATATTGGCCTCCTTCAACTACATATCAGCAACTCCTCCTGGGTTGCTTTTCATGAAAATATGGGGTCATAGCTTAACTAACAATTAAAAAAGATTCATCATAGTTATCCCTTTCACCAATCAAGGAGTATATTTGTCATGCTGGTCACATTATTTTGACTGTGATGAGGAGTGGGGGAAGACTAGTCTTGAACACCATTTTTCCCAAAAAGACATGAAGCCTGTGTAAATGTTACCTTTGGTTTTATATATTTTATAATTGCTTAAACATGGTTCAAAGAGGAAAGGAAAGAAAGGACTTTTTCCTGTTTTCTTACTGTCTTTTCAACCCAAAGTTTGAAACAGTTTTGTTGTGTGGTACCCCTTGAGCCCAAGCACTCTGGCTAGCACAGCAGAACACTATTAAGATGCTCCATTTTTAAAGTGATTTATCAGCTGTGCTGTGGTGTAGCAGTGAACAGGGGATCTACCACTAGAAGTAGCACATTTCTTGAATGCCTCAAGGACCAAAAAGTGTCCAATCCCCATGAAGGTTGGCCAGATTTGTTTCATTAGAAATTATTTCACTCTGCTGTGGTCTGTCATCAGGGAATGGCTTCCACAGCAACAACAAGCAGCACATACCTAGTGAAGAAGGGATGAATGATCTTCTGTATTATCATTCACGTTATCATTGTCATAGAGAAGACACATTTTTCTCCATTAACAGTGCTGTAACTTGCGAAACATCCAGGGCTACATTTTGATCCCTTTTCTCTGTTGATAAAATGCAAACCATTTTTCTTTCCTGTGTATGCACCCATAGCTATTTATTACTGCTTCCTGTGCCCATCAGCAACAAAATTCTTCCTGTTTCATCAGTAAGAAAGTCTA
Source organism: Onychostruthus taczanowskii (assembly GCF_017590055.1). Lineage (NCBI taxonomy): Eukaryota > Metazoa > Chordata > Aves > Passeriformes > Passeridae > Onychostruthus > Onychostruthus taczanowskii. Next base: position 8,138,137 of record NW_024499351.1, read on the forward strand.
AAACAATTTATAGAGCATAACTTCCTCTATGAGAAATGTGACTTATATGGCCAGTAGAGCCTTTAGCTACTTGCTGAATTTTTTTCCCAACCAGTCTCTGAGATAGTTATCTACACTTTCATTACCCCAAGATGACATTAATGCCATTCAGTGCTGACTGGTCTGCCTGATAAAGCTAAGCATAAACCCAGGTTGATGCAGAATGTGACTGACAGTTTTCATAAGAAAAGCAAAAGCCAGGAGCACATATCACCTCCCTAGAAAGAACTGCATTTGGCTGCCAGTTAAATATATGAATTTTAAAATCATTGCATTTGATATCCTGTATTAAATTTTACATTATCTCATTATAGTCTATATCACTTTCTCCTCATGTCCCTGAATGTCTTTGACAGTCATCTGTCAAATCACAGGAGCTGATGTCCATTTGCAGAGTAAAACCTTGTACATTGGCAATGAGTAGGAAGCAACATTTCCAGGGAAAGCACCTTCATAAGGAAGTGGAGGAAGAAGGTTAGGACAGAGAACCAGGATCTTGCTTTAAATCTGGGATGCAGGGTAGTGTCTAAGAGCTGTTGTCCCACAACACACCTTGCCTCTTAAGATGCAGAATTCTGAAGCAAAAAAATGCTTTTTCATGTTGTACAGCATGTGGCAAACACAAGTTCAAGCAGTGGATTTATTTGGGAGATAAGAATATGGAAGACTGAATATAATACTAATAAAGTCACCACAGGAGCTGGTGGCTTATTTTAATTACTTCAATTCTCTCAACTTTAATTTGTACCTACTTATTTTTACTATAGCTGTGCCACAGATTTGTGTATTGACAGACTCAGTCACATCCTAGTCATTGTCATGAAAATTGAGGCTTCAGAGGCTAGGTACAGCTCGGACTTTTGACACCAAATTTGGCTGAGATATTTCCAGTGAATGTGCAACTAACTCATTCTGAAGCCAGGTTATGACCCAAATCAGGAACAACTGCTGGCCAGGACACCTGAAAAAGGCAGGATTTTCTGAAACAAGAGGAAAGCTGTTCAATGGTAAAAATGTTTTGCTTCAAAATTGTCATAACCTTTTGACATTTTTAAATGTAAAATAGCGATCTCTTGAAATATCATTGCTGCTCTCTTGACATACAGTTTTTGGGAAAAAAGTTTAGAAATATCAAAAATTATTCAAAACAAAATAAAATATTTTCTTTTCAATTCCAAATGAATTATTTGAATCATTTTTATTATTTTATTTGCTTAAATTTCTGATAATCCTAAATGCCTTGCCTTATTCTCTTACCCTCTTCTTCAGAGTCAGCAAATTTGTCATCAAGTTAATTTCTCGTCCAGCTCAACCTGACACCATAAAGACATTCAAGGTAATAGAATACTGGCCTAAACTTTTGGTGATAATAAAAGTGAAATGACAATGAAATGCTGGCATTTATCTCCAGTTTGTCACAGGAGATGAAGGGTCATTCACTCAGAACCACTCTTATAAGCTGTCTGCCAATTCAAGCTATTGTATTGTATGGTCTGTACCCCTCCCCCATACAATTTGTTCACTTAATTTGAAATCCTGTGATCCTTTGCAATTTCATTTCTGCTTTCAATTACTTGACTTGTTCATTTTCCTGAGCAGCCGCCTGAAATTATACACAGTCTGCCTATATATATCTAAAACTTTTTTTTTGCTTTTACGTTCTTTTTTCTTTCTATGCATTTTTTGCTCTTGTTTCATCCGAATGTCTTTGTTTCCTCCCAGTGTTTCCTTACTCCTAACCTGTTCTCATCTGGTTGTCTATTTATGTACCACTTGTGTGTTTGGCTTCACGATTCCCTGAACTGTCTTTCTTTCAAACAAACAAACAAAAAAAAAAGGGTAAAAAAAGAGAAAGATAAAAAAAGGGGAAGGGGAAGGGGAAGGGGAAGGGGAAAGGGAAGGGGAAGGGAAGGGAAGAAAAGAGAAAGATAAAAAAAGGGGAAGGGGAAGGGGAAGGGAAGGGAAGGGAAGGGAAGGGAAGGGAAGGGAAGGGAAGGGACATTTGCTGGTCTTGGGCCCTGTTCCCTTTAATGGCAGATAGTTCTCTTATCTTCTTTGCACCATCTGTTGCTTCCTATTTCCAAGCAAAATTGTAGTACACTGGCTGCATCATCATGAACAGATCACTGAAGACATCTGCTCAGTGAGCAGAGGAGGTCCGAAGAGCAAATGAGACATGAGACTGCAGTGGGGAGGGACTACAGAATAACATTGTTTTGATTTCTGGATGTGCTGAGAATTTTTTGATCACACTGGACCTATCAATGCAGAGAAGAGCTTTGGAAACCAGACAACTGCTGGAAGACTCTCCAGGAGACTAAGGGGTCCAGATGCACCCAGGCCTGTGTGGGCTGAGACAGGATGCAGGCAGCCCCAGGAGGTAAAAGAGGTCCCACCTCATGTATCCTGTCTCTGTGTGTGCAGGCTGTGCACAGTCTGCTTCAGGTGGCTATTTTGGCAGCTGACACCATTATAAGCAAAGCAATGACAGAGAAATATCCATAACAGGATAAGGAAAAAAGTTATTTTTCCTGAAGAGTCTGAGAGGACACTGCTTGGCCAGGGGGAAGAAATTGGCCAAGTTGCTGCCCTTGGCATTCCTTCTGGATAAATCTCAGCTCCAAATTGAGGTCTCCCACCATCATGACTGTTATCTTTTTTCCATAATGGGACTACATATATTTTGTCTTCCTAGAAACAGTTTAGCAGCCACTCATAGCTCAGTCATCTTCCAGGTTCAGTTCTCACATACTCCAGTTCTTCTGCCTTCCTGCCTGGACTCTGGAAGCTTTCAATTCCTGCTGTCAGCACATTTCAAGATGGGCTAACATGAAATGAGACAAACTTCTCTTAGGATTTAATTCACCTGGCTGGCATGTGCCAAGGGAGGCATGTCATGTTTACATATCGCTTTTTATTATAAAGTATTACCTGTCATGTGAGATAGTCATAAGTCACCTCCTAGTTTAAAAAGAGACTGGAGTGAGGTAAAACCATTCTAAATTTTCCAAAACAGCATGGTGGCAATATTCCCACAAGAAAAAAGGCAAGAACCTGGACTTAGAAAGATACTGGTTTATATACCATCCAACTTAATGGAAACAGATATTCCATTGTTTAAGACAATAAGTGCAATAAGGAGATGTACTATCACCATGAAACAAGCCTTGTCAGTCATACTAAACACAAATTTGATTGCATAATTTGTTCTGTGGGAGTTTTTTTATCTTTGTAAAACTGCAGTAATTTCAATATTGCAAATATCTTTTTATATAAAATAATTTTTAAGTTTCTTATTTAAGTTGTTGGGAGGAGAATACAAGGCTTGAACCAGTGATAGCAGTGGCTCTGAAAGGAAGGTGTTGCTTTGGGTGTCGCTCTGTGCTGAGCTTCAGTCAGAAGCACACACATTCCCAAACTGCCCTGCAGACATTAAATCACTTTCTGTGATTAGCACTAACTGCCAGGTTCCTTCCTAGAGCAGACAGTGAGGTAGAGCCAAAAAGGGGCAGGCTGAGGGTTACGACTCTCAGCCAGGACAGAGCAAGCTGAGATTCTCGAGATCTCAATTAGCAGTTAATTACTGCCCGCTTGTGGCAAAATGACAGGGGCATGGCTGGAAGCAGCCTGCAAAGAGACAGCAGATACCCAACTGCAACTGCACCAGGACTCTGAAATTTGATGACACGATGATGGTTTCCCTTGCCTTCCTCCATCAGGGAAGATGTACTCAGCAAAGCTAGAAGAAAGGTGGATAGCTGGAAGACACCATGCTATACAAAACATGCTTCTGCTGCAGAGATTGAGATAGTTAAATGCTTTGTGCAGTGCCAGCACATAACAAGGTAAATACAGTCCAGCAAAATAGGGAAGCTTACAGCAAAGAATCTCCACAAAATATTATTGTGAAAATACCAATACAAAAAAGTATTTTTGTCTCTTATTTAAAATGTAAGATTGAATTCAGATCCTAAATTGAATGAGTTAATTGTGGGCCAATAGATAATCTGCTAACAAATATTGTTTCACAAATGGTGGGTTAATATTTCTTCCAGTCAGCACATAGAGATGAATGATCTATCTCTTTATATATGAATAAACCTAAAGCAATTTTATCAGCTTAATATTACACAAGTGCTTTAGGGTAGTAATACTAGCTTCTCCCTGCAAATCAGGAACTTGAAAGCTCTAAAAGCATGGCTTGTGAAATATAAAAAATTTTACAGCCTGAAATGTTTAACAGTTTTATGAAATGAGCAGCCATTGCACACTGATTTGTTGTTTTAAAACCTGCTTCATGAGATCCTGCTATTTGCAGCAGAGCAGAGTACATCAAGTACTTTTAAATTCAGAGGCTTGAAGAGGCTATAGCCTGGAAAACTCCAAGGGCAAGGGCAAGATCAGTGAAGGGAGGGGTATGGCATTATATCATTCTCAGAATATTGCATCTGTTATACATAGCTCAGCTCAGCAAGAGCAGCTTTTCTAGAGTAGTTGCTATGACTTTTCACAGAATCAGAGAATATCCTGAGTTGGAAGGGACCCACAAGGACCATCGAGTCCAACTCCTGGCATCGCACAGGACCATCCCCAAGAGTCACACCATTACCTGAGAGCATTGTCCAAACACTTCCTGAACTTTGTCAGGCTTGGCCTGACACTTCCCTGGGGAACCTCTACCAGCACTCTTTACAAGCCATGGATTAGATCTTCCTTTCTTCCTCATCTTACAATTGGGAAATTAGAGCACAAAACAATTAGCAAGCCTGTTTTCAAAGGTGTTGAGCATACCTGCTCCAGATAAAGTGAATGGGATCTCTACAAACCAGACCATAAACAGTTAAGACTGAAGTCATAGCTACCTGCTGTATTGGCAACAGGAAGAGAATCCATATCTCCTGTCCCCAAATTTTTACTTTAACCAGCAGTTCTCGCACTTGAAATGGCATTTCTTTTTATTTTCCTTGAAAAATGGAAAGATTTGGCTTGTGACACTACTTTAATAAAAGATGTGGATCCTCTTTGATCGCATGCCTAGCTCTCCATTGGCAGAAAAGGGAAATCGTCTTCCCAACAGTTCTTCAATGAGAGAGTACACATTTATTAGGGATCATTCTTAAAATCCTTAGCCAGATAACATTACATTGCGCCCCCCTTATATCTGCCTCATCTACTTTTTTTCTTGTCTGTCAGCAATTAACAGCTAAGCCAAGTGTATTTTCTCCAATTCAATTCATAGTAAAATAGTCTTTAAAAATCTACAGAGGGAGCATGCAAGGTGTTCTCGTACTACAGTGATGAGTGTAGTACAAATTAATTGGATGACTGCTTTGCAGCTATGAGGCTAGTCCTAGTCCTTACCTCTGATATGAACTCTGCTTTCTGAGAAATTTGACCAGAAGAGAGGATTTGCAAAGTCTCTGTGGCATGAGCTACCCTTGTGGAACCTCTGTGGATTTTTATGTGCTGGAACAGCAAGGGAGAGCTAGCTGCTGGAGTGTAAGGCAACAGTCAGTCACAAAGAACTGTTGTTTAGGGGAAATACAAATTAAAGAACTCTAAGTGAAAATAGTGACGAAAAATAATGGAATAGAATATCAGATAGTCAATATTCTCTAGGAATTGCTGGAGAAGGAGCCTATTCACATGACCTAGAATTTTATAATAAGACATGGTAAAATATCTGAAAATAATGAGCCATAATAATTGATCCCAGCTGTAAGGAAAATATCACTTTCTATCCTATTCCGGTCCTATTTGGCATTGGCCATGATTTGGGAGTGATAAAAAGAAGATGCAACATTAAACAGAAAGTGTTGGAGAAATTATGATCAATAGGCAAGGCAACATCCCTGGCTTCTGAATCTGAATTTGGTCTGATTGTGTTTTCAAAGCTCATTCCTGGAGAAGAGATCACATTCATGAGCCCTGAGACTGAAACTTGAGGGCTTCAGTCTGGACTTGAGGATGAAATGGATCCTATTGGGAGAGGGAAAGAATCCAGTTTGTGCCAATGAAAAAAGCTGTTGCCAGATTTCAGCTGCAAGAGAACAAGGAATGGTCATGCCAGAAAGAGGAAGGTGCAGAGCCACAGCTAATCTTTAGTGCCTATTTCTGATCTGCTAAAAGAAAGTTAAGGACTTTAGTACATACTTCACAGGATTGCACTGCTTTACGGATGAAAATCTCTGCAATAGAAGTTAAGAAATAAAGTATCAATCTTTTCATTTTCTTTCCTGTGAGGATCTAACTTTCCAGGTATAGAGACAGAAATTATAGTAATTTGGGTGCAAATGTGCCTGGAGATAATGAGATATTTTTCCTAGCAAGTACTAGCTGAAAAGAAATAAAAAATTTATCTTCCCAAAGTAATGAGGCCACTGTAGAAAAAATGGCTAAAGAAATTAAGTCAGGCAGAATGATCTGTGATTACCTTGATCTAAACAAAATGAAACAATAATGGTAAATCTGTAATTGATATTCTTTAGGGCAAAAGCGAAAACTTTAATTAAAGAAGTCGAATGTGAAGTAAACTGTATCAAGAAATTTTTGAGAGTGTACCTAGAATTTTATTAGGATACTTTTTTTTCAAAATTATGCAAAATTTGAATTGTGAGCAAAAACAAAGCAGAACAGTTCCAGGCCTACAGACATCAAAATAATGTCAATGAGAACACAGAGAATAAATTTACTGGAAAATAATAAACAGGAAGACTCTACCCTAAAAAGCTGTTTCTAGTAGATGTGTGGATTGATTGGAATATTTTGTTAGATATTGATAAGCCCTTAACCAGGATTTTGCACAAATCCACAGTTCCTACCACAAACATTTTCTAACCAGGTACGCAAAGATAAACTTGGTGGACAATCTTTTGAGGAGAGGCTAGGAAACTTCAACTTGTTTAGTAAATCAAAGACTGAGTAAGGATCCAAGAGCATTTTGCAAGATTGTCTGAGAGCAAACCAGAATTTAAAACAAAAAAAACCAAACCCAAACAAAAAAACAACTTGCCAAAGAAAAAAACATTGCCCATAAAAAAAATTTACATTAGAAATGTGAAGCCAGCTTCTACTCATAAGCACAAAAGTGAGAATAGCTTCCCTGTGGGAGTTCAGAGGCATAAAAGTTGAAGTTTATGACAGTGACTATATAATTTCAGTATCAAAAGGTGGAAATCTTTGGATAAGATAAAGAAATGTCCTCTAGATTGTTTATTCCTGTGTTTCCTGATGTTCCTGATACTGTATAGCTTTTCCTGTGACTGCTTTCCACTGAACTCTATCACTTACTGATCCAGCATGGGACAAACACAGAAAAAAACGTGCCACTTTTACATACTTCATAACTAGCCTATAAATATATTTATTTGACAAAGTAAGGCCAAGAATTTTTCAAGGGTCAGAACAATAGGTATTTCTGAAGATAATGAGCACAGTCAGTGCTGCTGTATAAAAACAAAGTAGGAGGAAAAGCAATATGAAAAAAAACGTGGTGAAAAAAATATTATTGAATACCAACCTTGCTGCTTAGGTTCACAAGCCAGCTACTAATTAGTCATTATAGCAAGTTAGTTCATCATTATTTAGTGTTTCTTACAACTTCTTCAGAAGCACCTAGCCTTACTCAATTTCTAGAAAAAGTGTACCAATTTTAGATGCTTCTTTGAAGTAACTTGTTACAGCACATTTTATATAGTTTCTCCATAATCTTTGTTCAGCGGGAGAAGAGATGAGATTCTTCTGCATATCACTTGGAAAATTACAGAATGTTAAGGGGTTCTGGTAGCTGCAGCAGTTGTACCAGAAGACAAGGGAAAAATAGTGAGAAACAAACCAGGCAGAAGCCCAATGTTTCTGGGGGTTTGTTGTGGTTTTTTTGGTTTTAATTTTTTTTCCATCACTGATGCAAAAGCTTAAGTTCCCATGATGCACAGGTGTAATTATTAGTAACTATGCAAAACATAAAGCAGTGGAGAATGAGAGTGAAATATAAGAGAAAAAGAGAGAGAAATTTAAAAATCAACAACGAACATCATTTTCCCTCCTCATGCTTCTGGGATTGCATCAGGAGTGTGAGACAAAGTCAATTACTCACCAAACTAAACAATAAAAGGGTAACCTTAACACCTATGAATAAGAAGTTCATAAATAATGGACAAAGTAATTCAGAACAGTGGGAGTATGAAAAAAGTTGAAATAATTTCAGTGTATGTAGCTTCTGCAACAGTCGATACTTCTTTGTACTTTAATATCTTAGAGTTCCAGATGGGTTTCTGCCTTAGTTTTGATACATTTTTCTCCACTTAAATTCAAAGCACAACCTTTCCCTTGACTTGAAGATATATTCAAGAAAGATATCATATGCTTAACTGAGATACTGAGAATCTACATTTCTTCTTAAAATTAAAGCACAAATCTCAGAATTTAAATACCAATTTTCCAGAAACAGTTCATTTAGACCAGACGGAAAAAGAAACCAAACCAAAAAACAAACATAGGAAAAAAAAACCAAAAAAAAAAACCACAAAAAAAACCCAAACAAAATACCCCCACAAAAAAAACAAACAAACAAAAAAAAAAAGCCCAACTGACAGCATTGTCAAAGACAGTTTTAAAGAAAATACTCTATGTTGAAAAATACTGAAAAGAAGTTAGAACGAGAAATGACTGCAGTAAGTTACGGGCTCATTTTCTGCCGAGTGAAAAATAGATAAAGCACAGTCTGGAAATGATAACTAACTCTAAATTATACCCTTTTTATGTGTGCAATGAAACAATTCATTATTCATATAAAATGGTGGGAGAAAAACCTGTCATTCATGCTGTCTGTATGACAGCAAAATGTCTTCTCACAAATAATAGGAAGCATTATGATTAACAATTCACACAGAAACTTAGAGAAATCTAAATCTGAAACACCTGTGAGCATGATTTCAAAGGGCTTTATTTTTGACACACCAGAGTATACTGGAAGATATTCAGGTGGATGCACGTCTTTCTATTTGGATTCAAAAAATATTAAGCATTTCCAAAAAGAATTTTTTTTGTTGTATTTTTTTTAATGGGGGAACTGTCATATGCCTCACCTTCCCCAGTGTTTCTCACAGCTTAGATTAATCTGTGACTCAAGAAAAGGCTTTAATGCATTTTCGTTTTCTTTAATGATAAAAGAATTCTTTGTGGCACGTTTTTCCTCTTTCTATAAATATCTGCATTCCTTTTTTCAAAACTTACTAAGCCAGGAAAAAGTTAGGATACCAGTCTCATTTGGTTCTCTTCCTTTTAAATGATATGCTGCTGATGACTCACGGAATCTCAGCTCACTGATGACCCTTGTCTCTAAGAAGATATCCAGTTTCTTCTTTCTTCCATGAGATAAGAGTGCTACTTTTTGAAATACAAAACAGGAGGGACTCATGTGGTGACTGTTGTGGACTATAAAAAATATGCTACAAAGACTCTTCTGAGAACTGTTTGAGAGTGGTTGTCTTAAATTATTACTTTTACACACCAATGACTGTAGTGTTTACATTGAAAGAAACTTCAAAGCTCTCAGTTGTTCTGAACAGAATAAAAAATTAAAATATGCACCTAAAAATACTATAATAAAATGTCTTGACTCATTTGGGAATGATATTATTTGAGGGATACATTTTTCTGTACACTTTGGCGAACTCACAACGGTTTTGATTTTTCTTTATGTCAAAAAAATTCTCCTGAAAATTTCTTAAGCCAATAACTATTGGAAGGAGAATTAAAGATGCAGACAGTGTTTTTCAGATTCACAGAAGCAATTAGCTAGAGCAAGAAGAAATCTAAATTATAACTATTTGATAAAAATTAAGAAAGTGTTGATTAAATTACTGTTACAATGAATGCGATAAATTAGGATAATAGTTTTCTATTTTGAGGTTAAAATACAAGAGAGCAAGAACCTAAAGAAACAAAGCTTAACCAAAGGAAGGTAACATAAATTTCCCATGGATATAACACAGTTTCTATGGGATTCCACTGGGAGGTGAATACAGTAAAGCAAAGGTTACAATCATAACTCAAATGGCAGCTTCCACTGATTAAAGAGGAAAGGCTTGGCTAGTGTTCAATAACCTTGACAAGGACATTTTAAAAGAGGTTGACCCCACTGAATTTTTCGGTATATTTTTCTGTGAAGAATTTATATGGTTGGCACTGCTCCAGAAAATGAAGCTGCACGAAGGCAAGGGACTCTCAGCCGTGGACATGCTCAGTGCAGTGATGCCACTAAAAACAAACAGTGTCCTGACTCCAACCCCAGCTGTAGGATGAGCCCTACACAAGCCCCCAAGCCTTTGCACAGCCAAAACATTTCACAGTAATTCTCACTGCAGTTTATACTCCGGCAGCCATGTTCCACCCCCACTCCATCTGCAGCCCTCTCTCCCTTTTGTAGCACATGAAATGTAAATTGCCATTAGTAGTGGTTAGAGACTCCAGGACTGATTAATGTTGACTTGTCTTGAGCTCGGTTTAGATTGTATAAACTGTGATAGCAATTGTCTGGCAGCTATGTAAGTGTTCCCTAAATTGGTTTTGATTTCATTTAATTTTGTGCAACAATGTGGTTAATGGTTATTGTTAATAACAATACCCAATAGTTGTGTTCTGCGGCAGAAATTCTAGAATAAAACAAGCTGTGGAAGAGCACCAACACTGGTAGATATCAGAGGTCTCTTCCAGTAAACACAAATCACAGTGGATGCCACAGGTCACAGCAGGAAAGCAGCCTTGCAAGTCAGGGACAGCAAAGAAAACTGAAACAGAATTGACAAGCAAGGAAAGGAAAGAGCATATACATATGTCGTTTCAGGAAACAAGAGATTAATAACAGGAGACTGCAGCACCAAGAAAGAAGCTGTCACTGTGACCAGCATCAAACCCCTTCTGGGCAATGCCTCCAGGGCACCAATGACTCTTGATATCCTCGTCCCCTTCTGGAAGAACTCTGAAGCTGTGACATGGTGACTCAGAGAATGAGTAACCATAACATCAGTGAAACAACCAGGCTGGTAAGAGGAAATTTGGTCTTTGCAGGTTCTGAGGGTTTTTTAATTAAATATTTTAACCATGTTGTTAATAACGTGGGTTTCTTTGGGTTTTCTCCTGTGTTCCTTTGGACTATGACTGTTCTTCTTATTGTATCTGGGCTAATAATAAATATTTGTTTTGTGTGTCAAGAATTTAATGAGACTAACAATAAATCATTCTGTCTATATGTCAGTTGTGTTCCCTGTTTGCCCATAATAGGGTTTTAAGAGCAGTATGAATAGGTGTATAGATCAGTTTTGTGATACAATGGAATCTTACTGTGGAATTAATCTTTTTTAAATGGCAGTGTAGGGATCTGCAACAAGGCTGAAGTCCTTAGAGTAATGATGTTAAGAGCATGATTCATTCAGAAAACACTGACATTGACTTTAGGATAAGATGGATTGCATTAGATACATAACTGACTATATAAACTAGATAAACCCCACTGAGTATTAAGTGATAAGACTAGCTATAAGTCCTGTACTGCAGATGCTCACATTTAGTCACAAGGATAGAACGCCTGAAACCCCAGTGATCCATGTCCAGGAGCAGGCAAAGTCATACTTGCAGGAGATAAAGCAATGAGTGGTGAAGATTGCCTGAAGACTTTTGCTATTGGGATATTCCTGGATTGCCCCTGTAACAATAAGTTGAGGTCCTGTTAATCCCTATATTAGTTACCATTGGATGAAGACACAATATTTTTCCATAGGTAGGGCCATATGTGTCTATGGCAAATTTTAACCTCAGCCATTCCTCACTTCTGAACAAAACAAAATTCAAGAGTGAAGTCCAGAAATTATTTGTGGAAATGAATGTTAAGAGAAAAATATACATCATGTTTGAACACTAACTTTTTAGTCAGCCCTCCTGAAGACTGTAGGAGAACTTCTTTGCCATTGGTTCATTAAAACAGAACATTTTGTTCACAAGCATCACAAGAAATGCATGTGGAATAACAAACCATTCAACTCTTCTTTCATTAAACTTCTGGACACTACCCACAAGATGGAAGTGAACCCTGCTATGATTAAAGACTTATTACTGGGTGTGGTTTGCTAATACAGCACCTAATGAATTGGTGTCTCTTCCAGTAGCCTGCTCCTAACAGACTCCTCACAGAAAATCACTAATTGTATTAAAGACGGGGCAGGACATCTTTCTGAGAATGGTAAGAGGGATGAGGGTTTTTTCAAATCCACATTTACAGTATGTGAAACTGGATGCTCTTAAATCCTGCCAACATGATAAGATTTAGGTACCTGTCTCAGAATTACATCTATTTTCTCTTTTAGAGAAAGAGGTCTCTGGACACGAATTTTATCAAATAGGAAACAGGCTCTGGAAACACACATATGATGCACTGGAGTCTATCCCTCTGGTTTTTTAACCTTGTATTTCCTGTCCATAGGACCATGCCAAGCCATCTGATTTTATTTCACAAAGTGCAATTTCAAACTTTATCAACATTGTCCTGCCATGCTCTGTTGTCTCATTGCTGTTCCATAGATGAATTGGCAGCACTCATTTTGGAGATTTATTTTTTTAATGGCAGCTTTAACAGGTTCTAAGTTGTGCAGCTTTTATTTTCTTTCTTTTTTGGGAGGCAGGAAGGAGGGAATATGTGGAGGAGGACTGTTAGGCCTTCCTGCATTGTTTTATGTTTCATTCAGAATGGCATTTAGTGCATCCAAGCCAATATTTCTTTTTTTTCCCTCTAGGGTCATTTTACCCTGACTGTTTGACTGCAAATATTTGATAGTACTTTTCTTAGTTAATAATCCACATTAGTTGTTTTTAGGGTTTGGGGTTTTTTTTCACTTTTGACACCTAGATTCCACTGTAGTGAACACAGAGGGTATCTATCCTCCTGCTTATCTCTGGTTCAATACCTCTCACTCCTGTGCTGCATGCTTCCTCAAGAGTCCTTGATTCTAATCAGTTTCCAGCAGCTCATTTGTCTCTGATTTCAGTGATCATGTCCCAGCTCTTCCCTGCTGCCACTTTCTGAACACATCTTCACGGGTATCTTACTCAGTGAGTGCTGTGATGGACTAGTTTTTATTCATTTACCAAGACGCCTTCTGCTATTTTTGTGCGTAAGCAGAGATAAATTTAAATCATACACAATAACACAGTCAGTGAAAACACGAAAGAATCCAATAGAACAAAATTCTAAATAAGGAATCCATTAAAAGATGGGGTTTGTAACAACAGTTTTCACAAACAGGTATGATTATCAAAATAATAGTTATGCAAGATGTTGACTGAATGGGTAAGAAAGATTTTTTTCTATCAGAAAATAGGACAGAAAAGTAAAAACACAAGAAATCTAAATAACTTCAATCAAGTTTTCCTTCACCAACTGATTTTTTAACCAATCAAATATTAGAAAATATTTACCTTCTTCCTTGCTCCAAAGTTATTAGTTGCAAATTTCCTATTATTGACCGATGAAAATTCCATTTCAGGAATTTTGGAATTGTTTCAGAAGAGGTTTGATATCTTCAAAAAAGAATAAATAAAAGGAAAACAATCTAATATTTTCTAGTGTTCTTTCACTTTTTTCAATTTCCAGTCCAACAAACTCTGATAACATTCTCCAGGATAAAAGCCTGTTTTCAAAGAACCATGCCTAATAGAGGAAACACTCTAGTGAAGTAAAATTATTTTGGAAAAAAACTAAAGTTTCACCATTTATTACTCTGTACATATTTCTACCTGCATGGTGGTATCCAAGTGGGCACAAGGCACTAAGGCATGCAATACCAGTCTCTATACTTAATATTTTGTCTATCCCGTGCCTTATGAAAATCAGCCTGTAGTTTTGTGAGAAAGAGTTCAAAGGCAAACACCTAACTCTTGAAGTTAGACATGAGCCTTGTCTTCTTGGGTAAATTTCAATTTTCAGTGACGTGGAGTTGTCTTGGGTGGTTGCACACCCAAATATTCCTCTAGCCAGCTGACTGAAGGCTTTCAAGTGCAGTAGTCCTTCTGCAGAGTACCAGCACCAAAAGAGAGGACTTGTCACACCATGATGCAGTCCTCAAAGCCTCAAATTTTTCCTCTGCTTTGATATTAAGACAATTGCCTAGTAGCAAGACCATATCAGCAGTGAATCGGCAGGAGAGTGTCAGTTTTGTTAAATTACTGTTATAGAGTAAAGCCTAAGATTGCTGTTACCATACTATATCTTTAAGGTAAGTGATGGTTCTGTTCAAATTTTCTTTCTGAAAGTCCGTCTCAAGGGAGAAAGCTTTTTTTAAACCAAAAAGACATAAAACATCCATTAAAATATTTCAGCTTTGATGCTATTTTTCTTTTCCTTCGTTGCCTTTCTTTTGATTAAAAGTTTCAGTGTTTTCAAAAAACAATAAAGTTTCCAGTTTTCACTGCAAATAAGATTTTAAAAAGTGAAATGAGGGGGCAAAGGATATTATTTCTAAGAAAAAGTGTTTCTCTAGCAGAGTCCAAAAAGGAGCTGTTTATTCTGCAGAAAAGCACACACAATACCTGCGCTTAACAGAATGGGGTCCTGTTTTCCCCCAGAGAATTGCATTGTGTTGAGTTCTGTCTGTACTCAGTGGTGGCCCCATGCAGCAGCCAAACACCACTGCATTCAAAGGGAGAAAATGAAGGTCATTTTCACTATTATTCTTGCCACCTTGAAAATTTCTCTAAAATGGAAAGAGTCCACTGTAGCTAACCCGCTGCAAATTATCTTTTAAGAATAAGAGTTTAATTAAAGCACTTATGAGAACTATCTGTGTTAACCTTTAAATACAGAGTCAAAACCTTGAAATAGCATTACTCAGTCCTTAACAAAGGTCACTCTCATCACAGAATGCAAAATAACTAGCAATACTCCAGTGAGGTGCTAAGTACTTCCTTCAATACAGATCTTGAAAGTACTCAGCCTGTGCCAGGTGTGAGCCTTTCCCAGTCACACATTACAAGTGCAGCCTGGGTATTGTGGTGATTGGTTTGGTAATGGCTGCAGAAAGGGAAACGTAGGTAATTCAGCTTGTAAATTCGGAGGTTAATCAGGACTGATTTAAAACACAAGCCATAGGCCCCTGTTTTGAAAATAATCCTACAACTGACCCAGCATTTGAGATACCAGACCCAATCTCCACAAGTCAGGCAGTGACTCTGTGTTGGGTAATTATTCCCAGGATCCAGGCATGCAGAGATGCCCACAATAGCCTGAATCTTACCCTGCTCTATCTGCATACTGCTGGTCTGCCTAATCCAGAACTCCTCAAAGTCAATCAACCCTAATAGAGTTCATCTGCTTTTTCAGTTCGGGATTTCTTCAGCAGTCCCTGCTCCTGTAAATGTATTAATTAGATGCTGGTAATGGCAGAGATAGCCAAGCAAATGCTTTGCAGGCTGTGACTTGCTTACAGCCAAATCTGCTCACATGCTCACTCTCCATCCCTTGTGGTTTCATATGGGCACAAGCTCCAGAGTCAGATGCAGCAGAAGACTTCTAAATTAAGTCTAACTCTATCTATAGTGATTGGATAGCAAAGAATGGGCTCTGAATTTCCAGTGGGGCATTTCTGCAGCACTAGTTATCTTTATGCATAATTTTCTATAACTATGTTTACTCTCAGTGAGTAAACTTCCAAATGTTTTACATCACAAACAACAATCATAATCTAATTTCTTGTTGCAGAATAAGTAGCAGAAAATAAATTAATTGTGTGGATAGACAATAAGCATTTTCTAACTAAATAGGCGTTGCAATAGCATTTGGAATTCACAGACTTTTCCACGAAGAACCAGAGACTATCAGCAATTTGTTGTGCAATCATGAGCCTGATTACGAGTCAAACTATTAATTCTTTTTCATTGTAATTAATTTTTATTTTATTTATTGCTATTTACTGCAATTAGTGATCAGAGCTGAAGAGAACATGGTATTAGAGAACAAAAGAAACCTCTTACAAGCCAATTTATTAAAGTCAGCAATTAAACTGACAAAAGATCAACAGAGTTGTGACAGAGACTGGTAAAAGTCATCATAATTCACTTCAGTGCCTCTAGGAGGGCTGTAAGTTTTAATCTTACAACTTTTCACCCTAAAGCCTGAAACACCCATCTAACATGTTAAAAAGGATTTCTCATCTTTCTCAGATGAGAAATCCTAAGTTCAATGCAGACACTCACTTCTTATGGAATGAACTACTACAATCTCACAAGCATGCTTTCAGGTGCACTTGTGGCTCTGCTGTCATTCCTGTGCTCTGCCACTGCCTTGTCACTCCTGCACACAGTGTATTCTGTTTAGTATTCTGTCAGATTTAAAACTTGCAGGCTGTTCACTTCCTTTCTTATTTGTTAATTGTGTCTCTTCTAGTGACAATACTATAAGTTGGTTTTTTGGTATTTCATAATGTCTGGAACAAAAGCACTGTATGTACATTAGAAAGAGAAATAACACCTCATTAAAATGATAGGAAAATCATATTGTGGATTACTATTAAAGCTCCAGACAGTAGCAGTACCAGATGATAATGTAATTCTGTCCCATGGGGCTCATTACTTGAAGGTACAGCTGAAAAAGAGATATTACCTGTACAGAGGCACAGTTTCACCAGCATTGCTAGTTTGTCCTAGCCTTCTTTGTGTAATCCTGAGCTCTGTTCCTGAGAGCCTTCAATGCCAGCCTGAGCAAAGCAGTGCTCTGCAGCTCACACAGTCCCTCAGTCCCAAGGCATCAGCAGGACACTGGTGGAAAACACAGCTTGAAAACTTTGATTTTTCTACCTTTCCTGTTCAAACTAAAGTCAAATGGGTTTTGACACATTTTTCAGTGAAGGAAGACTTTTCCAGGAAGAATGAACTTTCCCAAGGGACTAAAATTACTTACAAGTTCTGCTCAAATTTAGTCTGTAGCCTCAGAGCAAAGAGAAGGAAGAACATGGAAATATTCAAGTGTTTGGATTTTTGTTGCTTTTAAGATCCTAATATTTAAACATGTTAACTAACACAAACATGCATCAAAACTGAGGTAGAATATCATTTAGATATGTTATCTAGATAGCATTTATTTTGTTTTCCTCTAGGTCCTATTTTTGTCTACTAGTAAATAAAAAAAGAATAAAAATTTTGTTTCTAATGGTGTGGACAACAAAATATTTAAGTAGACAATTCACTAATCATATGATCAAGAGCTGTTTCAGGCATCTTATCCAGTGATCTGTGTGAAACGCCACAGAAACGTGAAAACCTGTGAACCAAGTGAAAAAATAACATGCTAAGTTTGTAGCAGTGCTGTGGCAGTGTACTTTTAAGGTGCCAAATAGGAAAAAGGGCAATATGACAGAGTGAGTGAGCTGGAAGAGAAACAGTGTCATATTCTTGAGTCACGCAGGACAAACACAGTCCTCCGAGACTTTGGTCACCTCCTGTAAAGGGTTGCCCTTCTGCCTGACTTGAGCTCCTATTTAGTTCAAGGACTGTTTTCAAACAGCCAGCACATCACTGCAACTAATGATCAGTGCCCATGCTCCTCCCTGTGCTTGGGAGTCTGCTTGGACTTGGCCAAGTGGAGCTGTCCCTGCAGCTCCTTGCAGGGCTGGCATTGCCAGGGGCTGTTTATCCTGCTGCTTCTGCAAGTCTCACCATAAGCATTTCACTACCTATGCCCCCAAACCCTCAGAGATGAGGATGTTTCCTATATCTGGTATCAGTATGACAACAAGAAACATGAGTATTTTATCATGAGTCAGGAATATTCTCATTCTGTCCACTATTCTTCTGAAAATCACATTTGCACAGCCTGATGCAGAGTTAAAAGGATGTGCACACCTGCTTAGGGATAACTTGCATTCAATGAACAGGACATTAATATAGCATTTAAATACTAACATAAATGCTGTAGCCATATACCAGTAAGGACTCAACTTTATAATCATACTTGTTGCTGAAAGCAGCTGATAACTTAGACATGAGAGCCATAAAAAGTCAGGAATTAATGGCGTGTGGTTGAATGTGGTGTTGTGTAGGGAGGAGATGAGTGAAAGAGCTGAAGTGTTTACAGAAGAGAAGATGCTAACCTTTGTAGAGGAGTCAGAGTAGTGAGAATGTCCAGAGTTATGTCTATGAAAACAAGCAATTCAAACATTATTAAAAGGGGTGTCTGGAGTCCAGGAGAAGGTTTCATAATGGGTGAAGGATGAAGAAAAAGAATAAGAAAGAAACTGGTGGAAGGAGTGGATGTCAAATAGTAGGTGTATCCATGTTGTAAAAATACTAATAAAAATGCTTTTCTTCTATTAAGATTAATTTTATTTATAGATAGAAACAATTGCTTGAAAATTATTAATGACATTTAAATGAATTTTTCTCTTTCCACAAATCTCCTACAGATTCTCAGTGCGAGAGATATTTTAGACCACCGTGATATAAAAAAATTTTTAATCCCAAGGACCTCTTGTACAAATGTGTTTATTAGAGCTTTGTTATACAAAATGCTACAACCCCTGTATTGGTGGAATCAGAATTCACTCTGCAAGAGTCTCACTGAAGGTGGCAGGATTACATATGTGACTAAGTACATCACCCTTCTATGTTTTGCACTATGATAAACAAAACATGTCCACAGCTAATCCTGGATTTTCATTGGCTTATACTAGATTTTCCAGTGCAAAACTAGATTGCTTTCTTTTTGTTTAGTTGCATGATTCATAATGGCATTTTGAAGCTAAATTCCTTTTCATACAGTCATATAAAATGATAATCACAAAAGGCCCACTTTGGGGCTACTATACCAATGATTATACATTTTCAATTGCAATGAATTCTAAGATTAAACTTTGCAAGCTCCCTTATGAAGTTGATACTAAATAACAATTTTAAATAAATATGATTTAAAAAAAAAAAATTAAAAGTCTGTTGTGTTTCCAGAAGACTTCACTAAATGTATACAATGGTCAGATATGTAAGAAGATGGGTACCAATCCATCCTACCAACCAATTCAATAGCAACTACCTATGAGATTTACTGATGGAAAAATAAATTAGAATTTTTTTTTTTTTTAATGCAGAGAATCACAACAATTTAACTCCTAATCCTCCAATCTGTGTTGAAAAACAGTCTCCGATAATTGCTTATAACAGAAATGGGAAGTCAATGTGGCAAAATCTGCCATCTGGATGCCACCAGTACAGCCAAGCCAGGCAGCTCTGCTCCCACTTCTGCTCCAGCAAGGAGCAGGAATGGGAGCATCCCTCCACTTGGGCTGGATGGGCCTTCCTGCCTTCTTGCACACCCTGAGCCTTCCTGGTGCTTTACACACAGTGGGCTGCTTTGCCCTCGGTGGTGCAGGCAGGACGAAGAGGTGACCTGCAGCTCACATCAGGGTCAAGGTGCATCTGACATGAAGTGATGAGAATGAGGAAGCCGAAAATCAGCTTCAGAGACACAAAAAAAGTACAAAAACGTGGTAAAAGCAAGTGAGATGGGCCAATTATTTATATGGCACCTTTCAAATGTCACTGATGACTTCAGAGGGCTGAACAGCATATTAAAAAAGTAAAGTTTGTGAATATTGGAGGATTGGGAAAAATATTGCTTGTGTAAACTATAACTGTGTAACTAAAGCAAGTTTCAGTTCAGTGAGGGTTTATCAACATGTTGTGCTGAAAACTGAGAGAGCAGTGTAATTAATTTGTCCTAATTTGTCCTGTTAACTCAACCTAAGAAGTTAACTCAACCTAAGAATCTAAAATTTATACTTTTGAAACCAGAGAGGATTTAGTAGAGCCATTAGATGTTATGTTGCTATAATTAGGGGATGTTTCTCCTATAGGCTTAATTTAAAAAAAAAATATGAAAAACTTTCCAATCTCTATTCCCCATAAAGGGTAAAAATATCTTTCTTGTATTAAAGTTCCATGACTCCAAACTGAGTTTCAGTACATTTGATAACCTCACTAGTGCTCTATATTTTAGTGGTAACATATTTAATGCATCCCTTGATGTCATGAAGATGTAAGTTTAAGTTGAAGGTTACAGTTTTAAATGGCAGCACAGAGTCTCTTTATTAAAAATATATTTTTCTGGTGATGAAACATGCACATAATTTCACAGTTCTTTCTTTCCTGCCCACCTGCCTTCAAGGATGCACAAGTATGTCTATTCTACAAATGTTAGATCATTCTCCAAGAAAGGGGGAAAAGAGCAGTAGAGAAGGACAGTTCTTTTTTCTCTTAGAGCAACTAATGCAGAGAACTGCATATCCCAGTGTTAACATTCACAAAAAGGGAGTGTGCCAGCAAAAATGAATAACCAACTCATTTCCCTATAGCATTTAAAAGGACTTAGGTACATTTCTGACATATCATTTTATTAGAAGGTTTCTTGCAAGAAAATGTTTAAATGTTAGATATTTTGCCCTGAAGATAAGTAATTCTAACAGATTAAGTTTATCATTGATGGGGTCATTTTATATCAGGATAGCAGGATGTGTTTCCCCTGTTCTGTGCTAGCAGAACTAATTGTGCAGCGCAAAATGTTGTTTTTGTGAAACACACAGATCTAAAGGAGCTATAATCATAACACACCACACACCACATAGGGAGCTGTCTGCTCTTCCAGAACTGAGGAATTTTTGTTGTGGATTTGTTGGGGTTTTTGCTTTTGTTTTGGTTTTGGGATTTGTTTTGTTTTGTTTTTTGTTTTTTTTTTTTTTTTTTTTTTTTTTGGCAGGGTGTGTATTGAGCGAAGTGCTGGTTGATCACTGAAAGACTGAGACCAATTGGGCCACTGGGATTTGTGGCGGTGGAAAGGAAAGGAAAGGAGTCCTTTAGCTCTACACATGCTAAAATATGTAGGCTGGGACAGAAGAAAAATGAGGCCCAACAGAAAACCTGGCTTCAGATTGGAACATCAAGTGAGCTTCTTGCTGCATGGCAGGCTGAGCCAAAGCCCACACAGCCATGGAAAAACATTCCCATTATTTCTTGTTCATTCTACTGAGAATAATGAGCATGGGAGACACCTGGCTTCCTGTAGACCAGTCTAGGACTACCAAACTGCAGCACTACCATCACCTAAAGATTTTTCACTAACAGTACAATAAACAAATTTCTGAGCTAAGGCTCATTATGACCAATATTTTGTCTCACTACTTTTTTGTTAATGTCCAAAATTGCTTCTGCAGATCAAACCCTGTCATTTGCTAGACTAATTGGTTGTTGTTAAAATAAGGACTGCAATTTACCACTTACTATTGAATTCTTAATTTGGCAGTTTATGAAATTTAAGATCACATGAAAGCACATCACAGATGAAAGGATGTATGTTTAATTGCTTAACACATTTGCTGCTGTGCAAAGACTGCAAAGCTGCTGTCCAAGAGTGATCCCTTGGGCTTCTTCCCTCTCACTTTCAGAAGTGAGAGCTATTGTTACAACACAGCACTCTCCTTCCAGGAGTTTTCCAGACTGGTTTGGGTAAGTGTGGAAATTCATACTTATGAGGTAGACCTAAGAACAATCAAAGTACACTTTGAGAGTCTGGCATTCCTGGCTGTGAAATGAATGGATAATCTTCCACTGACTTTAAAGTCAGCAGAGGCAGTTTCAAAAAAAAAAAAAAGACAAAACTGCAATACTTTAATTCTTCAGGAGTGAGATTTGTTACTGCCAGTAGTACCTATGCATCACATGAGCTCTCCAGCTGATGCTTCACCTGACCTCAGAGATACACAGACTGTCAGCTGGCAGTTTGTATGACAAAATATCACATACATTTGTGAAAAGTCACACTGAAGAATAACCCTTCTTCTGTTTTCATAAGCACAGTCTAATTGGATATGATAAATAGCATAAATGTAACTGCCTTCATATTTCTGCAGATAATAAAGTCAAATTCTCATTTGGTATTGTCCTACTTCTAAAATTTTAATGAATCATTATGATAAGAACCAATTTACTCTGTTTAATCTAATCTGAACATAACAGACTCAGAACAGCACAATTACTGTGCTATGGCATATATAGAAAATTACTCATTATTACTGAGCTCCAAAGTAGAGAAAGAGAAGATTTCCAAAGGCACAAAATATCTAGGGTTATAATTCCTGCTTGCACTAATAAGAAACTCTCACAGTACCATTAGCAAAGTAATCAGCTTTTAAGGTGATAAAAATAAAACTATATAAATGTGAAAATAACTTTATATTGTATTTTAATTTTTTGTTGTTTACTTATTCTTATTTCCAGATTAATATATTTATATTTAAGATTTCATATTTAAAAACAAGGGCTGCATCAATCTTGTCAAAGTGACTTTAGTCTGAGGAACAGCGATAGCAAAGAATGTATATTCACACACTGAAGTTATTGATGGATTTCTGCTCTTTGCCAAATTAGTTACCAAGCAGTATTTGATCTTATGTGAGTTGATAAATATACTGGATCAAACATTTATAGACTAAAAGATTCAAGATGAAATGTCGGATATCATGGCAAACAGTTTTGCTGCACACCTCAATGCCTCAGCCCACAGGCACAGCATCCTGCCCAGGTCTCCACCTGAAGTTAATGATCCCACTGTCTGTTCTGCTCCATCATTTTTGATCCTCAGTGCCATCTATTTTTATTATAAGTATGATTGTGGTAAGAAAGGTTTCTGGCACATCACTGTTTATTCCAAAGAAGTCTTAAGGCAAGGAAAAAGGGGAAAAAAGGCAAGAAACCAGAAGAGAAACCAAACAGCATCCTCATTGAAAGGAGGGACTTCAGAGCACATTCCTAGATCTGATGGCAATCGTAGTGAGACCCACTGCCAGCAGCTCATATGTTGTGATAATTACTTCTCCATTACCAGGCAACCTCAGCCTCATGACTCTGCTTAATTCCTCCATGAATCGTGTCAAGGAGTCAGTACCCCCTCCAGCAGTGAACAAAAACTTGCTATCCACATATTGCAAGATTTGAACACTCTCAAGAAAAAAAGATCTCCCTTTTCACACTGCACATTGTTTCTGTAGGTTCTCTCTAGTGCTTTGTGCCCAAGTAACAAGATGTTAAAATAATGAGAAGAAGCCCAGAATAAACCATAAATTCTCATAAATACAAACCTTTGCTTGTAGACACTGAAATAAAGGCAAATAGAACAGAGATTTTACAGGGGTGCCATCTGAAAGCTTGGCATTTTCAGCCTCTCAAGATCATGAGAGAACAAAGAAAACTTCAGCTGTTGTTTGTTGAGAGGTATTATCACCACAGGTAAGAGCTGGAGAAAAAACATGATTAATAGTTACTATGCAATCTTACAAATAAAACCATATTTTCTGGGGAGATATAAAATAACAGTTTTCCTTCTGTTCACAGTGAAAATATGCTCAGGTAAGTTTAAACATCCTTAAACACCTAGCTGCTTTCTTGCTCTGCTCCTGGTGTGGCTCTGTTGTGGCTAGTACAGACAGCCAACATACACATGGCTACAGGATTTTATGCATCTAAGAGATTGATTCTGGCATGGGCAGTATCCTCTCTCACCCTCTCAAGCACATAACGCCAGGGATATTGCACCAGGGATAATGGTAAAGGAGGAGCAATGAGAACAACTAAAAGATGTAGCAACAAAGTGAACACTAGGACAGAAAACAGAAGGAATAAGGGAGAAAAATCAACTTCTGGAAAGTTATTCCTCCATTTCAATATCTTTTCAGTGGGAATAATTCTATGTTGGCCAGAGGAGATGTTCAAATTAATTCCTCCTTTTGTGCTACTTTGTCCTACAACCATACGAGAGACGCCTGTAATCAAAGCCTGGCCCAAAGCTGTACAGCCAGGAGTATTTACTGTGGGGTCTAGGCAGCCAGGGCAGAGCTAAAAGCAGCACAGTCAGACACATGCCACCACCCAAAACTCCAGGGCAGCAATAAAGGCAGCAGGGCTGTAGTACTGCAGGTTAATAAAATGTGTGAGAAAAAAGCCACCTCTCTTCACCCCATCAATTGGCAAGCCACTGTTTTCTTGTTTGTGGCAAAATGGACAAGTCGTTGACATGGAAGTTCCATGGTATCACTGACACTTTTTCCTGGCCAAGGGCAGTGGAACCATTGCATCGTCCTGTGACAGTGCATAGTCAGCTGGCTGCCCTCAGGTACACTGAGACTTCAGTGATGCCACCACCTACATGTAGGCAAAAGCTTTCATAGCTGCACTTTGTGTGCCCTTAGCATCTTACTTAATTTTTGGGGCCTGGCTGCTCAACTCTTCATTTGCCATTCTGGGCACAGACAGGAGCAGATTCCTTGGAAAGCTTTACACATGGAGATGCAGTTATCTATGAAATTAAGGAGAACCTAAGCAAGCAGCAAGTAATAAGCCACTGTGGGAACAGACAGACAGCAGGTACACAGTTCACAAATGTGACTGCTAAGATGGCTCTTAGGTGGCCTCTAGACACCTTGCTTGGATACCACATGGGACTATGTCAAAGGTTTGCAAACAGACAGTCCAAGAGAATATATATTGGGGGGAATTTTCATTCAGATCTCCATCTTTAAATTCAGTGTTTATCTTTACTATCCCATAGAGGCTTTAAATATGCTGGTCATCTAAAAAGTTTACATGAAGAAGGGGAGAATCATCCATACTCAGGAATTTCCACCACTTTTCTCAGCTCATTTTCCCATTTGCTTTCCTTCTCACATTTACTCATATAGAAAGATCTTGCTTTTCTCACACAGAAAATCCACTACGTCTTTATTCTTCCCATTCCTCAAAGGATTCTGGTTTTGCTACAGTGTTTGGAATAAACAAAAATCACATGGAAGTGTGCCATGTAGTCTTGTTACTATATTTCAACAGATGGTACGCAGTATTGTTCTGAATGCCTGCACAACAAGAGGCTGTGTCTATATCCTTGCAGGGCTTTTTTCCTGAGGTCCTGGGAGATGCTGCAAAGCAGCACTTGATGTAATTTTCTTCTATTGTTCCTAGTTCTGCTGTACACATGTAAAACTAAACAAACAAGATTCTCATTTTGAATGTGTTAATCATGCTCACACTTTGAGAACAATGCAAAATTAGATTAACTTGTATCTGTGGGTGTGCACGTTAGTCTGCATAAAACACACACACACACTTTGCACAGATGTGTGAAAGTCAGGTACCCCTTCTTTCTCTCATTGTGTGTTGTGGCTATCTCCAGTGGAAGTTGGTGTAATGAGGGTCACATATCATGATTGTCAGATACAACATAGTAGCAATTACCCAGGCCAGCAGCAATTGTGACCACTTTCTGTTCGAGGGAACAATTTATAGAAGTGGCTAGTGAGCTAATAAGATTAAGAGTGACCAAAGCTGATGATTAAAAGTTTTGACTAAATCTGCTACCAGCAGTGTTACAAAACAGTAAAGCTGAGGAGGGAGGTGCCTGCAATTGAACATTCAGACTAAAATGCAGGGTCCTTTCCAGTTTTACCTGCAGCGCAGAACCAGCCATTTTCAGTGAACACTGGTCTGCAGAACACTTCTGTAGTCAAAAGTAGTTGAGGAAATTAAATTTGTCACAATACCCTACCCACCACAGAAGTATTTGCTTGGGTAGTTATCAGGGCAGTTTCCAGCCGGGCTATGCCCGGTGGGCTGCCGTGGCCAGGATAGCTCAGTGGGCTCAGCACAGTGGCCGAATTCCCAAGCAGTTCCCAGCTGCAGGCAGCCAAGCAAGCTTAAGTGATTTCTGGCTCTTAGTGATTATCAGCTCTTTGTGATTTCAGCTCTTTAGCTTGCTGATGCTGCTGCAGCAGACGCAGGGAGAGAGGAGGAAAAGCTGTATAAGGTTCCACAAGATTCTTTATTGGTGTCCCCCACGAAGGTTCTCAGCAACAGATCTTCTCCCAAACCATGCAGAATTAGGGGTTTTTCTACCCTACAGGGGTTTTGGAAATAGTCCAATAGTAAGGGTCAGGGGAAAGTGACCTATAGCCTTACAGAGAGATAAGCAGGGTCCGAAAGGCAGCAGAGAGCGGCTTCTGAGGCCCAGTCATCGTGACTTGGCATTTCCTAGCTCAGGGTCCTGACCGCCAAGGAGGCCTTGCAGGCCCTGGGCCTGCTACAGGTAGTGGACAGAAGTTTCTTTCAAAGTGCTTGGTTGCTCTATGAGCCATCTAGCCAGGAAAGAGCAGCAACAGCAAAATACCTATTATATATCACATATATGTGTGTGTCACCTTATATAATTTGTGATTAACAAACTACAGATTAGCAGGAATAATAAGTATGATATGAAAAGTTCTTCGTCTCAAATATGCTAGCAGCACTGAATAACTTTGAATGAAATATTTTAGGGACATAAATCAACTTAAGGACAGTTCTTAAACATGGAAAGCAGCTACAATGGTTTTGATATTCTGTGCTGTATAGAAACAATAAAATTCTTCTTCTGAGGGACATGAAAAGGCCTGCAGGTCATTGGTGCCAGATGAGATGGTGAGGAGCACATTCAATGCAGGCAGCACAGTGTGCAAGCTGCAGATTGAGCTCTGGGTGGCAGAAGTCCCAGGCAAGAGGCCATGAACTGGACCATTTGCACAAAAAAAAAAAAAGAGCACAGAGACCTGTGGCCCAGCCAGGTGACCAGACTGAGAGAGACACAGCAGAAGCTGAGGACTCAGAGCCCAGACTGTCATGTGCATAGACTATGAAGGCATAAAACTCAGGGGTTACTTTATAAGGTATCCCTTCTTGGAAGCACTCAGCTTGAGCTGTTCCTGTGTTCCTGCATCATGAATAAATTGCTTTAAGGATGCAAGAGAAACCCAGCCAACAACAAAATCTGATCTGTGTGACTGTGGTGGGTGTGTGTAGGGAGCCAAGCAGGGCGTCCATGGGCTCACCAGAGCCACTCACTGATGTGGGGCTTCAGTTCCAGCAGTGCAGTCTCTGGTGGTGGGAGTGTGCCCTCGGAACAGTCAGACAGGAAAGTTTGCTTACACATGAGACATTATAAAATAAGGTAGTGTAAGGGATGTACCACACAGCCTTGAAAAATGCCAAGGGTAACATGGGCTAACCCAAGGAATCTGTCCTGCTCTTACATTCTGTGACACTTGGTGCACCTTTTATCTCAGTGTGGCTTGGAAGGAAAAACACATCACCAAGAAGCAGGAA
Source organism: Onychostruthus taczanowskii (assembly GCF_017590055.1). Lineage (NCBI taxonomy): Eukaryota > Metazoa > Chordata > Aves > Passeriformes > Passeridae > Onychostruthus > Onychostruthus taczanowskii. Next base: position 8,165,386 of record NW_024499351.1, read on the forward strand.
GAAGAATTTGGAAGGAGAAAAGAATGAAAGTTCTGCCTTTCTCCATTTATTTATTATTCCAAGGGTGGTATGAGACCTGATTGAATTCCTGCCTGGGTGTGTATCTTGGTTAATGTGTCAACAGGCATTTGGAATAGCAACCTGCTCAATCTGACTGAAAGAATTCAGTGTGCTTTGAATAAAAGCAAGACTGCCTATAGCCACATGATTGCAAAGAGGAAGGAGTGCAGTGCTTTGAGTCCAGTTTTTGTCATTGGTGCTGACATTATTTTATGATGTATCTTAAAATGAGATCTTTTTCTCCTCTCCTTATTTTTCCTTCTAGAATATGGCTCCATACTCTCTACCTTCAGAAATATTTCCTTTTTGCAGCTGCAACTGAATTATGGCTGATTTATACCAAGTAGTTTTATCATAAGTACATCATTTGGGTAAACTAGTCCTTCAGTTTCCAGCAGTGTCCTCTGGGACACACATATAGGAGAGAACCACCCTCTCCAGTTCCATTAGAGACATTATTTTACATTCCTAACTAAGCCAAATTCTTTTGACTTATTGAAGTTAAAGATGTTTTCCCTAATGTCCTTTCCCACCACTGAGATCCTAGCACAGACTGATGCTATTAGCCCCAAGATGTGACTTTACCCTGCATCTTGTTGTACACATTTCTACCCTTGTTGTCCTCAAGATCACACCATGTCAGTATACAAGATTCTGATACTGCCATGCACCACAGATGATTCCTATATGTGTCAGTCAATTTAATTTTCATGCTCCTGTCTTTTATGCCAAGGTCTTTATTAGAAATAGTAAACAAACTTTGTCCAGAGAGTCCTTGAGAAAATTGTCTAGTAACCTCTTTCAGCTTGATCATTTGCCTCACAGCATGACTCATTGTCATCTCTCATTTAGAGAGCTCCTTACCACATCTCAGTTCCTGTAACAATCTCCATCTTCACTGTTTTAGCTGATAATTTCCCATGTGACACTGCATCAGTTGCTTTGCTCAAGGTCAGATAGATTTGATCTACTGCTTTTGTCTACAGAATCACAGCTTTCTTTTTTTTCTAGAAATGTGAATGAAGATTCTTATCAATCTTTGATTAGACAGGCATCAGGATAGCCTGACACAATGTGCCTCTGACCAAGCCTTCCTACATTTTATCCTCCTTTCCATTTATCTGCAGAATTTTAATTAGTGTTTCTTTCAAAGTTTCCTACATAATCCCTGCATGCAAGTGAGTTCAGTAAAGTTCAAAAGCCATAAGGAGATATTTTAAGTCCCCCAGAAGATAATGTGATAATTAAGACAAAGTGATAATATGTGCTTAGAGAAAGTGATAATGTGTGCTTGATGCAGCTATGGATGGCAGGGGGAGGCAGAAGAACCAAGTAATTTAACCTCTAACCTCTAATCAAAATTGTGCATATTCTCTCTGTCTTTCCTCTACAAAATCAGGGAATGACATTATCAGTACAAAGTGGAAAAGCAAGAAGAAGTAGAATTAAATTCATAAGCTTTACCTGTACCAGCTCAAATCATCAGTCCCTCTCTTGCAGGGCTGTCTCCATCAGGGTGCCAGCAGGGACCGAGGGAAGAGGACAGAAACAAGAAAAGCCCACTGTTCTGCTTTCCCACTAGTTATCCCAGCTCCACAGTTTTGTGGTTAATGGATCATTGAGAAAAAGGCATTATCTATCTGTTAAATATATAGTTCTTACTCTACTGCATTGCTTTCCACAAATCAATATAAGCTTTTAGCATTCACAATATCTATGAAAACCTTGTTGATTTTATTACCAGCTGCTTCTCAATGCCCTGTAATTCTATCACCAGGAGAAACACCAAACCATCACACCTAATCACCTTCTCCACTCCATTATACAATTCCTCTGTTTTGACCCTTATCTCTGTTTTCTGGAGCTGAGCAGCCATACCCATGGAGGTATTACCTGGGCATAAGCCATTGAACACCTTCAAGCACCTTTGTTCCCCTCCTCTGGGCTTTGTCTTGCCTTTTCTCTGCCTCCTCAATTTCTGTCCTACTTTTGCCCAAAGCAGTTGGGCCATCCCCAGAAGGGGAAGAAAGTTTAAGATCTTTCAGGATGAAGCCAGATCCATATAGAGATTATTCTGGGAGATACTGAAAAACACCTGAAAGACAGTGCAGTCACTGGCCACAGCTAGCATGTCCCACTTTGCTCTGCACTGGGGTGGCCTGACCTCAAGGCCTGTGTGCAGTTTTGGGCACCACAACACAAGAAAGATATAAAAGCTATTAGAGAGTGTCCAAAGCAGAGCTGTAAGATGGTGAAGGGCCTTGAGGAGAAGCCATATAAGAAAGCTGAGGTCACTTGTTCTGTTCAGCCTGGAGGAGAATGAGGGGACACCTCATTGCAGTTACAGCTTCCTCATGAGGGAAGAGGAGGGGTAGGCTCTGATCTCTTCTCTGTGGTAACCAGTGACAGGACCCAAGGGAATGGCCTGAAGTTGTGTCAGGGGAGGTTTAGGTTGGATATTGAGAAAAGGTTCTTCTCCCAGAGGGTGGCTGGGCACTGGAACAGCTCCCCAGGGAAGTGGCCACAGCATCAGCCTGACAGAGCTCAAAAGTGTTTGGAGAGCACTCTCAGGCACACAGTGTGACTTTGGGATGTTCTGCATAGGGCCAGGAATTAGACTTGATTAATCTTATGGATCCCTTCCAACTCCATTTATTCTGTGATTCTGTGGATTTCCATACTCCTGTTCTCACCCCTTCAGAAACATCTAACCTTTTAAAACTTTGTGAATCCCATTTTTAGTTGTCTGCTTCTGGTTTGGCAGGTAACAAACAGAAAACAGCAAATTAGCACTTGATACTGCCAGGTTTAAATCATGTTTGAGAGACACCACCCTCACACCTGCCTGAGGCCATTCATAATATGTTTTTGATTTACCTTTAATTTCTGCACAAGATGTTTATTCACTGATCAGATCCAATTACCCAGTTACTGACAAATTGCCCCTCACATCCTGCGTAAAAAAGGTCAGATAGACATTAACAGCCCAGAGAGGCCTTCTGTACCAGAGTGGAGCCGCCCACTGCCTGGGGCTTCAGCTCTACCTAGGCACATGCACCTTCCCAGGATTCCAACAAGCTCCAATACAGCCCTGATCAGGCAGCCAAGAGTGCAGTCTTATTTTATTTGGAGGAAGGAAAAAGCTAATAGACCACTGTAGAAATGGCACAAGGAAAAGGGGGCATGTTTGTGTTAATACTTTTATTAAAGAAAAGTATAGCATTATGACTTTAACTTTTCATTCAATGGCACTTATGTTTATTAATTTATTAGATCCTTAATTTTACCGAGTGACTACACAAGCAATTGTTTTCCATTTTAGCTGAAAAGAGACTTGTGATCTTTTTTTTGTGAACCACACAGAAGAAAATGAACATAAATTTCTTATACCATGTTCACCCAGAGCACAGATGTGATTGAGATTTTCAGCTTCCCCTGATGCTGCATGTCTGCAGACATTGCATATGTGATCCAATATAAAAATTGATTTAAGAAAGCATTCTGTATAGCCAGTACCTGTACATCTTGCAAAGCTTCAGAACTGATAGTCTATCTTAGCACACAATGCAGTAAACTTCCAGTTTTTCAAAACTGTGTTCTTTTATAAAAAGAGCTTTTGCCAGTGATACAGATTTTTTTCAGGCTTGTGGTTTTGTACCACAACCAATATAACAAAGGAACATTGCCCTCTGGTGTCACAAGCTTTGTGCTTGGCAGAGCACCTGCAATTTCTTACCCTTTTTCTTCTTCTCTTTATTCACTGCACTGAGAGCCAGGCTGTGGTTCAAAGGCATAAATCAGCAGAAGGTACGGAAATGGTTGTTTCCTTTCCAATGGGGAATTTTTTGCAGTCATGTAACAATTGCCATGGGTGTGAAAACAATCTTTCTAAAGTACTGAAAGCCAGAATTAGCTCCCTTCATGTTGGGTGATGCTGTTAAATCTTAGCTGATTCCTTTTTTTACCATTTTATCAACCTATTTATTCCTTCTCTTGATTAGGCTTTTTTGGATTTTAAAGTGAATATTAGAATCAAAGCTATCAGAAGACTGAAGCTAAATTTGGTAGCTTATGCTACCAACTTCTTTACTATCACCAGAGTTTTTCTGATCATAACTGAGTTCTCCAACCTTGCAGTTGGAGACACCTGAGGTCTGCGTAATTGCTCACAGGTTTGTCCCCAAGCACACATGAGTGTATTAAGACAAAGGAGTGGCAGAAAACAGCGAAACCAAATGCAAAGAAGACAAATTATTACTTGGTGTTGGATGACAGTACCAAAAGAGAGAGAAGCATCATTGTTTAAGTAGTTGGGGAAGGAACAGGAGGGGGTGCAGTGGGAGTATCACAAAGTTTAGATTTGTCTTCCTAGTCTTGCAGATTCTGCTGTCAGATGGTTTGCACAAAGCAGAATAGCAAGGTAAAATGTCAGATTTTTTTACCTCAACTCTTAAAGCAAAAGATCATTTTGCCACTCAAATACTCCAGGTGCTTAGTAAATGCCATTTTCAAAGAGATAGTTGCCACAACGAATAGCTCTTCTTGCAAGCTAATTAGTCCATGCAAAATGCATAGACAGTCATTTTTTCTAAGGAGACAATGATGATTCCAATAGATGATCCACTAATTCCTCAGCTACTTGCAGCCACTCTGAAAACCACAAGGGGCAGAAGTTTAAGGTACAGCCTTAAAACATAAGGTAGAGACTGACTGCAGGGGTGGCCAGATGGTGCTGCTTGTAATTGCCTGCCTGTCAGACAACTCCCTGGACATTGTCTAATCACTTTCCTTTTGCCCAGTGGGATCCTACTAATGGTTGATGGTCTAGGTTCAACTCTACGGAGGACCCCTCACAGACAATGGAAACATATCCAGAGATTATTTTTTCTCCACTTACCCTAGATATTGGAGGGACATGCTCCTCTTAGTGCATTAAACAGAGATAAATAGATAATAAGATGAGAGCAGGCACACTCAGCTGTATGTGTCGCTTTTTATCTGTCCTCTGGATTTTTTCCCAGATGCACCAGACCAGCTTTTGACCCAGGCTCTCCACTAGCTACCAACCACTGAATTAAGTCCTTACTGAAAAACTGAACACAGATATTTTCTTCCTGGCCATTTACAGGACTGTTCACTTTGAATTATTAACCAAAAAAAACCCTATTTTTTCTGCTCTTACAAGAAAATATAAATTGCCCTCTTGAAGAATTGAGGGCTGACATTATTTTTGTGCATCTCCTCATTTGCAGATGGCTTTTACAGAGGCCTTTGCTATCAGAAGGATTGAAAGAGGGGAAGTAGGAGGCTGAGGTCAGATATGATGTTTATTTTAGAAATTAGAGAAAAAAGAAACACTGCAAAACTGAAATTTGAGAGGAACTTCAAGATTAGCTTCACCAAAAAATTTACAAGGGAAAAAACTCCAAAAAACATTTTCTCGTTTCAAAAGAAAATTACATGTAGATAAACAAGCTCTGAAAAATCTCTTGAGGAACTGAAGGGGGAAGTAGGGAGATAACTGTATAAGAAAAATTGCTGCTGTAACAAAAATGCAGTCTGCAAGCACTGCTCTATGAAGATATTAAAACAAAAGACAAGCCATAGCAATAAACATGTGGCAAATATGCATTTTGTTGTGCTTTTCGTGTCTTTGACAATGTCTGTCTATATCTCCCTTATTTAGAGCCAGCATAGTCTTTTGGTGGATTTATACCAGACCAACTTAAGACATTGATCAGGCTGAATTTCACTTTTGCTTGCTATGTTACTTCTTGGCTTGCTCCTTCTGTATTACTTCTTGGCTTCTTGACAGTTTGGAGGATTTGGCAGCAAGGAAGCTAAAACTTGTGTCAGGCTACAGTGCTTCAAGCTGGGTGTGAAATTCAATGACCGTTTGAAATTCAGATTTTGCAGAGTCATGACATAAACAAATGTGGCACAGAAAGACATTCTCCATAGGAAGCTGTTTAGCAGACAGAGAGCAGACTGAAAAAGGTGGAGTGACCTTACCAAAACTGATTGCTAGATTACCACACCAGGGGCCAGGCATTAATTTTGCCCTTAAGATTTATTTGCAATCAATCATGTCATGCATGCTCTCTGTTGCTGGTAGATTCCATTTCTCTGTTTTTGCAAAACAAATATTAAAAAAATAATAATAAAAATTACACACTACCTGCCAGGTGTGGTAGCCAACAAGGCCCTGAAAGGTGTTGATTTATCCTATATGTCAGAGAGCAAACATTTTCCTATGCATCAATCTGTCTCGCCACCTACTTCATTAGTTAGAGTTATTTTTTAGGGTTTCAAATAAATCCATGGAGATTTTCACTTGTCACTCACATAAAATCTGTTGAACGGCCTTTTTGATTTTGGTGCCATGAGTTCAGACCTATTGCTGCACCTCTGTTGGTGGAGTAGTGGTCTTCAGCAAGTTATTTAAATTTTTGCCAATTTAAATTGCTTTCAAAGGATGCTGTTAGAAAACGTGACTGAGACCACACTGACTGGAAAGGTTTCTCCTTAGCTCCTCCATAGCTTTCTCCAGAGGCTGCTTAGTCAGTCTTTGCAAATTCCTGAATTTGCAAGTTACTGTTAGCTGAAGAAGGCACTGGAGCCACTGTGAACTGAGGCAAATTGCAGACATGCTAACTGTCTCTTCCCTCTCTTTATTTATTTACCAGATTAAAAATTTGCATACAAGTTTGCCTGGGAATAGGCACACTTGGGAAGAAGGTCTGCAGAGAAGAGCAGTATGCTTCAGGGGCAGCAGCACAATGAGGTTGATCCAGACCTCTGGCCCTGGAGGTGAAATGGAGGATCAGTTCCCCGGACATCTGTCTCAGCTGTCATCCATCTGCTTTTGGGCATTATGCACAGCTGTGGCAAAGATCTCAGAGGCACACTCTGTCTCTTGCACATTGCTGTAGCACCTGGCACAGCAGAGTGTGATCACTTTAAAGGCTTTAAGCAGCACTGCTGCAAAAATTATTGGTAGAGAAAGTCAGATAATTAATTACTTTCCAGTATACTTTTCCCTAGTATAGTATTCAATACAAGTATTTACTGGATTAATTTAATTTCAGAGTTGCAGAAGCAGCTTTATGGCTATTTTTTATTTTGGAGTTGATTTTGTGTTTACCAATACTTTCTTTATGCTAGACTAGGACTGTCTCTGGGATGCTTGGAATTGAACTTTAACCTTTTATTTGCATTCAGATCCAGTACAGCCACCCTAACCCAATCCAGCTGTGCTATCTGGGTGCTGCATGGTTGTGGCTGTTTGCCCCAGTGTCACAGCTGGTGCTGTCACTGCTCCTTTTGGAGCTTCTGCACACAGTTGTACTGAGCAGATAAACTCTGTCACTCCCCATGTAAATCCCATTTCCCAAGACCTCTCCTGCCTTTCTGTCAGCTGCTGAAAGAAGAAAAGATGACTCCCAAGCCCACTTTAAATTCTCACTGGTCTATTGAAAGCAGTAGATGCAAGTCTTATCATAAACTGATACAACTCCATTATTTTCTGTGAAACTATGCCCATGTACACAAGATTCAGATCCAATTGCTTTCCAAAAGCATTGAGACCACTACCCTTTGGCTGTGTTTGTTTAATGGTTTCTGTTGTAAGTTACTGTTACCAACACAGACTATTCTTCAGCCTAAAGCTCCTCACTGAACTGGGGCAGCCTCCTACACCCTTAACCAGAACAGTGATTCCAAGTGTAAATCCATAAACAGAAACACTGGGACTGAGGCTGGCTTTTGGGAAAATCTGGTTTTTGTCTCTTGTCTCTAGAACAATCACTCATTTTAATGAGTTTGGATTTTTTTAAAAAATGTTGCAGTATTATTTAAGGTTATTTTTTTACTGGGAAAAAGACCCAACATGCAGTGAAACATTAGATATATTCATCTTAATATTCAATGCCTATTCCAATGATATTTCAGTCTCTTGGTAACATTACTAATGACTTGTCATCATGAAAGAGAGAAAGAGTGAAGCTATTTCACTGGATTCTGAAACAGCATGAAATCAAGTGCGTGTTACACTGATTTTGCAAAAACACACTGCTGGTAGCAATTCTCCCTCTGTTCAGCAATCCATGAAATAACACTGTATCAAATTTCTGGCACTTGAAAACAGGGAAGCATTCCAAAGACAGTGGCCTTTTGGCAATGTCTAGCAGAAAGGTGGAAGTGCTGAAACATGGAACTTCCTTTCTTCCCCCTCTCCCCACGCTCAGATGTTCACAAAGAATCACTGTAACAATCCTCCAGAGCATAGCTCAATGGAAACATGGAAATTAATTGTTGCAGTCACCTCATTACTCGACTGTCAGTGTTAATAGATGTTTAGCAATGCACTAAGAGCACTGGTGATGTATGATTTTATCACTGCAGATAAGTGCTTTTAAAGAAAAGGCTCCCCACGAACAGCTGAGGCAGGTGCTGGGCACTGGCAATACAGCTCGGGATGCCCCTGCCCTGCGGCTGGGAAGAGAGGGAGGGATCAGAGCTGCACTTGATCCCTCAGCTGCTGGGTCATATGAGCAGCTTAATCATGGAGAACTTGTCTCACATGAACAGAGGAGGGCAATCACAGGGAGCCCTGTGGTCTGTATACCATAGGGTAAAAGTGATACAACATTTAGAAGGATCTACGATTTGTAATTTCTTCTAAATTTCCAGAAGACTATTATGAATATAAATAAAGTATAATCACCACTCTGTGGAATCAGCAAGCACAAAGACAGCCCTGCACCTGCAGAGCTGTTTGGAGGCAGAGCTTCTGAGGAACAGGTCAGCTGGGCTGGACCTCACTACTCCTCTTGCAAAAGTCCAGTATCAAGCGTTGCAGTACAGAAACAGTTTTTTTTTATTTATGCATCATGGTGAAGCAAGAAACATCCTTTTTAACCATTGGTAGCTTCATCCTCAGACTTGTCAACTGTGCCTGCTTTGGAAATAGACTAAGCTAAAAAAATCAAAAAGTCTATGTGAATCCAGTCCTGAACAGAGTATCTGTCTGGACGAGGCTGAGGATATGGGCATAGCTGATCAGAGGCCAGAGGTCCTGGAAATAAACTCCAGTGAAAGTTGGGAAAGGATTCCTCAGAGTCCTTTCTTCATGTGGAAGTATAACCCTGGGGAATAAAGCTGGATGTGCTTAGAAAATTCTATTTAATTCTATCCTAATTAAGCAAGATAGTTCAAACCCTGACAAGACAAAAGACTAGGCTGTTATTTTTATTATTCCTTTTATTTCTATGGGAGAAGGTGCATAGTGAAAATGATCTAGCAAGACAAGACATTGCACTTGCTGCTCATCTTTTTTACTTTCCCAAACTTGAGTAATGCTTCAGAAGCAGAGGCCAGGTTTAGTTAACAAATAGTAATTCTTATAAACTCACAGCCATCAGAGTTTGTCTATACCAGATGAAATATTTTACTGACCTTTGTTAAAGCGACCTTGCTTTAATGGGTGTTAAATTGTCATCCACACATGAAAAGTCTTTGATTTGGGCTTTCCAGGGCTGAAGCTCTGTTCACCCAAGCTAGCTTCTTTGCTCTCTTTCTACAGATTTTATTGTGCAGATCTCACTTTCTCTGTCTCCTTCTGTGCTTACAACACTCAGAACATCAGTCAAAAAGGAATTTTGAGTGTGTGTAATTCACTACAGAAACTTTTCAGGCTGCAAAGGAGACAGGTGAGGCACTAACACTGACAGTATCAACAAAATAAATCCTTCGGCAACAACAAATGGTATCTGTGCTTGTTTATTAAGTTTGGAGTTTTTTTCCACCTGTTCAGAGTGATGGTAACTCATCAAGACAATGCCACACAGGTTTTGGGTGTATACTTACTAGCTGACAATTTTGTAAAGCCACACAAATCTTGAAGCTTTTATAAGAGAGTAACCAAGACGTTGTCTCTTTCTTCCCTATGTCAGTGTGGAAGCCCAGAAGATAAGGAGCTAATGTCTCAAACACTGAGAGCTGAACAGCTGTGGAGCCAGCCAAGGATTGTTGACAATAACAGACGAGGAATGTTGCTAGTAACACATGGTAGGAAAGAATGAGATGTGGCTGGAAGAGGGGGCCATGCAGAAGCAGGACAGCACTTTTCCAGGACAAAGTTCCTTGCTTTAATTCCTAGAGATAAACACAATACAGTACAGCCCAAGTGCAGGAATGAGGCTGAGAAGTGGGCATGGACTGCAGGGGGGGATCAAGACCACCCAAGACCCCCGAAGCCCTTCTAACCCATTTCCAGAAAGGTCTGAAAGAACAGACTATGCATAGTAACTAATTTGCATAGAAAGGTAAACACATCTTCTGAGGGGGGAAAACCTGTCTATAAAGTGGTACCCCAACCAAGCCTGGGCAGAGCCCCCAAGACCCTGGACATCCCATCAACTGGATCAGTGCTAGAACCACAAGTGGGAGCTTGTTTTCTTCCTTCCTTCTTTCTTTTTCTAATTTCTTTTTCTTTTTTTTCCTCTTTTTTCCCTCTCTTTCTCTGTCTTCCCTTTAATTAACATCTTTCTTTTCCTCTGTCCTGTGCATATAAAGTAGTTCAGTGACTAATATACCACTTTCAAAGACAAGTAATTTACTAAAAACACTTTGTGAGTTTTTTGTAAACCCCCTGACTCTTATCGTTCCTTTTGACCACGAGCATTTATGAACCGTGGATGCTCTTTTTCCAAACAAGAACAAATAACCTTTGCTCTTGAATTGCATGCCTCATTTCTAGTGCTCTCAGATCAGTGCCCATGCACCTATGCATTCCTCAGTTATGGTCTGTGCTCTTCATCTCAGTTACCACCCCAGCAGGTAAAGAAGGTTTTAAAGGGGCACCTCAATTCATTCCAAGTAGCCACAATCAGAAAGGTTACCAGGAAGTTGCAGTCATGTAGATAGGATCTTGGGCTGATACATTTGCAGCAAGTAAAAATTCCAGAAATATTCACAGGAGAGGAGGAAGAAGACATGATTGTTACTGCAATCTACTATGTACTACCTAGACTACTTTCTTCACCCTGAACCAGGCTTATTTCTGCACAGAAACATCCTCTTGAACAAAGAATACCCTTTCTCTTGGGCTATATGGAGTGTCCTGGGCTATATGGAAGCCTGGATAATAGATACATTTTTGGTGAAGATGTTAAGACTGAAGCACGAATTCACTACTTTATTGTTGAGCCTTGCATCTTCTTGAAAGTGAATTGAGAAAGCTGTCAGAGTTTATTTCTCTATGGAGAAGAGAGATGGCACAATGCCTGTAGCCTTTGATGAATGACAGCAATGTAAAATCCTTTAGTACCTCATGTCTTCAGAGGCTCCATTTGCAGATTTTTGTGCTTTGACCAAATGCAGCCAGGATTCTGCTATAGGTAAATTTTCATATGACTCAGCTCTACCTCCTGGTGTAAAACATATTTGACTGCCAGCAGTTCAACTGTTGGACAACAGAGGAAGAAAGACAGAAAGCACTCTTGATGGGTGTGTGACAGCATAATCTTCCAAAAATCTTGCTTTTGTACTGCAGTCTTGGGCATTGAAATTTGTCTCTAGTGTCAAATGTGCTGTATCATTCAAAATAGAAAAATGTTACATTAGAAATCACTGGTTAAAGTGTGGTAAAAATTAAATACAACCATATGCTGCCACGTAAACAGTCAGCAGAGACTGCTGACTTTTGACATGTCAAAGCTCAAGAGCTAGATCATGTCTTTCAGAGAAGGCAAGGTGTAGGACAATGAGGATTACTAACAGATAAGCAACTGGGACAAATTTACTCCTTTCCCAGCAGCAGCAAGGAAGGAGTAATTTATTCTATGCTTACCACAAAATATGAGTACTGTGGGGAGCAGAGCTCATGTTAAAGTATTACTCAGAAACTGGCTCCCCACAGTGCTTTGCTCGTTTGATATAAGGAGTCCCTACAGCATATGCCCTCCACCAGCAAACAGAAGTAAAATTCTGTGGATCACCAGCTGCAGAAGTGGAGCAAAGAAGTTAAGGCATAGCAGCAGTGAATTAGGGGTGATTGACTCATCAATCACCTTTCTGGCTGCTATTAGTTTATACAAAGTGATATCATGTCAATCATATGTCAAGGATCCCTGCAATGGACAGAGTTTCCTCTTCAGCGTCTCTTTAAGTGCAAATGAAAAAATTAAAAAAAAAAGATTGCATTACCGACAGTTTGGGAAGATGTACTTACCAGAATCTGTTTTAAAATTTAGATTTGATTTTCATTTGCTTTTCATTTCCCTCCTCCTTTATTCTTTGGATAAATTTTTACATCCTTACATCTAAATGCACTTTTCCTGATTCACTGGATCCATTGATATTTATCATAATCTCTTGTAAAGAACTCAGTTTTAAAGATGATATTTTGGTTAGAGGGGTTTCTTTGCTTATCAGTCTGGGGAGGAAGTTGAGGGTTTTTATGCTATTAGTGACCCCTTAGACATTTTTATGTTTTTGCTGTCCTTGAAAAGAAATTCTCCTTCTGAGTATTTTTAAATACAGTGTATTCCATTTTCGCTACATAAAAATTCTTGGTTATTAGCATTCCAGAGGCAACATGTCTACTAAGCTGACTGCAACAAAGATAAATTGTCTGGTTTATGCTGCATGAATTCTTTCTTTACATAAATATACACATCTATGGGACTATCTAACTTCATCATCCTAGCATCAGATAGCTACATAATCAACTTACTTATATTAAAAATTCATTTAAAAAAAATCTTTTCTTCCTTTAACTGTGTCCTGTCTGAATAAAAATAAACTATAATTACTAAAAATTTCTGTATATAAATTTTCCTAGGTAGGTAATTTTCAGTGAACTGCACAGCAACATTTCCATTTAATTTCAAAGGTGAACAGTTTTGATGAATACTGTTGGTTTTGTAAATACAAACCAGACACTAATAACAAGGGCCTAATAGGTAAAAAAACAAGGATGAGGAAGCTTCAGGCAAGGTTAAGAAATTACATTACCAGTGAATTTATGGTAAACACTTACTAACTCACTTCAATATTTGTATTTCAGCGAATCTGTCATGTTTAACAAAAATTCTAGCACTGCTTTGTGTGACTCCATGAGGATGAAGATGAGGATGGTGCTGTCAGCGCTGTGCTCCATCACTCCCCGGGCTACCAGCAGCTCTTCCCTCGGGACTGCTGCCTGAGGGGCTCACGGCAGGAGGGCTGTGCTGGGCATGCTGCCCAGACCAGCAATGCTCTCTGCATGGCAAACACAAAGAAGAAGTACTTACAGCACAGAAGGATCACTTTTCCAGATGAAACAACAAGTAGACTTGCATTCTGTACCTGCGTGAAGTTTCATAATATGCTGTCTTAAAGATGCCACATTAAAGCTGGGGTGTGGTAATTAATCAATTAAACTTGTTCATTGATTTTTTTTTTTTTTTAAATTCTCCAGCTCTGGAGTGTTGTCACTGTGTGTAAGACAGAGCTTCCTGTTACACGGTTATATAGATGTACACATAGCATGAAAATATCTCCACATGCTGGGTAGTCACAGCTTTGATCATATTCCTATTGTTTCTGTACCTTTGGTCTTGAGCTACCTGAGGTTTTGACATGGCTGGGCCTGGGTATACTCAGTGCATTTCTGAAAACAAGAAATCAGAAGTCATTGCAAGCATAACTCCTGTCTGTACTCTGGAGGAGGCTGGGAAGAAAGGAAATAGCTTAGGCTGTCATTTTATGTTTCCGCAAGAATAAAGCATAATTTCAAAACTAGATAAGGATTTCTTATGATTTAAAAATACATTTCTGGACACAATGCCAATAAAAGTAATGAGAACAAACAACACATCTTCCTAAATAAATGGAAGATAATATGAAGTTTCTAACATTTCTGGCAGAATTTTCCAATGTTGTAAGCCACGATAGATTGAGCTGCACTTTGTGATACAGATCTATTCTGGTCCTCGGAGTGAAGTTCCAACATGCCAGCACTAAAACAGACATACAAATTTGTGTCAGGAAGGACAGGCAGAGACAGCTATTGCACACATGCAAAGAAACCCCACTTCTACAGATGCACTCCTTGTAAAAAGGGTTATGTTTATATTCATGAAAATGTTTTGTGTTCTCAGACCTATTTGGTCCTTTCTTGATTGCACTATTACATTTATTTAAAAATTGTTTAAATTCACGTCTCATCATCCAAACATAACAAAGCCTACAAGGGAATTTAAGATGATATAGAGCATGCTAAAGTGATCTTCAATTTTTAATCCTATCTTTCCACACTAAACAAAAAGAATGAACATGTCTTCAGCAAGTGAAACATTGCTGTGTCATTATAAATTTCCAGATGGTGCTAGGAATAACTAAATGAGTTCATATCTCTGATGTAACTCCCATCAAATTAATGGCACTATACCAGGAATTAATTTGCCCTAGATCTGTACAAGTCAAACACAGAGAACTGTAATAGCATCGGTTTTCTGCACTCCATTAAATACATAAAACACAGAAATTTCTTAATTTACACAAATTCTTTTTGTAAGTCACTTCATCAGCATATAATAAATTTCATTTATGCATTTTATATAATTTAACAGAAGCATACAATTATATAAAATATTTTCACTGGAACATAGCATGTTATCTTACTTATCAAGGTGATAAGCTTGATCTGAATCAAGCTCTGTACTATTTCCACTTATAGTATGGAAAACTAGCCATTATGGGGTCTGTGGCAGTCTTTCAGTGACTGATCATTACAGAGGAATAGCATTAGAAGTAGAAAACTAATTTAGATCTTAGTTAAATATCTATATCATAGAGCTGTAGAATGGTTTGGGTTGGAAGGGACTTAAAGATCATCCAGCTCCATAGGCAGGGGCACTTTCGACTAGACCATATTGCTCAAAAACCCCAGCCAACCTGGCATTTATCACTTCCAGGGGTGGATCATTCACAGCTTCTCTGGGCAGCCTGTTCCAGTGCCTCATCACCCTCACATTAAAGGATTCCTTACTTATATCTGACCTAAACCTATTCTCTGCCAGTTTAGAGCCATTTCCCCTTGTCCTGTCTCTACACGCCCTTGTAAAAAATTCCTCTCCAGCTCTCTTGTAACCCCATTTCAGATAGCAAACAGCTTCCATTGGGTCACCTTCTCTTCCCTGAATTTCTCATCAATGACAAAGCCTGCAAAATAAACCATAAAATAAGAGGTAATGAAAGTGAAACATAAAGTGGAAGTCATGACCACAAAACAAATTAGGCCCAGGTTGCAAGAAAAAACAGCAACAGTGTGGAAAGTACACCCTAGAAAATGCTAGCAAAGACAATACCTTTGGTAATAATAATTGGGAAAGGACAAGTCACTGTTCTAGGTAATGCTTCTAAAATTGTTTTTCCTGACAATTCAGTGCAGAGTATCTTTCTTATTGCTCTCAACAGCTAACAATACTGGAGAAAGCATAAGCGTCTGTTTGGTATGACAGCATGTTTTATTTTCCCACCCCTAGAAAATCCTACTAAGCAGAATTTACAAGAGATTTAGAAAGCAAGAAGTAAGCAGATGAGGTTGAAAAACCACCTCTGCAGTCTCCAAAAAACCCAGCAGATGTGCAGTATGAGCATCATGAATTATGTTTTCAGCAAAGTTCAGTTCTTGTCTAAACCTGTTTTCACACAAATCAGTGAAAATTTCATACCTTTGTTCAAATATGTTTGAAACTCATGGCTGGAGCTCCTTTTTTAAGGAGCTATTTAGGAAGGGCAAGAGAGACTTCCCTTGAAAGATTCATGATTTTTAGTCTACTTGCTGGCTGATGCTACCCCCACAAGCACAATGAAGGATACTGCATTTCTGTGCTAAAGATAATACAGGTGGTGCTCATAGGACGAACCAGCTATCTGAAAGCTGAGTATCCAGTCTAAGCAGTGTCAGCAGGATGACCATGCAGACTCAATAAGGAGAAATTGAGGTTTCCATTACAGTTACTTGAAAGAAAGATGTGTTTTCAGAAGGAATTCATTTCAACCTGTCTAAGGTACATGAGTTATTCTCTAAAGTTTCTCCTCTATCTCAACTTTTCTCAGCTGTACAGGGAGTCTAAATGACTTTCTTACACCAGGCACCTGTTACAGAGTTTAAATTGGGCAAGAAGAATTGCACTTTTATCTATTATGATGGTACTAGTTGGTGGAGAGTTTTCAGTGAAGGAAAATAATTGCACATAATTATTCTCTTCTCACACCAAATGTAGCTTTTAATAGGATAATACTTGGGCAATGTAATCTCAAAGCATCTCCAGTTTTCAGACCTAGCATATTTTGGTTTTTTAAGCCCTCTTTCGTCTGAGATTTAACGATACAGATGTTATTGCTCTTCTTCACAGGGTACCTAGAGGAAAGATTCACAGTGCCTGGCTCAATTCACATGTGTTAACGAATTCCCTATTCTCAAGTCTTTGAATGAAAATTACAGTAACAAGCAACACATGAAGGTAAACACCAGACAGCAAAAAGGCAAGAAATACAAAATACCTGGGAAATTCTATCTGTTATAATAACACCTTAGCCATTATTTGATCTGGAGAAGCACTATGCACTGTTTTTTGAGTCAGTCCAGCAGATGCTCCCAGATGTAGACACTGACAGAAAACACCAGGGAACTCAAAGGAAAGCTGTTGTTGTAGCTGATTTATCCACAGGGCAAATTTGGGGTTTTATTCATTCTGACAATTGCTCAGTGCAGTTAAGAGAGCAAAAGAACAAGATCTGTTCCTCATTCCTCTGAATAATAACATTTCCTACAGGACAGAAAAAAAATCCCACACACAGATTATGATCAAGTTTTCCATTTTCATTCAGTTTGTTGTGTTTTGGAGTTCTTTTTAATTTTCAGATTGACTTAAGTCTTGAAGATACAATATTAAAATACTGTGAGATGGATTAGGATGGATGGATGGATGGATGGATGGATGGATGGATGGATGGATGGATGGATGGATGGCTGAACATCAATGAAAACAATTTATCTGTAAAGAAAGAAATCTGAGACACATTGTCAATATCTATTTTAGAGTAGGTTGCAGGCATTTTTGTACAGTTCTTAATTCTTAACTCAATCTTGACCTCTAAATCTTTCAGTACCAAGATTTAGAAAGCTAGCAGTCAAATACTGTCTGTTATAATACATGTTTTTCAGTCACAGCTGAAGGCATTTTTTACTATGCTTAAATATACAACTCTCAGGATTGCAAGTGAGAGACTTATTAAAATTAATGGACTTGATATTTGTACACTGGAAAAAATAATTGCTTACTTCATGAAGTGCTACAAATTATGAGTGACCTGAATATTATGTTAGTGAACATTCATAACACAGTGGATAATTTTGCAATTGCAGATTCTTATGACATTATTAAAGCTAGGTCACTTGTTGCACTAATCTCTTCTCTTATGTCTCCTGACATAATTACAATAGTTACTAAGTACAGTGCTTTTTAAAGAATTGCACTGGCTGACATTAAATATTTCTACCTTACTTGTAATGAGATCATAATTTACAAACAGCCCTTAGTACTATAGGAAGATTTGATCAATAATGAATCACAGAATTGAAGACATAAGTTACAACTTCAATTTCTTTTCAAGCATTCTTTGTATCTTGTGAAGGTTAACAAAATACTCGTTTGAAAAAAAAGAAAAAACCAATCTGTTTTTCAGGGTAGATGCAATTATACACATGCAAAAACAAGTATAAGGGAAGAGCAATGTATCATCTCATTTTTCCTGTATGCAAGGCAAATTGAACCTGCATCAGCACATTTCTTTGCAAGCAGGAATACTATTGTGTTTAAAAGAATCAGTGTACATAATGTGCTATGTTTGGAAGTTCAAATATATAATGTATAGAAATATGTCCCTGCAAGACATTTTTAAGAAAAAATGAATACACAAGACAAAAGGTTCAATCAGATATCAAAATTAGATAAATCAACAGAAAAATAGAGACCAAATATACCCTAGGCAATAGCATGAAGTGGATGCAGCATTTCTTTACAGATATGTGAATTGTAGTGTGTGAAGAAGAAATCCTAGGCAGAAGGAGACACCAATGAATTAAAAACCTACAAAGAAATAAGAGAGGAAAACATTGCTCTTAAAGTTGATAAAAACTCATGCAGGCTAATGATTCACTCCAGATTTATTGAATGGAACTGGGAGACTGCACTGTATCACCACAAAATTACTGTTAATGTTAATAAGAACATAATTTGAAGCAATCTGTGTTTCTCAAGTTTTATGAACTCTAGGCTAGCAAGATCCCTTTAGAGGGAAAGATCAATGAGTTTGTCTACTGAGGTTATGTCAGGAATTAAATAAAATTGCATAGATTCATTCAAGTGGGAAGAAGAAGGGTAAATTATTGTAAAGGTTCCAAGCCTTGTATATTAAGTAATCCTAGATATAAATTAAAGGTTTCCAAGAACTTTGTCAAGGATTTTCAAATATTTTCAACATCATTAAAGTTACACTTGAGGCTTTGCAGGATAGACTATGAAAACATATATTGATGCAGCTTCTGGCAACCCTTGCTGGACCAACAGAAAATTCAAAATTGTTATTTGAGTATTTCTCACACATTTCTGGTCAAAGATTCCTAAAGCAGCCTTCACTTGTCAAACAAATGTGCAGACCTACTTCCTACAGATTTCTACTGTAATAAGCAGAGTTGAGTTCTCTGTGGCATTATATCCCCCTTCTCCCAGTACATGCTGACCGATTTCCATGGTGTCTCCATTTTAAATGCATACAAAAAGCTATAGAGATATATGCTGCTTTGTGAGGGGAAAGTCATTGAAGTCACATAGGGAAAAAGTGATATTGTGGACTATAAAACAAACCCTGACAATCTGTCCAAAGCAAGGAAGTAATGATTTCATACAAAGCTGGAAAATTACAATAACATAAAACTGCTATTACCCCAAAAAGGTCGGCTCCTCTGAGGTAAGAAAACAAGAATGTTTATTAAGAAATGCATTTCCCTGATGAGACCAGATACAGAAATTAAACCAACATTTTGTGCAGCGTTTAAGGAGAAAATGTAGAACATAAGTGAACACAGTCTTTGTCCTTTCTTTCCGTAAAAACAAAAACACCCAAAATATTTTTCAAAATCCTAAATTCAGTCTCACAAAAAACCACAGGCACTGTTGTAAAAATCTCTGAAATTGCCATCAGCCATTTAAAAGACACTAGCATGATGTACCATACCAAAATGCATTAGATGTAACTATTTTCCACTATTTTCTCTTATGTTTACAGAGTGGAGAGGCATTTGAATTGATTCTCTTCTTAAAACCTCAGGAGATAGAAAAGCTTTTAAGGAGGCTTTTTGCACACTTACTAATATTTGTTTTCATGTCTCCCTGTGCACCAGCTACTGTATATTTGCATTATCATTTTAGAAGGTTTTTTACCTGACAGCTAACTCAAGACTACTTAGATAATAAGATGAAGAAAAATGGTTACAAGGATCTAACTTCACTTGCTCTCCAATCTCTCTTTATACTTGTCCAATGTCACATGCATTTGATATGGAGACAAAAACAAATTTTGTGTGCATCCTAAGACCTTTCTTAATCCTTCTATATGGCTGGCAAGCCCTTCAAAGGAAGAAGGCCTAACAAATTGCAGAGTTATTTGTTTTAATCCTAGGCATCCCATTCCAGGAAACTTTAATACAGGCAGATTTACTGCAGCCTACAATGATCAATGATTCTTCAATGTAGGGACTGCTGTTTTGTTTTTGGGGTTTTTTTTTTTCTTGTAGTTTTATTACAGATAGCTTTGGCAGCTATATTTAAGTGCTACTATAATTTGTCTTAGCACACAGAACATAAGAGATCAAGATAATTTCCACCACTTTGTGTTTACTCACTGCTTATATCCAGGCATCTAGCCAAAGTCACATGTACTGTCAGAATTGAAGACTCATACCAAATTGCTTCTGAACAATCAATTCATCAAGAAAATTGATGCTGTTTTCATAGCATTGAGCTTCCAATGGTGTAGATTTTTTTCCCTGCTTAAAGCAGCACTTTCCAAGGAAGTCCTTTTCATAAATTATTGGGGGAATATTTGGGAATACTTTTAAACATCTTCAATGAATTTGATATAGTCTGCCAAGGGGACAGTGTAATAATACACATCCATATTGATTACTACTCTACAGTGCTGATCGTGTTTTCGTGGTCTTCAGAGTAGAGACATTTTCACTGTTTTAGTCAGGTAAAGAGACAAAGGATGTTCAGAGACGTAGTCCAAATTAATAGCTTATTCCTGGCATGAAACCACACATTCATTTGTTACCAGGACAGAAGAGATTCCAGTGATCTTGCAGTCTGACTCCCGTACAGCAGGACTTGCTGAATTAGTTACTGTTTGAGGCAGAAAACAAGATGTAAAAAAAGTACTGAACCTATATTCACACACTTCTGGAAAATATATCTGTTTTAATCTGGATGGGACCAGGTGTCAACATAAAAGAAAAAAAAAAGCCTATTTAGGTTTAACTATTGCAACAGAGTTTTGGGTTCATTTTAGAAGTATGGAGGGTTTTCACATGTTGATGGTCTTCAGACAACATTCCTGCATTTCAGGGCCAGAACTCAATGAAAAAAAAAAAAACAACAAGTGTTTTCATCTAAAAAGTGTATTGACCTGGTATTCTTAGGGTCTTTACCACCTCCTGAAGCCCTGAAGAACTTCTGGTGTCATTTGACAGCTAAGTAACTAAGTATGAAATAATTCAAGTCTAGCATGAGAAAAAAAAATTCCTATATTTAAATGCCCTTGGTGTTATGAGAGGATCAAAGTGTGACAGAAGACTTGATCTGCATACCATAAGACAATGCCTCCCTCCAGTAAATGTCCATAACTAATACTCTCAGCCTACAGGTTTCACACTGGGGTAGGAAGAGCCCTTCCTGTGTGATGACATTTTGTGCCCTATCGGAGCAATGCTGGAGATACAGTGAGAGGCTTGATTCATGCAGACTAAGGCATGCTTCAATTCTTTCTGGCAACCAGAAATCAAAGCTTTGTCACCTCCCTTATCCCATTTCTCACCACATAGCTGCTCTTTTCTAGGTGGCTTAGATTCAAGCAGTTTGGATGTGATCTGGGTTTGATTCCAAGCATGGGTCAAGGCACATTTTCCGAAGGCAGAACACGTGTACTCTGTGAATCACTGATACTGGGGGGAGGAATTAGCTGTGTCAATATTTAGACACTCACTTAAGCAATAACTGTTGATGGACCTAAAAAGTCCGACTTCTAAATTTTAATTTTGAGTGATGGTTTTTGGTAAATTAATATAAAATTAAGGATTTGTAATACTAGTGTAGTTAAAGAAAAGTCTGAACATTAATGACATCTGGTGAAGTCCTCCAAGGAATTGATAAGAATTACCCACTGACCTTGAAGGAACCCCAGTTTGGCTCACCACATAGTAACAAGTTTCAACATTTTGTATTAATATATTTTTTAGAAATGTAATCCACACTTGCTTTTGCTAACACTGTTCAGCCTAATGAATTGAAGCAGGTTTTAAAATGCTATGAATGTAATACTGAGTTCCTGAAGACATTAGTGTGTTCTCACAGCACATACTGTCAGCAGGATTTTGCAATTGATATTTTAATAGAGACACGTCATCTTGCAAGAACATTCCACCCTTTTCTGAACTCAACTCTGGTAAGCATGCAAAGGTAAGCTAAGTCAGAAGAGGAATATTCTTCTTCTTCTTCTAGGAACATAGTTTTACATGAACAGTTTATTACCTTTTTGTTCCTAATTAGGGATTCAGCTGCCAGTGTTTTTAGAGTTGGCTCAGTCCTTCAATTCATTCACATCTTGCAAGGATGCTTTGGCATAGAAATACAGCTTACCTTTAAGTAAAGCTAGGGTATTGGCTTCTAACAGTCTTCAATATAAAGGCATACAAAACATTTGAGGAAGTGAAAGTTCTAGCTCTAAGGTGTTCAGGACCTTGGTAGGCAAAAAACCAGACAACTACAGGAAAGAGAAGCAAAAGAATGGAATCCTTTGTCCCCTGAGTGCTGACAGTTCCTATCTCTCCCATCCTGAAGTAGATTTTCTCACTGTGCAAGCCCACCATCCTAAAATATTTCATCCCATGTTTAAAAATAAGACAATTTTCCACACTGATATTTGTTTCTGTGTCACTTAGCAAGTAGTAAGACACAAACGCCAAATAATCTTTCAGATAAGCGATCAGGAATTTAACTTTCTGGCAAAACTTGTGTATTCAGTTGGTAGTTTAGGCTAGACATCCTCTCCCAGCTCGTATGAAGGCACAGCTTTCAGGATTTTCTGATACATAAGTAAAATTTCTGGCAGACTAGAGCAAACTTTTTACTATTTCTTTATATATCCTATAACTAATTCAACAAAAATTGTTATCAAATGAAAAGCTCTGAAAGCCACTTACCATATCAGCCTTTGGGCACTGTATAATGGTTTTCCATTATGGGTTGAAATTAAGCATTTATAAAAAAGCAGTAATTTCACAGTTAGTCACCCAGAAATCTGGCCATGTTAAAACAGCATTTTAGAAAATTACAGGTAATATTATTCCTGAATGCAAATTAATGCAACTACTTTTTGCCTCATGGGATAGGAAAGCTCAAAGAATTTTGCAGGAGTAAATAGTCACTAAAATCCATCATGATTAGTCTGAATCTCAGAATTGTGAAATGACATAAATGTACAAGTAATTCAACACAAGAATGTATGCACTGATAAATAAGAAATAAATGGCTGTTGTGACATTCCAGTATGACCCTATGGTTTCCTGAGGAATGGGAAGAAATGCAAGGTTTTACACAGTACTCAAAATCTATCCAAACAGCACTGAAGCCTCAAATGTCTTCTGAAAGTCATGCCCCAGGAATGAATCCACATTAAGTAATGCAGCACTCACATATTCCTTTTTACTTTATCCATTTATCCATGATGGCTTAACTTTAATGTACTCACTTATTTTAAAAGAATTTTATTTGATCCACTTTTGTTCCTGAAGTGACCAAGGCATAAGAGCCAATGACTTGGAAAGAGCTGCACAATTAAGTAGAGAAGTTGCTTGTTCTATGTCCTCTTCTCTGAACAATGATACTCATAGCAATAACACTCTTCCTACAGAAAAATTCTAGCTATCCAGCCAATAAAGATAAATGAACATCAGCAACAATAAAATCAAATTGCTCACCTTTTTAGAATAAACATCCAGTGCCCATGACCTCAAAAGCTTCATTCCTGAAAGGAAAATGTTAAACGTGACCCTGAGCCTTCAGGTCTGCCATCAGTTGGGTATAGAAGGTGAGCAGGTACTGCAACAGTGAACACCAGCACAGAATCATAAGATGCTCCATTTGATGATTAATTCAACCTTCTCTCAGCCATCTATTAACAAAACATTTTGCAATGACTGACTTTCAAGTGTATATTACACAGTGTATATGACACAGTGAAGTCAATCTGAAGACAAACCTGAAATTCTTCCTAAACTGAGCCCACAGTTTTGCTCTATTTATCAAACAAGCAACAAAAACACTACAAAAGGAATTAAATGTAATTTTTAATTTTTATACTGAAGTATACAAGCATTTAGTGAAATCATCTGTTTTTCTAAAATAGTAATAGAAGCCTTAATTAAGCAATTAAGCAGCATACTGAAAACACAATGAAAGATTTTGTTAAGCTGAAATAGTATTATCTTTGTGATTATGAATATGATCACAGTTTAATATGTAATTTTATTTGTGAGATGCTATATTTTGAAAACAATAATTTTGAAATACTGCTAGTTTTAACCATCTTCAGACATTTTTTTCATTTAGATTTAGAATTTTCTAAAGATTTAGAGCTTATACAGTATATTACCTGACAGGGAAATACAATAGTTTTCAGCTTTTATTTCTGACAAACTTATACTATTCCACATTTTCAAAGTATTTTGTATTTTCTAAGCCCAAGATTCATTTCTTGCCAGCAGACTGCATTTCAACTGGCATCTTTAACCAATTGATTAGTATCGGCCTGCCCACTACTGACACTCTGAAACAGCCATTCTGGCTCTGAAACAGTCATTCTGGAAATTTCTGGCTCACTATTCAGGTCACAAAACACAGCCATATTACAATACAGAGCCTTGCTAATAAAGCAGTACAAACCTTTAAAATACCAATAAACATTTAGAGCCTTGTAGGTTGCCAGCTACCCACAATAATCATTAAGGAGTCATGTGTCCTCTTACAGCCACAGTGCTCATCTGAAGAGGAAATAGGAAATCAACCCAGACTTTTAAGTGAGATTTTCTGACTACAAGGGAGTAGATAAAAAATTAATTCAGAATATTTCTGCTTCTTTCTTCTTTCCTTTGAACAAAACTTGATGCCCTTCTATTTAATTTTGAAAAATAAAATATTCACTTTTTAATGAACTGGAGAGGTGTATTCAAAAGTAAAACAGCAGTAGGTGAGAAACTTTTAAATCTTTTTCTCTTCTGCAATGATATGTAAAAATGCAGTATTTCAGCTTTGTTAGTGCACCTCTTAAAGGTACTTTGGGATATCCATAGTACACAGTGTAATATCTTTTATTACAAATGCCTTTTTATCAGATAATACTATTTTTTTCAGATTTCATAGCAATAATTACTGAGGAACATTATAAAAAACAGACAAAAAACCATATGAGCAAAACATCACAGTATGCAACACATCAAGTAAAATAAGAAAAAATGAAGGGGTGACAAAGAATAAAAAACCACTGATCAGCAAAGGCAGAGCTAAGATTGCACAGGCAATAGTGTGAAAGGGTACAAAATTTAGACTGACATGCACATCACAAATTAGATTTAAAAAATATAAATAAAAGACTTGTCAGACATACAAAAAAAAAATAAATAAATAAAAAAAGAAGGGAGGGGGAAGAGAAAGAAAAAGCTTGGCATCTGTGGGGCAAAGATATGGAGAGACCCAAATCAATATAACATAGAAAGACTGTCTAGCAGTAATGTCAAAATAAAATGAGATTTCTGCATCCAAGATGGAAGGAAAACTCAGAGGCTAAAGTTTTCATATGGAGGAGGTTCATCATTGTGAGAGTTCTGAAAAGGATAACAAATGAAACAACAGGTTGCCTCATTTGACTTGATGTATACAAAAAGCTGGCATCAGTAGTAGAGAGCCATCATATAGAAATCCCTAGAGTTACAGGGGATAGTTAAAAGCAGAAAGTGAGATTTGTTATTCTTACTTCAGTGGTGCAGAAAGGAAGACATAGAGATTTCAGAGGAAAGATTAACTTTGAAAAGAAAAGGCAGGAAATCAAAATGCAAAAGGCAGAGTATTACGTAGATTTACCAAATAGATCTGGTAAGACTATCCTGACACTTTCACTTAATAAAATAACTGCTTTTCTACACAAGGGGAAAGAAGCTTGTCAGTCTGTTTGGATTTACAGCAAAGTACAGCACCACATGGGAAATTATCAGTTATATGGGAGAAAATGTAGCTCTTATACAAAAACTGTACTGCTGTTAGAAGGAACATATTAAGGAAAAAAAAAAAACAAACAAATAGTAGAAAACAGACCATGTGCTCATTCTAGATGTATTTAAATATAGCAGAGTTTCTTGATGGTTTGTCTTGGTTTGATCTTATTTAATATTTTTCTTAGTTGTCTCAATGAAGGGAGTTTCTAATCATACAAAATTGGCAGACATAAAAGGATCTGTATATCATTCAGTAAGCTAAGTATATTAAGAAATTATCTGAAATAAATGGCAATAAGTGAATAAAAGGAATCAGATGAAGACACCTAACACTAAAAGGAAGGATATTCTTTAGTAACAGAAAAAAGACATTACTATTAATTGGTCAGCAATGGCTATCTGAAACCCATGTCAATCCCACACCTCCCAAATCTATTCAGATCTGGGATACATTATTCCTAACTGACAACTATTAAAAACAAATATTCTTTTGAGGTCTCCTACAGTCAAGATGGCCCATTCTCCTTGGGTAGTGTATTACAAAACCTTCTTTTTTTCTTACTCTCAAATTTCTGCTTAATATGTGTACTTCTTCTTCCATCATTTAAGTTCTAAGAAAAATGTTGAATGCTATCTGACACAGACAATCTGAAGTTCTGAAGTCCTCCTCTGTCATACCTGTGTGCAGAAAATATAAATTTGGGCTGGGAATGATGCCCAGGAGCTATTCAGACAAAAAGTACATGGAGAGTCTATCACATGGGGGGAAAAAAAAAAAGATGCAAAAAGAGATTTACACTGAAGCATACTTCATAGATAACATTAAAAAAAAAAAAAAAAAAAAAAAAAAAAAAAAAAAAAAAAAAAAAAAAAACAAGGGGGGGTGGAGAGAATAAACAAGCTATGAATCTAAGTAGGGTAAAAAAAGGAGAGTTTTACCCATAAGAGGTACTTGCTGCAAACAGCAGCATCAGAGACCCAAAAAGTTCTGGTTTTAAGTTGTTTTTAAGAACATTAATAATGGTTTGTTAAGGAACTTATATGAATGTGTTACCTGAAATAACTGGAGCAAAACTCAGCCACAGAAGGGGACAGATCAGACCTCTGATCCTGGAAAGGGGGTCTCTGGCAACTCACAGAAAATATCTCTAGGATCTGGTCCAGGTTCAGCCAGGTGCAGCAGAGAAAATGTGACAAGAGGACACCCTAACAGGATACCCAAAGCACAAAGTGGTTTGACTGCAAGGTTCTAGCAGGTCTCTACATAACACATGCAAATTGCAAATTTGAAAGACTTAAGTGATTCAGCTGAAGTCCATGCTCTCTGACACAACAAAGCCCTTTGCGTGTCTAGTTTTCAAGTTCTTCTCCAAAGGCTAGGAGAACTAGAACAAGGAAAAGGGCACAAGAGGGTTTTTTAACATAAGCAAAACAGTAAAATTTTCCTAGTTTTGCTCTTGTACACAGCTTGGAAATTTCCCCTGAAGTTGTTCAAGAAAGCTCCACCTTGACACAGACACAGTGCATCAAAAGTTATAGTAAAAGGGATAGGAGCCAAAAAACCACACAACTAAAAAGAGGCCTTTCTATGCCTTGTGTAGTCAGCTGGGGGCTATGTACTGGGGAAGGATAACAGGTATCACTGTCATCTTGCCTGTGATGCCAAAAATGCATGCCCTAGGACAAGCCTTGCAGTATTAACAGATGGTAAAAAAAAAATTAAATGGCTGCAACTAATGCGTTTTTGAGTAGGCACAGGAGATACCAGATAATGTTGAATGTATTGCATTTAAAGTAAATAACGAGGAGTCCAAATGGGCATTTAGTTCCTTGATAATTAGCAAGCCAGCAAGTATCAAACCAGGCACAGTGCAGATAAGCCTTTCCTGATCACATCTGACCCTGTGGGAATTTTTAAGCTCTGATTGCAAAACACCATACAGAAATGTTAAAGACTTTGTTGCTGTTTCTTTGGGAAGATAAGATTCCAAAGAACAGGCCTAGCACTGATGTGGAGCTATGCATACAGGAATCTGACCCATAAGCATTTGTTTTTTGGGGATGTTGCCAATTCATCCCTGGGCAATTTTGCATTAAGCACTCTTTTGTTGTGACGCTGGAAGAAAATTAGTTGCTCGGTTATTCACAGTGGTAACACAATGCTCTTGTCATGGTTCTCATCAGCTTGGCTGTAGCTCTCTGGATTAGCTCAATGGTATTAGCTTAGTCTCCATCCTACCAGGGTCAAAATCTATCAACTTCAGATGCTTCGTGTAGGTCTGTCACATAAGAGCTGAAGGGTGCACATAAATGGAGTAAGGGCTTTACCTCTGACTTTCAAAGCGAAAAGCTCTCAGCTAATGACATTTCTCAGCAGTGTTAAGAGGCTAAGAGTGCTCCACATCTTTTTGAGACAAGTGATGGTTTGTTGGCTAGCCTCTCTATTGGAATAATGCTTTAGATTATTCAAGACTTTAAAGTGATTAAGATCTATTTTTGTCATACAGAGAAAATTATTGGTAATCACATGGTATGGCTGTATATTCAGACATGGAATTTTCATTTCTTCTCATTGAGTTTCAATACAGATTCTTCTGTAGTCTAATCTGCATATGTTAAATAGTGCCATTACAAACCGATCCTTTATCCAGCGAGTTCAAATGCAAATATTGTCTCTTTCCTCAGTGCAGGAATTGGTTTGTGCAAGTGAATTGCAGTTCAACTGAAGTTACTATGCCCTTTCTCTTTTACTTAAATTAATGTAATTATTACCTGGCTAATTATCTTGTTGAATTACTTGTTCTGCGATTCATTAACTGGGAAATTTCTTTCTGGATATAGAAGAATGCCTGAACATCCACCTGTTTGTATCACAAAGTACTGATTAGCAACAAATCATGTTACCCAGTGAGGTAGATATTTCTTTTGGAAATGTCTTTTCTTATAAAACTCTTGAGTCAGTAGAAATGAGTCTATTGTAAGGACTGTGAATTACTTCTCACCCTTGGAAAAGGCACTTAGTTTTATAGTAGGAGCAGAAGACAGATACAAGGGAGCCTTCACAGCTGGTATCTGGTGCTGTACCCTTCCCATAAACCTGTCTTCTGCTGTCTAGCACAGCCCTCTGTTTTACAGCCTCTAATGGTGTTACATATTCAAGCAAGGAAGCAGTGGGGGAAGAATATTTTCAAAATTACCAAACACATTCCCAAACACTGGTATAAAGTCTATTCCCAGCATGAAATTACACAAATAAGTCAATAAACTTTAAATCATCTTGGGCAGAAGTGACATGAGAAGAAAGTCCAGAGCATCCTCATTGCAGTAAAGAAGCAGAATTGCAGTGGCTGTTTTATAAGGGTTGTAGCTAATTGAGGAGATATATAAAAACACACACAGAGTTACTTTTGTTTTCCAAAGTTTCTTTTGCCATTCCTATTATGTTTTGCTATAAATTAAGTAGTTGCTGCTGCAAAGTCTCAGTATAAATAAGCATGGAGGAAAACCTGATAAATGCTCAACAATCTGTGCAGAGCTAAAGGAAGCCTTACATTTTTCACTGTCTGTAAACAAAATCCTTTTCATGTAAAAGCATTTTTTATTTGTTTGTAATCAAGCATTCTGATTTTATAACCTTACAGACACCTGTGCACTGAACTCCCATCAATTCTGAGTTCAATACTAATCCTGACATGATTATCCAAGAAATAGATTGTATTTCAAACAGGAATGCTTAGGTCCCAAAATACCACTAAAGTTTCCTGGAATCCCATCTTTTTTCCCATTTGCACTTATGTCTTCTAGACCTTGCTAAAGCTTCCCAAGGAGCTTGATTTAGAGTTCAAAGACATTACTTACAAACTATTGTTCGAAGAAGCCTTAGAAAGGGGTGACACATTTCAGGTGGAAAAAAATGACATTCACAGGCTGACACATGGACAAGCTATGAATAAAATAAAAAATGTTGAGAAGATAATCCTATGAATATCTCTAGCATTGAAATCACTGCTTAGGAAGCTGGCAGAACAGGTTGCTTCTTTACTGGAACAGTGTAGGAACAACCAGAGACTATGATAAACATCCTGAAGCCCAGCCTGTGGCTTAATGTCTGAGATCTGTAGTCTTCTCAACACAACCTCAAGGTAACCACATTTTTTTCTTGTCCATGCAGAACTAAATTGAGAAGCTATTGTTGGCAGGTCAATAAGAAGTCAATAATTCAATCAATATTTTTTCAAGACAGTCATTGAGCAATGATTATGCTTTATTCTTGCAATATCTGGCATTTACATCCATTCATAAATCAAGCAGAAGTCCACAAGATTAGTAAAAATTATCAAAACCTTTCTTTTTCCAAGCTTTGACTCAAAGGATTGCTTGACTATTCAACCCAGGCCCAGCCATGTTCATGATTACTTACTATTTTACCATTAACCAGATAATCTTGCTCAAGGAAAATATCTCTGTGTAACTGTGAGGTACCAAACTAAGCAGAGCAACAATTACAAATGGGATCTCCAAGAGCTGCACACAGAATACTGACCAAGTTATGTTTGAACACACACTGATCAAATTAAATGCAATAATCTGGAGAAGAGATATTCACAACTATAATTCAACTGTGAGGTCACAGTCTTCTTTTGAAATCATGTTGTTAACATTAACAAAGTTTTCAATATCTTCATCTGTCCAGTTGAGCAGATCAAAAAGCAGTGATTCAAGGGGATGAGATGCCATAGAAACATACACTTACAGTTTTATGAATAAGGTATGTGACTAGAACTCAAAATCCCTGAAATTTCTCCAGCCATAGACTGACTTTGAGACTGATGTAAAAGACCTGGTCTCAAAGCCTAAGATTTTCCTCAATGGAATTGTATTTCTCCACTCAGCAGATATACTGTGCATATTACCTTCAACAAAACTGTCAAATCCCAATATCCAAAAATCATGACTTGTTTCTAACTCTTCCACTCACCAGGTGATGAGAACTGGGGGAGCCTTTTTCTTTCCCATTGTGTTTTGAATTTAAACTGTCATATTTACCAGGTCTTCTCTGGAACAGGGAGAATTAAGTTATATTTTTCAAAGGCAGCTTTTTCTCGCATTCCTGGGGATCTGAAAAAACACATCAAGCTTCTCACAAATTCATATATCCTCAAAACCTCCCAAGCAATTATTAACTTTCTATTACCAAACAGATCAATAAGGAGCAAGCTGTGTTAGTACACTCAACCAACACAGTTTGTGTTGGTGCACGATATATAATGCATTCATCCTGCCAGGAAAGCAGATGGGCCCTAAGTTTTCTCTTTGTCTACATTCCTTCTTAACCATTGACATCCTTAAAGTAGAAAGAGTCTCCCTTGCAAGCAGAGGCAGATTATGTCTCTGAAGCTTCCTTTGTTCCATCCAGCACACATCTATAAAATCTGAATTTCCACACAAAGGCTCAATGTATTACTGCATAGAAAAATTGATCATTTTATTAGGAAATACCTCAAGAATGTGCTAGCCATAGATTCAAGGTAAATCTCCAAGTTAATATCCTTATTTGAGGGCAGACTCCACTTCATTAAAAGAAAGATTGTATTACCACTCATTTGAGAATATTACCAGGAGCACTAAACACTGTGATAGGTTACAAAGCACTTACAGTATTTATATTAAAGTAACTGACAGACCAATCCTTCACATAAGGAAACCTCCCACAGCTTCAAAATCAACATGTTGGCTTATGGCTTAAGTTAGCTTCATACTGAAAGCAAAAAGATTGCAAGGAAAAGGCAGCTAGGTTCTCCCCAAAATGTCAGTGCAGACATTGAGGCTGTTACCATGAACAACAGACTACATCAGACAGAGCTGTCCACTGCCAAGTACTTGCAGCTATCTTTGCAAACACTCCACAGCTCTTTCAGAAGCTATTTCCTTGATATTCATTTTAGTCAATTTGTGCCTCTGGATCTTTCTAGAAATCAGGCATATTTGACATATTTCCAAATCTAATAGCATGTGGGTTTTGCTTAGAATGTGTTTAAGATCCTTAGAGAAGGAAAAAAAAATTCATCTCCATTCCTGGACTTCCTTCTTTTCCTTTACATTTTTCATGGTGTTTGAAAACAAAACATTTCATTCACAGACCACAGTAGAAACTCAAGTAATTTTAAACCAGCTAATTTATCCACTTTGCAATTTTTTTTCTTGCTTTAATTTTGTCCCGCAGGTGCTCAGTTCATTATTCCATGATCATTTGCATTTGTATAAGCAGAATATTTTAAAGTCTTTTCTTTTACATCTTGTGATCCTTCTTGCAGGCTTCTGGTCTTCTTTCATCTCTTGTCACTCTCTTATCCAAAGTGCTAATCTCAGCTGTAACTGTCTCAAATCTTTCCTTTAGTCCAGAAAGACGACTGAAGTCTGTAATTTATCACTCCCCCATTGTAACTGCAAGAACGGCTCTAAGCAGAACAAGCCTTATCTCACTGATAGCTACTTTGTCACCTTGTGGCTGCAAAGCATTCAGAAATGGCATTTGATACACTAGCTGCAAACGGCATAAGGGGGGATTCTGAAGAAACATATTTTCTGGTTTCTTTACCATTATTCCTTGATACTAAAATGCCCAAACAATTTTGCAGTAATTGCAGTACATTTTTTAAATATGGAAACATCTTCTGTGTCAGGTTTCAAATGTTCTTGAGCAGATTTTTATGGGTTTGGAGCTAATCCAAAAGCCAGCTTCTCTGATGAACATGTCTTGCCCCATTAAGCTTCGGTATTAACACCACTCCCCCTTCAAGACCATTGTTTCTCCTATATGTGGCTGTGGGAAAGTTACACTTCTCACTAATACCATCAGAGTTTGTGGCTTCTAGGTAGCTATTTCACTCCAATCCATGTCTAATCACAGTATACCCAAGAAGCTTAGTGCTGTGTTGTAGCAGACTACAAATTAGTTTTCTTTTCCATTAAAATACTCCTAGTTTATTCTTTTCTGTGTGGTTATAAAATTGACTGGCTGAACACTTGGGCACTTGTGTGTTTGTCTAAATGATTGATATTTAAATGGCTTAATTGCATTCATTCCACCTTTTTATGGTTGAGCAAATGTTTATTGCATTTTTTTTTTTTTTTAAGATGCAAAGAGAGCAAATTTACTTGGAACTCAGGGAAGAATTTTATTAATATGTGCCAGGGTGGTTTGAATTTCAGAATGGATCTTATTTCTTGAATATGTATTGTGGCCACATAAGGTTTTAAGATGTTCATAGCCCTGTGAAAGTGCCAAAAAGTCCAGCTGGTTTAGCTAGAAAACTCTACAGCTAATATTAAGGCTATCAGGATAAACACTGTTGGGCTGCTGTTGAAGAAGTATAGAGACACAGGCAGGAAATAAGGATTATATTATTTAAAGGAATAACCAAAAAGAGGAAGGGGAGGGAGAGAGAGAGGGGGACTTAATGCTCTTCAGAAAACCATTAACAGCCTATAGGCAATGTTAAAATCAAACTGATTTTCTCCAGTGACTCAACAAGATGCAGGCATTTAAAAATCCTCTTTTTCCATGACTGCAAAGAGGAATTGGAGGGACTTTAACTTGATAACTATAAGTAGAAAAGTACCAATCAGTACAGATGAATGTACATATGAGTACTGATGAATTTAATCCTCATGTTGGTTAGGGAACTTTTTACAAACTTCTATGATTTGTAGGAAATGGCTGAAAAATCTGAAACAATATTTCTGTTCTATGCAGCAACTAGGCCTTGGCCAGACCCTGTTTAATATTTATGACATATAGTTCCTTATGTCATAAGGTTTTTCCTACATTATTATTTATCCCTATATTATTTCCAATTTCCTAGAATTTTAAATTTGTGTTTTTCCTTTCCAAGTGAAAGCTCAGCACATTGTTATCACGAAAATCATGATTAATAATAGCATTTTCATTTCAGCCTCATAATTCTTCACAATTTAAGTCCTAAAAATATGTATGTTCACTTCTATATATCTCTTGCAAAATGCTCATCAGGTTTGTTCTTACATAGAAAAAACACCAGTTCTAAATTAGATTTAGCTTCAGATTCAAAACATCAGCATGTAAAGAGTCAGTAGATACCTTTTCAGACTAAAACTATATGAATTACACACCTATGGAATACTTGTCCTCTTATGATTGCAGATGTTAGTATCATAGATGTTAAACATCACAAAATTACACTATCAGATTGAGAGGGACTACATCTGGTCATCTGGTCCCACCTCCCTGCTCTAGCAGGGTCATTCCAGAGCACATGGCATGGGATAGTGTCCTGACAGTTCTTGAGTATCTCCAGTGAGAGAGAAGCTGCAACCTGTCTGAACAAACTGTGCTCACCTGCACAGGAAAAAAGTTCTTCCTAGCAAGTTCTCCCTAAATCCTTACTAAAACAGCTTTCTTTTTTCTCTTCTGTGACAGCAAGAATACAGACAATACAAAGAAATAAACTGAGGGAGTGGTTGAAGATTCATCTAACTTTATTTAAAATAAAAACTTTATTCTGTAAATGATAATCGGACTGAAGTTCTTCTACTTCCTTTAATATTTCACAAAGGTCTGTCCTTCCTCTAGGCTGTGATCCATTGGTTTATGTGGTGACCAAACAAACACCTAGTTATTGCAACTATGTTGAGGTTAATGCCCTCTTATGTTTTCCTTCTTTCTTCTTCACTGCAATATATTTAGTAATTTCTTTTCAACATGAACTTATTAATTATTTTCACCTGTACAAATAAAAGGGGAGGAGAGTAGTATTGACTCTATTTGGTGCTTAAAATATCTCCAAATTAGTAGTATGAGGTAGAAGAAGAAAGACATTTTTTTCAACTTAGCTTGCAGACCTTGCCTGTTCAAGCTGCATGGCATAGCAAATCACAGAAATAAGGGAAAAAAAACTAAAGCAAAAGGCAAAATTACAATAGTGGTAATGACAGAGGCAAACTGTGCATGAAGATGAGAAAACTGATTTCAGGAAAGCTGAAGAACAGTTTACGGGAAAAGCAATTTCTTTGCACTTTACAATCAGTTACAAGTCTGCCTTATAATCTAAGTCAGCATCATCCTTGACAGCAAAGACCAAATTATAAAGAAACATTGAATTCTTGTACTACCTTGCCTATACACATCATGCAGGGATACCCACCTCACCTTAGCATGTGCATGGTTTCTCCAGTTGCACTGAAACTGGACTCAAACACTTTGTTTTGCTTACAAGACAAATATATAAGTTCAATATTATGTACTCCACCATAATTCACAAAAGACTTGTCACTGTACAAGCCAAACCTACAAAGTTACTTTGATATCCTTACCCTTCATTTCACATATAATTGCATTTTAAGGTTACCAGAATTTCAAATCAACTTTGTGGAATTTGGATCCTGAAAAATACTATTATAGTTCTTTCATGTTAAAGAAATTGCACAGATTGTCTACTAAACAGAGGATCTATTTTTCTCAAAGCTGTTTGTGAAGTCTCTGACACCTTCTTTTCTGCTTTCTGTCTGTTGTCTCTGGCTCTGATCTGATCTTTTCATCTGCTGTGTGTACCTTTCTCTCCCTATTTTGCCAGGTCCATACACATTTGAAATCCATATTGCTGTTTTTAGTAGCCATTTCATATGTATTCATTTTGATATCAGATGAATAGTCTGTTTCCCTATTAACGTTCTGAATTTTCTTTTTTTCCCTGTCTTGTTTCTGGTTTTTTTCAGGTGTCCCCTATGTAAGTAAGATGGGATATTTTTATTTTCAGTTGTTATATTAGCCCCAAATTGTCCAAACTACCTATTTGCAAACTATTATTCTTAAAATCCAGTATACAATACAATATTTAGGAAGAACAATACAGGGGCCAAAGAAAGGCAGTGATGAGAAACAGAACTAATAAGTAGGACAATTAAAATTAAGACAGCTTTTTTAGCAGATGACATGTCTGCAGTCCAACACAGTGTTTGACTTCTAAATTCCTGGATACAGAGTGTGTTCCCCCAGTCTGAAGGCTTCTGGATTATCACTTCAGCAAGTGAACTGTGGTGCAGCAGAAGTGAAGAGATCCGTGTCTCATTCACCTTGCAATCAGGACCCTCTCTCTGTGGAGGTGAGCCTCAGCAATGATAACACCAGTGACCCAATGGCCATGCACTTTGGGGGGACCAGAAGGTCCATGCCATGCTGTGCACCTTCTAATCCTGGAAAATCTGCATAAATATTCAATCAAAAGATACAGGTGAAATTCTCTTAATAAGTGGTGCCCTAAAATATGAACCATTATTAGGCCATATTTGCTCTAACACTGAATGAAAGGCAAGAAATAATTATATTCTGAGAAAAAAAAAAAGAGGATTTTGACCAAAAATAACTTTTTATCAGACTATAACAAGCAACCATATGTAGTCAGGCAGAGGGATTGAGGCAGAAGCATTCATGGCAGTATCTTCCAGTTCAGTTGCAAGCTGCTTCTGTCACTGTTTGCATCTGGTCTTCCTCCCGCTGGTCTGGTCCCTGGACAGCACAGCAGCTCTCCATCTGAGTCCCTGGGGACAGGCACATTTCCCAACAAAAAACTCAGGCCTCGGAGTTCTGTTCCTAAGATATAAGGAAAAGGCACACAGAAATATATTCGTGTCTAACAAGACATGAGGATAGTCTGAAATGAGGATAGTCAGCTCCTGCTGAAATCAACCTTCCAGCATCCCAAATGCTCTTTAAATCTAGTATGAATCAACATTGCTCCATTCCGGTTTGCACCAGAAAGCAAAACTATTACTCTCTAGCTCCTTTTGCAAGCAATGGGTAAAAGTAAGGTTTTATATCAATTTCTCTGGGAGTGTGTTTAAGGTTTTCAGAAGCCTGCAGAAAGCTCTTCAGCAGTTTGTACCTATATTTAACTTATCATTTAAATAAAAATCCTGTAAATATTGTTCCATTCCTTTTTTTTTTCTTCTTTTTCTTCATGCGAGGCAGATAACTTCAAGACTGTATGAGTAGAAGCTAATGAACTGAGTTCATTATTTCTTCTTTCCATTTTTCTTTAAATGGAAGACAAATTTCAGCTAAGTGACAAACAGACTGAATGAATTATTGCTTTGCAGTCAGGCCTGGTTTGCCTGGCATGCTTGCCTTTCAGCTGCTTCCAATACCTTGAAAAAACTATTGTCAATATTGAGCAGCACTGTTACACAAACAGAAACCCTGCACTTGCTTCATGCACTAGACATTTACATGTGGTTAAAGAAAATGCACAAGCAAATGGACTGATACAAACACTGCAGCAGCTTCAGCTGATTTTGCAGCTCTCTTTGTTTTGGATATCAGATTAGGAATTCGATCCAAGCACTGACACATGAACAGAGAATTCTGGCTCACACTTCCAAGTCCACTCCTTTTGATCATGTGCACATTGTCTTGGAGCAATCGTGGGCATCTATCCAGTACACTACCTCACTATACATACAGAACTGTTACCTGGGTTTGTTTCAGACTGGGAGTAATGCAGACCCTTCAACTCATGTCTCCTGAGATAATCAGCCACATTATGAAAAAAGACTCATTAAGCTAAAGTGCAACCACCTTACAGAGCTGCCATTACTCCTCTGAGAAATGAAATATTTCTAAAGCTACGACGGAACAGAATGGGTGATATCCCACAGACTTGTTCAATTATCAAAATATAACACAGCTGGCATGCAACCTCTGTATTTTCCTCCTTTATTAGCATTATGATTGTAGAGATGAGGCTAAAGTTTTTCTATACTTAAAGACATCTAAAATCTGATTGGATAAAGCCATTAGAAACCTGCTGTAACTTTTATGGTAGCCTGGTCTTGAGCCAGGGACTGGTCTCTTCTGAGATCCCTCTTAACCTAAGTTTTTTTATGGTACTATGATTCCTGCCACTTAACCCCACTCCTTTACCACAGCAATTTCCAAATCCTTCATACAAGGAAAATGCAACTGGGGCCGGTGTTCCAAATCATATCAGATATGTCATCTCGCTTAAAAAACCCCCCAAGGATGTGGACCATCCCTAAAAAACAGCTAGGCTGGTATATATTTTCAATGATCCAGGAGGCAGAGGAGGGGTGAAGAGGCAGGACATAGAAATATCATATGTGTAGAAAGTCTCTAAAGCTGATATTTCTGCCAGAGACAACATATTGTCAAACCACAGCTGAGACTCTCCTAGGAGCTATCTTCAAGGATTTATCTCAACTAAAGTTGAATTGTCAGTAAAGCAGGGTGCATGGAAAAGTCACAGCTCATTTTTTCAATTCAAAAAATGCTTTTCAAAAAGTAGCACCAATGGTGCTCAAAGCTTTTACAAACTTTAAACCAAAGGTTTTAATATGGAGTAAAGGGAGCCTCCAAACGCAAACTTAGATTTCCAGGTACAGGAGAGCAAACCCTTATTCTCTTACACAGTGAAGTCCCACTCATAACTGAGGCTATGAAGTGTCACAGCAACAAGAACAGGTAGCACCAAAACTGTGGTAACAGCAATAATAATTTTATGATCTCTGTGTTCATTTGCAAATATTCCCAGAACCAAATTCCCCAAAGCCAGACTGACTCCCTTAAGAACTGCTCTTGTCTCTGTCTTGGTGGCATTTGTGCTCCTATTCCATGATCCTGCACAGGAACGGGATGCTGTGCTCCACCAAAGCCCCTGTAGAATGAAGGTGAATAAGCACAGAATGGCTCCACTCCTACTCTTAAGTCAGGAAAAACGACATGTTTCCAGGCATTCATCACTTCTGTAGGCAAGGGGAGAAGGCAGGAGAGGGATCATATCCCCAAAGAATCAGTACCAGAAGGTTTCTAGTGGCAAAAATGGAAACTGGGCAGTTTCCTCCAATTTGTTTTAAATGAAAGACAAACACACAGTGCCTCTGGTAATACCCTGCACATAACCAGCACATTTTTCAAACAAAAATGGAGTTAATCATGTCTGCATGCCCATGGCCCCTCCCATGGGACAGGGTGGGAAACTGGACTCAAGGGCCAAGAAATGTGTTTTTTAATAATGGACCCAGTAATAAAGACACATTTTGGTATCAAAATGGTAATTCAGATCTGAACCATCTTTTTTTCATTTTCAAATAAGTATCAATTAATTTAAACCTTTTTTTCTCCACTAGAAATATAAAAGTTTTTCTTTAAAATTAAGGATAAAAAGTCTTGTTTGGGGCTGAGTGGTCTGAAATAATTTTTTAGAAATACTTATATAGCCTTGAGTAAGTTTATAAAGAAACAGAAATTGCAGAAAATGCCACACATGTTTTATTGCCGCACAAAATCCTGCCCTCTCAGAGAGGTGGACTTTTGATTTCTCTTTCTCTATCCTCTGCTCTAGATTAGAGCACGGAGGGGCTGGACTGATGCATGCAGGATGATGGAAGGGCATGCACCTCCAGTGGCATCCTGTCAGCTCAAGGACACTGACCTGCTCTTTATAGATGTTGATGGTACCACGGATGCTTGCGAGAGGAACGACTCTGTTTCTTAGTACACGCAATTGCCACTACCTTTCCCAGACATGGCACTAATTTAGCTTTCAGCATCCTGAGTGGCCTTTTACTAGCTGCAGCCTTGCACACAGACCTTTGAAGGCTCGGCAGGGGGCACAACTGGATCTACAGCCATTCAGAAGGTAAGAAGGAGGGAGTTGAGAGGTAACTTCATCAATAATTTCCACTGATGACGTGGGAAGAGGAAGAATGTTGGACAAGCACGCAGCATATATGAAGGAAGTCAGATGGAAGACAACAGCAATGATATCTACAGGCAATCCTTTACACATCAAAACATGAAGACCCTAAAACCCATTGCTGCCTCAGGAGCTCATCCAAGTGCCCTGACTGTGCACCTCCTAGCATTGCCAACTGCACCATCCCTCAAGCCATAGACACAAAAGCAGAAGGAACTTGGGGTGTGACATAACTGAGAAAGCTGGAGATGCCCAAGAGTTTGTGGGTAGTGAGGAAGCTCAGAGCCAAGAAGGTTGAAAAGGTGAAGACTTTTTGCACCGGCAAACTTTCAGAGGAATTGGAGCTAGGCCTGAAGGATAGAATACCAAAGGGCACAAAATTAGGATGTTTGGGCAGAAAAGCTGACATGGCAAGTGAGGGGAGGAGAAAGCAGCAGCATAGGTACCTCTTCCATCGATGGGATAAGGAGAGAGGGCTAGAATGAGATGAGGGGGTGAAAACTGAGAGCAGAGGGTGTTTTTCTCTGGGCAGCACCAAAGGCTCTTTCTAGGACCGAACTGGGAGGGTCAGTGAGCTATGGGTCCTTGTGTGATAGTGGTCAGGGGTGCTGGAGGTGATGCTGCCACCAAATTTCTTAAGCCTCTGCCAGGTGTGTAATTCCTGATGCCCTCCTAAAATACAAATGTAGCAAATTTGTCCTGTTTGCATACCCACCTGTGCTGAGTAAAAATATCTGTCCACACTTTGGGAACAGATATGAATGTGTTCAGTTTTAATAACGAGAAATCAAAATTTCAAAACAACAAACAGAGATTCAGTAATGTCACCTCTGAAGAACATGAAATATTTTCTTGGATTTTAGTGCTGAAAATATATTAGATTTGGAGTTTCATATTGAAAAGATATATTTCAATTTTGATGTTTGGGCTATTTTTTTTCCAACCAGGATTTAGTATTGACAAAACCTACATCAAGGCTGATATTTGCTCTGTGTCTAGGAATTGGCATTCTAGCTGGAAACCAACTGAGAATTTGGTAAATAACATTTTAATTATATTGGTAACAAATACATTTAGTAACTGATTATCTAATTGCTGAACTATATATAATACAATACCATAATCATTGAGTATTTAAATTTATTACATTTTAAAATTATTGCTCCTTAACTAAAATGTTATTTCCTTAAGGATCATTTAAGTTTCGGATATTCAGTATTTCAGATAGCACTGAACTTTGCACTGACATAGTCAATCTGCTTAATTTTAACATGCTTCCCACATCAGAAAGAGCACACAGCAGCTGAGCTAAAGGGACTGGTTTTTTGGGGTTTTTTTTGGCATCTCTCACTGTAGGAGTATAGACATTCAGAAGCAAATGGAGCTGAAGCTATTTTACACCTGTCCACGCACCTTGCAAGTATTCCAGCTCTATGCCTGATATTCCTTATCTCGGAAGTCAGCATGGAAAGATTAGCTATTTTTATTGTTTTTTTCAACAGCCTTTGAAATGAAATAAAATTAAATACACTACAGTTTTTACACAATCTCTTCTGCAGTATCTTTAACTATGTTTCCAGCCAAAGGTATTGTAAATCTTATTGGATTTCAGATTTGTAGCAGTTTAGACACGGTACAAATGCGTTCATTGTGAACACTGAACAAATGTTTCTTCTGTATTTTCCGCAGAACAATATCTTTTGAGCTTTTTTAGCTTTCTTTTGGAGAATATCATATGTAGAGAGCTCTCACTTAAATCTACCTGCTTTACCATTTATTTTGCAACAACATCAAACTTCACATTATCAGAATAAATGAGATATTTTTCTCTTAAATTTTAACTCAGAGCCCATGTAGATAGGAAGAAAAAACTTTCTTTGTCCTGCAGATTCAGGGAGATTTGAAGGAACAATTACCACCATTGAGCTATTTTCAGTTCAGCGTGAAAACAATGAATATTGAGATGTTGAACATAGTCTTTGTTGTTTAACAAAAAACAAAAGCAAAACAAAAAAGGCTTTTGATAAGGAGAAGTTAAAGAAATAATAGGAGTAGCTGCCTTCCTTTTATCAAAGGAACTTTTTTTGTCACTTCAAATGACAGCAAAAGGTTTTCTTTCTCAGTGTAAAATGAGAGGCATTCATTTAAATGCTCACATGTCTTACCCAGATCCTAAGCCTCTTCCACAGAGACTTCCCTGGTGATTCAGAAGCCAGGTTTTATTTTGTAATGAACTGCACTAAAGTTTTTTGGCTAATCATGTCAACCCCTGCAGGAAAAACACAAATTAACAGGAGTCCTAACTTCAAAGGTAAGATGTACATACTTTCTCTAATCTCTGCACACAAATGGGAGTATGAAAGTCCTTATTCAATGAGAACCTGATTCCTTTCAAAGAAGACTGAAGCAGATGGGTCCAAATCATCTTCTTATGTAAGATTCTTCTAATTCTGACACAAAACCTTACAGAGGAGATGCTCATAGAGACTTTAGTTTTGGGGAGCTGTGTGATACGTACCCAGTGAAGTAGCTGGTGGAATAAATCTCAGCATTTATAAGTCAGCAAGATCGAGCTGTAAACAAATGGCAAAGGTAATATTCATTCTTTGAGGGACAATAACAGCTGTGACCATTCTAAAAATCTCATTTGATAAAATTGTGTCCAGAAAAAGAATCCCTACAAAAGACTCAGATTTTGCAGGACTTGATCAGAGGTTCTGAGGGAAAATAGATAAGCTTTTGGACATTTTAATATAAATAACTATTGTTATTTTAATATCATGGTCTCAGAGCTATAGGGCAATGGAAATATAATATGAAATTTCAAAAATTAATAACGTTTCACAAATCTCAGGGATCCCATGAGACACTGGAAATGTACCAACTACAGTAGATAAATTTACTGCTACATTTGCACTTCTTCCTCATCTAAGTATAGCTAATATAACAAATACTGCAGGAAAGATGTCAGTTCTGTTTACTGTTTTGACCAAAAGGAATTTTCTGCCACAATCTTGCACTTCACAATCTCCATGCCCAAGGCAAAGGCCAACACTACTGTTAGTGGAGATATATGGACCACTGACTTGAGAGAAATGTGTAAGAGGGCTTGATGAAAGGACTACTCTGAAACATTAATTGTATGGCAAGCACTTTGTGTTGGGTTTTGGTGGCAGAGGGGGCTACAGGAGTGGCTTTTCTGAGAAGCTGCTAGAAACTTCCCCCATGTCCAAAGGAGCCAGTGTCAGCTGGCTCCAAGCTGGACCTGTCCCAGACTGAGTCTTAACCCATCAGCAATGGTGGTAGTTCCTTGGGGATAACAGATTTAAGAAGGGGAAAAAAAAGTTTTGTGCAGAAGCAAGTTGTGGCCAGAGATGAGAGGAGAGAGAATGCACGAGAGGAACAGCTCTGCATTCATCAAGGTCAGTGCAGGAGGGAGAGGATATGCTTCTGGCACCACAGCAAAGATTCCCCTGCAGCTCACAGTGCACACCAGGTATGTCTGCACAGAGGCAGGATGTCCCCCTGCAGCACATAGAGGGCCACAATGGAACACAGATGCACCTGCAGACCATGGAGGCCCCTAACTGGAACAGAGCCTCCCAAAGGAGGCTGTGATCCCATGGGAAGCCCATGCTGGCGCAGACTCCTGCCAGGAGACCTGTGAAGAGAGGAGCCCATTCCGGAGTAGGTTTACTGGCTCTGTGCTAGGGCAGTCTGTTCCTGAAGAACTGCACCTCTGGGAAGGCCTCACTTTGGAGAAGCTTGTGGAGAACTGTCTTTCATGGGAATGACCCCATAATGAACAAGGGAAGAGCATGAGGGGATTTCCCAATGAGGAGGAAGGAGCAGCAGAAACAACTGTGATGAAGTTATTGCAACCCTCACTCCTTGTCACACTGTGCTGCTCAGGGAAAGAAGGTGGGGAATCAGGAAGAGTCAAACCCAGAAAGGAGGGAGGGGTGAGGGGGAAAGGTGTTTTTAAGACTTTGTTTTACTTCTTGTTTTCCTGCTCTGATTTAATTGTTAATAAATTCAATTATTTTCCCCAAGATGAGTCTGTTTTGCTCATGATGCTATTTGGTGAGTGATCTCTCCCTGCCCTTATCTCCACCCAAGAGCCTTTTGTGATATTTTCCCTCCCTTGTCCTCTTGAAAAGAGCAGCATTAGTGGGTACCAGGCACTGAGCCAATGTCAAACCACCACACAACTACTTGAGCCCACCACCACTGAAATCCTAACTAATCACCATAAAGATAGTGCCTGGGGATTTTTGATTCCACTATTAATTCTGGATGGAAAAAACTGGTGACTCTATCCCCCTTCTATATTTACTTATAATTTCATTTAGATTTATGCAATTTATGGAAGCTGGCAGTCAAAACATTTAACTAGTAAACCCAGAGATCTTCTACATATTTTGGGGACATGCAACAATACTCCACATATTCTACCGGTTCCTGTTCTGGCAGAAATTTTCCATTAGGAAAAGAATTCACAGCCAGTAAGACACAAATCTCTTCTTTGCTTAATGCATTATAAAGGACTACACCTTCCACCTTCCTATGGATAAATCCAAAACAATTAAAATTAGTAGACTTCTGTGTCTACTGTCTATTCCATACAGCCCATGGAATTTTTATATTAACTTTTGCCCCTGAAAACCTTTGTTACAGTCATCTATTTAGTTTCAGAGCATTCTTCCCCCAAACACTCCATTAAGAAATATCAACTTGTGAAAACCTATGCAGCTTGTATTTTTAAAGGCCAAAGACCACCTAAAAAGATGAACGGAAAATAACTCTAAGTCAAAATACATATTGGCACAATACCTATCAGAATGGATGCAGAACAAAAAACTAGTTCTAATAGAAAGTAAGAGGTCCTTATGTAGCAAATCCCAATAGCAAAGGGCAATCAGCCTTCTACTAAACGCAAACTCAAACAGAGACAGACATGGCTACCCTCACCTAGCTAGATTTAAGAGACATATCCAGAATATGAAATACTAAGAGCTAGAAAAATTCCCCTGGAGAAGAGTCTGGAGGAAAGTTACTGCATCTTGTCGTTACAGATTCCATTTGATCTATTTTTTCAATGGCTTTGAATTTCCTGCCCTGCTCCTGGGTAATTACCCATTCATTGAAACACAGTAAAAAATGTATTATATTATTTGGCAATTCATAGTATGAATAGTAATTTGCGTAATAGGCCCCTAAAATCTTAAATGGCCTTGTAATGGAAATTATGTAGATCAAAATATATCTCTAAAACCTATGCAGAGCTATGCTTATTTTTGTACAATACTAGGTTTAGCATATGTGCACACTGCAGCTGCAGAGGTGATGGCTGCTTAGCATAAAGATGGGCTCCTGTGGTATTCTAGACATAACTGGCTAACTTACCTCAGACCCGTGACTGGATTGTGGAAACCCTGAAGTAGTGACTTTCTA
Source organism: Onychostruthus taczanowskii (assembly GCF_017590055.1). Classification (NCBI taxonomy): domain Eukaryota; kingdom Metazoa; phylum Chordata; class Aves; order Passeriformes; family Passeridae; genus Onychostruthus; species Onychostruthus taczanowskii. The sequence goes on from NW_024499351.1 coordinate 8,210,245, forward strand.
GACTTTTCCCTCAAAGAAGCTTTACTCCAGTTAAAGTCAAGTAGATATCCACAGAAAACAGTGTTTCAGGTAACTGAAATTTTCCATTGAAAAATTACTACTTTCAGAATTTCTTTTTTCTTTTTCTTCCCCTCAAAAATAGATTCAGATTAGACGTGCTGCCATGCTGAGTGATGGGAGTTTCACCAGAAAGCACTCATTCTGTACTGCCACTTAGATTGCATACTTCTGCCAGAGGCATTGCACCTTCCTCTTTAGTGAAGAGAGACAACACATCTTGGCACTCCCTTGGTCACTGGGCCAACAGCAGATGAAATACAGCTCTGGACTACTGAACACAATAAGAGCAAGAAAACAAAGAAAATCAAATGGTTCCGTGGTATTAGAGGCTCCAGTTATTTCTACTGGATATTCTAGTTTTGACCCTCAAATTCCTTTGTTTTTTCTCTATGTCATTTAAAAAAAAAATAAAAAGTGCTTATTCAAAGGTCCATCTTGTACTCCAAAGCCACTTCAAAGTGAATGGTTTTGCCAGCCTTGTAATGACTGACACAACTAAAGACCCTGCACTGGGCAAGCTTCCAGAAGTGAAGTAGTGAACTGCCTTTTGCATCCAGTATGCCACAATGTTATTTAAAAAACTCAATAATCCTAAATTCTAGGACAACCCTACCTATCATAATTTCATTGCCTAAAACCTCACAAGTAGATGTGCAAAATCTTGCAGACCACAACAAATATTGTTCCTGTTGTGAAATTGCTACTTGTGTCATCTTTGCTGGTGAGTCTTCTTTGCTTTGCTGTCTTGAACTACATCAGAATATTTCATGTATCCTTATTTATGCCAGTCATGAAGCACTGACTTTTTTTTGACAATTTAGGGGATGAGCACACTGCATTATACACCATCAACACTATAATCTTTATATTAATTCCACAAGAGATTACTCTATGTACATATATTTATATATACACACAAAATACCTGCCAGAATAAAAATATTCTGATATCGTCATTGTGAGTAAGTCAAATCAATGCTGGATCTGACAGGCTGACAAGTAAACATGGCCTCTGGTTTTGCAGTTTATGGTATGAAACATATTAAAAAGCATTAGTTTAATCAAGCCAGCTTAAGCAGACGGCTAATTAGTATCTTATTGTTTTATAATATTAATTCACTTAGTCTGCATGTTTATGTTTTTTACTCATTTTAATTTTGCTAACAAAATACACAAAATAGAAAACCTGCATATTCAAGCTTTTCTACCTTCATAACCTGGGTTTAAGTTTAAAGGGTCTCATGGAAGATGGATGTTCAAATCTGTAAGTCATTCAATGTAGACCCTATAATACAATTCCTGTTTCCCATAATACACTTTCAGCTCCAGATGTAGTCAGAAAGCCATCTGACCATTCCTCACAACTTTTCAGAGGTGCCTTTAACTACAACTCCACAGAAGCCTGCCTCTCTTATGGTTTGGTCTCCTCTCAAAGCAGAACTGAGCCAGCTGCCTTAGGTGCTCCTCTCCAATTCATCTTTGTTTGAGCTCATCATGAGCAATTTCCTGCCAACTCCACATCACGTCTTCATCCCAGAGCTACCTACACCCAGGATCTGCACTTTCAGGCTTTCAAGCCTTATTCAGAAAACCACAGTAACCAGTAAGAACTCCTCAGTGGTCCCTTTATTTTTGGCAGTTCCAGCATTTTTCCACCTCTCCTACATGGTTGTTGAGAGATGACTCACCTGAAACTATTGCCTTGCTATTCTGCTTGTGTGTTGTGGTTTTTTCTCCCCAGTAACCCATATTGGATTCAGTACATGTGTTTTTAAACAAGATAGCAGAGATATACAGTGAATGTGTCATGGTTTATAAATAAAATTATTATATAGAACAAGCCAGATCCTGTGAGAGCTTCTAAAAAGCTACTGCCAGAGATGGAGACTTAATGAATAAAAAGCCTCTATCCTGTGACCCTCCTTTGGTTTGATTAGTTCCTTTCCATACTAGAGGAATATGAGATGACACAGGAGCTGCTACAAGTCTGACACCATCATTCTATTCCTTCACTCCTTTTGTCCCATGGTGATAGGAGCAAAGTAGAGGGGATGAATCCAAGAGTTTGCCACTGCTGTAATTCCTCCCCACAGGAGACCTCCATATAACATCAGAAAATGTAAATGTACAAGATGAGGGCAAGATACTGTGTGTCTTTTTTTTTAAAACTTGGATAATTAGGCATGTCTTTTCATCCTAAAAAGAAAGTAGCCAGGTTAAAAATCCTGCAAACAACGCTGAGCTTCAGATAATCATCATTAACCACATAAAGACAGCCTGCTATGTAGTTTAATTTTTGGCGAGTTTCAGCTTCCTGCTAACAGCACTGTACCCACTGAGGGTCTCTAAATCAGTACAGAAAAGGAGACAGAACACTTACATAAAAGAGGCAGAAACTGTTCTTTCATATCCTTCACCTGTTTCAATGTCAGCTCTCAGGGAGGGGTCCCCTCCAGTCATTCAATTCCCTGGTCTTCATCAAACATTGAGTATTTGCATGAAATAATTTAATGATTAGACTTCTGGTTAAATTTTTCAAAGAGTGATTATATTAATTACTTCTGGAAGTTAATTTCCCTACATAATTAATGTCCCATTGAAATCCATAATGCAGCTGTTTAAGAAATGTTGGACTATATCCACCAAAATCTTCCAAACTCATGTTCAGTTTCTTGCTTTCTAATCTAATAGAGTTTTAATTAGGTCTCAGTGAATATGTGTAATAGAAATAGGGAAAATTAATGCAAAGTTAGTCTTTTTTTCTTTTTCAGTGTTGTAAATTATGAATGGGTGCTCATCACAAATTCAGCAGCTCAGTCAGCTTGCAAGCAATTACAAACAATTCTCACCATGTAGCATGATAGCATAGAACTGCATCAAATAAATTATTTAAAAATCTGAAAGTTTTTTGTTGTCAGTGAGAGTAAAGAAAGATATCTTCTGATACCAGCACCTCAGAAACAGAATTATTAGGATTTCTCACTGGATGCTACCCATACTTTTGCTGAAATCCAAGGGAATTGCTTTTTATTAAAATTTGGCTTTTGATAAGAAAAATGCCCATTAATGGTATTTTGGAAAGTGTGTCATATACATGAAGCAAGCAAGAAGGCTGGCAAAGTACATTGGATACATGTCCTCTGACAGGATTCTTCATTGCTGGGATTTGAGGACTTAAATCAGAAATTCATGTCCTGATGGCTTTAATAGGCTTACATGTTATAATGACCTTGTAATGGAAAATGTGGGGCTGCTTTCCCCTCCTGATGAGGGTACCTGACAGAAGTGTCATTACAGCCTCAGGTGCTCCCAGTGTGCAGCAGAGCCCGAGTCACAGAGATTTCCCATCTCACATTCATTACGGAGATAACCTGAAGAAGACTCGGTGCTATCGCAATACGAAATCAGGTCAACCACGACATGATGCAGCTGACTTTTGAAATCCTCCACCACCCCCTACTTCTGTTAAAGGGGTTTTTTTGACCCAGTCATTGAACCTCTAAATCCTCACTCTGTGGATTGCTTTTGTGCAATCTACTACCACTGAGAAAAGTTTCGTGTTGCCATCTTTGGCATTGAGATATATGCAGGCTATCACATAGCTTCTGAGCTTCATTTTCTTCACAGGCAGCTCCCTTTGGTCTCCTCAGAGGTCATGAGCTTGAGGTCCCTGACATTCTGGTCCCTCTCTGGATAACTTATCCAGAACCTGTCACCTTTCTCAACACCCCTTTTTGATTGGAAATCCAGATTTGGACCGTCAAGTACAGCCTCAGCAGTACTAGAGAAAACCAAACAGTAAATACACTAGGTCTCCTGGCCATGCTTCTCCTTACACAGACCAGCATGTTTTGTTTTATTTGCATTGAGAAAGCACTACTGACTTAAAAAAGAGTTAGACCCTTCTGAATCAGCAGTGACTGTGAAAGACTGTGGTGAAAATCTTGTTTGGTGGAAATCATAAAATTTAATTATTTTGGGCTTCTGAATAGTGGGTTGGAGAGCTCCAGTTCTGAATTTATACCCCTTTTTCATCAAATATTTACCAGTATGATTTTATATTACTGCCCAGAGTTATTTCTTTTTGTCTCAGGATTAACTTTATTCAGTCTTGAAAATACTCCTAACTACCAGCAGAAATTTAGGAAGAGTTTGCTATCTATTGATACCGTAGGTTTGTGGTTTGTTTTTTTTTTTTTACTTTCACTGCTCTGATTCTTTAAATTCAAGATGACAACTTCTGCTCCATTACATCAGGCAGAGCCATTACCTTATGTCACAGAGAAGACATAAACATTACTTCCACACAGTTTTTACACTGGATCTTTGTTCATTTCTTTCCCCATCTCTTTCCTTTACAATTTTCTACACTGAGCATCACTTTGTCCAAAACCACATTATCACAGTGTAGGCAGAGAAATAAGACAGCTGTTTCTGAGCTCAGACCTGCAGCTGTTTCTACAGAACAGAATCATTAGACAAACTTGGATGGGTATATTTGAAGAAAAAACATTTAAATGTTGCCAGCTACACACCTTTTTTCCTCACCTCTGAAATATATTTTGCTCCCTTTCTAACAGAAAATTTATGTTACTTTTTATTGTTTAAAGAAGTATCTTTCTCACATTCCTTCCAATAACCTGTTATAGCAAAAATATTTCCGCATTTTTCTGTTCAGCATTGACTGACTGCTAAGATCACAGCCTGATCAATGGCACTTCCTACTCTTTAGAGGAATGTAGGTAGAGCACAGGCTCAGAGAGGAGTGTATTACAGATATTAAAATATCCAGCTGTTTTAATGTGACAGAACAGACCTATTTTTTATTTCCATTTTTAAAAAGCAGGTTTTTGTGGTCCCTATAACTGAAATTTGGGTGGAGGAATATTCATCAAGTTTTCATTATAAATTCTCCACCATGACCTTTGATATCTCACAAGATCCTCTGCTCCCGAGGCTGAAGACCTGCACAGCTACAGGCCAGAGATTAATACAGCCCCTCCCAGTACAGGGATATACATGTGTTAATATAGGAGCAGGCAAAGACCCTTTGTGTGGGGCACAGCACCTACGAGCGTCTGCATGTTGCTGATACTCTGTTGCAACCATGGTAGAAAATTATACACCTAGAGCGGAGCTCATTTTCTACTTCCATAAGCGGTACAATAGATCACCTTATTATTCTGCCACAAATTGAGTGTAGTTTTCACTGTGATGCCTCAAAATGCAGACAGCCTCTTTCACTCACAAATGAAACAGCACACAATGCCTGCCAGAGCCAATACTCCCACGTACCAGAGTAATGCTTCAGTAAGTTGAAGAAGGAAGCTTGCCAGCCTTTTGTGGTTGTCATTAAGCTAAATGAAAAGTACAGAGATACTTGCTTAGCAGGCTATTATCTTTGAATATCAAATGTTTTCCCCTTCTAAAATTCTCCTTTTTTTCTCACTAGAAGCACAGGTGGACATTTGGCAGCTTCTCTGCATTTGAAGTTTCTGCTCACTCTGACTCCATTGTCCCATCGTACAGAAAGCCAGAAACTTGGACAACAACTTCCTCAGTCATGCTGAGCCACCCCTGTGTTGCATCCCTACTGGGAAGTCCGATAGAGTTTATGAGCAGGCTAAAGCAAGGCTACCTGGCTATTATGCAGCATACTTTTAGTGCTGGGGTATTGCATGTGCTGGAGGAAGAGCTACAGCAGCACACTGGAAACAACCAGGTGGCTGATGCACACACAGCATGCACATCTAGCTCTAGATGCTGTACTGTCAGGATCCCAGGATACTTCAAATTATGTCAAATGTTGAACTGGCATTAATCTGGCTTCCAGAGTAGGAAGGTGAAAATGGCTTCTCTGCTCCACATATTCACATATGGCACAGCAGAAGACATGGTCCTGGTTTTGGGTTGCTTTCTAATGTCATCCTTCCTGATCCGGCAACCTCTGGCTCCTACATCTAGCTTGAAGTACCCTGTTAGTCATAACTGCTCTCTGCTTTCAGTCCTTGAAAGAGATGACAGCATACCATCTGAAAACCCCTCCTTGTGGGAAGATTTCAAGGCTATCCTGTGCAGTAGGAGGAGATGGGGATGAGCCAGACAGGACAGCAACAGCTGGCAGCTGCAGGAAACCAGTCCTTAGTCCTCTGTGAAGAGGGAGAAGGGGAGGCCACATTTAATGCTGCATATTATGTCTAAGGGGAAGGTGGAGGGCAGACAAAATAATCCTGTCCATTTTTCCAGGAAGAGTGCCTTGACAGGAGCTGTGGAGGACAGCCCCTGGAGTGATTGTGCACCTTTCACATTGAGAACTTTTTAATAGCCTCTCCCCACCAGTAGTGCTGTGATCCTTTCCCAGTTCCTGCCTGCCCAGTTCACTGCCCCCATCCCACCCCAATGCCCCAGTTCTGCACTTGCTGGCTGCATCTTTATAATCAAACAGCATCATTGCAAGTCCCTGGCATGCATTGGCTGCTTCTCTAAGCCAAAGTTTCTAATTGTATTTGCAAGTTTGTTTTAATTGCAAACAATCCAGATGCAATTTCTGATAAGAAGAAGGAAAAAATAACTGTTCTTATTGCCAGCTTTGTGACTGCAATGTTTACAGTTTTAGTTTCAAGTGCAGAAAAAAAAATATATCCAGCCTTTCAAGGGTCAAGTCAGACTGCGAGAGATCTTGTTTTGGAGTCGAATTATTTCAGTGGATTAGGTGAGCAGAACTCAGATCCTGGAGGTTAATATTTTAGAAATGGCTACCCATGGCAAATCGCCTGTGTCCTGGACAAAATAATTCATCATAAAATAGCATGACTAGCATCTAGAGGTAACCAGCTTTATTCTACCCACTGCTGTTTCTTCTTGTTTATCCACCACTCAGCCAATGCTTTTCCACCTCCTTTTTGAAATATTCCCATTGCAAAAAACGTGGTCATATTTTTTTTCTAATTCAATAAAAAATATATGGTACATCAAAGCCTTACTTTTGTTGCAATCCCATTTTCATATGTAGAGCAACACAAGTAGCTTTATAAACAGGTACAGACAGAAAGATAGATGCCTCACTCTCCCCCTCTCCACATATTCAATTCTCATTCATGTATGCTCAACGGAACACAGCACATTTCAAGGTATTGTAATATAGCTCTTCTATCTCTTTATAGTATCACATTTTTTCTATTTGATATTATTACCTCTAGAAGCTGTAAATAAAATACATCATGTATAAGTCAGTAAAAGACAACAAAATGAAAATATGTAAATAAATCAGGAAAATATGTAAATTAAAAGGACTATTTATTTATTGCCAGAACTTGCCAGCTGTTGAAAATAACCTGCTGCCCCTTCAAGCTGGCTGACTTGACAGTAATCTAGAAAAAAAATTCAAGTGCCAAGCGGTTCACTGTATGATTGAACATTTATTACAATGGGCACATTATCATCTAGGCAAATGAAAAATGCCTCTGGCATGTGGCAGCAAGCAGCAGCCAGACCAGCGAAGAAAGTCTTTAATTTAGAACTAAGAACTCCTATATAGATTTTAAATGGACTTCAATTAAGGTACTCCAGCCAGGAAGGTCCATTGTAAGTGGGTTTTTTTATTAATCCTGATGGCATGAGTAGTTCAGTATTTCACTGTGAGTTTCACAAATGTTATGTAAAGGAATTATTGATTACAGCTCCTAAAAGTCACCTAACATAATTATCTTAGTGTTTCCTTTCAGGATGCCTCAGACCTCATCAAAGATCCCCTCATTAAAAATGGATAATGTGTGGCAAGATTTCTTATCTCTACTTTTTCTCCACATGTAATTCTTCACGATTCTTTTACATCCATGTCACCTTCTGCCTTCTGAGTCCATTGCTCTATAGCTTTATTTTGAGCATTTGCCCTTCACATCTCATGATTCTTGTTCCTTCAGATATTTCAGGCTGATCTGACTCTGGCTGTGCTGAAGCACACTACAGGCACCAGGCACATTTCCTGAGCCTACTGAGGCAACCACAGAACTTCTAAGCACAGCCATTCACAACCTATGGTGGAGAGAGAGGAAACCAGACCCCACTAGTAGCTGTCTGCTCACACAAGACTCTTTCCCCCAGTCTTAAGTTTCTCCCTAAACAATTTTGACTCCTTTGGATATGACAATCTTTGATTAACATGTAAAGTTCTTCAGATCATTTTGATTTAATTATCTGTGGTTCCTGTTTTTTCTTATATTATTCCTAACTCAAGAAGATTCTCATACAGGCAATGCTGCATAACATGGCTTTGCTAAGTCAAGACCTTGGAAAGTTCTTAAGCACTTTGGTGAGCTAATATCAGTGTTTTGTGTACAAGCACTTAAATTCCCTACTTTAGGGTGGCATTGCTGAGCACCCAGTATTTCTGGAGCTGCAGAATTGCCACTGAAGTGTTCCTAAAGTGATCAAGGAGCCTGATTGTAAGAGCTGTTTTCCTTGCTCATGCTTATTCTCCTTATAATACCCTTTCTAATTTTGTCACATTTCACTCCACATAGACATAGATGGCACATATCAGCTGAGTTCTTCTAAGAGCTAGGCACTAACATAAATTCCCATTTCCAAATGTTGTGAACTTGTAGAAACAACTCGCTATCTAGGGCAATATTGAGTGAAGATGGCTCAGCACGCTACAAATTACACTTCCTGTTGCTAGCACAGCTCTTTTCTGCTGCAGGGGAAATAATTTCCTAGGAAAACAGGAGGTGTACCAGCATCGCCCTCCCTGAGGGGGATGCACAAGAAACAAACACTGCTGGCTGCTTCTCTGAGCTCTGCATGCTCTCTAGGGGTTATAGCTGCTGTAGGAAAACATAGGCTTCTGAGCTGCAGATTAATAGGAACTAACAGCATCTGAAATAAAAACAAAATAATAATTTCTAGTCATAATAATAACAGTGATTAAAAAAAAAGAACTTACTGGGCTGCTGTGGCCTAAAAAATTGGTCCAAATTCCCAGCTGCACTCATAGCAAGTTGGGAAAAACACAGGTCCAAGAACAGGACACAATAAGTAATCTCAGCCCTTGAAAATTGATGATATAAATTAGGATATAAATTAGTGTGTTCTTAAACAGAAAGAAGTATCACTTTTCTTGGTACCAGTCCTCAGAGGCTTGGACCCAAGTTCCTATGGGAATATTTCCTAGCCTCCTTTCTTGTCTCTGCCTATACAACCAACCTGCAAATTTATCAGTAGATTAAGTACTCAAATAGGCAATGCAGCTGGTTTTGTGGCTAATTTACAGGAGTTAGAAACGTTTCCTTCTGCTCAGGCTTTCTCCTTAACCTGACCCAGCATTTGCATACTATCTTGTCTTCACCTGGTTAGTTTAACTGGAAGTAAGAACACACTTTTTTCTTGCCCTCTAAAGAATCACCTTTGTAGTTGCTTCACTGTCTTCTCTTCGGTTTGAAGTCTGCAATTACAGGATGACAGCTGCATGACTGAGGTTAAAGAAAAGCCAGCAAGTCTGATTCATTGGTGGAAATTTAGAGCCTCCTGAAACTAATAAGGAGTAGAAGGAACTGGTGTAATTGAAGTGAGAGCTCTGGGGCTTTCTGTTCCCTTCTTAAAAGGAGGAAGAGTGGGAGGTCAGGCAGAAAAATGAATTTTAAGATGCCTGGATGAGATTATTTGATAGATGATTTGCTACTATGCTCTAACTGCAGTGGTTCTGCTGCCTTTAGCATTCTGAAAATAGGGATCATGAGGCTGAAAGTGGCTGAAAGATAAAAGGCTTAGTGTTCAAGGGGAGAAATGACAAAGAATGGGGCAAAAAAAAAAAAAAGAAAAAACAGAAATTAGTTTTTTGGTTCACATTATGTACTTTTCATCACGAAGTTTATTTCTGTGTTCTGGCACCTTTGTGTTAAGCTTATTTCTGTGTACTGGCACCTTTGTGATTAATACATTGCTTAGAGAATGGTTATTTCTTCACAATTGCATTGGAACTCTAGCTTATGAATCTAGTATTAATTCACAATTATTCAAATTGTGCCTTAAGAAACTGGTGCTAAAGTCTTCCTTTTCTACCAAAATGGTTCTACTTCCTGCACACAGATGAATGAAAAGCAAAGAGCATTCAAATGGGTTTGAGAAGGCACATTCTCTTCAGCAGAGCCCACTGCATGTGGAATTTATGAGACAATGATGCTGGCTGTTAAGCACTCTGCCATCAAATGTGTAATTATATCATTATCCAGTTGCTAAACAATGCTGATTTTGAGGGCTTTCATTATTTTCTGCCTACTCTTATCTGAACTTGCCTCCTGCCAGATAAAATATCTAAACATGTTAGGGAGCTGGCTGTTGATTTTTGTGAGGTTTTGACTTTATTAAACACATTTAAACAACAAATATTCAAATCCAATTAAGTCTTATAAGCAACACATGTAAATAAGATAGATTCAGTATGAGCCAAACCTAACACAACAGCCCAGTGTTCCTTGCACCTGGAAAACCCTTCTCTTTGGCCAGTCATTGTACTGAACTCTATGAAATTGTCTCACCTTTTCTTTCTACTCTTCTTTCTGAACAATACAAAAGGCCAGTTGCTTTAGGTGAGGTGTTACGATTATCTCTCCATTAGTGAAAAGTGGTGGTTGTCACAGAAACTCTCAGCTCCCAGCTGGCCACAGGAAGAAACAGATTTCACATCAACTCTGAGCATCGCCTATGGTACCCTCGTGGCTTGAACAGGGAATAAAACTGCCCCTGGGGACAGCATCCAACTTTTTGTCATTTGTTCCCTGTAAGGCTTGAGCATAATATCTGTGGCTGCAGACCAAGGTGGCCCTGAAAGACAGCTAATGGCCTTTTCCTAATTCCCAGGTAAAACTGTCATTCATTTTCTTTCAGTCACTCAGAAAGTCATTGAACAAGAATTGATGTGGCTAAATTGTGTTTAAATCCAAGCTGAAAAGAGGATTTTTGTGAAAATTACTGTTATCCATACCTAATGGCAAACAGATCCATGCTTTGACAAAAGCAGCAGTATGACTTCAAAAAGACTTTTATTTTCCACAAATTCAAAAAAAATCCTTTCTTACTAGACTTCATAGTGCACTGAACACACAGCAGAGAACGTTTCACTAAATGCTGTCATCATTTCTGTTATTTGCTTCTCAGCTGCACCTTATATAACCTAATTTAAAAAGAAAATAGATTTCCTTCTTTTGTGGGAATTTTCTGGTTATATTACATCCTGGGAGACATAGATGTCCCATGTGTAAATAGAAGTAACAGCAGTGGCAATGTATAGGTGAATTGTAGTGAGAACACCAGGGGATGGCAATGTTGAAATGGCCAGTTAGTCTACTCTGTCTCCAGAATTATCCTCTTCTAATATTCCACTATTGTAGATCTCTTGATAAGAAATTCACAGGCTTGCAAGGCAGATTGAGGTCTACTGAGCAGAAGCAACAGGAGGAAGAAATGTGAAATCCGCTTTGGAAGATATGTGTTGGTTGAAGATATGTCTCTGGTTTTCATTCTAAGGCCGTCATAACACAAGATGCTGATATTTTGTTCTTGTCTGCATGACACAGCTCCAAAGATAGGTTACTACAGCAGTCTGTATATATGCTCTTAATGCAAGTAATTACTCTTAAATGGTAAAATCTCGATTCTTTCACTACACCTTGAAAAAGGCCCGTTAAAATATACTTAATAGAAACGTACTTATATCCTTTGTCACTTAAAATAAGCTAACCAGATGGCATGAAACAATCTCAGAAAGAGCTGATCTTATCAATAAGATATTTAGATTTAATTAATATACAGTAACTAGCTCATTAAGTTAAATGCTTATTTGAGACTAATAGTAACTTTTTTTTATTATAGTTTCCATTTGCTGTAGGTGGCAGAGCAATACAACTACAGCTCTGAAAAACATCAAACAAAATATTTTACATGTTCCAGTTTCAGCTGGTATAGAGCTAATTTTCTTCCTGGTACCTGGTTTATTGCTGTGTTTTGGAATTAGAATGAGAATAACATTGATAACACAGGGATGTTTCAGTCACCTCCAAGCAGCGCCTCCAGAGTCAGGACCTTTCCTGCTCCTCACACCACGCCACCAGTGAGTGGGCTGGGGCTGCACAAGATGCTGGAAGGGGACACAGCCAGGACAACTGACCCCCAGCTGACCCAAGGGATATTCCATACCATGCGTTAATATGCTTAGTTTATAAAGTAGGAAAAAATCTGGTCAGGAGCACTTCTTTGAAACTGGCTGGGCATAGCTTGGCAGGTAGTGAGTGATTGCTTTGTGCAACACTTATTTTTTATGTTCTAATTCTTTTATCACTATTATTATTAACCTTTCCTTTTTTTCTGCAAAATTTAACTGGCTTTATTTCAATCCATGATTGTTACTGTGTTTTTTCTTCCATTTCCCTCTCCATCCCATTGGGAGTGAGATGGTGATTTAGCAGCTGTGTGCTGTTCTGCTGTCTGGTTAAACCATAACAAACGTTTATCATCTCTGATCGTCTCTGTGGTGAAGAAGATGAGAGTAATTGTGTGGCATTTCTGCAAAGTAGCATAGTAAGAAAATTATTTAAACAAGAAGAAATATAATGTCAAGTTAGGTGAGTATGGGAAGTAGCCAACCTCTGCAACAGGAAACCTCATGACCAGCAGAGCCTCCCAGCAGGTTACTCACAAGGAAATGAGTTTGGCATCTAAATCAGCTTCCAAGTCCCATCCACCTGGAGAGAAACGTGGCAGGGAGAAGAAATCCAATGCAAGACATTGAGAGACTGAAATATCAAGGACATTAAACTTGTCAGTCTTTCACAATGCCACTGATTTCCTTGGCAGACACTTGAGAAGCACAAACACGTGTATATGTACTGGATTGTCTTTTGAGCTGTCAGTAAAACACCGAGTGCCTCATGGGTATGTGGAAGCTGAAGCAGGTCTGTGCAAATAGCTCCTATTTGAAAATACAAAGATTCTTACAATAACTAATGTTAATTACATCTGAGGATAACACAATATCTTTAGCAGCACGTTAGATCCCAAGTATGGGATGGGAAAAAATCTGTCTTACTGCCAAAAGAAAGGCATCAAGACACTATATTATTGAAAGTTTTAATTTAATTTAAAAGTATAGTAAGGTATTTAAAGTAAAGTGTAGTATAATATTCACACTTTTGGTAACCTCCCTAAGTATTTCCTTTCATTCAAGACTTCAATATTTTAATATGGTAAAGTTTTAGAATCCTTTTAAATTATTAAATCTGAATTAAATCTATTTAATTCTATCTACAATCTCTTTTGAACCTTTTTAAAATATAACATAAAAAATGCTTTGGTTTTTCTCTCAAAAGCCATTAAAAAAAAACCAACAACTCGAAACTACTTTCTAAACATTGTAATGATGTTCATCTGAAGCAATTACAGCTTCAATTAACTGCAATTTCATTTGAGAAATGTTCATGCTTGGAAAAAAAATTTCCTTTTATTTAAAAAATCCCAAACATCCGAGTACCTTGCAAACAAAACTAAGCACTTGTGATTATCCACTTGAATGGAATAAATGAAATTTGACCCTTCCTCTACCAGACATCAATGTTAATACAATGCAAGTCAGATCTGTCCCTTTTTTTTCTTATAAGAGTTGAAATAAATGGGATCTTTAAGATAAGTTTCCCATTCTCCATTAAGCTGACAGCATGGAGTCTGAAGATAAATTAATGGAAATGAGTGTTTTATGCAGCCAAGAAACGCATCTAGCACGCCCAAAGCAGAATAATTATCATTACAAAAGACCTCTGCAACCTGAACTTAGAGGCCGCCAGGTTGTGAGGATTGAAAGCAACTTGTAATGATGAGAATATAATCTACCACTTGTTCCTCTGCACATAGCCCACCTGCCAGGCAAACAAGTTAACCTATCTCAGGTATGAGCATCTTCACAATTAAGTTTTATTATTAATAGATTGCTGTTTCTGTTGAGCACCTTTGAAGTGTCCATCGTAATTTTTTTGATCCAGTGATGGAGCAAAAAGCAGTATTTCAAATCCTTTATATTTTCCTAAGTAATATCCCTCATTCACCATAAGCCTTGGCTCAGGCTTAAACGTTTCCCAAATTATGTTTTCTCCAATGAATGAGGAGAACCTTTTAGACTCCCGGAGCAGACGTTTCAATTATTATGGCAAAGGCCATTGCTTACATGTACTCAGCAAGGCAAGAAATATCATGTTGGAGAAGCCCTGTATCTTGTCACTGTCAGTGACATGCACTTTTAGTTCAGAGGACAAGAAAATATTTGACTGCTAAGATAAAATAGGAGAACAGTACACCAAGAAATATATTTTCTCATATTGCCAGTCCAACCCTTACAGAAAGATTGAGTCAATCAGGCAGGTCTCTTACTAGACATGTGTTTGAAAATTAATGAAGAATAGTTCCTGATGTAAGCCTACTGGCTAACACTTTGACATTCACACAAGCATGGCCAATGACAAAGCAGTTTGATAGGTACATATCTCTTTTTTTTCACATATTCATTCAGCTTTAGGTATTACATATTTTCTACTAAATCTCTGTTCTGCAGGACTGATTCATATCTAGTGTAAATCAGTATAGCTTGAATTAGGTCAGTGTAGCTGTGCTAATTTACGTTGGTCTTCAATCTGGGGCATTGATTTTAAACTAATATAATATATTTCTATACTAAAGAAATACAGTTTTCATCTTGACATAGTACTGTATTTTGCATCTCTTCAAGGAACAAGATTAAGACGTGATTCATACTTTTTGAATCACATTTTCATATCAAGCTCCTATAAGCATTTATCATTTGCACAGGGATTCCTTCAGATCTTCAAAGGCACCAACAGGACCAGAGTATGATCCAAGAAGACAGATGACTAGAATCATCTGTAGAGAGTCTGACACTGTGTATTTATAAATCTTGTTGCTTAATTTAAAAAACAACCAAATAACCCTAAGATTTAAAAAAACCCTAAACTATAAGATTTCCCACAGAAGAAAACTGTTGTTCTTCCCTTCCCCCATGATCATAGACATCTTTGGGATCAGCCAGCTCCCCTGCCTTCTAATGACTGAATCCAGACATCCTATTCACAAGCTGCATCAGCATACGGAAATCCCAGCTCCTACCAACAGGGAATCTGATGAGCCAGGCCAGCCCCATCACAGTCACTTTGTGGATGGGAGAGCCAGCCTGATTAAAGAGACAGGACATGGCTCACAAGCCTGAAGGACTGGGGCAATTAAACAGCCTCTCTAATGAGCCATTTGGTCATAAGGACATCCCAAGGAGCAAAGTCCAGAGTATGGACACAATAAGCCAGAAAGATTGGATATAGTTGTCCAATGTCCCTGCCAGGCAACGAGCAAAGATGGCTGGGGAAAGAGCAGGAAAATGGAAAATAAAACAACAAAAACCCTAGGAAGCATCATTATTGACAGCATCTCCTCTGAGTCTTGAAGAAAATGACAGGCCATTGCAAAAGGCTTCAATTCATCAAAACACCATTTTTTACAAAATAATGTTCTGTGAGAAAATTGTCTTTGAGTTCAAAACTTTATATTTGTGTTACAAATAGCAGAAAATTATATTCATACTTTGTTCTTAATGCAGTGCTGAGGAACCTTCTTGGTAGATATAAATGTATTTATCAGCATATGTTTAAAAAAGGATAAAAGGAAAAAGAGGTGAAAATATTCTTCATGGTTTGATTGAAGAGTCATGAAAGATCAGGTAGTTCAAAAAGAAACTCATGAGTTCCACAAATCAGTAGGAAAATCAGTTCAAGATCCTCCCACCCACTTCAGTATGCATCTCCTTGCAATGAGCTTGTACTTCACAGCTGATAATTTATGTGGTCATGAAAAGCTGTGAAACTGCAGAGTCCAGATACCAGAGATGGAGAATCATAATCAATTCATGCCTTAAGAAGCACAGAGGAAAAAAAAAATCAATATGGAATTCCACAGCAAGGAAGGGTTGCAACTGAGTAGCGCTGATATGTATAAGTAGCTAAATTTATACTATTGGTTCTTGCCTAGAGAAAGAAGAGTCATAGATGAGCTGTACTTTGGACTTGATATCATAAGGAAAGTTGTAAGAAAGCACAAGGTCCTACCAGTTAGTAGAGCAGGAATGCTGGAGGGGTTTCCTTTGTGCACCTGAGCTGTGTCTGAAGGAGTTTCATGCTAAAGCATCTTTTATGAAGTATTTCCTGTCTGAAAAAGTAGAGTCTGAGTAGAACACAATAAATCAGGTTAAAGTCTCAGTAGATCTATAATCACATTTCAGTCCATATACTCCTTCAACCCCAAGGTTTCAAATTGTCTGAGAGGTCAAATAAATTGTGGCCCAAATTTTCAGAAATAACCAAGGTTCACTCCTGGGTTTGCACTTGAAACAGTTCAATAGGGCCTGATGTGGGATTCAAGTTTACAATTGAAGTCTATTTGGAGTTCCTCAATAATGAAAACTCCAAGAACCTGGACATGCAAAATTCAATAATTATTTATGCAAGAAACAAACCTAAAGAATGCAAAAGCAAGAATTGACATCTTTGTGCCACCCTTACTAGCTAAGGACCAGATTTTCAGCACAGCTTCCCTTCATTCATTGTCTTTGTCTCAGTGGAAAGCATCCCAGGCTTTCATTAGTCCTCTGTACAACAACAGACAGCTATGGCTGAGGCTGTACAGTCCATGCAGTTAATAAAAAAATTGAATGTACCTGTATTTCCAGAACAACAGATTTTAATGTCTTGAGACTCATGCCCACCCAAGCACTACAGTCTCCCAATTAATCTCTTCATGGAACAGCTAATTTCCAAAATGTTTTCACTTAAGGACTTACCCAGTGAAGTCCTTTTAGTAAACTGACCTCAAGCTCTAATTGTCACTTTGAACAGGATACTGACACTGTTAGGGTGGTACAGCATTCACAACAATAAGAATAGACATGATCAACAATTTAGTATTTGTTTAGTATTTGCCTTGCAGCTTTGGTCATTGGGGATATTTTCCTTCAAAATATTTTTAAATATATATTTTCAAAGTGAATAATTTTAGTCATACTTTCTCTGAAGTTTTACTGATGACCTACATTACATAAATACTTTCATAATATACATATATATATATATTTATATACATATATAATTGTATAAAAATAAGCTATATAAATACTTTACAGAGTGAGATTTCTCTTACCTTTTTCTGAGGGTCCACTTCTAGCTGGGACAGCTGGGTGTATCAATGAACTTAGAAGTGGTGAGACTCAACAGACCCAGTGGCCAGACTGCAAAGGTGCCCCAAGGGATTTGCTTGCTCAGCTCTCATCCTGGTGCAACAGCTTCCTTCAGGAATGTTCTTCTCAAGTCATGTTAGAGTAGTACAAGGACCTCCTTACTTTCTACAGGACAGTAACAGACACAACAGGCCAACAATAAAAACAAGAAATAACAGCCCTGGCCTTCCCTGCATTCTTCCCTGCCTTGGCTATCACTAACAGAGAGGAAAGATCTGGAGAAACATTCCCTCCAGGCTGTTCAGGTGACATTCAAGGACATTTGAGGTGATGGTGCAAAATAATTCTGCACTGGAGAACTTCTTCCAGAGATCTGGTTGGCATAAGCACTTATTTTTTACTTATTTTTCTTTACATCAGTTTTGTCTGTGGTTCTCATTCACTGTGAACTGACATACATAAAAACCAGTGGGACTACTCTAGTCCATACATCCTGAAAATTCTGTGTGGGTTGGGCTTGTGTTTTTATTCTAAATTTGTAAAGCCTGTAAAATAGAGGTCTCCTCCATGACCAAGGTACCAGGATGTTAAATTAAACATTACTGTGTGTTCACGTAACTTTAAAGATTTCATTCAAACTCAGTCTATTATACAAAAATTAATTAATATATTGAGATAATAGAGCCAAATATAAAAAAGAATAAGTATGATGTCATCTTTTCCCCTGCAGCTTTACAGGCTTTTCAACCCTGCATCAGCCAATACTTTCGTAACAGACTTTGCACTGAAAACACTGTTTTTTGTCATAATTCTTAAGATATAAAAAGATCACCTTTAGTTATTTTCAGACTGGCCCAAATACTTGTGGGATTTCTACTGTCTGTGCTCAGAAGTAGCCACCAAGATGACAGACATTTTTAAGTCTTCTAATTTTTACTGTCTCATAGCTTTGTCAAGGCCTAGAACAATTAATTGCAATAGAAGAACACTGGAACATATAGAGATTTATGCTAAGCCTAAGGAATTGGCTCGGAGTTAAAGATTCGTAAGCCCTTGCAGATATGGGCACAACACATGAGAAAGTCTCTCCTGGGAACATGTGAACCACAGAGGCTTCAACTGTGACTTGCACTTGCAGAAATCTATGTAGCCATGGTAATAGAGACCTCATATATAAATAGACTGAACAAATAAGAAGTAATGCCAAGCTAACACACAATATGTCCACAGCTGATACATACCTCAAAAAACATGCAACCAGAGTCTTCAAGAAGGCAGTTACCAAGTTTGAAGTGACAACCTGTGTAAAGCTACTTTTTTTTTTTTTTTTTTAAATAGGGCTATAGTATTCTTCACATGCAGATTTCACATCACTTTTTGGTCTTTTAATTGACTGTAATTATCATATTTACATTCCTGAGGGGTTTACTCAGGTGGTACCTCAGCTATATTTTGAAGACAATGGATTTGCACATATAAAACCGAAGGAAAACTAATTCACTGAAAAAAAACAAAGAAAGGCCAGTGAGAGCTTTAATTGCTGATGTGATCACCAAAAAAAGATCACATCATCTGAAACCAACAGGAGTAAAGACACAGAGAAAAACAAAACATAAGGGAAGATGAAGTGAGAATGACACAACTGTCATAGGCTGTTAAACCTTGGTCATTGTAACCACACCTATGTTACCTCAGAGGTTCTTCAAGAAAGAACTCCAAGGTGTTGGAACACTACCCCGGGCACTGACAGTCAGCAGAGGCCTGTGAAGTGGTGCACATCCATTCCATTCTGCACAGCACAGGATTTGCTTTGACCTCAGGAAATCATGCTGGTGCTGGACATGGAAAATACAATTTAATTCCAGGATAATTAAAAGCATTTAGGAGGTAGATGGCCTAGAGGAGACAAAATGTGATTTAACCTGGAATTTTACCCCTAATAGCTATAAACAAAATTATAAAGTTATGCAGAAAAATACTTTAGCAGCAAGCTCATCAAAAATTAATATTTTACACCAGTCTAATGTTAAAACACCATTGAGGGTAATGCTAACCAATTGCTTGGAGTGTAGATGATTGCTATTAAGGGCATCTGTTAACTGTCTATATCTAAACTATAGTACGCCTAACTCTATTGTTGTTGTTGCTATTTCTGATCTTTTACAGACAATCTTTCTTTCTGCATGATTTTTTTTTAAAGACTATTTTCTTGAACTGTTTCTCTTCTCCTGACCATGAGACAAGTGGCCCACTTTTCTATTCATCAGAAAGAAATGCATCATTACAACTCAAATAAAAATGATGAAGATGTTTCATAAGCAGTAGTCACTACTTGGATCGCTGCAGCAATCTGAAGAGTTTGGGCTCCTAATTAAAGTAATCCAGACTCAAATATCTATGTATGGTACAAATGTGTGGTAAAAAGTTGTTTCTTCAAACAGATTTACAAATTAAATTTGCAGAGTATCTGTAACCTACATCCATTAGTTGGGTAAAGTATCACAATTTTTGAAAGATGAAAGGCTTTTTTTACTTTTCTGATAAAGTTTTCACACTTGCTATAAAACAATTAAAGATGAGGGAATGACAAGGGAGGGAATGATTGCATAAGTGAGGTTCAGGCCTCAGACTCCCAGGAGACTCAAAAAGCTGAAGAATCCTCTCTTCTCTCATACTCAGAGAATATTTAATCCTGTTGTGTGAAGTGCAAGGACTTCATGCGATAACATGACTTCAGAGACTCTTCTGAGAAGTGATTCCCCTCAAACAACAGAAAACCTAAAGTTGGTACTTCAAAACACTGAATAAGGGCCCTAACATGTTCCTAAAGGAAAAGTAAAGGAGAAAGTGGTCATCACTCAAGTTTTGCAGAAAATTGCTGGAGGAACCTGCCTTCCTTGGCAGGTTCTGGGGTAGGAATTTGAGTAGATGGAGAATAGGATTTAAGACATATTCTGGTCCTCAGTATTTCACTGTCAGATGGAGTAGGCACCTTCCTGCTCAAGCATCTAACATGGACGAGATCCCAGCTATACATGCTGGTGGTATTAAAAGGCTTTTAGCTTTCTGTATGCCCCTGCAAACCTCCCTGCAAGGTATCTCAGATTCTGCAGCTCTGTGACTGAAGGCTGTTCTTTGACATTCATCATTGATACATTTAAGCCCTTCTTCAGATCTCCCTTCAGAGTTTAAATCACCATTTTCAAGCAAATTTGGCATGATAAAGTTAATCCTCCCTGAAAGCAGCTTTTCAGAAAAGGACCTGGAGGACAACGAGCTGACCATGTGCCAGTAATGTGTCCTTGCAGCAAAGGCTGGCTGCATCCTAGACTGCATTGGGATGAGAATTGCCAGCAAGTTGAGGGAGATGGTCTTTCCTTCAAGGGAGGGGTTCTTTCCTCTCTATTCATCCCTGGTGAGAAAAATCTGGAGTTGTGAGTCCAGTTTTGTACTTCCCACCATATGAAAGGGCCTGTCTAGGGCCCGTATAACAATAGTTATCTGTTTTAAAACAAGCTCCACTTTGCCAACAGGTAATAAAAGCTAAGTTTTTCAATTCTAGATAACAAATGTTAAAGAAGGATGAAAAATGGATTACGCTGCTCTGCAAACAGAAATATGCTCTTCTCTGAGGCTAGACTTAACAGCACTATGGAAAAAAAATGCTTTGGTTAAAAAAGATGTAGATACAACCAAAGCACTAAAAACATACCTCCTAACGCAGAAAAAGCTGCATTAATTTAATGATTGGTTAAGAAATCTAAAAACTCTTCTATCACTGCAAAGGAGGCAGCTTTCCATGAAAATGGCTGCAGTTCCAATCTATATGAAATCTTTCAGATAAAGTAAATCCTCAACCTGTTCAAATTTCTTTTATATAAGTTCAAAAACATTGAGACATAAGTAGAAAGTCAAATCTGAATGACCCTGAAGGGAAGTTACTATTATGCATTTATCTTGACTCCACTTACTAGTCCTCATTTTACTGTATCCTGAGTCCAGTATTTACCTTTATATATGATTAGATGTTGCAGGCATTTACTTAAAAGCAAATTATTAGATTATAAGGCATACTGTGAGATGTTAAGCAAGTGAATTGCTACTGACATAAGTCACTCAGGCACAAATGTTTCTAAGTTGAAAAATATTTTGCATTTTACCTTCTGCCTCTTTTTCATCTCCCTTGCCTAAGATGAATGTGACAAGTCTGTGCAGGAGAGAGCAATAACCTCAAAATCTAATTATCATTTCATAGGTCAAGACATATGTCTACTGAAACATCAAGTTTGTTATTCCCTGCATCAGCTGATAAAGCACAAGCAATGACATAACTTCCTTATAAGCAATTTTTAGGAAGATCTAAGAGACAGGGTTTGCCTTCTGAAATTTTGAATATAGTAGCATAAACTGATTTCAATACATCATTCACCTGATTGAAGCAGATCCAAATATTCAGGAGGCTTTAGGTGGCCTCCAAATAGGAGGAAGTAGGAAATATGATTATCATTAAAAATACCAAAACAGAAGAAATAATAACAGTCTTTTTAGGTCACTTGCCATTAGAACAGACAGGTGCTGGAGTTCAGGATGCCTAAAAGCTTATACAAAAAGACTGCAATCTATTTTAGCATAAATTTTTGGCAAATGGCAAAAAGTAGTATCTGAGACACAGAATACAAAATAATTTCTATTCAAGTGACATTTTTACATAATAAATAACAGACACATTCTTCTTGATGACCATATGAATGTTGCTTTCTAATTAGCAGGCAGTGTCCAAAGTTTTTTTATAAATAAAAAGCTGTTTAAAACATCAAGAAAATAGACTTTTTTATGAAGAACCCAATGGTATTTTAATAGTACTGTAACACTACTCTACAGAAACTACTAAATTAATGTGTTTTAAAACCTCAACAAGGGTTATGAAGTACTCTTTTACATAATAATACTTTTACACAATATTCACTACATATAAAATACTGCCATTGCCCCTTTCTTTACAGTAATAGATTATCAGGAGAGATAACAAGTTGTAGATAACATAAGCCAGTGTTGGTTCCACAAGTATATCAAACTATATATATATATATATATATATATATATATAAAAAGGGGAAAGCCCAGTCTATCTGAAAAATAAAGAAGCCACATGTGGTGTTTTGCCTAAATAAATCTGGGTGCCCAAAGAAGGACACTTCTTTCAAGCAGTAAAATCACTAGGAATGTCAGCAGAGGTCCATGAGTAAAGTGACAGAGATCACAGATGCAGCAGACACTGCAAGTTTGCTTTATTTTCTTTCTTCTCTCATCATTTCATGGACAAAAAGGCATCATTGGAATGCCACAACCAGCGGTAGCAGCAGTTTATTTTGTATTTGGCAGGTATGAAGTGATCATACAGAGCAAAACATTCTGGCTTTTAACCCACGCTTACCCTTCTGTCTTAAAATCTCTCCAAGCATTTCACACCAAGTTCAAGTAAATGACACTTGCTCTACAACCTAGGCTGATGTTCTGAGGACTTACTTAGCAGCAAAGCATCCAGATATAGTTCCACTGGACATGATTGATAGGGGTGTATTACTGTGCATATTCTGCATTTCAAGCTTAGGCATATTCATATGAGCTCCTACAAATGTATAATATTCTTATGGCAACACTTGAAAAGCACTGAATGCACCAGTTGCACACAGTTTTCTCACTGAAGATCCTTTGAGCTATGCCACTGACAACACTTCAGGATATCTGCTAAGGCTGTTTTGCTCTGAGTTGGTCCCACTGTGCTCCCACTGAAACCCTCACAACAACAGTATGAATTAATAACAAAACAATAACAACAATAATAATAGAAATATTAAAAATTAGCACCACTGGCTTAAGTACAAATGACCAAAACTTGTTATCAAAATACAGACAACTTGAG
Organism: Onychostruthus taczanowskii; assembly: GCF_017590055.1. Classification (NCBI taxonomy): domain Eukaryota; kingdom Metazoa; phylum Chordata; class Aves; order Passeriformes; family Passeridae; genus Onychostruthus; species Onychostruthus taczanowskii. Next base: position 8,233,502 of record NW_024499351.1, read on the forward strand.
TAGCTTACCTAGAAGCCAAAATTGCCAGAATAAGATATTGTAAAGCTTCAGGATATCAAGGCATTCTGTGTTTTCCAGTATAGATAAGACATGGACATACTGGAGAGGCCAGTGAAAGACTGAAGTGATTAAGGATCTGGGGCAGCTCTCCTGTGAGGAAAGGTTGAGAGCTGCAACTGGCTGTTCAGCCTGTAGAAGGGAAAGGTCAGGAGGGATCTCATCACTGTGTACAAATACCTGAAGAAAGGGTGTAAAGACAGAGTCAGGCACTTCCCAGAGACAGGATCAGAGGCAGTGGACACAAACAGAAACACAGAAGGCTTCATCAGAACATCAGGAAACATTTTTTTGTGTTTAGGATGACTGAGGACTCCATGGTTGGACAGGGTCAGAAGAACTAACATTGTCTACCTGGACTTTAGCAAAGTGTCCCACATGACATCCTTGTTTCTAAACTGGGGAGACATGAATTCTATAAATGGACCACTCAGTGGATAAAGAACTGGCTGGATGGCAGCACACAAGGAGTTGTGGTCAATGACTCATTGTCCACGTGGAGACCAGTGACAAGTGGTGTCCTTCAGGGGTTGGTACTGGGGCCAACACTGTTCAATACCTTTGCTGGTGACACGGACAGTAGGATTGAGTGCAGCCTTAAAGTTTGCTGGTGACACCAGACTGTGTGGGGCGGTTGGCACATTGGAGGGAAGGAACACCATCCAGAGGGACTTCAGCAGGCTTGGCAGGTGGGCCAGTACAAACCTGATGAAGTTCAACCAAGTGAAGCACAAGGCCCTACACCTGGGCTGTGGCAATGCCAGACACACCTGCGGGTTGGGTGGAGAAGTGATGGAGAGCAGCCCTGTGGAGAGAGACTTGGCAGTGATGGTTGCTGAATAACTCAACACAAGCCAGCAGTGTGTGCTCACAGCCCAGAAAGCCAATGGAACCCTGGGCTGCATCCAAAGGAGGGTGGACAGCAGGGCAAGGCAGATAATCCTGCCTGTCTACTCTACTCTGCTCTTTTGAGACCCTGCCCCAGAGTGCTGCATCCAGCTCTGGGGCTCCCAACGTAAGAAGGACATGGGACTATTGCAGCTCCTGAGGAGAGCCACAAAGTTGATAGGAGGACTGAAGCACCTCCCCTGTGAAGATGGGCTGAGAGAGTTGGGGCTGTTCATCCTGGAGAAGAGAAGGTTGCACTCACAACAAATTTCCAATATCTGAAGGGGGCCTACAGGGAAGCTGGACGGGGACTCTTCATCTGGAATTGTGGTGATAGGACAAGGAGTAACAAGCACAAACAGAAAGAGGGGAAATTCAGGTCAGATATTAGGAAGAAATTTTTCACTGCAAGGGTGGTGAGACACTGGAACAGATTGTCCAGGCAGGCTGTGGATGCCCCAAGCCTGGCACTGTTCGAGGCCATGTTGGGTAAGGCCTTAAGCAACTTGGTCTAGTGTGAGGTCTTCCTGCCCATGGCAGGGGGAGTTGGGACTAGATGATGTTTAAAGTCTATTCCAGCCCCTTAACATTCTATGGTTCTATGATTCTATCATATTATGATTAAAACTACTTAGCTCTTGATCTGCTCATCTCTGGGATCAAAACTGATTTTACATATGGTCATTTAAGGAATGATGGGACTGATAACTCTGAATCCCCTGCTTTCATCCATGGTCAAAGCACTATTCATGGACAGCAAAGAAAAAAGGGATCTTTACAGCTCTTTCAGAACAGTCACCCACAGAAATGCAGAGGAAAGTCCAGCAAACCAGTCTAATTCTAGCAATGAGCCCATGAAAACAAAGTCCTCTGGTGGCCTGTTCTGGGGGGACAAGCTATGGGGAGTGTCTCAAAAGATGCTGGCATAAATGAGAAATGCTCCCCTGTATTTATTTAGTGCACCTCCTTGTGTGTCACTCCCTGTTTGTAACATACTACTTTCCTCTTCTGCTTTAGTTACTAGCATCCAGTGCCACCCTCCACTGAGTCTAAGGATAATGGGAAGGCAAAATAACAGGTTTCTTCATGAGAATAAATGTTGGTCTGAACAAGAGAAAAATGTTGGTCTGAACAAGAGAGAAATAGGAATCCAAATATTTCTTCTAATCATTTTTATCAATCCTAACAAGTCATAAAGAACACTTCTAATCCAGTCTTTCCAATCAGAATCTCATTGATCTTTATGCTGTCAGTCAGCATAAAAGTAATACTGGGTGGAACACATCTGCTGAGACAGAGATACTAATTTATAAAGTAGTGACCTTACCTCCTTTATAATCACTGAAGTGAAACAAGCACTTTTGGATTCCATTTCATCTTGAAAAGGATGTCCAAAATAAGTCAGATTAATCTTATCCCAAAAATACTTATTTCTTTCCACAATGCTTGAAGAGAGCTGATAGCAGCCATTGTAGGCAGACACTTTCATGAAGACAAATGTCAGACTGTGATGCTGATTTATTTACAAAGACAGTACTGCTCTGACCTGATACAAAGGCTGCAGATGAAGTAGATTTTCACTACCATTTGAAATTCTTCTGTTGTTTGCAGGCCTCTATGTCAACATAACTAAGAATCAGGCATCTCAGCAGCAACATGCCCTCCCAAGTGGGCATCCAGAGGGGGCAGAATGGAAAAAGAAATAGTGACAGCTGCCCCTGCCTTGCTTAGTCTGCTAGAGGACGTTTTAGGTCTGTTAGCAAGGGATTTAACATTTAGTTTTTAGCATTGTTGCACTTTCAGTTATGGGGAGCTGCTGCAATGCCAGACTCAGAAGATCCCTTACTAAACTATGTGTTTCTTGCAGATGCTATGATCTGTCATCTTTCTTCAACAGCTGCCTCACCCCTTGAGCAGACTTTCACTAGTGGGATAGTATTGGGTGCTCCTAATTCTGTCATCCAGTAGGATCACAGACCACAGTGAGAGAAAAGTATTACTGACAATCATGTGGGTAAAGGTTCAGGACCTGGACATTCATCATGCCACAGTAATTTACAGAGTTGTTATAAAACTGATAATAAAACAACCCCTGTTGTGCAGCAACCTCTGTTAGCCCCAAACAGTAAATTTTCTTCTTGACTATGATTTCCACAGGAATAAAGGTCATAAGACATGTGACTTTGGGTATCTCTTGAAATACATCTATTTGAGGATGCTTTCTTCCTCTCCTTACGTGGCTTTTCAGCATTTCTGGGCACTAATATTCTCAGAGAAAAAAACAGAATGTTGGCTCAGAAGAGCTATTTCAGTGCCCTCAAGTATGCAGTACCCTTCACCGTCCCAAAGATGCACAGCCAAAAAAAAAAAAAAAAAAAAAAAAGCAGACTGAGACTGATCACCAGAATCAAACAAATCTCTTCTGGAACTTCTGGAAAACAAAGAAATGGCAAAGCAGAAAACACAGAATCAACCTTTTCAGGTCAACCTACAGGCGACTGCTAAGTAAATAGTTTTTGAGAATGGAAATCTTTTTTACAAGTATATCATCACATATTCAACATAAACAAGCTGAGATATCTTTATTTTTTCACCTCTATTCAGAACGACTCCCCACTAAGGATATAATGTCTGTGGTGCTCCAAAAGTCACAGATTTGTCTAATTATCTTCAATTCATGTTTATTAGAGTCTCACAAAAATCTGTGACATTGAAAGATATTATGGAAAGATACCATTTCAATAATTGGAAGGATCATGGGAACATTATTATAGTCATTTCAGAGGAACAGAGCACAAAATAATGATGTTGAGATATGGAGGCGGGTAGTTTTTCATTCACTCTTCCTCTTTACACAGCAATAACCAGCATAAGAGCAAAAATATAAAATCTTTCCCTCCTCTACACACCAATAACACATGTCTCATGAATCATTTTTGCAATGTCTGCTGGTCATGTTTAGTTCTGCAATCACTTTCATTTTCTTTTACTTTTTCAAAGCAGGAAACATCTGCTTGTTTCATACATTGCAGTCTATGCATTAAGTCCCCAGGAAAATAAAATTCTAAGCCCCACCAAAGTAAACAGGAAAAAATGCACAGATTTCTCTGAAGGCCAGAACTTCATCTCAAATCTTTGGGTTTCAGCTAAACTTTCAAAGTTGAAAGCCTTCCCTGCACTTGGGAAGACCCAAAACTGTAGTTTCCTTCATCCTTAGCCATTAGCTTTCGCATGATTTATGCTAAAAGAGCTCCCAGCTGCCTCAATTCAGTTTTCAAGTATTCTTCATGCAGGTAAATGCAACATGAATCTGGAATCAAAGCCGAATCTGTTTTCAGTGCTAATTACTGCTTTTCATCATTTTTAAAGCACCAATAAGCATATATACTCTCTATCCAAAACAAAAAATATCAGATAATGGCATACAGAAAGAGATCAGTTTTAGGCAAGACATTTTGTTTGGTGCTAATTCTTGGAGTTACAACGTTATATCCCTGTTGTTTGATGTTCTGGTTCAGCTTTTACCTTTGCTTGACCTATCCCCATGTGTTCCCTCTCCCCTCTCCTTCCTCTCCTTTATACAGGTATATAAAAGATACCCAGTCCTAATGATACAAAATGTGCTGGTTTATGTGTTATGCCAGCAAGCCTGTGTGGCTTCATTTTCCCTCCAAATATGGGCAAGTCACCTTTTTTTATGTGCACTCTTTTTATAGAAGTGGTAATTCTGAAAACCAAAATATACATTATTGCTTTGAGTTAAACATGTCACAGTATGTATTAAAAACCCATCTACATTGGAAGGTGCTTTCCTCGTGACATACAGAGGGAAAATATTTGTTTGGATTTCCTAATTCTTTTAATTAAGAGATCATTTACACATTTGCCCTTATTTTATATGTTACTTTTAGCGTACAACAATTTCTTTACTCAGAAGAGTTCATAATGCTCCCAAATAGCCAGGAAATAAAATTAAATGTTCAAAGATTTTTTCATCTGGTGGTTGCAGATATCACACTTTTGATGCTGAATTTTGGTTGCCAGACCCAAATGTGCAGAATGCAATTAAAATTCTTTACTTTGGTCATGCAGGAGATGAGAAAAAAAGGCTCAGTGTGCCATGTGACAGATGTGAGCTCCTGGAAATACATGAACTTCAAAACTTGTAATGCAGGGAGATATGGTAAGCACTGTGGACTTACAGAATAATCAGAAAATCTTTTGGATCAGTGCTATAAAAATTATGTCCAGAGAAAACCTCACTTTCCTGAGAAAATTAGTTTATTATTACAGCTTACTCCAGTACCAGCCAAGAAGGCAAAGGATGAAAGAAACAACTCTCCTCAAAGCACGTACACAAAGGTAAAAACTAGAAATCTGACAAACGTGCACCTGCAATTTCCCAGAATTCTGCAGAACCAATGTTTGACTAACCTAGAAAGAAGGACAATTATTTCCAAGGTTTTTTTCTTTTCTGTTGTTATTATGTAATGCTGTGTTCTAGAGGATGAATATGCCACCTTCTGAAATCCAGTTTGAAAATCCCTATTTCACTTACTTCTTGTCCTGGAAGGGCATGCAGAACAAAAGCCAGTAGTGCATTTGCAAGTTCTCTTTATTAAACTACTAGCCTTCTCTTTCAGATCTCTCTAATTCTCATGGAATCTTGGAATTCTCCGTGATGATCCTTTAATCACATGACCTAACATTCCCAACCTCTGATGTGTTTCTCACAGCAATATGATTAATCTTTGCATAAAGCACATAAGACCATTATCAATGGGACATCTTTTTTTTGGAAAGAGAATCATCAGCCTTCCCATCAACCTTCTTACAAAAATTTTTTCTGACACAAACATCTTTTTGGCACTTTCTTGTTCTTTTGAAAGAGCAGAATAAACTCAGTGGATGATATTTAAGTGACTTTTATTCCAGTGGTCCCTATGGTGAGTTTTACATTTTCACATTACAGTTGCTGTCTGCATAAATATTTTAATTTCACCAATATTTACATAAGAATACAAGAAACAACAGTGTTCCTCTTTCCTGAGAGGTACTAGCTCATAGCGAGCACATGACTGACAGCACATAGCAAACATTGCTTTATCCTGTGCTTAGTGACGTGCCTCTCCTCAAGCCCTTAGCATTGTTGCACAGCCACAAACCACAGACTATAGTGAAAAGGCAAACATCATCCTGAATTTCTTACAGTCACTTAGTGGAAACAAACTGGAAATATTATTTTCTCCTTCTAGCGTGGGAAATCACAGGCACTTGGTGCCAAGGAACTGAAAGCAAGTACAGTGACAAACAAAGCAAACAGGACATACAGAAAGAGGTCTGTGTATCCATTTCAGATCTGGGGTTGGCTGCTGTCAGTAGCAGCTCCCGTGCTGCATATGCTTAAATGAATTTCTGAAACTATAAGCCAAAATTAACTAAAAGGAACAACTTTAAACAATGCCGCAGGCAGCTTCTGACTGCTAGCAAACCTTCACCAGGCTCACTGATACTGGGCTCCTGCAAGACAGTGTTTCAGACAGCCATTAGGCTGCACTGGTGGGAAATTCCAGGTTAATATTGCTCTGAGACACATGGTCCTATCAGCCAACTCACTCTGAACTTCTGTACCATTAAATATACATGAGGACTGGCTAGTGGAGAGGCCAGGGCTGCTCTGTCCCCTTGCACAGAGGTGTTTAAGGAGCTTGCATGACTCCCCAGAATGAGATGCTTGGATACTGTACAAGTTTAGAATATTTTATATCAACAAGTATCCTAAGACCTTTTGAAAGTGATGTAAACTCTGAAGCCTTTGTTGACAGAGATTTCTGGGCACTGTGGTTCACACATCTGCTTCCAGGGGTAAGCCAGGCATACTGGGTTCATCTCCTTGCTTTAACAGATAAGGAGAACCTGTACACTGCAGAATGTAAACATGCTTTGAGCTCAAACAACTTCAGGCTGACAGTACAGCTCCTACTGTTTCATCTTTCTACAATCTTCCCTGGCTAGTTTGACCATCTGTAATTTTTATTGAAAAACACCATTACATTTACTTTATTAAGCATATTTATTACTGTAATTTGAAAGGCCAGGAAATCCCTCTTATTCTCACTATAATATTTGCTGTCATGGAACTATTAATTATTAATGTATTAGGAATAGGCAAACATGACAACATTTTACAGAATGTTTAGGCTGGTACAGGGGACAGGCCAGAGGACTGCCAGACAAATGCCTGAGGCCTTATCGGCTTTCAGTACAAAACAGCCAAGAACTAAATACCATTCCCTCATTCCACCAATCTCCTCAGAAGATGTTGTGACTGTCCAGTAGTTAGCCACTCCTAATGTTTAAACTATAACTGAGGAGGAACATTTTTTCCAGCCAATCAATAACCTTCCCTCTCCATCATTTCCACCAGAGTTTGCATACTTCTTTTTCTGCTGCTTCTGCTACTTCTGTTATTTCTGGAGAATACCCACTATGTCTAGCTAGTCTCTGACATTGCCATCAAAGAAACCCAGCAAGGAAACAAGTTTATATAAGTACCTCAATTAATGAAGGCTCTTCTACTCTGTTCTAACTAAAAATAGAAATAAAAAATCTTTGCACTAGCATAAATCCAGAAAATTCTATCCATAAAATCACAACATTCAGATAACTACAAGAGTGGATCACAGACAAAGAGGAAATTAGACCAGAAAGGATTCATCTGATCTCTATGTCTAAGTAAGCAACTCCCTCAGGATACCCTGAAGTGTATTTTATACACTTGATAAATGTCTGCCTGTCAATATTTGTGTGTGTTGCAATTAAGGTTTGTAGAACTGTAATGTCACTCTTCCATAGAAAATAAATAGACTACAAGCAAACTCTGATGAAAAATCTACAATATATTGTTAATCTACCTACATGAATATGTAGATAATATGTGTAAAATTATAAATACAAAATGTGCAAACAATTGTTCTTGTGAGAACTGGCTGACTGCATGAATCCCACCCTTTTCTTTGTTTCACCCACCCTCAGTGGGTGAAATGTTTGAGTGTTTAACTTCAATGTCCTGAAAAGCTCTCTGGAAAGTAAGTGCTGACTTGAGTATCTTGGCAGGGGCCCAAATGACAAAGGAAGTTGGTCTTTCTAGAACGTATTTTCAAACAGTTTCTGTCTTGTTTTTTCAGCACCCTCTGAGCCATGTTATCACAATGCAGTATTATGTAAGTGCTGGAAGCAAAGATTTCTTGTTAGAGTAAACCTGCACACCACTGCTTAGAATGGGATTTTAACTCAACTATTTTGTCTAAAACTACTGGATTATGACAAAAATGATAATGCTGCTAATGGCAGAGAGGACAGTGACAATGCGACAGTTTCCATTGACCTTTACAGATAATGTAAAACTACAAAAGGGCATTGTAAATGTTATGCCTTCAACATCTTTATCTACAGCTGAAACCAGACTAAAGAAATAAAACATTTTTTATATAATTATGCAAATACTAGAGTCTTTCTATCAATACAGAGATAGAAAACTGATTTCATTATCCCTTGATGAGGCCAGTTGGATAATTTGGGGTTAACCAAGGTGGTAAGTTTCTTATATCAATGCAAATTTTAATTGCAGACTGAATAATTACAAAACCTCACTAGCAAAAATGAAAAATAGGCTTCTTAGAAAAAGTCCCTCAGTTTTGCAGTTCATTTTTGCACTAGTTAATTGGTTTACTATTTAGATGGTTGGGTAAAATTTTCTTGTTGAATTCCAACACATAGTAATAATTTGAAGACTTTTTCCCAAATGAGAAGATAAACTTAAAAAATAAAAGCAATTTATTTTATTTTATTTTATGTGGTTCTTCCAGATATCTAATTAGAAAATTATTAATTCTCACTGAAGACCTTCAAAATTATAATGATAGCTGCTCTTAAACAACATAAGCATAAGTATGTTTTCAAGGAGATCAAGAGAGGGGGAAGAGAAGAGTTTTAGTTCATGGAACTAGGATGGGTTATTCACACTTGAAGGGAATAAATTTTGCAGTGAAAAACAGAATGTGAGACAAAATGACTTTGCAGGAAGAGCTACTACAGGCAGAGTAGACATGGAATTCATCCATCATTTCTTCCCTGAAGAGGGTAATGCAGCTGGAAGCATCCAGTCCCCTACAGTCATGCCCATCAGATGAATCAGATTAAAAATTAAGTAGATGGATAAAATGGAATAGCATCTAAATCAATTACATAAAGCACTCCCTTTGACAAGGGAATGAGAAAACAACAGCTTTTTTTTTTTTTTTTTTTTTGCTGAACCCAAAGAGAAAGGTTGAGGTGATTATTTTTTGGTAAACTTTTGTCCCAAAAGTTCTGCAAACCAAGATGGTTTGACTGAAATGTTTAATCTGCAATGAACAAATTTTGTAATAGTTTAAAGGATGGTACAGACCTGAAATGCAATTTTACCTTTGGGCTTGAAATATAGATGAATAAACATTTTATCCTACATACCATTTTTGTGGGCTCACATGCTACTACTGTGAATATCTTCTTAATTCAGGAATTTGATACATCCACATTTAGTTGAAAACCACAAGGTTAGAATCTGTGTGATCCCTTAAATTTCACTCTATTAATAGAAGCCCATGCTATGTCTACTTAGAAACACTTAAGCTGTTTGACAATTAGTTAAACTAAATGACAGATTAATTTATTGATCAACAAATTATTGCTAGGAAAGAGTTTATGGTGATAGAGTATTACCCTGATTTTGCATTGTAAGTCTTGTTTTCAAAGCTTAATATTAGAGATGCTTCTGAAATTTTTCCACTCCTGCAGGAATTTGTTATGCCATTATAAATAAATCCTCTGATCATGAATATAAATAAGAAGCTGCTACTCATGTTGACATAGCAAAAATATGGATTGTCACGAATTACCATTTTACCTAATTTAAGATGGAATGATTCCAAGGAATTCCAGGAAAGGATTACATTAGCACAGATGAAGTTGCTGGACAAAACTTCAGAGGGTAGGAGAAGATACTGTAAAGAGATATCAAATAAATTAGACAGAAAAGCAGAAAAATCTCTTTCAGAAGAAAAATTTCAAAGCAGTTCTAAAAGTACGCTAATTAAAGTGCTGCAAGTCTGTTATACAATATTGATACAAATTTTAGTTTTAAAACCAATGAAGTGATATTTTTGACTACATAATGTCTAATCTAAGTCTTAAACCCATATAATTGCAGATTTTAAATATTCTTAGTCATCAAAATAATACAAATGCTAAGAGTAGATACAACAAAACATTATTGTAGATACAACAACATTATTGTTCTTGGTCATGGCAACTATTTAAATTTCTCCAGATTCCTTTATTTATTGGTTTTTAGATGAGATTTGTGGTCCAACTACAAGAATTCAGTAATGTTTTGGAGCATTTCCCCAAAATAAAGCTTAGAGCTAATGAGCACTAGGCATTATTTACTGTCTTATAGGACCTAGACAGACATAACAACATTGAGTAGGCTAATAATTACTATTTTGCTGCTCCTCTGGTCTCAGGATTAGCAATAGACAGGTCCTCACCATGCATAAATGAAAGGATCACACTAAGATTTCACCAGAAATTCTGTCCTTCCTTTTGCTCCACAGTCTGCCTGAAAAAAAGACTTGAATGAGAATGACTCGTTATGGATACCTTCAATTAATACTAGAATCATTTGCAGAGGGTACAGATATATTGCATATTAGGTTATATATTATCAGGGTATTTCATGTAATGGAAAGAAATGCCTTTGCCACTTCCAAAGCAGGCAATTGCAGTTCAGTCACATGCAGAGATAAAAAAGTATTTCCTTTTTTAGACCACTACTTTTAGACTGTTCTCAAGCAGAAGATTTTAGTGTCTCCTCCATTAAAACATTTGCATCTGATTTTTTTTTTTTTCCTTTGGTTCCTTTCCCTTTTTAAGCTATCTTAGCTCATTTCTCAGGATTTGATCTTGAAGAAGCACCAGAAAATCTACCTCTAGCCTGTCTGCAAACTTGAACACCAGATTCAGAGTGAATTTTGTTAAGCCAGCAATCCCATTTCCTTGTGCATGTGCCTCACTAGGTACAAGCTGGGAGGCTGCTCCTAGGTGGGTACCCTCTTCTGCTAAGTTAAGCAACTGGCTAGAAGCTGTGCAACAATTTCCTGTTATTTGGAGGATAATACAGTAATAATGTTGCCAACAGCAAGAAAATTATGTTAACAGTTACATGTTTCCTTGGGTTTGGAGTTCAGTGAAAAAACAGAAATTTCTTAGAGGGTTTCTATGATAGGTCATTATACCACTACCACATAAAAGCAATTTTAAGTAATTTCTTGACACATTTTATGAACTACAAAGTTTTCTTTCTGAATTCATTTACTCTACAAAGTTTTTTTTTTTTTAACCAACACACCTGGTTTATTTCCTTTTCTGGCTTTTATCTATTTAATTTCATTAATCTTCCAACCAGGGCAAAAGTAAGGATTCACGAGTCTCATTTCCAAAAGCAAAACTATTGAATGACTTTTTCTAGATGGCATTAATCGTGTCATCTTAAACCCTTAAATGTTAATACAAATGCTCTTATTTTACTGAAATAGACAAAGGCTTGAATTAAGGTGTCAAGTTTTTGATAAGGATTCAAAAAATTGCCTTCTAATATTTTAATAATATTTCCACAAATTATGCCCACTTGCAAAACCATACTACAAAGCAAAAAAAAAAAAATTATTCACAGAGGAAAGTATTTGCCATAATAAGGAAAATTTTTGAAGTTAGGAATAAATAGCAGGTGTTTTTCTGCTATGATGGTGACATTAAGCACTGCTGTAAGTAGCATTGATGATGTTGGAAGAACATTTATAAAAAATAAAAGGAATTAGATCCTTAGTACTTACAAATGGAGTTAATATCACTCATTTCTTTCAGATCTAAGGATGTCTTGAAATAGAAGCTTTCTCAGAACAAAGAGAAATTGCACTAACTAGACACTCTAAGACATGTTTTACTAAAAAACTAGCGAATATGAATACTTTGAATCAAAAAAAGGTGCTTCCAAGGTGGAAAGTTTCTCTTTGAAGATAGTTGAAATCTGGAAAATGAGAGTCTGCAAGAGTTATGCTGTTCCCCAAAAACACATGGAATTTTTTATCCCAAACAGTTATCTCCATTTCTTTGTGTTTTCTCATTACTTTCTTCATGCCTCTGTTTCTGAATGTGGTCTACCATCAATTTTCACATTATGTTTTGATAATTGATGGCAGTGGAACATCTTGGGCTATCCACAGACCTTAAACCATGTAGCTTCACATATCTCAAAATGTATTGCGAATAGAAGCATGTCTTTAGATATCAAATCTGGGGTGCACAGAGATTCCAAATGTTGTCCAAGATCTCAGAAAGACCCATCACCGAGTTAGGTGTAAAACCTCTGGTCCTTTCATTCTCAGCCTCTGAGAATGTGTCAGGTCTCTGTTGCTTCCGTTATCGCACAAACTGCTACAGCCTGATCCAAAAGAATCCTGGGATCCCTTTTCTAATTCTGGTAGCAAAAGGAATATGGAAGGAGTCCTCCAAGGCTTACATTATAGCCTGGTATAATGGGCATTCAACTACGCAGCCCCCATTGGTATTAATAAAACTGGTATGGCTGAAAATCTGCTCTTAACTCCACAATTTCATTGGATCCCATTTTTCAGCATTTATTCAGCTGATAGCAGGACACTGCTGACATCAAAATAGTGCAGTGGTAGCAAAGATGAAAAGCTGACATATTCACACCCTTCTTGATGAGTTTTGTTTGATGAAATGGAAGTGACAGTGTACAATGTCAGCTTACTGAAAAGCAGTTTATTTGCAGCCTGAACGTTGAGCACCTTATTGCTTCACAGAACCAGGCTGATCAGATCCTGTTACTCATCAGTCAGAACCTGATCTTTTTGAAATCAAAGGCAGCTCTAGTGTTGAATTTAACGGGGCAATCAGGGTGAGTTAAAGGAAAAGGTGAACATAGCAGAGACAGAGCAAATATTTTTAAAAAGCATCTCATAAAAAATGGTCTTTTGCATGTGTCAGTGACTCATTGCTGCAAAGTTCACTGACTGACTACACATCTCACAGAGATTTGAAAACAGCCTGCAGAAAACAGCTTTAATTCCTACCCTCTGAACACAGAAGAAGGGCTACAGAGAGACAGAGGAAAGTATGTTAAAAAAGTTAATGGGGAAATTATAGATTTTTCTCTTTATTGGGGAATTAAGAAAAAAATTAACTGTGAGGCAAAAATCGCGGTTTTTGGAACTGCAAGTGAGTTGGCAAGGAAATGTAAGTTATTTATGTGATAAAAGGTAAATTTTTCATTTCAAAATGATTTTTTTTTTAATTTATAATTTCATCAATTTAAAATGTTTCTGAATCTTTTAAAACATGAGTTAAATGCCAAAATGAAAACTCATTTTATTAAGAAAAACATTCACTGCATATTGAGGAAATAAAAAGCAGGTGAGAGTGCTGTTTGTTTATTTGGGTCTTTCAGAGATCATTTTAGTAGGAAAGTACAGTGTTTCTTATATAACATCTGGTATATTTGGAAACATTGAGCCTTTACTGGTACAAAATCTCTCTGTTAGGCTTTAGATTTTTTGGGGAAAGGGGACCAGATTTTTACTGACATGAAAGAGCTGTTCAAAAAGAAGTATTTCAAACACACTCCTGATGTCAAAAAAGCTACATTTCTTTTGCAGAATTAGATGGAATTTCTCACCACTCTGTATTCAATATCACATTTCTTACTTCCAGTTCCTTTCCTTTTTCCTGGTTCTTGATCATGAAAAAAAAAAGGCAGTTCTTGTACAAACGGACCCTCTATTTAAAAGCACATGTCAGGTCCTAAAAGGCATTTTGTGGGATACAAAATATCTATTCCTGCATAGAGCATACTACAGCCTTGAGATCAGAAGACAATTTTAAAAATCTTCTTCCACCATATATATGCAGTCCCTCGCACTGTGGCTGAGTCCAGGAACCTCATTAGCACTATCAGACTGAAGGAAACACCTTTAAGATTTTCTTACTTCCAGATGTTAATCTAATTTCCACCTGCTAGCAAGGGACAATGAGATTTCACTGACCTGAAAGAGTGAGTAGTTACAAGGTAAAAACAAAAAATGCATAGTCACTGCTTCATCTCAAATATATTTCGTCTCATGCATTTCATTGCTCATTTTAAACTACATTTTTCTGGACTAATATAACAAATAGCCTTGGCTTTCCACGTGGGGTATAATGTACTCGGAGTTAACAATACATATAATCTGTTCCTCACCCTAGTATAGTTTTGGAATGATTTCATGCCATGAGGAACTTCTTGAATGCTAATTTCTGAGCAGCTGCCTTGACAGGTTGGAATAGGGTATCTTCTGCATTTATTTATTCTGTACTACATAGAGAGCTGGTGGACTACATAAATGCTTGACTGGTTGCAGCCGTATATCTTGCCTACAATGGACCTAATTTAAATTTCTCTTACTTTGATTTAACTGCACTGGAATCAATAGAATTCCTGTTGATTTTCATTAGTGTAGTGTAAAAGACAGGGATTAGGCTCAGTAGGTTGAATGCAGAAACTTTTGTTGTTGTTTAAAAGAACTGCAAGTAAAGTCCAGTGAAAAGAATGTAATTAGTGTCATTCCAGGCTGACATTCTCTTTTGCTCTGTTCTCCTTTTTTTTTTTTTTTTTTTTTTTTTCTTTTGTTTCAGACCAGCCTGTAGCTGAAGGTTATGGATCAGATTGTTTTGCAGAACTAAACAGCCAAAGACAGGAAAGCAAGAAAAACTAACTGTAAAGGAACCCTGCAACTCCAGTGAAATTAGCTGAACTGAACAGATGAGAGGAATGTTAGAACTTACTTTCAGGAAGCTGGAAAAATACAGGAAATATAAAGCTTTCAGCTTCATGAAGACAAAAAAATGAAATTTGGACTTGTTGTAGAGAGGCCATCCAAATGTTTTAGATTTCTCCCTACCCCTGATTAAGGTTTATGTCTCATACTGAAATCAAATGTAACCAATACCTGTGAAGGATCACGAAAATTATGGCCTCAGATCTCAGGCTGGAGGTAGTCTACAGGCAATGATTAAAGATGCCAATTTATTAAGAAAGGCTATACCCTGTCTAAGGCAGAAGGAATAAATTAATAAAGGTCCTTTTGTACCTATTAATGTTGATTGTTGAATAGAAAAATTTTCTCTAAGTTCCTGGAAATGTTTGAGTGCAGAGTATTCTGTTTAGGCTAAAGGAAAAGAAAAAAAAAAAAAAAAAAAAAAAACCCAAAAAAAAAAAAAACCAAAACAAAACACAAAACTAAACAAACAAAACTCCAACCTAGAAATACACCCAGAAAATACCATCCAATTTCTTACTCATTGCTGTTTGGCATCCCTTTGATCCTTGATTAGGAATTGAAACCAGCGCATTCCAGTATATTTGCCAGTCTGTGCTCAATGCACAATGACTGTCTTTTTTGCTTCTCCTAAACTGGTAGACACATTTTGAAAATATTTCCCAGACTCTTGTTCAGCTGTAGTTTCCCTTAGAATACGCCTTGCATTAACCAAGATGAAATTGCAACGCTGTTCTTTTTGGCTTTTTATCATCGCACTCCCTGGCTGCCTTCATGCAACACCCAGAGGCATGCAGCATAATTTCAGGTTCCTGCTATAAAAACACCATTCTGAAAGGCTGCTACATAATCCCCACACTATTTCAAATCCTTTAAACTGAAAAGAAACACAAACAAAATAACAAATTTGCCCTCCAGCCACATGGGGCCCAGCGGAGGCAGAAGGTCAAGTGTCTTAGAGTTTGGATGCAGCTTGAGACATTTGGCCTGACAGCCAAGAAATGGTCCCTGGCCTAATGTTACTTAGTAGCCCAGATGTAGCCAGTGGGGCCAGAATTTTTTCCAATTAATGGTAATCAGGGATAGAAACAGAAAGGGAGGCATTTCTGAGACCCTCCAAAAAATGTATCAAATATTTGCTTTAGCTGCTATAGTAGGGTAAGACAGAAACGGGGAAGACAGGAGGTGTGTGGCAATGTATTAGATAACATTTATTGCCTAGTTGCAAAGAGAATAACACATTATTTAAATAAACATACAATATGTTTTCCTGGCGATGCAAAGCACACACGCCCGAGAGATACAAAGCAGAGCTGTTCAGTAAATACAAGGATTTGTTCTGTTTGGTGAAGCGGGTCCAAAGGAGTCAAAATTTTCCTTGTCAAGGATCAAAATCTATTTTAAAATCCTTTACCAAAACACTATTCCAAATAAATCCAGAGAAAATAAACATAAGGATTTTGAAAAATGTGGCAGGGGGAAATTTTGGAATTTTATGGTCTGAAAAAGAATGTTTTTAAAGAGCAAACCCTTTTCATAAGGGTTCAGCTGTATCTGATACTTTGGCTGCAATAAATATAAAGTGAATCTTCAGGATAAGAACAATTGAGATAAAAAGGGCATACTGAATAGTATCACCTATACACTAACCAGTAGAAACCCAATAAAGCTAAAACTTACAATTAAGATTTTTTTTTTACCTCTGCAAAGCAGTGCTGTGCTGTGTGAAGCTGTGGACCAGCTCCTGCACATTGTGAGTCTGGGATGCACACAGAAATGTCTGCGTAGGAGAAAACTGCTTTTGCAAAGACGAAAAAGTCCTTAGTGACCTCTTCCAGGCACTTGGGGTCAGAACAAGGTTTGGAGGCAAGTCAACTCTTCTGAGCAGTTTAGATGTTCTCAAACACTGTCACATCAATTGAGCTAATAAAGTATTATTTTGAGGTGCAAAGCTATTTCACCTTAGAGAGAGCACCAGGAGTCATTCAGTCTCCTCAATGCCACAGACTCTGCAAATTTAGGACCCGACAAAAAAAAAAAAAAAAAAAAAAAAAAAAAAAAAAAAAAAACAACTTCAAGCCCATTCAGGGCTCAATTTTTTAAAGATTTTGACACTGTCAACACTTATTCACTGAAAGGGAGTTGAGAAACCTCTGAAAGACTGCAGAAACATAATAGGATGAAGGAGACAGTCTTTCTTTTCTTTTGAAATCTATTTTGAAACTCTTAACTCTTAACTGAAAAACTTTAATTTGAAGCTTATCTTCAACAAAATCAATACTTGGAAAGCTTGGCAGACTGTTTTTAGAAAAAAAAATAAAATTTTCACAGTGCCTATTACAAGGTAAGAAAGGACTTAATAAATTTTGTGAGTTTTAAAAGGACTGTAAGAACTAAGATTTGAAGATAAACCATTAGAATAGTTCTACTTCTGAAGCAAGTGCAGACTCTGTCCTGAGTGTCTTAGTAAACAATAATTCTTACCAAAGAGCACCGTATCCAGCTTGTTGATCATGGAAAAATGCTTGCAATTTCCTGAAAAGTCAACATTTTTCACGGGAAGTGTCTGAATGAAGTGAAGCTAATCTTCTTCAGTAAAGCAAAACCAGGAGGTCAAGACACTGAAGTTGATGTATACCACTGAGAAACACAATTGCACCTTTTCTGTGTTTTCACTATATATTTTTAGTTAGATAAGGGCTAAATTTTATGGATCTTTCATGAATTTTTTATTGAAATTGACCCTTCAATTAATATATTATGTAATAATTTTCAGGTCATAAAAAATCAGACTGTTTTAATTTCAAGTCTGTACCGCAAAGCATATTATGAAAGATATATAACTAGTCTTCAGACACTGAAAGTGACTCTCCATCATCCCTGTTATTATCTGTTGTGATAAGGCACGAAATGATGACACAGACACAGCTGCTCTCGAGGGGAACAAAAAAGAAGAAACTTTATTTTCTGACTCCAACATTTATAGTTTTCCAAAGGTGACAGTGGATTGGAGGGTGACAGTGCCACCTCTCCAATGCCACTGGATAGACCAAGGGTCCATCAATTCTCTCCACCTCTATGGAAGAATGCAAAACATAGGTTATTTACAGAACTGTGTGTGAGAAAGTTTGTTGAAACAATGTAAACATCAGAAGGCTTAACAAAGTCTTACAAAATCAGGGCGACAATTATCATATTTCAAGAACTTAAAAATTACCTCCAACAAGTTTTCATGCAGTGTCACAGATAATGGGAAATTCAAAGCTGTTCATTTTGTTCTCTGCTAGTACAGTGGACAAGATATTTTTGACAATATGTGAAACTTCTGAACTATCAGGATACTTAATTTTACTTAAGGGTAAATCTTGGAACAAATTATGATTCAATTTGCTGATGCAATCAAGTGATCTCTCCCACTGACTACACCTGATAAAGTCTAGTTGTCTGATTCAACAAGCACCTTTACTGCATTGTTGAGGTTCCTGCAGAAGTCACTTTGTCATTTCCTGTATTTGGGCATTTTTTATTGACTAAAGTGTTTCAAGAGTTTTGTTCTTAAGAGCTGAGCTAGAATTATTTTTACACATTGACTTCCACCTGACAGTCCAACATAAACAATTGAAAAACCTATGCATAAATTATTTAAACCCTATGGCCACTGTTGCTACCTTTACTGGCCCATGTAAAATCATTTTTCCACTCCTGACAGAAAATGCAAAGCTTTTCTTCTCTTGAGGGCATGTACCTAACTTGTTGATAGAATGTGACCATCACAGTCACTGTCATGCTCCTAGTTCCTGCAGGGATGCAATCTGAGACACTAAGAAGACATTAATAGTTGGACTCAAGACCATAATAACTCTGTTTCATAGTCTCTGTGCTAGCCAATAAATTCTAGACATCGAACAGAACACAATCAATGTGTAGCCAACTATAAATTTACAGGGTATTATCATCATTAAATATACAGATCATTAGGTTTATATGGCAGCACTTGCCGCATTTCTTTTAGAGACAGAAAAGCTGCACTGAAAATGCATTTCAGATCCAGCTTGGGCTTTTTTTAAGTAGTTAGAAGTCATTCTATATGCAGTTTTCAAATAAATGTACAGTCCTTTGCTTTAGAAGGTACTGCACAAGTGTATCACACTTACTTGTGCACAGCATCCAGTTTTGGTCAGAAATTTGATGAAAAACTTACATAGATTTCTACAAAAGTATTTCCAACTTCATTGCTCAGAAGTGTCTCCTTGGAAGGTGAATGCACTCAAGAATTTCCCCAGTATTTTGCTTTAAACTGCATGCACTGGTGTAGGGATCTTTTTGAATAAGACAGATGAAATCTTCACCTTCTCTTTCCTGGTTTTGAGATATCATTTCACAACTTCTCTGAAACCCTCACCCAGCCCTTTCAATAACCTAACTGAAAACCTATCTTACTCCTTCTATGACCATCACACATGTCTAACCTACCCTCCTACCATCTGCTCAGCAGTCAAGAGCTCATGGCACACCAGGTCTTCCTCTCCACCCACATGCCCCACCATTTACAGATTGTTGATGAAATTTCCGGAGTGTTTAAGTCACCTCAGAACCAATGTCTCAGCCCAGGAAGGAGAAGCTGGCTTCCTACCATGCTTTCAGCCATACTGTGAGGACAGTACTCACTCAACCTTTGCAAGAAAAATACTAAGTGTTTTTGTACTGGAGGCATTTCTAAACTGAAAGAGCATAGATCTACACTGGACATAAGGAAGAAATTTTTTAGAATGAGTGTGGTGAGACACTGGAACAGGTTGCCCAAAGAAGTGGTGGATGCTCCATCCCTGGAAAGGTTCAAGGTTAAGCTGGGTGGGGCTTTGAACAATCTGGTCCAGTGGAAGGTGTTGCTGCCTGTGGCAGGGTAGCTGGAATTATGTGATCTTTAAAACTCCCTTTCAACTCAAATTACTTCATTATTCTTTGAATTGCAGTTTAAATAAGAGACCTTTCAAACTCTTCCTCAAGCACCATTTCCTCACCTGTGTTAAAAGCACAAAGAGTAGAAATGTGGTATAACATCAGGTCTCAATAAGTGTAGGCATAACCTTGCAGACACAACTTCTGTTTCATGTGTGATGGGTAGTGCAGTGGGTTACTTGTTTTTCCTCAGCTTTGTGGCTAAGTGTCCCCAGCCTGAATTCTGATGCCAACTTAATTAGCAGTAGCATTTATTAGCAGTGCTCTACAAATGTCTTAATTGAGCTTTATACTTATTCATGTGAACGAAATAAATTAAAATCCTTTAAATAAATGAGGAATTAAAAATGAAAGATAGGAGGAGCAGTCCTCTAAAAAATGTACTTGGTATAGGGTCTACTCAAAGCCTCTAGCCTCTAAATGAAGAAATGCTGGATTTGCTTAAAAAAAAATCATTAGAAGCAATGATGACAACTTTTCCCTCCATCCTCTCCTCGTGCACACAGGTGTACTTCTACATTATAATATACATATCTATCATAACTCTCATCAAGGAGATGAGACATGTCTCTGAAGGGGATGACACTATGCTCATCTCCTCTCCCCTACATCTAGAAAAGCACTTTAAACAGGACCTCAGTAGGTATAATGGGAAGAACATGGAGGAAATAGGGAAAAGGGAAGAGCATGGTTGTTCTCAGCTCTTTGTGCTGTTGACAGGTATTTTGCATCCAAAGAGAGAAGAAATCATGCAGTGAGAAGGACAGCAGTTACAGGGGATGGACCTGGGGCTTCAGACCCCATTCCCTGAGATTTGCATACATTTTACCTGAGTCCATTACTGAGCTAAAAGTAAAACACAGAAGTGGGAACTTTGGGTCACTTTCCTCCCAGGAAAACACCCTAATCATTAAACTCATTCAGTTTGCCACACGTCATCCTCTCCCCATGTCTGGATTTGACAGTGTCCTCAAGCATCAAAAGTGACCCAAAAAAATGCTGTCCCTGTGTCTGGAGCCTGCATTTCCCTGTTAGATACAAAGAGGCTCACAGACACAGGGCAGACTTCCAGGCAGACTTTGGTCCTCCCTTTCTCTCCATGGCAGCAGCAAAGAACAGTAGAGAAAATCTGAGGAGGGGACAGCACATTACCTACTCTCACCTGCAGACATCCAGCACACCCAACAATGAGAAACCTGTACGAAGCACCTTTTAGTGCCTAGTGAACATTTTTTTCCAATTTTGAGAAAACTTGTGGACATGAACTGACAAATGACTATACAATTTTCAAGTTATGCAAACAATAAAGAGACAAAGGTCTTAAATCTAAGGAAAATGAAACTCTGTGGGAAAATATCAGAGTAACTAGTGGTGACAGCTGGATTCCAAGAAAGGCTGATTATTGCCTTGTGCCACATGTGCTATTTACTTGACATCTAAAAATACACCTATTTAGAGCTGGAAGCATTTACTCCTTTCTATGTGTACAGACACTGTCATGACCAGACTCAGGCTTGTATCAGGTTCCTGGAGAGAAG
Source organism: Onychostruthus taczanowskii (assembly GCF_017590055.1). Taxonomy (NCBI): domain Eukaryota; kingdom Metazoa; phylum Chordata; class Aves; order Passeriformes; family Passeridae; genus Onychostruthus; species Onychostruthus taczanowskii. The sequence goes on from NW_024499351.1 coordinate 8,254,881, forward strand.
ACAAACCTCATGGGTGGCCATGAACACATCCTGTCTAGCATAAAGCATCAGCTGGCACATAAGCTACACCTCTGCAAAAAGCAGGGAATTGGAGAATGGGCCCTAGTTGCAGCTAAAATTAATGAGAGTAATGGAAAGAGCAGAATTTTAGTAATTCTGCTGTAAGATCCAAAAGGCCAGAAGAGATAAATGCAAGAAACAATGGCGAAGCCAGTCTGGATTTACTGAGTGTTTTTCCAGGTTAGACAATCTTCACTTTTAGATTTTAAAAGAGAATACTTGAAAGTTATATTGCTTTTCAGAAATTATGGAAGCTTTAATGACAATTAAAGATTGACACATAGAAAAATGTTTTATAGTTCTTGTCTTCATAAGTCAACAGTTATTAATAAATGCACTGTACAGCCCTGATTAGAAAGGTTGGAAGAAACAAAGTTCCCAGTTTTCTGTTTGTTCTGCAAAAAGGCCCTTGTTGACAGTATTTTGTTTGTTGTGAGCACAGGAGGAAGAAAAGAACAAAGCGAGGTTGTATAAAAATTTGAAAGTAATGCCTGATGATTGATTATGCTTGATTGATAATACCTCAAGGTGATTCTGCAAACCAGAAAATCTTGTGCTGATCCCACACTGACCGATTACTGAGGTGTGTGAGGTAGACAAATTGCTCACCTCTGTTTACAGACTAACAGTAGAAACCCACCTTTCCAATAAAAACGTCAGAGTGGAAAAACAAACATATACCCCAGTAAAGTATATTGCTAAGGTTTGTATTCCAGCAATTGAAATTTATGTTTTTTTGTAAGACTAAATATTAAATTGAGCACAAAATGTTTAAAATATATTTATGATCTTTAATATGGTTTAGGTAAAAGTTATTACCTATTTATTTTCTTCTGTTATTGGTAGAGGTGGTGTTACTGCTGCTTTGGTTTTATTGTTATTGCTCCTCTGGAACTTCTTTTCTCCTTGGGTCAAAAGAATTTTGTATTTGAGTCACTGGCTCAGTTATTAAATCCTATAAAATTCATTCATTTCTTCTAGTCAAATATGATATACTCTTATTTAACAAAATAAAAAGGGACATGATCTTCTGAGAAGAAACCTTAGAAAAGACTTTTTGCTTCCAGTTATCTTATGACTAAAAGTCTCCTGAAAAACTTTTTTCTTAATATAAAGATTTTTCACGCCCCAAAACATTGCTAGAGTTGTAGATTATCCTATTGTGATGCTCCAGGGACTGCTGTATGCCCAGTGACCTCTGTGCAGTTGATGGGCGGATCAAAATGTGCACCAACCAGCACTGAAAACCCTGCACAAAACTCTGGCAGCACACTGAGGTCAGCTCAAATCTCTGAGGAACGTCCAGCCCGCTGGATGCAGACTGACCTTTGCCTCAACATCTCCCAAGTGGTGAGGTACTCAATTCCTCCTGACAGACCCAGTTCTGAAGCTACAGAGCTCTATTACCACTGGGAAGCTGCAGGAGGGAATTTGATGACTTGATGTACATAGAAAACTTCACCAAGGTGAATTCTAGGTATGCCTTGAAAATCACTAGAGGCTCAGCTCTCAAGGCTTCTAAACACCTCAAGCACCTTGCAAAATGAGAGCCAATAAAGCAAGACCAAAAATATTTTTCACAGCATGAATAGATTATGGCTAGAAAAATCAATTCCATTGCACTATCTTTACAAAATTGGTTTAGCAAATATGATGAAGCACATCTAGTATATCAGATATATTAGTTCTGTATTAATCCATTTAATTCTCAGACACAAAAGTCCAAACATGGCATTCAAACACCAATATGAAAGGTCTTGGGTGAGGATGCAACATTGAGGGGAAGATATGAGAGAAAATTTTCACAAAAGTGAAAGCCACCAAAAGATAAGGGATACCATCAAGTGCAGGGACATGGACCAAAGTGTGACCAATTGATCTCCATTGAAATCACAATGAAATCTTGTGAAACTGAAAAGAAAGACTTACGCTCTGGAAAGGAGATACCATCAAATGAAATGAAATTGAAAAAAAAAAAAAAAAAAAAACAAAAAAAACACATGAAGACTTGGAAATTTGCTGACTAAAAGAAAATGGACCAGGATTACATCAGGTGCAGCGCAAAGGAGCAAAACCTGCCAAAACTAACCTCAGAGATGCTGCAAAAGCAGGGGAAACAAGGAGGAAGACACAACCTTGAGAGGAAGATATGAGAGACATGGCATGGATACTTAAAAAAAAAATCTTCACCAAAGCGAATGCCACCAAAAGGCATGGAATGCCATCAAGTGCAGGGACATGGGCCGTAGCTTGCCCAATGGATCCCCACTTACTGAAGTTCACTACTTACTGAACTTGACACATCTTTAACTGTTTCTTTCAAGGTAACAAGGAGACCTTTCATATTGGTGTTTGAGCGCCATGTTTGAAGATATGCGAAGTTCATTAAGTTTCAGCCAGCAGGGAGATGGCTTCAGTTTGAAGAAATAATACCCCAGGAGTTGCTCTCTTTGTTGCAATTTTCCTTCTGTGAAACTTAAAATTTGGATGGACATTCTGTTTGAAATAATCCCAAGTTATAATAAACACACTGCCTCACTTCATGCAAACATAGGTTGTCAGTTGAAGGCAACATAAGGATAGCTGGGGTAGCCTGAACTGAAAACTTATTCATCCTAATAACAAAATGGTAGCAATAATCTCTAGTTGTTTTATAGTTATAATTAGATGCTTATATTTTTGTCTCACAGTCAATCCTTAAAAGCCCATAAGGACATTATATGAGACTTCAGTGACCCGAGCCTGGTTTCTTGATCCAATGGATTGTCACTTGAGAGTTAAGCCTGCTGAAAACTGAGTACTCTGGCATACCCATTGCACAACAATATCCAATCCTGAGCATTTTGTTGATTCTTTGAAACAGCAAATTCCACCATTGTGTTTCCAAATGGCTGTTTCCCTTTTCCTATCTTTCTTCTTCCCTCTCATGTCATAAAATGAAGGAAGGTGAACTTAGATAATAACAAAACTTTTTATGTATCTCTTGGAATAAAAACAAACCATCTGTTTGTTTACTTTTCTGGTTTTCACCAGTACTTTTATTTACTTACTTTCATTACTTTACAGTTTGTCTTATCATATAAAAAGAACAGAGCTTATTCCCTTTCTTCTTATATATTCCTTTCCTTTGCTTCCTGAAAAATATTTTTCATACATGCTGCATTTCTCTTCCAAATGCATCTTTTGCCACTCTGAACAGACAACTTTTAAGGTTCAAAATCCCCTTTGAATGTCAGAAAAAGCAGCCTGCTCGGCCCTAAAAGTAACCAGGTTCCTAAGGGTTCACAGAACCAGTAGGATAAAGAAATGAAGGCAGAGACCTGGAATGCCTGTGGCATTAATAATGAAACATGGTGCTTTTCACCTCTTCATTACTGATTCAAAATGAAAGTTGCTACCCTGTGATCGCTATTCAGTGACCCATATGAAATGTGTGGATGACCTCCATCTAGTTCCCAGTAGATATTTGTCTGTCCTGCAAAAACAAGCACAAAGGTTAGTGCTCCAGTAAGTAGCTTCAAAAGAGGCTGACAACTATTCTTGCCACTGCTATTGCAAATTTTTGGTCTATGTAGTTTCACTTTCTGGCTTTGCTAGTCTGGAACTTTGTTGGAGTAGGAGATTGATTTTAAAACCAACAAAAGGTTGTGAAACCACATGCTAACTTGGATGACATAAGGAAATCTGCTTCTGTGGAAGCAGAGCTTCTGTGATATGATTTTATTCACCTTGGTCTGATGTTTTTATCCCTCACAACACCTGTTTCAGTAACTTTGAAAGACTTTAGAAGCTTCTCATTACACAGTCAACAGCTCAACGGGGATTGCCTCTGCAGTTCCTTTGATATAATCACTAAATTGCAGTATGTAGACCATGATAGAACTGCCAATATTTGTGAAAACTGGAGGAGCAAACCCCTGAGACCTCATAAATTTTCTGCATTTGGCTGAGTAAAGAACCTAAAATCACATCCAAAATTTTCTGGTATGGAGCCTGAAGGAAATTTCTGACAGAATGTCTTCAGAGAATGGATATTCATGAGCACCTACATACACCCATTACACTCAAAAGCACATGGAAAAAGGTGTTCAAAAGACCACTGAAGCCTTCAGAAAACATCCCATTAGATTCAATGAACTTCAAGGCAGAGAGACATACAGCACTGGGACCCCTGTAAGTCCCTTTTGCAAGAGTGTCTACATGGCCTCAGATGGATGACACTTGCAATGGCACAGGAGAGAGCCAGTCTGTTGGGCCAGCCACTTACACATGACATATTAATTAATTATTTTTGTTCCTGTGATGCAAGGATACTTTTTTTCCTCTTCTTAGAAAACAGCCCAGTAAACCTCCACAAAAGGAATGTGTTTGGTGATTAAAGGAAAGTTTCTTTTTCTGACTGAAAGATAAAGATCAGTGATGGGTCTACAGGCCTGATCAATTATTATATTAATTTTTCCCAAGAAAACCAGGGTCATCCCACTACAGAAATATTCATATCAGCTCACTGCTGCTAACACTTGGACACACCACATTAACCCAAGGTTGTACCAGTGCTTCTTTCCTTGACATTCATCTCAACCCACAATCACAGGCAATTTGCATCTCCATTGGAATGCAAATTATTAAACCCACACTTAGACCTCTCTCCCATTTAGTCTCAAGACACTTACCCAGAAGCTGAACAGTAGGTTATAATGACATCAAAAGGAAGAAATCCAACAGTCCCAAGAGTGAAACGTTAACAGGATTTTATAAAAGATTTCAGAGAGTAAGAAGTAGATAAGAAACAAGAACTGCAAGTTATATGGTTTGGAAACAAAGTATTCAAAATCAAATTTAATAAATAATTAAATCTTACAGACTGGTGGCATCTGGTTAGAGTGACTTTTAGGGTAATAGGTTATTTCTCAGATATCATCAATATTATAGGGCTTTTACCCTTTCATTCGAGGAATAATTCTTTGATCTATTTCATGTCTGAATTTATTAAACATTTGTGAGATCCACTAAATACACGTTAAAGCTGATTTAGTACTTCAGGGTTTCAAGCCTAGAAAACTCCTATAAGGCACTCCAGTAAGATTGGTTTGCATTCACTCTGCTTTTCTTTGGCACACCCAGCTCTATGAGCTTTCTACAGTCTCTGGTTTTTTCCCTGGGCTGGGATAGAGAACCTGTTTTGGTGAAGAAACTCAATCTGCCATATGGATTCTGTACAGAACATGTTTTTCCCAATATTTCCTCTGGGCAATGGAGAAGGTTTTAAAAATCTCTTTTACAAGCAGAATATTTTTCTTTTTAATTTATGCTTGTTTTTCTTCTCCCTGTATTGCATGACAGTCCTGAATTCAAGGTCTAATGTTTTCTATTAATTTTTGACAAGAATTATGTGTTTCTTGATGCCCCTATTTTTTTTTTCCAAGCTGTTCACAGACTGTTCTAAGAGTCATGCTCTTTGCCCATTTCCAGTATAACTGGTTTGTTGGAGATGTGAGGACTGCATATGGGCTCCAAAGGAGGAAGAAAAAATCCAGTTTTTGAACTAATGACAACTAGGTGGCAAGCTGTAGAGGGGCAAGTTCCTCTGAAGCCCAGGCTGAAGTCTTTCTTGCTTTTATGCCCTTTGTCAATAACCATACAAAGGATATAGACAGCAAAATAAGCACAAGAAAGAATTACCTTAGTGAATTCCATTCCAGATTTCACTCCATCGTATATTTCCAAACAGTCAGCACGACCCAAACTGAAATTTCTGCTTATGGGTGTTTTCACCATTAATTTTGATTGCCTGTGGGCACACCCTCTGGATGAATTAATATTCAATTAGGATGATTTCAGCAAGAGAGAAGATGACTTTCCTCCCCCTCCTCACCAAAAAAAGAAAAAAAAAAAAAAAAAAAGACATCCAGCAAAGGGTGCAAGAAAAATTAGATTTGATTCAGGAAGAGCACTACAGTTACAGAGTGAATGTATTCTGTTATCATCACCTTCTACAAGCATGTTTTGAAAGACAAGGATTTCAAGAAGGATTTAAAACACTGTACATTTTAGGTCAAGTCTTCAAAAATTATTGATGAAGCTCAATAGGAAGGGTCACACAGGGTCAGTGACATTAAAAAATTGATGTATGCCTGTTCTGCTAAGCAGAGGACTCCAATATTTCCAGGGATGTAATGGTATGATGGTTAAAGATTTTCTATTTCCTCATTTCTCATACTACAAATTATGAATGTTTTGTCAAGACTGCAGACATGTCCACATTTACAGAAATAGGTTATATTTCTTCTTTCTAAGCTGGCTGAAGAAATATACCTCTGTGAAGGAAAGCTGAAGGAAATATCTACTATGGCTGCAGAGCAAAATAATAAATGTAATCCTAGCAAGCTGTTCAATTTATGTATTATCATGATTAACAGACATTATATTTGCAGTCATTTGTCCTTTTCCCAGGAAAGGTAATCCAGCCCTGGAAAAGAGAGATAATACATTTCCTTGAACTACTAATTCATTTCAGATATTCATGGTAATTGATGTGTTCCAAAATGTTATCTTGAAAATGGGATTGAGTACATTCCATTACAAAAAAATTAAGCAGGACAGTCTGACTTGAAAATACCATACAGAAAATTATATTCTAAACACAGTGTAATATCCTAATTGTATCTACAAGACTCTTTTCTTCTTTCTTCAGTGTTTTACCAAACCTTCATTCTCTAGTCTAAAGGCAAAGTACTTTTGCATCATTAAAGGCCCATCATGATATTTGCTCAACCAAAATTCAAAAACTACATCTTTACATCTTGCCTTCAATGTCACAGAAAAGTACCATTACTGCTTCAGTTAACCACATGTAAGAGACTGCAATGTTAATGAACAATGACTCAAACAATCAGCCACTCCCAAAAGCAGTGGGTGCTTTGCTGATCACGTGCAAGATCATGGCCCAGCTGAGGAGGCTGTGAGCACAAGAGGAGGACCACCACAAATCAACCCTAGTTTAGCAAGAAGCTAAATTTGGATCCAGATAAGGAAAAAAATTAGTCTACAATATTTCCAACTCTCCATTTTTCTGTCTGAATATTTTCTCAAATAATTGACCATTACCAAAGTTATGCAATAATTTTCCAGCTACTCTTTTATACAGCTATCAAATCTACTTTTCCTAAGTGAAGAGTAACCCTTTTGGCTCCCATGAATCTGAAAAATATAATTTCTGAAATTTCAGACTTCTTCTCCTCCAGAATATTTTCATATTCTCTATGCATATTGTATGAATCTGCATATTTATTGTTTGTTTTGTAACATTCTCATCAAATATCACTTTGTTTACTCTATGCTCCCTCTCATCTAATTCTTGTTGCTAGTTATTTGCTTCCAGCACAAATCCTCTGATTTAATTTCTATGCCCTCATTAGACATCTTTATTGAAAATGAACACACGCAGCTGATTAGGACTTCTTCCACCATTTTGAATTTTCAATTTCTTTCTCCTTGTCACTTTTCTTTCTCATTTTAGACTGCATGTATTTTTGCTATTAGTTTTCTTTTTTTCTGCAAGCATCTACAGAGCACATATACCACCTTTTAATTTTTCTTTTTTCTTTTGTTTTAAATACTTGATATCTTAAATTTTTATCTCAAATGTTTTCTAAACCAACAACAGCAGAAGATTCAGCTTCTTCTATTAAGCTTTCTTTGAACTGTGTGGTTTTTAAACAATGTCCTGGTAATTTTAATTTCCTTCTATATCTCCAAAGCTTTATCACAGGGTTAATATCTGAGAAATCCTGCTTGAAAAAATAATGAGCATTCCTAAAATATTCTTCTGTTCTATTTCTAAAATATTCCTATTTTTCCTAACCCTTCATATAATACCAACCAGACTTTTGGACTCTATCTGTCTACACCTTGTATTTAACTCAGTGCAAGCCTCTGGAACCAAAAATTAACAATCAGAACTCCACTGGACATCATCTTGAGCAACCTGCTCTTGTTGGATCTGAGTGGGGAGTTGGAACAAATATCCTCTTAAGGACCCTTCCCACCTAAATTGTTCTGTGACACCATGAATCTCTGAACACACCACATATATCATCCCAATACTTCATCTTCCATAACATTTTAGAAAATTGTCTTCATATCTAGAGTAAGTATGATTTTATGTAAATTTTTTCTGTCATTAATTAGCAATGCAGAAAACTGTTCCATTTGCATAGTGAAATATTCCCTTATATAGTTGAATTCCTAGATTTCTCCTTATAAATTTTGTTTCATTTTTATGGTCTGTTATGCTGTTTATCTGCTCCTTCCCTAAGAAGACATGTCCCCGTGTCCCACACTAATTAAAGTGGGGAAATTTTGATCTCTGTTGTGCATCACCTTAACCGTGATTAAAGCTAGACCATAATACTTTATAAGGCTTATGAGAGTGTCAAAAAAGCACTACAAAAATAGTGTTTTCTTATTTTTGTTGTTTCCTGTTCTTCTAGATATTATGCTGGTTACCTTTTCAAGGAAGGAAATTAAATTGTTTTGCTGGAATAATTTTTTTAAAAAACTTCTTATGACTACACTTTTTACCATTTTATTATCTCCTGATTTTTTAAAATGCAAATTGATTGTTTCTAAGTTTTCCCTCAGGCCTCAATTTTTGAGTGTTAACCCTTTTCTATTTTTAAAGACAGCATATTTTCTTCACTCATCTGCGAGGGAATTCACAAGTTCAAAGGATTCTGGAGTCCCCCACATGCTTCAGAAATCCCAGGTATTTCTCCTAATGACAGTGCACTCTATAAAGCTACCTTGCAACCCTCTGAAAAGTGGCCATAAGCACATCGAGGATACAATGCAGTCAGAATGGCACCCTGCATTCCAAACTATGATTTCTTCATGAGCTGAGTACTGCTGTACTTACCACAGGATTAATGCATAATTAATTCCAATTCATTTTACCAATTAACCACCTTCCTAATGTTTGCATAGAGTCACTGGAAACAGTCTTGCTTTCTTCCATCATGAGTTCTTTCTTAGATGCTTGCTTTAGCCTCATTGCTTATGACATCATTTCGTATTAGACAGATACATTATGTTTGTTCTAGGTTATGAGTCATTATAGCGTTACACCCATGCTGCATTATTAATGTCCACAAAACTGCAATGTAATGCTGTATTGAACAGAAATGAAAGTGCAGTCATCCTTGAGGAAAAGGGTAGCCTTGATTGTTAATATTTTCAAGGTGGTAAAAATATTTTAGATCATCAGAGTTCTAAACGTAAGCTTTATTTCCACTGGGCATACATGTGTTTGAGTACCAATTTTTTTTATATGTTCAATTCTTTCTTTGATCATCCAGTAATTTGAGACTAATCTGGATTGCTTTTTAATTTCTCTATTATTTATAAGCACTTGAGGCTTAACCTAGAAAACTATACATTTAACTTCAAAAATATCATTGATCTCATCACCATTTCTTATTTTAGGAAAAAATTGAGTCCTTTTTTAGGCTGGGACAAGCCTAAAATGATGTGGATTTTAGCCATTTGTAGCCAGAAATTGCATTCAGTACTTTGAATTGTGTTCTAGTGCTGTGGGCATGGTTATCTAAGTCATGACGTTTTACTTCCATTCATTGAATGAATAACTACCCCTACATCAAAACTGTGGGCTTGCATAGCAATGAACAGGGTCATTTGCAATTTCATTCAGTCTCATCTGAGGAATCTCATGAAAATCGGCCTCCAAAAAATAGTAAAACTCCCACTGGCTTCACTGTAGTTGGGGTTTTATCTCCAATTCCCCAAAGAGATTTAAAATTCCTCAAAAAGTTTTAAAAATAACTTTAAAACAATTTTAAATGGGAAAACCAGTAAAATTATTTGGGAATTGAAGAAAATTTATCAAATCAAGTTTTCCCTTTTGAATGGAGATGTTATGAACTTCTTATCAAGGACTGATAAGGAGTAGAGATTGCTATTCTAGGTTTCATTTCTAAGGAGTAATGTCTGTGTTTAACACAAAATTGAAACAGCTGAGTGTGGTTTTGTAGTAGAAAATAATTCTAGTGGAAACTAAAAATATTTTAAGCATGAGACTGTAATTTCTGTTTCTTAATTGGTGACTTTTAACTAAGTTGCAAAAAAAAGTGGGACCTTTACTATGTCCATCCTGTAAGGAGGAAAAAATAACAACCAGAAACCTCTGACCTGAATGCTAATTGACAAGAATACTGTTTGCCTATTGATGTTTTATTTAACAAACTGGTACGCTAGACACATGTATTTAAAGTTCAGGTTTAATTAAAAGATAAGACTAAGCAGCAGCTTGGCAAGAGGATAAGGGAAAGTGTTGAATTCATTGTTTCTGTTGACAAAGCAGCTGCTATTTTTTTCTTTTTAACTAATCTTAATGTCAGATCAAGAAATTACTTTCATAATTTTGGTGCATTTAATGAGTTACTCAAGTTTGTACTCAGGCAATTATCCTTCCTCATCTGATACTTTTATGAAGTGAAATATTGCAGGTCCCAGTCTGCTTGGATTTGTAAAAATCTTCTTTCCCTATATATATTATAGTAGAAAAACCTTATCTTCCAGACTTAAACTATCTTCATCAGTCAGAAAGGAGAGGTTAAAAGCTAAAGTGTGGGAAGCTGAGCAAGTGATTAGCTGCTTAGAGGGCAACACTTGGAAACATTACCTTTCTACAGCAAGGATTAGAATGCAGGAAAATGCTTTCAAATATATTAGTTCAGAGGGCAAAAACATTTATGGCATGCCATGAGATTGTAAAAGTGAACATAACGCTTCCAGTGGCAATAAAGTTCTGTATTTTTATCTGAAGAACAGCTGGCTCTGGTTACTTCTTGTGTACGCCCTTTATAAAACAAGTGTCAAGGGTAAAAAGAACAGATTCTCTTTATTTTTCAAATGCAGTAGCATGTGAAAACTCAATGAAAGATGAAAATCTCATTGTTATTGGCACTGGAAAAGTAACTGAGAAGATATTCTTGTGGAAAGGAGCTGAAACAACTGGATGTGAACTTACACTTAAAAGATAAGTGAGGAAACAGACATGAGGCTGCCCTGGTGAACACAGGAATGAACACATATCAGAGCTGGTGTCTTGCTATGTTGATAACTGTGTGGAAAAAAATCGGAGTCATTCAGGTGTCAGAACTTATGAAGCCTATAACCTGGTTTTCACATAGCATAAGCTGATAACAGTTCCTTTCCAGCTTCACTAATCTCTAACAAATGTCATGTCTACAGCTGTCATTACAGATGCTCAGAAAGAAAGACATTTACAAAAAATGAGAAGAGCAGAAATAGACGGATAAGTCAAGTCAGCTTGTTGCAGGGTGTGTGTCTAGATTCTGTGTGAAATGCAAAGTGCATTTGCTTTTGGAAAAAGTAACAGCTTTTCCAGTAAAGTTTGAGACTCCCTACTAGTTGAAAGACACGTGGGCAACATCCCTACTTCACATAAATAACAGCACTGACTTGAGCTTAGACTATCTGCATCTCAAATAGTGACTGGAGACACAAAGTCATTTTAAACTTTTCTATTCAAATATGTGATCAGAAATCTCTCTTGGACCTGAAAGTACCCTATAACAAAGACATTCTCAAAAATTATGCTGCTGTCTTAAATGAGAAGAAAAAAAAAAAAAAAAAAAAAAAAAAAAAGAGAAAGAAAAAATATTTCCAGTATTTCCAACCACCTCAAAGTGAGGCTTGCTGCACAGACTGCATTTTTTGAGAACCACTGATACCCACAAGAGCAAGATGAGCATAGTTACATGTTTTGGGGATTGTTTCCTTCAGTGTTGCATTGGAATAGAAGAACCAGAAAGACATTAAAGTTTGATTCTTCTCTTTCCTTCTCTCATTACAGAGCCTTTTCTTTACATCAGGCTTCTGATGCAGCTGTGCGTGAGTGAGGGCATGTGTATCAGTTTCCTCTGTGGATATGGGGCTTAGTTCCCTTTCTCTAATTCATTACATTTGAAAAGTAACTTCTGCTATTTGCACAAACCAGGGACTTGAGCAAAAGCAACTTCACCTTAGATGCCCCACTACTCACTTGTGATCAGCAAAGCCAAAGAGTGTAAAGATAAATGATTGCAGCAGAAGGAGTAGATGTCTTAAAACTCTAAGACTGGTTAAACTGAATTTGTCTTTCTCTAACAGCAGTTGGTTATAAGCAGCTGCTTTGCAAAGAGGAAAAACAGAGGAAATTTGTACTAAATTTCTTTCCTTGAATACGTTCCTGGGTTCCAACTATTTTCACTTCAGGGACTTACTGGTCTAGAATTTAGCAAACAACTTCAGTGAAACCCCTTCCGTATCTGACCTTTACTGGGAAATATATGCCCTTTTTACTAAGAAACCACAGTAAGCAGGAATTGGATATTAAAGTTACACCCTGTTCCTAAAGTTGACCAAAATATTAAGGTCTGTCTCCATTTTTGTAGTGCTCAAGCTGCAATATAAAAATCAGTAATGTGTTTGCTAAAGTTACTTGCCAACTCTACCAATATGTGGCTCACACAGGCCATTCTATTGAGGATAAAAGAATTATCTTATAGAAACAACTTCAGTCTTCCAGTTCTTCCCTGGAAGTTTCCAGGACTAGAAGAATCTTTGTTGATTTACTATCAACTCTAATGCACAAAACACCACAAACTATCTCCAGACTGGAAGTATCTAAAAGGATGAAAGGCCTTAGACACAGTAAAGCCAAAGCTTTCTTTCAAAGTCAGCCGAGCAGCACTAACATACCCCCTTGAGTACCTGTCCTAAAATGCTCAGTGCGATGAGCTACCTCTTTATGGACTCTTATCCCTTCTCTTTGGTGTTCCATAATTGCTGAAGATGTACCAGCTGGTCTACAAGAGGGACGGCTGTCAGACTAAATTCTCCTCCTTCTTCTCAGCTGGTGCCAGTCTGGCAGAAAAGACCACGTTTGTGGGGAAGCCATTAACAAGAAGAAGCTGGTAGTTAAGGGACTTAGCAAAAAGAGCAAGAGTGCAATAATCAGAACACATTTCCTGTAACATTTATCAAGCAAGCAACTTAGTAGCCCTAGGCCATATTATGCCACACCTTGTTCAACAGATGTCCCCACTGACTTCAAATGTAGTTGTTTTGAAAAAGTGGCAGCAAGACAGATCCCCTGATACATTTGTGCTAAGTTTTAATGCAGAAACTTTTTTTAAAAGTTGAAGGAAACACCCAAACACACCACAGCATCTTGAGGAATTCACTCTGCAAGGAAGGCAATAAATATAGAAGCAATTTTTTAAATACCAACATAAAGCTATACTAGAAAAAATAATCTTTTAACCTTGAAGTCCACTTACCACTACTTTGTCACATGCTTACATATTACAAAACTATATTATTTTCATGAAGTCTTTAGCAATACAAAAGAAAACTTTGCAACTATGTTAACTTAATGACATTTACTCACAAGCTGACAGAGCATTCAGATGTTTCATAAGTGCCACTCTCAAAAAGAAGCAAAGATTAAGGAAAATAATCACAAATTTTTTTTTTTTTTTTTTTTTTTTTTTTTTTTGCTTTTATGAAAGTATGGTTTTTTCACAGTAGCTATAAATATCCCTTTATCAAGATGATCAAAGAGGTACAACTGGTTAATTACCTACTGCTAAACTATCTTGCTGCTGCTATTTGGCTTGTTTTCAGAAGGACCTGTAAGTTCTTCCTCCTGTAGTGTGGGGAGGTTGAACACAGAACCACAACCTGTCAGTGACATCTCTCAGAAGATGAAAGTATCTGGATGTGGCTTCCTCCACCTGAGTCCACACAATGTGAAACTGTCCTTTTCCTTTCATCTAGATATTCCCCTGCAATCTTGCTTCACTGCAAAAAGAAAGATTCTGCTCAGTTTCTGAAAAGTTCTCTAAGACAACCTGTTGCCCTTTTCCTATTTTTCACTTATGCTTCATGAGGCATTTGTGTTCACTGCATTCATTACATTAGATTCAAACTGGAGCAACATCTATATTTAAAATGCTTCAGGCTGCCACCAAAAGTGCTGGACAGACATGTTAGGGCTTCCCCAGACATTCCAGAGCAGTGGGCAGCAGATCCCAGGAGTGTGCATTGTGCCAGGGGAACTCAGCACTTATTCTGGGATCAGAGGGGCTGATGCTCCCACTACCCACAAAAGCCTCCACAATACAGAGCACCTCTGCAATGCCCAGGTTCATGGCAGCTGGGAACAGAACATCTCCTTTGATTTCAAGCATTTACAGATAGCATTACAAAATTATAAAGAAGAAACAAACAAAAAAAAAAGCTTTGTTTATCCACATTTCCTATGTTTTCTGAGACCTAGACATTTTCTGAGAAATCACTCAGGTTTATCTTTTCTTATAAGGGACTTTGGATAAAATAAAAAAATTCCCATCTTTCCTGTTATGTCTTGCACAGCACCTCTGACACACGTACTACAATGTCTCCTTATTCCTTCAATTTCCAAGGCCACAAGAAGGAATCAGAGCCCATGACACTTTGCCTTTGCAACCCTTACACTCCCTGTGCAAGAGTTACCAGTGCTGCAGCTCCTGTAAATTCCTTCACCATTTGGACTCTTGCCCTGCTCTGCCTTCTTTCCTTGGGGACAAACACTGCTCTTCACCAGCACAAACCTGTGTCCCACCAGCCTTTCTGCCAGCACCAACACATCCAGCCTATGAACATGAACCTGAGCTTCTTCCTGGATGCAGACAAATTATAAATTATGAAAGCATACAGTAACAAAAGAATTTTTTAAAAACCAAAGCAAAACAGCAAAACTCCTACATAAATACTTCATTCCTTATTCCTCTCATCCTGCAAGCAAGATGACATTTATTTAAACTTTACATATTCATAACTTTTGTATCTAGCTAGAATATTCTAGAGCTGTTAGACTTCATCTTTCTGAGCAGCTGGAGTCCTGTCACTGCCTTTAATGGTGCAGAAGAGACACATTCAGTGAAAAGGATCTATGAGAAGCCCCAGTAAAGATCAGGCCAGCAAGAGAAAGCCTGCCATGATCCTGTGTTAATGGTGTCAGCAGGACCACTGAAGTGAGAAGCACAAAATTTTTCTTTGATGACAAGCACCATTAAAATTTTCCCTCACAGGCCTCCCCAGGCTCTGACACATAAGGGGCTGTGACAGCTCCATCAATCAGCTCCTGCAGATCCCGAGGAAACCAGCCATCCCCACACAACATCCAACATGATACCAGCCTCAGGGGTTGTATCACACAGCTAATATTGCACTTCTTGATGCATAAGGCCCAACATATGAAGCTTTTCTCAGATTTCTATTCCCAGAGGCCAAAATTACCTAGCAAAATCTCTGACGCCATTTTTACCCTCTCAGCTGTTTCCAGGGCAAATTGTTAATCTTCTGTCAAGCTTAATTCCTGATCCTAAGTTTATCTCAGCAGCTAATCCCTTGACTGGCCCTGTTGCACCCAAGTTGTGCGCTCATTTAGCCATGCCCTGTCTGTGGACTGGCAGAGAAAGTCTGGAGCTGCATTCAGTCCATTTTTTACTTCAAACAGTGCCCACCGTGGCTAGATGCTCCAGGACCAAAGATGTGGAGAGGCTCACCTGACACAGATGTGACAACATGGGTGCTGTGTGTGACAGACCAGCAATCAGGAAGTCCAAATTTTCCTGGTTTCCAGGAAATGCTTTTAGACAAATGCAAGGGAATATAATTTTTGCCTTTATTAACTTGACCTTAAATAACTGCTCTTCTGTGTAGAATGGTCCTGCAATAGATCCAAAATATGGTATAAATTAATTTATCAAGGCAAAGGTATTTGTTGTAATGATTGACACAACAGCTCCTGTGCAAGGCTCAGAGAATACTTGTATGAGCATATATTACTGTAAGATTTAGTCAAAACTTATTAATATGCTCTCATTTGTCAAGGAAAGTATAAATCTTTTTGCTTTTGTCAATGTTTCAAAGTTCTCATTTCTAGCTATAGCATCTGTGTATAAACAATGAATATACTGTCATACTTGGTGCCACAGGATCAAAACTCGTTATCTTTATAGGGAAATCCAATAACATTTTTTAAATCTCTAAAGCACTGCTCACAGAATCAAGAAAATCTATAGAAAGGACATCATTTTTACATGCTACAATACTAATCTTGGAAAAGTATTGCCAAAAGACATCATTATGTCAGCAAGTCTAGGAGAGCTATATAAAGCATTCAACCTTCATAATAAAACTACTATCTCCACTTTTATTTAGATAAAATATAGACGATTTTGGCCTAGAGACAAGTGATAGAAAAGCTGAATAAACTATTTTCATGGCTCAAATGAAAGTTGTAGCTAGAAGCAGAAGGTTAGGGGGCTTAATTTAGTTTTTTCAAGGTTTAGTGAAATTTTTCATCCAAATAACTTAGTCATAGAACACACATAGCTTACTTGATCTGACCTGATAAGTTCATATCAATAGATTTTCACAAATTAAAGTTTACATGGGTGAAATATAGTTGTAAAATAATTGCATTTTTAAAAGGTTAAAACATTTTAATCTCACATTTTCAAAATGCTCCTTTGTTTGAAAGTGATAAAAACCCACAATCTTTTCTCTGAATTTGATCTGTTTTTGGAGCTAAACTGAAAAATTAGTTCTACTTTTTCAGATTCTTAAGGCAATCTAAACATCTGTTACTTAAGTACAGTTAACTTTGATATTATTTCACTTTGAAGAATTGGTACTGATCAGGTCAGTATTACACTAATCACATTTAATGTGGAAATTCTCACATTCCTCCAGAAATAAGGGCACTTGAGCAAGTTCTCTGTGCTAGTCATCCCAATTATAACTGTTACAGACACGACACATGAGTGAGTGCAGTCACCTCCTCACATCTACGTTTCATTTCATTGTAACTTCAAAGGGAATGGGGCATACCACTGTTTACCACTGCATCCATGCATGAATACAATCATGTATGTACACATGTGCAAACAAAAAATTCTTGTTGTGCTTTGTTTTTTGAGAGGTGTGACAATGACCTCTAATAGACTCGGTGCACGGCACAGAGCAGCATCACTCCAAGAGAGAGCAGAGCTTCTGGCTGCTCGGAAGTGCTGATGTAGCATCAGCATTTCTGTTATCTGTGGCTCCCAGAAAGCTCTGTAATTCACCCATCTTCCTCAGCTCCACCATCTGAGCACACAGAGAGCTTATGTTTGGGGGGATATCTGTGTTTGTTCAATGATCTCGTGTTTGCCAAGTGATAGGCAGTGGTATCTCCAGCAGCTGCATTGCCTTTCACCATCTATTTGTAGACTGAAGAATAATATGGACAGGAAACTCAACATCCTTAGCAGATTGCCACTTAAAATTATTTGTGCATCAGCCTTCCTTCAACAGAAAAGGGAATTTGATGACTTTGTGCTTCTGAATTCCAGGTTTTCAGAGTGCTCAAGTATTTTATACAAAATATACAAGTATTTTATACATAATAAGTACCAGTTTTCTACTAACAAAAAACTGGTGGTTTTAGTCCTATTTTGTTTGGGATATACCTTATCACATTAATTTCATGAAAGTGAGAGTGAAAATATCTTGTCCTGCTTAGATTTTCAATAAACTTGGAGAAGGGACAGTGACTTTCCTTCTTACTGCCATTTCTAACTTGTATCCAAACACACACCCACACACACCTCTCAAATAAATATATTTTGTATAGCCATCCACTGTTTACCCTTGTAATTCCTACACTCTCTGTAAAGAGATTCAGAGGAAAAACTGCTCCTGCAACAACAAGAGATAAGTGGAAAATTGTTTGGTTTTCTTCCTTATTACTTATTCAGCAACAAAATTCCGTCCTGGCAGGTTGCAGTAGAGATAGAAATCTTCTGCAGCCTGGAATGGGGAGGAGAATCATGGTCCCCACTGTTGAAAGGCATTTTCTGCCCACTGGTCCAGTTCTCTCTGACAAGGCATATGTCTTTACAAATGGAGCCTAGTCCTAGGGCACTGGAATATGAGCCCTAATTTGATTCAGTCACAAAAATCTACTAATCCAAAGCTCTTTTGCTAAGAACTCAGCTCCTCAAGGTGAACCAGGTAGCCTAGAATTTAACAATTAGCTTTTAAAATATCAGTCTAACATTAAAATAATAAAATTAAGAATAAAGGTGTATTAATTTCTGCAACTAACATCCCCCATGAGTGACTGCTTAATGAGAGCAGGGGTGCTCATCTCGGCCCTAAAATAATGGGACAGGCTTACAGTATTACACAGAGCCCTGGCACAGGCAGAGGTACACATTTCCCTCTTCTTCAGATCACAGTAAATCCTGGGTGCCCTCAGCCAAGTAATTCCATTTCTCCGCTGTCCCTTTCTCTGGACCATTGCCCATGATTTCTTTAGCCTGGCAAATCTCTGGGACAAGGGTTGTCTATTATGACATATTTGGATGGCAGCAATTCCAGTGGGCCTGAAAGGGATCTCTACACACTAACAAGTACAAATGAATAACAACAGAACAAGAATGCTGTCTTTTCTTAAAGCATCTTAAATCCCTTTTTCTATTCCTAAACACTTCACAGTGCTTAATGAGCATGTGAGAAAAAGCCACAATAGGACACTGCTTTGAAAGCAAATGCTTGCTTGCAATTTTGTATGGGTAAGTGAACAGTTTTTTCATGTTCAAGTTCAGTAAGTAAAGACTTGGCTACTTCATATTTGAAAGAAAATCTTTCTGAACATGCACAAAGCCTGTCAGCCTGAAAAATTGCAACAAACTGGCTGAAGAAAAACAAAAATCCCACAGAAAATTATTGAAGGAGACTAGTAGAGCACATATGCAAAAGACTTCAACAGATGTGTTAGGATCAAGGACTGGGGAATACAAATATTTTCAGACAGGTTATGAATTTGCATGGCAAAAAGGCAACCAAATATTTTAATAAAAGACTGCAAGGTTTATAAAGCTGTGCTAACTGACATAATAGGATTCCATTCTTTTTAGTCTGCAATACCAATTCAGGTTCTCTGGCACTTTGGTTCTCTCTCTATAATAGACCTTCTGAGACTAAAAGCAGATATGCTGCTGCAATGCTCACGAAAAGCTGATATCAACACCATCAGACAGGAAGGAGAAAACCACAGGCAAAATGAACAGTGCCTGTATCACCTGCTGATTTAGATCTAGCATCCCAAGGAAGCAGAAACCCAGCTCACTAAAGAAAGGAGATGGATGGTTATGCAATGTGGGACATACTTCAGTAGATCTGATGCTCATCTGGAGGCTCTCTCTCTGTCTGTGTAAATCAAACCTGATGACAGCTCTTCCTTCCTTTTTATTAAGATATAAACAATGCAAAGATAAAGCAAGTTCTCTAGCTCATATGGAGGCAAACAGAAACCAGTGTTAACAGAGGAAGGTAAATGTTTCTATTGCCTGGTTTCAATGTCCAACATTGATTCCTCCCCAAAAAATATAGATTTGCATCAACTCCGTACTTATGAGCATGATGCTGAATTGCAAGAGGACAATTTAGTGTACTGCTTCTTAATCTTGGCTTAGCCAAGATTAAGCATAATATAGAATCCTCCAATTCTGCACTCTCCTAATCAGACAGTCCACAGTCTGCCTATATCCATGGCATATGCAATTCCTCCTGAAGCCAGAAGAAGAAAAGTACCTATGGAATGATCCTTATACTTTAAGCAGAAGCTTTTTGGCATCATTCTGACTTTTATATCACACTGCAAAAATTCAAAAGTCGGGAACCCAGAAAATAGCTTTTTATTACCCTACTCAGTACTATCTACATTCTCTACACACACTCATGTTTGGTGGGAGTTATAGAGCTAGCTTCTCTTTGCTCCTTTGAATATTTCCCCAGAGCTGACAGCCAAAAGCTTCATTTTGAACATCTGGAACAGTAAAAGCACAAAACAGCAGCAGCACCACCCAATTCCGTGTATCAGCGATGAATGGTTTCTTTCTCTCAGCAGCATTTTGTGCTGTGCAGCACTAAATGCTTCAGCTGGGATTATTATAGTCGTGTGAGTGTGTTGACATGCCCTCTGTGAAAGTTCCCAGAAGTATCATCTCCTACAACTTCTACTTGAAGCAGAAAGTGTCTCTAAGCTTTTTGCCTACCTACCTAATCAAACTAGAAATATCAGATCATTGAGAAGAAAGCTTTTGACAATGTTCTGTTTCTTCTAATTAGCTATCATTATTATAACTACCAAAAACATTTGAGAGGAAAGATATTAAAAGTTAGAGCAATATCCTAGGGACTTTATAATCCAAATTAGAGAAGGCACATCAACAGATGGCAGGGATACAAAGATGTGGAAAATGGGAAAAGACTGTTAAGCGTTGTGCATGAGAGCACGAGCTCCTTACAGTGTGTTTGGCATTCAAAGGAGTTTGTTTCAAACACGGCAGTTAGCATGTCTTCCTGTACTTGTGGTTTCAGGCTAGGCACTGGAAAGGTTTATGAAATAATTGCACATTTTAAAACAAACAAATCCGCCTAAGGAGGTGCTCAAAGATGAGCTGGGGACTGCCACACCACCCCTCCATGGGAGGGTTCCTAAAGGCGACAAACGTGGCAAGGGGCTTAGAGCAAAAGCCAGCACTACCCAGTGTTTCAGTTTTGCTTTGAATGACACAAGAGGGGAGCCCTGGAGCCTCCTCTAGGACTGACAGAGCCAAGTCAGTCACACACCCCGTGTGAGCCAGGGTTTGACTCCTTCAGGCACACACACACACCAAGAATGGAGCCAGGCATGAACATTTCTGCTCACTTTCCAGGATGGACAGGCAAGAGCCAGCTCAGATGTGCAAACCCTGCCAAAGCAGCAGTAGATAAACGCTTGGGCACAGCATCTCACAAATGGAGCTCTGCAACTTCCAGAGCAGAGCTGGCTTGATTTTGGCTGGCTCACAGAGTGGACAGGGAGGCTTACAGCTGTCTGTGCCCATCTGTTTAGACATGCCTTAAAAGCCCAACAGAAGCTTGGGCCATCAACACCAGCTGAAAAGCATGTCCTAAATTTAGGGCATTAAAATAATTTGGCAGAACAAGTACAACTATTAGGCACCAACACAGATTCTGCACCAAAATTGTGGAAGCACCTCCAGTTTATGACATGTTAAATTATAGGCTAACTTGTCAAATTAGTTTTAAAATCTGAGGGGAACAAATTCAGACAAGAAAAATAAACAAAGAGAAAAACAGTTTTCCAGAATTAAAGAAACCTTCAGCACCAAGCATTTAATAGTAGTGGGAAAGCAGCGTTACTATAACTACTGACAGAGAAGTAATAATACCTCACCCTCAAAACAACAGTGATCATCATCTGTGTTTCTACCTAAGATATTCAGGAGTAAGGGGAAAACACCAGAACATCCTCAGGTTCCCCTGCTCTAAGACATGAGCTGCAAGAGGAGAACAAGATATAATCTGTGTCAAAACTATTCTTCTAGATGAAATGCTCATTGAAATGAAGTGACTACCCATTCCTTGAATTTTTCGTCTTCTTTTTTTTTTTTTTTTTTTTTTTTTTTTTTTTTTTTTTTTGCCTCTCTCCCACTGTATAAGTAACCTGAACAAGTAACCAGAATATCTTTAATAGAAGTGATTTTATGGCTTTCCCTCTGTCCTGCTACTGAGCTGCACTCACAGGGAAGGTCTGGAAGGAGCAAGGAGAACTGAGTACTGTGCTGTGTGGGAGCTTGTGTCGTGGAATGCTGGGCATTTAGAGGAGAAGCCAGGCTACCTGCTGCCCAGTGGATGCTGAGCAGCCCAGCTCTAGGCACACACACATACAACCAGCCAAGATATAGGCTTTAGCAGAGGCTTGGCAAATTTTGTGACAGCTGAGTGACAGCTGAAGTAGAACTAGATAGCCTAATAACAGCACAGACAACCATATGTTGGACTGGACATGTAAATATTATTCATGTGCATGCTACAGTAAGTCTGCAGAACTAATTTGTAGAGGAAAAAATATGCTTTGGAGATTTCAGTCTCAAACCTAAATTATGTTATTTCAGGATTCTGCATTTCTTCCTTCTAGCTTCACATTCCTCTTTCACTATCCCTGCTAAGACACTGAAGGCTGCTTCCTTACCTCAAGAGATAGTAATGAAAATCCACAGTAAATTAAATTATCTATACCTGTAGATGTAATCCACACTCTCTGTATTTTGGCATCATGTAGATGTTGGAAGTACAGTAGGATTAAATCAGTTAAATCAGTATTTCAATAGCTTGAACAAGAAATCAATAAGGAAAAGAAAATAACAGAAGAAGACAAATCTCTCTGAATCTCTACAAACTTTCCATGGATCAGCAGTTATCATGTTAACTAAAAATCCTACCAACATCCCTTTGACATTGTCCTGACTTCCACAAAGCTTTCAATGTTGAATGCCTGGCTTTGAACCTTCCTCACTCCTTGGGAAAAAAGACTGAATCAGTTTTGAGACAATTTATATATTTCTATACTACTTCCTTTTTATTTCCAAAGTGAATTTTAAACAGTTTAAGCTTGTCCACAGATCAACAGAAGCAAGAATTGTGTGGCCCAAGTACCTTGGAGAAGGCCCAGCTCTAAGACAAGGGCGACAGCCAGGTGCTGGGTCACCGGCCACCTCTTGGCTGGATTATTCCCACTCCACAGGATCACAGCAGACAAACACTTCCAGAGCCTAGTCTCTCTCCCTCCTGACTGCAGAGGGACACCCACCATGAGAGGATTCCTAATCTTATCACTTTATGAATTAAATTCAGTGAATACTCAAATAAAACTAGCTAGGCAATATGAATATAGGCCCAGACTTGCTTTTGGAATTACGTATTTCTGAGCAAAACACACTAGTCTCAGGCACTCTTCCTTGTGGTCACTAACAAAGCATGAATTCCCTCTATATTTAGTATTTGAGGAAGAACCTAAGTGTCAAAAATCTTGTGGCTTTTTTTCCCAGAGAAATAATTTATTTATGAGTTATAAGAAGGAAAAATGAGAAGCATGAGGAATCAAAGCAAAGGTAGTCAAGCTCAATCTTCTGTCCTGGAGTTCAACTAAAATCTGGATTCCCCAGTGGCAGGAAACTTGCACAGGCTCGCACAACTGCCACTTAAATGAATCTCTACAGAATGTGTAGAAATGAAATAACTCAGGATAATTGTGCCTAAATGCAAATATGCATAGGTCTCTGTCCTGTTGAGGATCTGCAAACAGAGCTTTCTGAGAGTACAGTGGTGACTCAGGTAAATTGATATACTGCTGGAAATATACATGGCAGATGATGCAGAAACTGAGAAACCTAAAGCAAAATAAGGATGACAGTTTTGTTTACGCAACACTACATGCACTTATTAGGTTCATTTTTCTATCCAAAAATAAGTTAATATCATCAACTTTTTGTTTTGCTGGGTTTGTTTTTGCCTATTAATGAGTAATTTTGACAGTAGCCTTCAGTTTACCATCAGCAATAGAATTATTTTTTTCTATATGTGCCCTTAATGATTTCAATCTTTCCTGTAGAAAAATTCTCAGAAAAGTTCTATGAATGAAAGAATTTCAGACACCAAACCAAAACTTATTATTACATCTCCATGAAATAATTTGAAGTGTTGCAAAATATATTTAATAGCAGGCAGAGTCTGGAAAAAAAAAATCACATTCTTAATTAGAGGGCAAATATTTTGTGAAGCTAATGTCCACTTCCATTTCAAATCAGGCAGTGAACTGTGTGCAAATACCAGCAAAATTGCTAATAAATGTGTACTAACAACATAGCTGATGTCTAGTGTGCCTTTACAAGCACTCTAGAGTCACAAATTATTTTTAACTTTAAAAAATGCTGATTTAATAAAATTAAAGTTTTTCATGGAAAGGGGAAGATGAGAGAAGTAGAAGTAGTGACAACAGGAAGACAACAAAATCGGAATTTTTTTCAATAATTTGCTTATCATTCATCAAATCACTTCATTCAGCATTTCAACATCCAGCAATTCAATGTATTTGCACTTATTTTGCTTAGAAATGCTATTAAATGGAACAAATGCATGACCAAAAAATAAATAGCCTCAACATAAAAGTGAAGCATTTTGAAATAATTTTAAAAATCTAAGTGGTTATGATGAAATATTCATTTCTCGGTATCTGCCATGGTTGATGCTTTAGCAAAGTGCAACATGTTATGTAAGGTGCAGGAGGAAATTTATGCTAAGTTTCAAAGGCATGTGAAACAAGTGAGTTTTGTAGTGCTGTGTATTCAAACAGTAATATTTCTCTCCCTGGTTAAAAACTATAAGTGGTCTGCTCAGACATGTTAAGAATTTGTGCCATTTAGAGACTTTTAAACTCCAATTTCTAAAATGATAATTCTTTTCATAAAAATAAATTGCTTGAGCCCCTATTTTTCCATTCAAAGCAAGTTACATGAAAGCCTGCTGAGCTGGGAAAGCATGGATCCCAAGGGTGCTATGCTTTATGCACATGGGCTAACATACACACTAAAAATACATTTACATAAAATATATAAATTATGCCCTTACTCATTTTTGCTCTCTTGAACAACTGATAGACATCTTGAACATGATATTCTGTGAAATGCACCAAATAAAAACAATCTAAAGTGCTAGTTTAGAATAGTAGATAATTCTTTGGTTAAAATTTCTGGCTAATTATCAGCTGCATAAACACTCATTCTGTTCACTCACATCACACATTAGCTATGACTTCCTCTTTTTTCCATTTGGGAACCAGTCAACTCCTACTCAGAAATGTTTCTTTCTGACACAAAAATATGAATAAACTATTGCATATATCATCAAACTCATAAGTAGTTAATATTTAATTGAATCTGTTTTCACTCCAGAATTTTTACATAACTTTTTAGACATATGATGCTCATAATAAATTTTGAATACTTCTATGTAAAGGACACTTTACCCCACAGGTAGCGTAAGTACACTAATATTCACAGCATATATAAAGGTAACAGCTGAATCTGGATTTGTTGGCAACACATTGTTTCAGGTAAGAAACATAGACTTTCCCTACAAAATCTCCCACTGAACAAATAAAACACTTCCCTTGGGGATCCAGGTAATTACAGTTTTTCACTGACATGAAAATCTGTGACTATCTTTACATTCAAAGCTTATAAATCAAGGATTCATCAGTTTTTGAAAAATTCAGTAATGTTTTTAAAAAAACCAAACATTTTGTCTTACACTATACCAGAAATGGGGACTACAAGAACAGTATCAAACTCCTCATCACATTTATATAAGCTGGTTCATTACACAAGAAAATATCATTCTATCATTTGCCTTTATTACCTTTTTTCACTTGATTTGACTGAATAAAAGCACTTCAAGTACATCTGTGATTCAAAAGAAGACTAAAACAGAAAGAAAATACTTTAAATTTGTGAACTTGCCTTTGTGAAGAAATGCTTACTTTTTGTTGTAGTTAGCTTGCTGTACCATAAATGCTAAACTGGATGTGACTCCCAGTGTTCTGGTGCCAGGGTAGAGTCTGCTCAGTTAAAAAAAGACAACAATTAAACTTGGACAGTTTCCATTCAACTGGAAGAACACTATGATAGTAGATGTTCCTGAAATCATCAGAAACCAGCCTAGACATGTTTTTCTGTAAGGCTTAGGGATGAAGTATGCTGACTTTCTTTCCTAGTCCATGTGCTACCAGTTTTATCCTTTTCCACAGAGTAGAGCAGCCCAGCACAACTGAATCTCAGCTAGCCAGGTACTTATTTACAAATTGTTGCCAAGGAAATCCCCTCTTCTTTCACAGACCTCCATCCACAGCAAAGGAATATTTCTTTGAGATGGTGCTGAAGATGCCTCTTGGCAATAGCAGCAGTTAAATGTCTGTTAAACACAATGAGCCTCTAAAATCACAAAACATCCTATAATTTGGAAGGACTGGTGGCATCAGCTTTCAGGTGGCTTGAATATGAAGCATGGGTAAGGTCAGAGTGAGATTTGTATGAGGAAAGGGAATTCCAGAGCTGCTTCCCCTTCTGGACTTAACCACCAGAGTACCTCAGCCACCAACATAAGCACCAACATATCCCACCTTCACACCACGCTTCTTTACCCCACCACTACCAAAATCAACCCATTGCTTGACAGTTCAGCAGTCTGAGGAAGAATTAACTCACCTTTTTTACACCCTTGAATACCTACTTAACCTTCTTGTTTAATTTTACAATGTTATTTTTTTCCCCACAGCTGTGGTAAAACCCACAGAAGGAAAACATAGACACAATATATGGAAGATTTTCAATCAAAAGATTTCATTCTTACATAAATGTAGGGGCTAGTGCATACAATTATATGAAGACTAACCCCTTAACTGATGCTAGATCAGTGTTGTCCTTAGTATTACATATGTTCCAGTTGTGTTATTTAAAGCTCTATTACACAGCTTTAATATTTGCACTAGACATCCTGAAAATGTTTAGTTTCTTTATTTATAACTCAGTGCTCTCTGCTTACTCTTACCTGAACTATCTTTTTTCACTAAGTCACCACATCTCTTATCAGCTTCCAGGCTCCTTCCTCTTTTATTAGTATTTAACACTGTGTTGATGCTTACAGGTTCTTCTGTAAATTTACCAGTGTCTTTTAAAGTCATAGCTGAAAAACTTCTTTATCAACTGGAATATAAAACACTTTAATATACAATCATGTGTTGCAATAAACAACATTATTGAAATATTTCAGGGGGTTACTGATGTTTAATAAGATACTCTCAAGAACAGTAGAAATACAAGGTTGGTGACATTGTTAGAAGACTTTGCTTTAAATTTTTGGTTAAAAGTGTACAGATTTATTTAGAGGGGCTTCTGATTCATTATTCTTTTCTGTAGACCCAGACAGTCAGCTCTGCATGTTTAGGGACAATGTGGGGATACGTAATAAAGGAAACAGTGAGAGCATGCATAGAGGACTTTAAGCTTGACGTTGTTGGGGATTTTAACTTAAAAGAGCTCTGGGCCATACCCAGAGACAGCACTGTTCTTGCTTTTTTCTTCCCTGTGTTCACTGAGACCAGAATAAGCATGCTTGAGAGGCATGGGGGAAAGTGTGAAAGGAGAGAAAAGCACACACACTGAAAGAAAAGTGAGACTCAAGAGTAGACACTGGGATAAACTCAGAATTCAAAATATATAGATAACCAGCCAATAAACTTCTCCCATGTGGTTCTGAAAAAATACTCCCAGACTGAGTTCTGGAAATATCAAAAGTATCTCTGTCAGCAGAATCAGCAGTAAATCTGTGGGTTAGACAACAAACACAATAATACACACCTGAGCCACAGGTGCACCAAAGGACGAGGATGACTGTCTCTATCTATAGGTAGCTCTATGTGCCTGCTCTCCACAGGTAGCTGAACCTGGTACTCAAGAGTTTCCATTCTAAGAAAAGGTTGAGAATTATTCAAGCTTTCCTCTGTGAATATGGGATCGTACACATCCTGGAAAGCAGACAGATATTCAGCACCATCTCAAGACATAATCACAACATTTGTCTCGGAACTTAGCAGTTCCTTTCATTTTTGATTGATATCTCTTTGCTTTGAAGTTCTGTGTGAAGACTTCAAATCACTTTTCATGCATTCATTTAATGACTACCACACACACAAAAAAATCCCAAACACTTTTTTAAATTATCTACCTTACTGACTCTAAATTTAATCTGTCCTGCAGGAAAAAATACTTTTGTTTATTAGCTTGAGAATTTACTAATATATGTTTTGACAGGTGTTTTGACAGGTGATTTGTGTTTCAAATCGAGACTTCTGTATCCCTTCTCCTGCTGCATCCTCCACCGTCAGAATGTGCTTTCTAGTTTTGCTATTAAACCAATAAGTTATTTTTGAAAACTTTCCAAACACATGCCCAGGTTAATTGTTCATCTTTAATGTATATATGCACCCACACAAACAGGAGGAAGAGGAAGAAAAGAGAAGGATGGCAAGATTATTGCTTTTTAGGAAATATATCAGAAATGTTACTCCAGAGCACTTAAGGCCACTAAAGATTTCTATGCAAATATTGTATATACTTGCACAGAAATCTTGTATATACTATTTAATTGTATAGTGAAGTAGTGCTTTGACCCACCCCACTGAGCATGCTGCAATTAACTAAGCCAGTTAGTAAAAAATTCAATTAAAACACCATATGAGTGTTCCAGTAATGATGCTCTTAGCAGTTCCTGGGAGATTCTAAGAGACTTAATTCCTTGCAAATAATAGCATAAATAGCAATGGATTATTATTTTATTTATATTTGAAATAAATTACAGCCTATGCTTTCTCAGACACATCTTCCAAGACCAAATTAAACATTAAAAAAAAATATTCAATTATTCACTCTTCAAAGTCCAACAGACACATTCAGAACAAACAACCTGTGGAGACTTATTGGGCTAAAATTTACATAAAACACTCAGTGAAATGGCTAAAAGCACAAGAGCTGCACTTAATGCAGCAGCTACATAAAATTGCCATCCAGATTGTTATACCTTTTGTTTGAAAATTCAGTAATTTAACTGGAAACTTCTGCCCTTCCTGACAAGGTCATGATATTTCACTGTGTAATGAATGCTCCATTAGGTAATTAAGTCTGTTACCTACCACCTATCATCCATGAGGTTTTACACCAGGTTAAATCCATGGCATTGCTGCAGAACGCAAAACAGCAAGGAAAAGTGAAGGCCTAGAGATAGTAAACAATACATCTTGTAGTTCCACTACAGTGTCCAGTACACGAGGGCTCTGCTAGGATTCTCTGGCCTCAGTGCAACTACTGTGTAATGGCCACAGCTTGTTGCCATGAAGCTGGTTTGCCATTTTGGGCCACCTCACAGCTGGCTCAGTTCAACACCTTAAACTCCCTCACTGAACTCTGCCATGTCATTCTCTTGGGGAAGCCTCCCAGTGCTGTGGCAGCATCTGACAGGAAAGTGTCTCCCCACCCCAGGAGCCACAAAGCAAGTGTTGTTATACATCAGAGATGCTGTGCAAACACTTGGGAACAATTTCCCTCCAACCTTCTCTGTCTTTTGAACTCCTCTTCATTTGTATTTGATCTAAAAAAGACATGTTAGAATTAGGAGAGATGTAGGCACAATCATTTAATAAAAAACCACTCTGGTTGAAAGCAAATTGGAATGGGCACTTACAAAATCTGTTTGTGATCAACAAGGTAAGCAAGGGACAGGAACAGTATTAAATCAAATTGCAGCCACATGCAGCAAGTGTCAGATATGCCTTCGGTAGTTGTTACTGTGAAAACAAGTCAGAACTAATTTGTTGAAGGTTGTGTTAAGGTGATTCAGGGTTTTTCTTCAGGTCTTGTCATCTCATATGAAGTGCTTATCAAGTATGTATGAGCTTTTATAGCCTCTGTGAAATGAGCAACTTCTGACAAGCTCCTGAAGGACAGCTCTCTGTTTTGCAACAACTTCTAACACAAGTGGCCCAAGTGTTGGTGCTGTGACAGGCACCTAGAAGAATTAACTACTGTGATCTGCTGCATGATGCCACCAGGGAGAGGCAGAAAGCAATCAAGAGGGTGGAGTTAAGGATGTTTGGCAGCTGATCACAATCCTGTTCTGCATTACACGGAGGAGCAGCAAAGTGACAGACTGTGTTGGAGCAGCTGTCTGCCACACCATATGTGGAGTTAAAAACACCAGAAGATTCTGATGCTACCAGTGACAGAGGATGACTGTGCAATGTAAATATGAGATTATTTGATTAAACCCTTCCCAAGACACAGCCCAGATGTAAACAATCTGCTTATCTATTTCTCAGTGTCTTAGAGCACATTTTTGCATGCAACACTTGTGCTGAGTGCCTGATTTCATTTACATCACTCAGAGGAATGCCAAAAATATTGGGTTTGTTTCTCTCCAAGGACCACTGTAAATTCTGACACACATTTATGCTGCCCTTAAATCCTATTAGAGTTCTACTTATTCTCTAAAACACAATTAACAATGGAGTGATAAACAAGGGTGACAAAAATAACCATTCTCAGTCTCCTGAATATTTTGATTCCTTTTCAGCTAAATAATAATGCAAAATGCAGACACTGAAAAGCCATGGGGTATCTTCAGAGTAGCTGATCAGCTTTCATAGAATACTTATCTTTTTTAGAATATTCACTATACCAGTAGGTCTTGGGCTTATATTACCCACTTCTTTACTGCACTCGTTTCATAACTATTAATGGTAGATATATTAGTATCACCCTGAACATTGGATTAATTCTTGAAGTTTTACATGAATAACATTTCTTTCTTAGTATGCAGATCTCGGAACTGATAACACCAGTCTTCTCCTGAACTGAAAATGTGCTTGGAATACATGCAGTCAGAACACTTTCAGTATATGACAGCAGTTATAGCCAAGTCTAATCCCATTCCCCATCTCAAAACTGAGTGAACTGAGTCCCATTACTTTTAGCACTTCTGTGACATTATAAAATAATATTTCTGACCCAAATCTGTACACTAAACATGACGTGTATTTGAAATTAATCCCTTGCAAGGTTTCAAACAATAACACCTTTCTCAGCTGCTATGAAACTGTTGAAGCCAAAGAAAGGGAAAAAGGTTTGTGTCTTGGGAACATTATCCCTATGGAGCCCATTATTCAGGTTCTAGAAGACACATAGGTCACACTTGTCATAACAGAACACTGGTTTAGCATTGTTATGCACATAAAAGCTACATGAAAAAAATGTATGCTCCTTCTGCTCTATATGTGGAACAGGATTTTTTATCCCTTGGTAACTCAGCTAGACCACTTACAACAAGTTACATGTTGCATCACACTATTCACTGCCCTTTTTCAATATATGTGCATGTCTTGATATGCTTGTCACATACAAATCCATATATTCAAGTCTCTCAGACCTGAAGACAGACAAAAGGTCTCAAGTATCCAGAAGTTCGTCTGGTTTTGCTGGTTGTTTTCTCAGAGATGACACTTGAGCCACTTCAAATCTGTAGCAGCAGCAAGCTTTCATAGAAATTGTAGGAAAACCAGGACTTGTCAAAATGCCATGTCACTTGAGCACTTCAGAAATGTGATATCCTAGTCATCTGAGCAATCCTAACCATTCAGAGCAATCTGAAATTTTCAGGAGACAGGTGCCTAAAAATCTTTCAATAACTGTGACAGCAGTGCCTTTGTAGTCGTGATGGCCAAAGGCTATGAAGAAAGCAGGGGTTTGTGCAGGTAATACCTTCTGTTATTCCAAAACAGAAGGAGATCATTCCAGCAATTTCTCTTTACCTTTCAGACAGGGTGACCATGGTCTAGGAAAATTGCCTTATCTAAGTACATTAAGTCTTTACCTCAGTAACAAGGTGGAACATCAACTTCAGTGCAACTTCAGAGCTTCTCTCACCCATTCAACCAGCACAGCCAGTACTGCATGCCTCCAGCAGGTCAGTTATTGCATGTCATCTGATGCACAGTATGATGCATCATGTAATTAACTAAATAACAATGACATGGAACTTCAATGAAATCTTAATGACAGCATATTTCCATTTTTATGTTGTCTTCTCTGCGTGTTCAAATAAAAATTATAGTTTTAAAAATTTACCAAGCTTTAAGTGATATGAAGGTGCTAAAAAATACTTTGATGACTTTAAGCTTGAAACAGTGAAAATAGATGCTTTGCTCAGCTTTCAAAATTCTGCCAAGAATAATACAAAGTCTGAGGACAAGAATAGCACATGCACCTTAAGACCTTCCTTAAATAAATAAAATTAAAAAAAAAAAAGAAGAAAGAAATTTATCTGATTTTGAATGTTATAGAGTAAAAGTAAGCCAAATAAGTGATGTTACTTCAGAGAAAATGACTATGAGAGAAAAAAAAACCAACAAAACAATTTTCCAATAGTAGGTAACAACTGCTTTCCCATCATCATTACATACAGAAACACCTGGTACTGAATTGAAGCAACAGAACACCAGATATATTAAACTTTCTATAATTGCTTTGAAATCCTATTTTCTCCCATCTGAAAGTAGCAGTTTTGTGTTCACTCTTTTAATTCCTAAATGTGATTTATAAACATTTCATATTACTCTAATCTGTCCCTGCAGTATTCCAGCAATGGCAAGCGCACAGAGAAATCTTAATGAAGCACTCACTACAAACTGTAAACACAGAGGATGCCAAGGTGTCATGTACAGTACTGATAGAGGTTAATACCTTCCACAGTCATTAGGTTTGGATTTGGGGATGTTTGCACAGTAGTCAATGCAGATAAAATTCAATTGTATGCTAGCAGCCTGTGAAAACCTCATGCATCATTGAATCTCTCAGTTACATCTGGGTCTTAATGGGATAAAATTCATCTCTGGGTACAACATCCTTATGTGCTGCTCGCGCTACTGTGGCTTGCTTGGGGACAGAGGATGGTGTATATTCCCATACTAAATCCTGCAGAGGGAATTATCAACTCTCTTAAGACATATTAAGAAAAGGTGCACTTTAAGTGCTGAAGCAGAAGAAAGCTGAAGGCAAATCTGTGCTTCAGTGACACCCAATGACTTCTGTCTAAGCAAGGCTGGGAGAGGGGCTGTTGTGGCAGCAAAGCCCATCAGCAACAGACACACCAATACACACACTCAGAGTTGCAAGCTCACACCATAACCACGTAAACCAGGCACGATTTTAGCTAAACAATAAAATTAGAACTTTTTGAAAGAAAATTCATACACTATATATTTTAAAAGAAAAAAAAAAAGTAGAATCAGTAAGAGGTTTTCAGGTCATTTTCAGGTCACAGTGATGAAAAATGCAAAAAGTATTGAGATGAGGACCTTTTAGTGTCAATGTCAAATTCCCATGCAGTAGCACCTTTTATTATTACCAAAGTTTCCAGATGTTTAGACTGCACTGTGACAATTCATATGATATCTAATTATATTCCTTTCTTTGTGTCATCTGGCATACCAGCTCACTGTACATTCCTATAAGATAAATGGCATATGTTCCTCTCTTAACAAATGCTAAACTAGTCACAGTTTTACAGTCTTTACTTACAATTGTACCACCAGGTGGAATTGCAAAAATTATATTCACTAATCTGAAAAACAACACTCAAAATAAGAACACCTGCACATTTTAGTTTTTGTTTTCTTATTTTTAATAATTTATTTTTTTTAAAATAGCTGTCCATTTCTCAGGCTATTTGCACAGCTTCTGCCTGCAATATTGCCAGTTGTTCTGAGAAGGACGGATCATAGCTTGTCAAAAAGCCTGAAATTGACCCAGTGACAGCCTGAAACCTATTCCAGATTCAAAAACATATTGCAATGCCTCTACATTTTTCTTTGGCAGCTGGTTACTGAAATCTTATCTGCAGTGCAGGTATGAAAATGATAGAGATTGAATTAGAAAGATGTTCGAGGAAGCATTCATTCCACAAGACTGGATGCCTGACTGCAGAAGAAGGCTTTTGTTTTATCCTTAGGACAGTATTGGTTTCATATGCAGACAGATGAGTTTTATATTCACATATTCTCTTCATTCCACTCCTCTCCTTTCCCTCTATCTCCTGCAGGTAGCAATCATGCCTCTTTGATAGTTAAAGTAAATAGCTAAAAGGTTGAATGGGTTTCTGTAAGCCAACTGCATACTGAAACCAGCTGGGCTCTTACAAAAGATAAAATCAGATCAAAGCTGAAAATGGCAACAATGTTCCCAGAGGATAAAATTTAGTAAGGAATTAACTGTATATATTACTTGACCCAGAGAGTCCTCCAAAGTGACACAATGTGCATGAAAGAACTTAAGAAATAAGTGCTTAGGATACTTTCCAAGGATACTTCCAGGAGATTGCAGCTTGAATTTGAGCACCTTTTATTCTTGCCCTGCACCCTATGCTCAGTCTTGCCATCTAAACACCCAGGGCCCAGTTTAACACAAACACATGCCTCACACAGCCTTTAACACACACAGCTAACTGGCTCCTGCCCTGAGCTGAGAATGTCCTGCTTGCATCTCATTGTCCAGATGTGACTACAAAGGGTAGAAAGCCATGACTTCACAGACACTGAACATTAAATAAAGCCATTGATGTTCCACAATTCCCAAATCTGCAATCTATCCCAGTATGGCTATATTGTTTTCTCCTTCTGCCTCTACGAGCTCCTATTTATAGCACAATCACCTGCTCCATTTGAGTGCAGCACAAGTCCTTGGCTTAGTGTCTTGAAAATACTGTCCTTTCATGATGAGCTACACTTTTACACAGCTTTACAGGCTATCTCCTCTATCTGTCTGGCCTCAGACAATCAGTCACAGTGCCAAAATTTGAAACAAGTTTACAGGGTGGCCTCTAAAACTTTATGATGGCTCACTTCATTTGCAGCAGTTTCCAATAAGCACAAGCCATCCTTCCCAAAGCTAACAGGTGGCACAGGTTTCTCCTGTTTTTCTGACCACAAGGCAAGAGGTAAAGCTATTACAGCCGGTTAAAGGATGGAGAGGATTGAATTTTTTTAGATAAGTTTATAGAGGGGCAAGTTAATTTAAACCGCTGGCAAAAAGCCTACTGCAGTTTTAGCCATGATGAATTCTGAGATTATTATGGGACCAGATGGGCTTTGTCCTGTAAGTAATTGTATATTCTCTGGAGTGGACAGGGGGCCATTGAACCATCTGTTTTCTTGTTGCTCCAAAGAGTGCCTTATTGCTGTCTGTGTCTGCTGCTTCCCTACTTGACTCCCCTAGGCCTACTTTACATCAACTTGCTCAGACACAAGATGCCCTCTTGTTTTAAGCAAGAAAGCGAATTGTATTTGCCATCCCAGCCTGCCATGCTATGCCAGTAGATTTCCTGTCTTCACAGTCTGCTGCTTTTGCTTGCCTTTTTTAGCTTCTGAAAATGTATTGGAATGGACAATATATTTACAGGTCTTTTAGCATTCTGGTGGTATCACTCAATGCTGCCCAGAGTTAAATTTGTAAATAATAATGCCTTGCTCTCACAAGGCATTTTTCAACAGAAGAATACAAAGCTTTTCACATAGAGGTAAGCATCACTATTCTTATCCCACAACTGATGAAATTCAGGGACACAAGAAATAATCATAGCCTAAACCTAGGAAATTCAGAGATACTCAGAATAGGATCAAATGAGACCATATGGATAAGCTACACACAAATCTATATAGGCATTCCCTATAAGACTGTGCATGAATTAATGAAATACAGGAAATAAGAAGGACCTAAAATTTCTTGCATGTGACCAAAACTGGGATTTAGTTGCTGTACAAGACATACAGTGGTATAACTCACGTGTCTGACCTCTCTGGGTAGTGTTTAAATATTCAAGTCTACCACCAAAGCCTTTTAACACTGAATCAGTGCAAAGTTATCTAATGGCATCTCTTTCAGTGTCATGTGAATATTATATTCCACAAGGTCTCCTCATATCCTTTATTAATTTCCTCAAATATATGTAAATAATTGCAAACAGGACCTAATCCAGAAGAAAAACTGTAACCATGACTTTATAAATGATCCTGTATCAGCCTCAGGAGTATAGGACCTATTCTAAAGGATCAAATAAATAATCAGCCACTCAATTTACAATGAGATGCTCCAATGGAGTGAAAGATCTAGTATGATCCAGTGGGATTTGCTTATTTTTAGCATATACTGTTACCCCTGAATGGGTATGCAAAACATTTCTGAAGCTAGTTATTCTTCATCCTGAAAAAACA
Source organism: Onychostruthus taczanowskii (assembly GCF_017590055.1). NCBI lineage: Eukaryota > Metazoa > Chordata > Aves > Passeriformes > Passeridae > Onychostruthus > Onychostruthus taczanowskii. The sequence continues at coordinate 8,290,780 of NW_024499351.1, forward strand.
ATTTTGGACCTTTTGGACCTCCTCAGTTAATCAAAGATTAAGAGCTTTTTCATTACCTGGAGCATTATACCCTTCATTGCTCTCATCGTTGTTGAGATACCCCACCATAGATCTCCATATCATTATGAATAAGCTACATATTTCTGAAAGAAATACAGAGTCAATTTTTTGTTATTAAAATCTGTGAAATTAACTAATTTAAATTCCTCATGGGCCAGTGATTCAGATAACATGAATAGGGGGTTTTTTAAATATTTAAATACTTTTGTTGAATATCAGGTCAATTAAAAACAAGCTCTGTTAAAAGTATTTTTCTAAATTATATGGGGCTTGAATTTTTCATGTCTTTTTGAAACTAACTTGAGATTTGTGATAAGTTTTCTCATTTTTTTCATTAAACCCTTTAATAGAAATCTTAGGGAAACTTATTTCTCAGCTTTTGCTTATAACTTGGTGTCTTTAGATCATTATGTGTATAAATATTCTTTCTTATGTTAGCTAGAGTTTATACATTTTCCTCAGAGAAAATAAAATCGAGAGGCCAGTTAGCTCACACCACTCACCACCATGTCCCCAGAACAGCAGAGGTGCATCCATGACAGCAGATGAGGACCTAAGCTGGGTATCAGAGCTCTACATAACTCCCAGACCATAACTGACATGAGCCTTCTGTTCACTATGATTTCATCCCTAATCATTTGGCATGTAATTTACAATCCTGTTCATTACTCTGTCTCAATGTATGGGGAACAGGGGTCATTAGTACATATCTCAAAGGTTCAAATTTTAAATTAAATCTCTGCATCTTTTAGGGAAACGGCTTTTAATTTTGTGACTGAAAACTCTTGTAATTCCTTTTTCCCAAGTACCCTCAAGAGGCTTTTCTCACACACTAACAGTAATCAACTTGTCAGAACTTAGAAATTCACTGGTACCTTATGAAATTCTAAATTGCTGTAAGGTCATCTTTTCATTTTACTAACCTTATGAAAAGTTGCATCTCTCTTCTTTCCTCATGTATCAAGTACATTTATATTGCTAGTAGCTTACACTTTATTCAGGTACAGCATGCTTCAGCTTTTCAAATATTACAGAATAATTTGATACACTAAAAGCATGAAGGAAAGAGCTAAACACAAAAAACCCCCAAATTAAAAAAAAAAAAAAAAAACCAGAAATAAAATTCACACTTATCTTTCTGGTACAATCCTGGAATACTCTTTACTTTTTCCAGCTGCATTAGACATATGCTAATGTAAATACACTACAGAAAATTATTCAAACCACCTTTTTCTTAAAATTGTACTTGTTTTAAGATTGGGTTTTAATTATATCCATCTAACTCTGTTCACTTTTCTTTCCAGCTATTCTTAGGACAACAGAACTCACTTCAAGATTGTCACCTTCCTGAATATAGACAGTTGCATATATTGTGACTGCACTGAAAAACTGATTTTACACAAGTATGGAAAATATTAGGTCCAAGTCCCATTGGGAATTGGGTTTACTGATGCATGGCAAAACTGCAACAAATTCTTCAAAAGTGTGATTGCTATGAGACGTGATAAGAAATAAGTCTAGCAGGAGACAGTCAAGTGAAACTCAATAAAGCAGTGGATAACACTTCCTTTGTGGCAAGTGAGCCAAAGCAATAGGAAAGGAAAACGTAACAGCACAGTTCTCAGCAGCATGGTGCATCCCTTAATATCCACCAGAAGAGGAACAAACTCGCACCCTTAATGCATGACACTCATCCAGCCACTGAGCAGCAAGACTCAAGGCCTGAGAATACTCAAATTCCCCATGGCTGCAGAGACAGGTCTGGAAGTAAAGGTGGGGTGTGGATGTTCTCCATGGCAGCTGAGCAGCTGTGTTACCAGCAGTGGGGCCCACACAGAGGCCATCAGACCTGGGACTCTCACACACAGTTTTACCTCATGCAACATTCTCAGGAAAAGGAGAACCACGGGGAAATTGTACATGCATTTCTCATCCACAGTACAAGAATGTCTCCCAAGAGAGGACCCAAAACCAGACCTAGCCCAGAAGCAGTAGCACATCTTGCTTACATCTGAGGCAAAGAGGCTACCACAGGACACACTGACACAGCAGGTAGCATTGCTTCATATTATCTCCTGCAGCCATGTCACTTTGAACACACCCCTAGATTCAAACCAACAGCATCCCAAGAAATGGGAAAGGTGTTACACCATTTTGTTTCTGAAGGTTGAACACTGTGGTGTTGGTTTCTGGCAGCGATGCTTCATATATTCCTTACGTCTGATGCTGTAAGGTGTTGAATGCAGGTAAAACCTAAGCAAGGGAGCAGAAGTTATCCCTGGAGACAATCAAAATCGGGTTGGAGAGGTCTGAGAGACCTGATCTAATTAAAAATGTTCCTGCTTATTGCAGGGTGGTTAGACTAATGGCTTCTAAAAGTCCTTTCCAACCCAAATTATTCTATGACTCCGAGTATGTTTACAAATCCTATCACACATCCCCATAGGCTGAGGCAACTGATGCATTGAGACATCCCTCCATCATCACAGATACAGGATATGATATCTGGGAAAACTAGGACTCTATTGCTTGCATCTCCAGAATAACCTACTGTGTAACTGACAAGAAACCAAAAACTTCAGAGTTCTCAGCACACACAATACAAATGCACATGTAGATAGTTTTCTTTAAAAGGTGAGTAATCCTTTACCAAGGTTTTGCAGAGGTGCCACAGAATTTGTTTTTACCTGTCAAATTATGAACAGGAAAACAAAAGCACTTATATTCTGAAAACTGAACACAGTTTGCACTGTATTTTTCATGTACTAATAGTAACTATAGATTTTTTTTGTCTGAATTACTATTATTCATAGGAAATAGAAATAATATGCATACAAGGAGGCAGAAAAGCAAAAGGGAGTAAAAGAAAGCATGCTGACAATAACAGTGATGAATTGCATACAGAAAGCATTATAAATGGTAGATCATGAAGTGAGTGTGGGACATGCATAGTTAACAAATTTCCTAAATATTTTCCAAGTGTGAGAATTGTTCTAACACCCATCAGCTTTAATTTCCTATCTGTTTAATGCCAGATAACAACACACTTTTTTTTTTCCCTGTCATCATAACTTATAATGCCCATTAATTTATTGCCATCTCTAATTCAAACTGACATCAGTAGACATCTTAGCAGTTTTAAGAAATAAACTGCTGGTCAATCTGGAGAGAACCTTTAATCATCTTCTTGTCATACACTTACAAAGAACTTTCTTTGTTAATTTGATACCACTAAAGACAGAGCCAATATGAATCTCTTCATCAGTTAAACAACCATCCAAAAATTATATTCTAGGGAAACAGAAAAAAAATCAGTGGTAAAAAGGCTATCCAGCATTTCAGTACTAACTAAAATGGCTTGAGGGCTACACAATATAATATACAGACTTTCAAAACATAAATAAACAAGAATAGCATGGTTTGGGAAAGAGTTATTTACTTATAAAATCTTGTGGTTTATACAATAATACAACACATAGTAGATAAAAGGGGAAAAATATTTGGAGGTCATTTTATTTTGCAATAAAAATTACTCTGAGTATACAAGAAATTTGACTGAATTTGGGTGCATGTTTGATTTTTTCCGTTCTGGGCTTTTGATTTAATTAAAACTAGTGACAGATGGAATATTTTCTCTGAATCTCTCTGCCAATTTTTTGTAGTTATGTAATAACATTTTCCCAATTTAAATAATGCTTTCCCTGGTCTGGTTTCAAAACATCCACATCAAAAACAAAGAATTCACTATAGAGAAGAAATCAAAAAGTCCAAGATAAACTAAAGGCTGGCAAAGTTAAACACAGAAAAATTTCCCTTAGTTCTTCTTACTTGGAAGTTTTAATGGTTACTTGAAGTAAAAGTAAGTAGAGTGCTACCTAAAATTATTATTTTTAAGTGTCTTTAAGGCCAAACTCAATTACTTGAGATCTGTTTTAATCCTGTATGCTCTTCACTGTGTATCTTACTAGTAATAAGATTTCAATACTTCAGAGAACAAGCTACTGAGGATATGGGTATATCTTCCACTTCATGCTGTTGGCAAACAAAAGTTTGTTGATGGAAGACACTCTGAGCTGTTACAGCTAGGGCTCAACACACAACTGACTCCATGAAATCCAATGGTCTGTATCAGGCAGAGTCCAGTTACGCTACTTGGTTATCTCTTCTTAAACCTAACTCCATGAAGCATTTCTGTCGCCTCCCAGCACGTCAGAATTTTGAAGTGACCTAAAAGATAATAAAATAACTCAGAATCAGGTGTTATTCACAAAAGGGTGAATAGACTGGTTTATAAAGGATGGCAGCCACCAGAGCATTCCTTGCCTGTGCAGCTGCCTTGGGAAACATCTGAAGCAAACTTTCTTCTTGAGCTCTCAAGCACCTAACTTCTAAATGTGAAGGACACAACATCAAGAAATATTTAACAAACAGAGTATGTAATGAAAATATTTACAACACTAAATGCAATTCATCTTCTTTTAATTGATGAAAAATTTTTTATCTGCATGCTAACATCTCTTTAGTCTGTCACATCGCCTGCAGCTATCTTGACTTACATTAACGTTCTTTCCTTTCCAACATACATTCCAGACCTCATCCATTCAAAACTTTGATGAGATCTGAACTTACACTAATACCTTGTACTTCACAAACTGAAGCAGTTTGACAATAAAACAAAAGTGTCAAAAAGTTTTAAATTTGAAAAGTGGCTGAGAGACATTAATTTTCTGAGGCAACCATCTCTCCTGAATTTTGGTTGTCAAGAGGCCAGATAACTGTGGCAAAATCTGTCACTCTCACTGCACAGTCAGTGAAGAGAATGCAGTATCTCCAGAGGACAATCAGCCCCTCTGCTGGTGATGGTGAATCTCTCTCAGCTGTCTTGGGTGCATCCTGTGGCCACTGCTCTGCTCTGACTTGTACATATTTTAACATTCAGGCACCTCGACTGGGACAGACAAATCCTCTAAATATGTGATCATTCAAAGAAAACTATATCATTTGAAGAAGACGGTAGCTAAAATGTTCCTGGGTTACTTAGCAAGTGACAAGGCTGTTTTGAAGGGTTTGATTTCACCAGTGAATTATCACTACACTTCACCTTACTCCCTAAAACATTACTTTTGACAATGTCTCAACTGATCTGACATATTAACATAGGGATTTCCAATTGAGATTTCATCTCATCCCAAACTTCCAAGATGTTTTGCTGCTGCGATACTGCTGTTTTAAACTCAATTTAAAGAGCTCATTTCAGTACCTTTATTGCAAGATCTGTCACATTCATGCTACACATCCTTGGATAAAGACATAACTACAGAGTGACTCAGTTTCACCAGCCATAACACAGGGATTAGAATAATACTCACACTTTGAAGACCATGGGATGCATAGATGAAAAACATTTTATAGGAGCAAACTCTCATGTTGTCACTAATGACAATAATATTACTCTCTTCAGAACAAAAGTAAGATATGCACCAATTTCCTTGCATTTATCTTTTTTTTTTAAAAAAAAAGGCATTTAATAAAGGCACATGAATGAAAAAGCAAAGATTAGACTGTATAATAGATTATTTACTTTTTTTAGCCACCAAGTTCTGTATAGTCCACACACAATAGAGACAAAACAGTATGCTGACTTCAGCTCCAGAAAAACTGTGAATTGCAATCTTACAATATGAAATGCAATAAACCATACAAACCTCATTACCTTTTTTGTTTTCTTCCTTAAATAATCTTTAACAACTCTCAGTTGGTATTTTATGGCTTCTATCTCTACATAATTTTTAATCCGCTTCAAGTACCAGTTATATTCATTTTTAAACCATAGATAAAATGCTTACTGCTATTTTGCAGATGACTTAAACTATGATTGTCATGTTATTCGGAACAAGCTGTCATTTTCTTGAACAATTCTGAAGAGTGTCAGCTCCATACCAGCCTTCATCACCTTTTAAGAGTGACACAATGATGCCACCAGTTTCCTGGTATTTTTTCTGAAATTGCCCACAGCAACATTCTCACTATTGGACCCATCTGAACCTGGGCCACACTGCTTTGGCCAGGCAGGTGAGGAGTGCTAAATTCATTTTCTACCTGTGAATTTCAGGCTATATATGTAAATTATTCCATGCTTCTCTCAAAATTAGAGATTATTTTTTCTCCCCATTCTTCATTTGAAAAGCAAGCATAGCAATGAAGCAAATTACTACCCCAATACAGTTCGAAGTCTGGCTGAAAGATTTTCTCAATCCCAAAATGCTAACATGTCACATCTTTAAGCACCTGAGAGTAAGACTGTCTACAAAGAGTGAGCAGCGTATGGCAGTTACTGTGCTGGGCAGAACCAGACCCCACAGAAATCCTATTTCTCCCCCAAAAAGTTTTACTGGACTTTGTGCCTCTACACAGCACCCCTAAGCCCCTTCCTTCTCTTGAAATCAGTAATGCTGCAGTTTGACTTCTTTTCACAGGATGACAAACAGACATTACACAATGACTGTGATAAAGCTTTTACTCAAGAAAAATACTTCAGCAACCTTGGCAATTTGAGGAATCTTCAGCAAACCAGCATTTCTCCCTCTGCCCCGCCCCCCCCCCCCCCCAAAAAAAAATCTGGTTAAAGTGTGACTAGATATATCAAGATCAAGATCAAATTTCAATAATTTGATTAGCGATCTTATGTGGTCTTTCATTCTGATATAAAAAAAAAAAGTTTCTCAGTGGTTTAGAGCAGTGACACAGTATCCTTGTCTCTGCAGCAAAACGGCACACAGTTCTGCTTGAAATAATTATCAAAAAATCAATAACTTAGTGTGGAACATTTTTTCCTGGAAAGCAAAAATATTTCAGAATGCTTTCTTGTTTCTCATAATAGATGAACTAGATATGGTGCTTCCCTTTTCCTCTAATCTGTACCCTTTAAAATATTTTTCTGAACAATATTCATCAAGATGTATCTATTTTAAGTTGCTTACCACTGCTGAAGAATAAATAATTGAAATAACTCTAAAAAAACCCTTCATCTATCCACAGGAGTAGTAAACAATAATAATAATAGTAAACAAGACACCAAATCACTGACTTTGAAAGTATTTGTTGGTGTAAGGTACTTTTAACTTTATATGGACATTAGATATAGCCTATTTTCTGTTTACCTGTCTATTATGTATATCTTTGATGTGACTGTAACTTTCTTTTACTGATCCTCATCCTTTCTAATCACTGGCACAATTCCAGAGCTGGTCTGAAGGCTGTGGAAGATGTTTGCTCCCAAAGAGCAATCAGTCCATGACAGGGTCTTCCCACTGAGCTGAAAACCTTGCATCCTGATTAATGTTCTTACTCACTGCTGAAGAGCATAAGCCATGATCTCATAACTGGGTTCTAAATTAAACAACCCAACCCTGAAAAGCACTCCTGCCATTATTCATGCAAACAAGATTGAGCAAATCAGTATGGATTTGCAGGTCTTCTGTCTTTGACCAGGGATAAGCCACTCTGAGGGGACACTGTGGGAAGAGTGACTAGAAAGAAAAACTTCCAATTTCAACTGAGGTATGTTCCAGCCATGGGGAGCTGGATCTTGAACCACTGCCATGTCTGGGCGGGGGAGACCAAGAATTTTGGAGTGAAGCCATGGGATCCCATCCCCACAAGTTTAATGACATCCAAGTAATCCGGAGTGAGGTGCACCCCAAGCCTCTCTGTCTTACACACCTCCTTCGTTCAAACTTGCAGATTACAACCTGCCCTCTCTCCACATCAGGTGCTTGACTGCATAATGAAGAAAGATTAAATACTGATGCATGAAGCAGCAAAGGAGGAAATCTAAAGGGAATCCAGTAATTCTTGACTCATATTTCCACTGTGTAATGCATGAGACAAAGCTTATAAGGAATGTGGAATCCAGACTTCAGCCAGAAAAAAAAAAAAAAAAAAGAGCAAATCAACATTGACATATAGCAGAAAAAACTTATTTAATTGATAAGAAACTCATAAAATATAGTAGCTCTTCAAGGCTTTTGACCTGCTTGATTGCTCCATCTTTAATATTTTGGCTGAATCATTTAATAAAAAATGGATGTTATTCATTAAATGAGAGGCACAGTTGAGTCAAGTCTGCTATTCATCACGATTTTTATCATACTGCTCTATTATGGTTAGCACGAGATTTCTCTTGCAGAATTATTGCTGAGATAAGTTTTAACAGTGTTGGCAGTGGGACGATACTCAGAAAAAAAAAAAAAACAACTTCCCAACTCTGTAAAAAAAGGTTAGTTTTGATAGATTTGTATTCAAAACATTAGCCAAATCCCTTAGACAATTTCTGCAACATTACTCTGAGGCCTTTTATTGATGCTAGTACATCATTTACCTGTTAAAATTGCCTGTCGCCTTATTTTTTCCTCCTTGTCTTATTTTTCTAGAATTACAAGTACTGTCTTTTCTTCCAGTTGCTGTGTTTATTTTTTCCTATGTTTATTTCTACAGAATAGCTCAGTCAACTAAATGTTGTACCTGGCTTTGCAAGATTGCTACCCAACCCCACGTTTTCAATTCCCTGAAGATTTTTGATGCTTATTTCTGACTTTATTAATTGCACTAGTGAAATCTATTTCAAAAAACAGAGCTTTGTGCCACAATGCTTGTTTTTGTACTACTTAGTTCTTTTCTGTTCACTGTTAAATGCATCATAAGTTGCAGTCTCCATCAGAGTTGAAATTTGATCTAAAATTAGGTTAGCTGATACCTGGAGGAGCTCTCCAGTGTAAACTAATCCTCTGTGGTAGTTCAGTGCTTATGTTTACACCTTGCAGCCAAAACCAGCTCTAAACAAGGCCAGCCAAATGCCCAAAGCAGTGTCATCACGTTTTGGACACCTGCATTATACCTTGGTGTGTTTCCATGCTCCTCTCCAGTGACCCCAGCAGAGTCTGTCTCACCACTTCATGATCACAACCAGCAGAAGCAAGGGACAACTAACAAGAGGAAGGCTGGGTGCACGGCAGTAATCACCTGCCCTCTTGGCTCTTGCTGGTAGCATTAACAGCAGTCTTCAGACTCTTCAGACTCTTGCAAACAAATTAAGTGGTACTGACAGTTCAAGGGCCACTCTGTAGTGAGGCAAGAGGAGTAAGACCTGTCTACTCTATTTCTTCAGTCTTCTTTAGTGGAAGATGTTTTCCTCCCCTTTTAACTATAACAGTGGGATTATATCAAATAATGACCACTGAGAGGGAAAGAGTAAAATAGAAGAAAAATGTCTGAATCTGCTTAGTAAACCAAATGGCCCAGAAGCCACCATGACATATGATTCCTGGTTAGGAACCAAACCCACCACCTCAAAGGCAGCAAACACTTATAGGCAGCAACACTCTGATGTCTTTGCAATTTCTTCACCTTCCTTATATTTTTCATACACATGCATTCTTTGCAATATAAGTGGTTTTTACAGTCAATATCCACAGCAGTGCCATTTCTACTGCACAAGTTATTTGCTCTGTATACATCTTTAAAAACACCATTGCATGTTAGCTTTCCATTGGCTAAGTTATTTCAAAGCAGTACCTCAAGAGATTAAGACAGATAATAGAACAATCCTATAAGTTGAATATTAAATGAACCTTTGTTTCTGCAGAAAAAGATGTCAGGAACAGGTACCCTTTGAAAGAACAATGTATATAAAAGAAAAGCAGAGTATTTGATGGTTAAAGAACTACAGCAGATTCTTATTTTTGCAGCTCAATTAATAACAAGCTTTGGGTTTTCCAAAGTAATAGCAGTCATACTCTGTGGAAATCACCTGTGTAATTATTTCTGGCATCTATTACATTTTCCATTATAACTTTCATATTCTCTCAAACCATTTTTCTATGCTAAGGGCATCTTTCCTTTTCTAACTGGCTGCAATTTCACAGCAGGATGCATTTAGCAGATGAGTCTAATTTTATACTCTCTAAATTGTCATGTTTGTTTGGAGCGCCATGAAGTGACCACTAGATACCTGGAACCTCATTCTCAATTACAATGTGTCCTACATGGATTTAAAAATCTATTCCAGTAAAGCTGGCAGCTAAATGACAACCCAAATTAACTGATATGCTTCAAATTGTGTAAGATACATGAAGAAAATAGGGCCAAATTTGAGACCCACATTGGAGGCTGCCAATCATTTCATTTCAAATAGGTACTATTGTAATAAAATATATCATGGGTTTTGTGATCAAAGCCCCAGTGTAAATTACAGAGCAAATTAGTTCCCTAGTTCACTGTCATTCACAGGAAGCAAATTTTTTTAATACCTGTTGAAGACATTGGAGAGCCACGAGTCATTTAGATCACAGCTTGAATGCATACTGTTTAGACTGTTTAATACTTTTCCAGGATTTTGGTTTTGTTGATTTGGGGTCCTATGTCCTGTGATAGCTTATCACAAAATCATGGAATCATTGAAGAGCCTGGGTCGAAATGGACCTAAAATATCATCTAGTTCCAACTCCCTCTACCATAACCAGGGACACCTTCCACTAGAACACATTACTCAAAGCCCCATCCAATCCGGGCCTGAATATTTCCAGGGATGGGGCAAGCACAACTTATTTGGGCAACATATTCCTGTGCCTCACCATCCTCACAGTAAAGAACTTCTTTTATATATCTAATCTAAACCTTCTCTCTGCCAGTGTAGAGACATTTCCCTTTGTCCTGTCATTACATGCTCTCCTAAATTGTCCCTCTCCAGCTCTCTTGCAGGCTCCCTTTAGATACTGGAAAATACCCTAAGATCCCAGAGCCTTCTTTTATCCAGGCTGAATAATGCAAACTCTCTCAGCCTGTGTTCATAGGAGTGGTGTTCCAGACCTCTAATCAGCCTTGTGTCCCTCCTCTGGACTCAATCCTAGGTTTTGGACCCCAGAGCTGGATGCAGCACTGCAGGTGGGCTCTCACCAGAGCAGAGCAGAGGGGCAGAATCCCCTTCCTTGCCCTGCTGGCCACGCTGCTTTGGATGCAGCCCAGGATACAACTGGTTTTCTGGGCTGGGAGTGCACATTGACAATGACAGGTCATGCCCAGCCTCTCATCCACCAAAACACCCCCAAGCCCTTCTCCTCAAGGCTGCTCACAACCATTTACAATCACATTCACTGTACATATTTTGAGACAAATTATGCTTCTAGGTTCCCACTCTAGACAACAAGTTTTGTGAGAGACTACAAAAGAAAGAAAAAAGAATTTCATTTTTCTATTTTACCTTGTTTTTCAAATGAATAGGCATCAATGGCTTTTAATGGGTTTATGGATATACTGTGTGTATGTATTTATGGAAGCTGTGATTTTAACAGCTTCTCAAAAGTAAAAATCAACCAATAATTGAAGAAGTCAATAGGTACTTCAGGCATAAAATCTTGCATTATTGTGTTACTGTTGCTATTATGTATAATTTACCAATACCTCTATTGAAGGCCTTTTTCCCATTTTAGGAAGGGAAAGAATAAAATCAAGCATAACAGTGAGCAAGAGGAATGTTATTTAAGATGGTAATGGAAATAGGGAATTGTTATAAGCACCTCTGGAAATGTCTGAAGAAAAACAAGGAGACTGTGCTGATTGCTGTGGAAGAGAACAAATGCTCAGGTCCTTGAATAAATACATTTGAGACACATCTGCATATTTTAACACCCAGGTCAATGTAGACACATAGCACTGACTAGATTAATATCCTTGGAAAGGGATCAGTCCTCCACTTAAAATTGCCAATGACAAAACCACTACCAACCTTACAATTTGGAATTATTCTGTGATTTCAAGAGTCAAGAATTACAGATTATTGATTTAATGTTACTGTGACCTTGACGATGTTTTTCTTTAATTAGCTGGGTAAAAATGCAGGATAACATACAATAATGGCTTGCTTAGATGTGCATTTACTTGCTCATCTTCTCAACAAATTCAAACAGAACTTACAGTTTGACCTATCAAATTGCACCAGACAGCACTAAGGGTAAGACAGACACAGGTAAGAAATTTGCTGGCCACACAGCTGTTTCCAAATCATGACATGAGTTCCTTACATTCCCTGGATTGCTCAAGAAGTGGGTTGTACTTATTGCATAACAACATACTGGCAGAGGATATTCTATTTTTTTATTTAATTTAGAACATTTTTCTTGTGCAGTGGGTGTGTGTCTATTATTCTTAGCATTCTGTCAGTGAAGTTTCTTGTTGAACACCAAGGAGTTTTAATTACTTATGCAGTGCTGCAGCTTTCACTGTGCCCATCTCTACAAACAGAAGGAATATCACACACTTGCAATGGGACAATTCCCTGCAGTTGTGATGATATGAAGCAGAACTGAAGAACATGCCAGCCAGGTCTGCCAAGAAAAATTAATGCAAATTGCTTCTCTAGAAATTTAGTTCCACAGATAACTCCTCTCCTTCCATCTTTCTGCATTTGGCCCTCTCTGTGCATTCTTCTTGCCATCAGTAAAGAACTGGCAGACTTGGGTGGATTTTTTTGGTGACAAGCCCTCACTGCAGTGGTACTGAGTACTCACTTTTTGTCAGCTGTGCAGAGCTCTGGTTTAACGCCATTGGTCAGCACTTAGTTAACAGGGATGCAAGTCGTGACATACTGATTCAGCAATATCTCATTACAGCACTTTTAGAGTAAAGCTGCCTGGAAATTGGTATAGAAAATGCCAACTCATTAAGCCAGGAGACCCCATTCAAAGCACCTCAGGCACAGCAAACCAGGAAAAAAAAATACATTTTCTCAGACAGGAAGCACTTTTTTGTCCCCCATTTTATGTGTATGACTTGTCTGAAAGTAAGTGTCATTAATTATTTCCTAGGAAAGAACGTTTTCCAAATAAGAATGGAAGGCATCAGTTCTTCAATTATTAAACTTTTATCACACTGCAAAGCAAGAATGAAATAAGAGGCAAGACAACAAATCAGATATCATGCACCTGAAGAAAAGGCTATTTCCAAAACATCAGTAAAAATGTTGCACTGTATCTACCAGTGAATGTTTAGAAAAATATAGGACTCATAAGAGAACTTTGTGATGCTTTAGGAATTGTGAGTAGATTAAGCAGCAGAACTTCCTTGATTTATAGGTATGCATCCCATTAAATAGAAGCTCAAATACACAGTAAAATTGAAATCCATAAATCCATACAATAAATTTTAATATTCAGCAGCACCAAACACTGCCAGTGTTCTCCAAGAAGTACCAAAAGAGATTAAAGGAGCACCACCTTTTCTGGATTTTTGGTAAGTTGTTTTCTAAGAAGTCTTTCTGAAGGTTCTAGATGCACTTCAGAAGTATTACATATCACTAAGACCCACGCTTCAAATAAGTCTTGTAACAGTGAGAGTTTGTTCTCTTCCACATGAACAGTTGAATTCTATGGGTCAGCAACATGAATTCAGCCCTATACACAACTGGAGTACTCCCATGTTTTCCTGAGCTGGTTTGTTAGTGAAAGGCCAAGCAGTGCATTTTTAAATTCATCCAGTTTTCACTTGCCACCAGGAAGCAACTAGCTGGCCACTTCATGCCTTTCACATTACTACAGTGATTGCTTCAATTTATAATTAAATGTCCCAGGGAAAACTGAGCTTTTCATGTCTCTTAAATCTACCAAAGGGCAGAAGGATTTAAGCTGTGTCACTGGGGTACATGTATACCACAAACAAATACTCAGGAAAGTAGACCATCTGTTCTCCACAGGCTGCAAGATAGAAAATATATCCTGAAGCAAAAGGAAAAATTAAAAAAAAAATGAGGAATAAAAGGCACAAAAAGACTAAAGAGGCACTTGAAAAACAAGCAGGTTATCTAAAAAATAGGATCTAGGGGAAATAGTCATACAAGTTGCTGCATACCAAAGATAAGGGGGAAAATGCACGCCTGATGGGTTTCAGAAGGAATAAATGTGGAAGGTCTAGTTGTCAGGAATATAGATCTCAAAAACAGTGGGCAAAAGACTTCTAACTTAGAAGACAGCAAAAAAAGTGCAAGTTTTGGGTAATATGAAGCTTATGAGGAAAGGACATAGGAACTTTTAGAGATTTAAAGGAGTGAACCTATTTCTGATCTCACCACATCTATTCTCAAGCAAGTGTTATAAACATGAAAGAGATTAGAGTAAAGAATATTTCAGAATCTTATAGAACATATGGCTCTAGCTGTGAAATTGAAAAAAAACTCCAACCACAGAGATAAGTACCAAAAGAGGAAAATTATTACAATAGCATTTTTACTTATCTCTGAATAAAATACTTGAGTAATTTAATTTTTAACTTTAATTCTTGGGTGGGAAGAAAATTTTCCCTAATCACACTAGCAAATGCCAGAGCACAGCCACTGGGGGTCAAAAACAGGCATCATATTGAATCTTAGAAAATGCAGAAATAAAATACAGCCTTATGTTAGTAATTGTAACATATTTTTGGGATCTGCTTCCCCAGGGACATGCTGAGTTTTCCATCACAAAGTCTTTGAATCAAGGCTGGATGTCACACTAAACTGTAAACAATAGCTCAGCTGGAATTAGTGGCACAATTCAAGTAAAATTGGGCTGCCGCACTGATATACAAGAGGCCAAAGTAGCCACTCACAATGGTCTGTCTGGTTTTCATATTAACAAACTGGCAATCACAGAAAGCTCTACAAAGCTGACAAAGGATTCCATTTCCAATTCCTCAGTACCAGAACAAAGGAAGCAGAAGGTGATGAACAATGTTGGTAAATGAGACATTTAGACAATAGCCTAAAGGGAAAACTTCTGCCTTGATAAGAGTTATGGTAGTGTAGTTCCTTCCCTCTAACTGCCCACCTCCAAGTGTTATCTTCTGCAATGTCATTATCTTTCTTTAAAAATAGGAAGGTTTTATGGCTATCCAGAGCACTTCCAATATTTCAGCTGAAATTAACTCAGGTTTTAATGTGGAAGGAGGAGGATTATCTGTGCCGGCTTCAAGGAATACAACTGACAAAATTCCACACAAAGGAAATCATACTCATGAGTGAAATTTTGGAAATTAATTGCTTACAAACTAAATGTCTGCCTTAAAAATGTGTTATAAAATTTGATACTTCCCTTGTACCTAGCAATTCTGTTCATTGTGTCTTTGAAACTCAGTCAGGCAAATGTGTCTAAAAGGTTGTGTAAGACTACTACAAAAAGCAACATCAGGTATTTTTTAAATTGTAGATGTCTCCCCCAAATCAATAATTCCATATATTTTTTCACAACTTCCTATTCTTTGTCAAGTAAAACCCTTTTGTTTCTTTTTTATTTTTAAATAATGCAGGATCAAAGACTACATGCATGATTCCAGAAGAGGCTGCAGTAGTTTGTGCTGACCAAAAAAAGATAGGACCCAAATTTAAGTTAAACAACTGATAAGAAATGCACTATTATTGCTAAATATGAGGGTTGAGCATACCTGCAGGCTTATTCCCAGTGTTATAAATACCTATCCTTAGCTTCAAGTGGGGATATTGGGAGTTGTATCTTTTCTGTACAAATTATATGCAAAGAATAGAATAAGTGAAAAGAAATTTTAATGAATATTGCTGCTCTTGAACACTGAAAGTAAGGGCAGAGTCAATTGAATCAGGTACAGCTTTTTAAGTTTTACTGTTGCATTGTTTCCCTTTCTCATTAACTGTTCTTGAGTATAAAAAAGCACATACTTGTATTTGATGTTGTGTGGGTTTTATTTTATAATTAGGGGAGAACATTGTCTGGATTTTAAATAATGACTTTAGTTTTTTTATTATGTTCTTTACTTTTTTGGGAAATCTGTTCTTCATCATACTATACATGGTGTGCCTTACGACCCAGGCGCATCATCTAAGATGGCACCTGCTGAAACTGAATCTATCAAGCTCTTAACCTTGCCTTATAAATATAAAAATTGGTCAGAAAGCATCTACTCTCGACATCTCAGTGACTTTTAAAAGTCATTCACACAGAAAATTGGCAATCTGACAGCTCAGGAAGACTGGTTTCAGTTCCATAAAGGAAATAAATTGGTGTCTTGGTTACCTCTATTAGATAGTGAAAGATCCTCCCTATGAAAAGCCTGAATAAAGGGGGAAAAATGTTGACAGAGATCAGGACATTTAGAGTTGATATGCATATCAACTGCTGCTACTTGAAACACATATGACCTCAATGGGAGGGTCAGCACAGCTGAAACCAGAGTTATAGGGAATGTGGATATGGCACAGAATCCGTAAACCAGACCCAGGCCACTAAAAGGGAGGAGTGGGAGAGATCTCTAAAATCCATAATATGTTTGTCAGCAATAAGTATCACTATTAAGTGAAGAGCAGTAAGAGAATAAAAGGAGGTCCTGACTTCTGAAAATTATTTTGGTTGTTCAGTCCTGACTCACTGTCTAAGTTAGACACTGACTTACTCTTGATTTAAATAGGCTTTGGCTTACTGTTCGCGCTGAAGAACACCACTATGTAAGCCTTGTTTCTATGAAAACTATAACAGAGCATAATGATAAAATCATATTACCATTCCTAGTAAAAATAATTTTCTATAGCTAATTCCCCCAAATCCAATTATTTTATAATTTATCAGAAGCCACTCCAGCAGAAATGGAAGAAATTGCAGAGAACATATAAGAACAGAAACCTCTGTGTCTCATCTGAACCACTAGTCAGAGAGAAGTACCAGTAAGGAACTGCTTTTCTGTCTGTACGAAAAATACTCATCCATTTAACACTTTGTGAGGCACTAAAAGCCTCAATAGAGGCAGATATTTTTTTCCTGATACACACTGGATCACAAAGCAGGGAACAGTCTGTCCTCAGTTAGGTGCTAGTCACTAAGTCATATAAAGATGGTTACACCTTACCTACCACAGGAACAATTCAATCTACAAAAAAATAAGGAAATCTGCAATTTCACAGAATCTTCAAAGCAGTCCTCTGTGTAAGAAGGACAATATGCTCCAGAGGAGAGAAAATGAGCAAGAAATATGTAACCATGGAGCTAGTAAGACAAGCTGAGAGAACTGACAATGAAAGCTAAGGCTTTCATTTGAAGAAGACCTAACAAGCCATGCCCTCACTTATGCAAATATCCCCAAAACCACATGTACTCAAGTACATCCCTATGCAAACATGTGGGGATGAATTGTCAGAATAAATCCAGCAAAACCAGCAGATCTCTACCTCCACCTTGCAAGGCTCCAAGTCTTTACTCCCTTTATGTCATCCTTAGCCAGGTCTTAAAGTCCTCCAGCCACCTGTCTTTTATTTGAAGACTTCAACTCAAGTGTAACAGTCCCTTTCTGTGAAGACAAGCAGGTCCAAGGCAGAGGCACATCCCAAAACATCATAGGACTGCAACCCATGGGAGGTAAACCCTAAAGCTTAAGGACTGAGGTACACTAGAGGTATCCAACTACACATGTTTGAAGAATACTGTTAGGGACAGTATTGTCCCTAAATCCACATTGGAGAGCTTTTCAGGAATTTGGAGATTTAATTTCTTCAGGAGACTGCAATAGCCAAGTAGGATCTCTAGTATGCACTTCAGAGAGAAATTGAACCTTAGGATGGAAACTCCTGAGGCATAGTGTAACCATAAGCAAATAATCCATTAGTACCTTTGACACAAAATCTAAAGCAAAAATCAGATCTTAGATATTCCTAATTTTCTTTCCATAATTTTATATAACTTTATTTTACAATTATATGCAGTATGGTAATATTACTTTATAATATTACATTATACCATTTATTTTATTTGCATTCTATTCAGTTTTTTAGAATGCATGTCTGAAGGGAGTACAGACTGGAAAGGCCTAAGTTCACTCAAGATGGAAAAGGTACCAACAAAGTGATAGCAACCTGCACAGTCATTAAAGGATGAATGTGGACCCCTTGACAGACTGGTCAGAAATTAAGGAAACTGCTATCAGGGCAATGTAAGTAAACTGGTATCAAGGGCTATATTAAAGATAGGAACAGCAAATTTACTTACAGCTGGTAGAAACAAACAACCCACCAAAAAAAACCCTAGCAGCCTGGTAATGCTCAGGAACTGACTGAGGAAAATTCAATCCAGGTAAGAAAAGCCCTGCTGGAGACCAAAGCTCACAGCAATGCAAGGATCCACAAACCTGAGTCATATCCTGCAGGGCTGTCTAAAGTCAGAGCTATCAGAGAGGTTACAGGGCAAATCAGAATAGTATCAAGAGCCATCCCCAGTGACCGAAAGCAGGTTCTTATTTCATGAGATATTCTCTTAGAAACATGGCTTTATCAATAGCTGTTCTACCCAGAGGCAATCCCAACCTTTGCTGGGTAAAGGTACATTCATAAACCCTCTCCCCTCCTTGTTAATTCCTGTTTAAGTGAAGCTTAAAGTATCACAATGTAAGGAAAATTACTGCAGAAAATTAAACCCCAAAATATAGGAAATGAGGGAATGTTGAGATAAATGTCTCCTGTTGCTGAGTTTCATTTCTGGTGAATTCATAAGCTGACACACAGAAATATTTACACAATTTTGTTTTAGAGTATTACCTCTGATACTCACTATGAGAACACATCACAAAAAGAATTTATCAGTAAACAGCAGGAGATACAGAAGTCATAAATGACAACTTGCCATTGGAGACAGACAAAAGGAAATTGACACTAAGGATTTTTATCTAAGGACTATGCTGAGCACAGTATCTGATAAACCTCGAGAAGGCAGAATACATGAAAAAACTGCTTTTGGCTCCTTTTCATCGTGTATAGTAAAAAAAAAGTTTAAAAAGTGTATAAAACAAAAAAAATTGTATAGTAAAAAAATATACTAGTGTATAGCAAAATATAGTGTATAGTGTACAGTTAAAAAAAAACCCACACAAAGTAAGGATACCTTGGGAAGGAAAAAGTCTGGGTCTCGCTTTTATTTTCCCACAAATTACTCAGTATTTGTTTTACAAAAGGAAAGCTAAGCACTTGCACTTAAGTACAATACCACTAACAATTAATATTCCAAAAAATTGTGGTGAAAGACCTCCATTCCTTAAAAATTAACAATCCAACAGCAAGCATTGAAAACCTGAGGAAGAACCCAATAAACAGAACACAGGAGTAGCAAAACAATAATCAAAAATTATCTCCAGTAACAGTAGACATTATCATTTCACAAGTGTTATATCTCTCCCATCTCACCCTCATGCTGCTACCCTCAGTTTGTGACGGAAATGTCAGAAGCAGAGCAATAAGTGATCCATTCCTGTGTTGTTGATTTTTAAGCTGTTTACAGCCTCTGCCAAATAAGAGTCAGTCAAGGAAAAATTAACATTCTGCTGTACAGGTGGAATTGCATCAGGGATGAAATACCTGCACAGCAAGAACAAACTCAAAAATTAAAATGCAACACCTTTCTGCTGCCAACCTTCTCCAATGTCATCACAAACATCTCTGTTCCTAAATTGTGTGAGCAGCTGTCTACCCACTGGGAGGTGTAAAGACTTGAAGATCACAGTTGCCTGTCTCAAACACTGTAAGGCCACAGAAGGACTTTGTCATGAAATAGGCACAGAATGGAGCAACAGGATGGTGCCAACTCCAAGCCTGGCAGAAGCCAAATCTGGTTATCTCATCCTGGGTACTGCATCCAGACAAAAATTCCCACTGTGGCAAACTACATAAAGTAGCTGCTCATACACATATCAATGGTCAAACAAAGATCACCCCAGATTATGGGACAGATGACACCAGTGCCCAGAAATATGGCTGAAGTCCCACCCCTGAATATACCTCTGTGGATACCTGGAATTTGGACTGTAAATTAAGCCACCATGAAGGGAGCTTGAGATAAGATAAAGGTGAAACTATTGTCTGAATAGTTTCTCAGGTCTGGGGCGAGGTTAACAATGCTGGGGGAGTAGAATGTGCCACTGATAATAGACACAAAGAATGCAGAAACAGGGAAAGCCAACTCAGCAATGATGCTGAAATGAGCTTGGACTGAGTAAAAGGCAATTTTAGCAGGGGTAGATTATAACAACCAATTCACAAGCCACTGATCAAGAGAAAGACCAAGCATGCAGACTAATTAGCCTTAGAGGTGACAGAATCATTTAACTAACAGCATAAGAGAACTGCGTAGACAATGAGTATTAATTCCTTTGTTTGCTAAAATATATAAACAATGTAAAGTTTGGAATAATCTGAGACCCTCGAGCCAAGGGTAAAGAAGGGCCAATGGGACACTCCTGAAGCCACAGGTGGTGACTACCTGACACATTCTGTCTCTTTCCCTTTTTCTCTCTTTCCCTCTCCTCTATTTTACATTTCTTTCTCTCTACTTCACATTTTATTGCTAGATAAAATCTATACTATTGACTTTAGCATATGGTCTCATTTGCACCTTAATTCAGGCAGAGGCATCTCTCAATAATCAGTTCTTAACAGGAGGAGCAGAGGAATGCAGGGAGTGAAGGGAATGTATCTTGGGACAGAGCAGAATACAGAATGAAGGTAAGAACACAGGGAACTGGGTTTTTCTTTGCTTTCTGGTAAAAAAGTACTAAGAAGAAATCAACTTTAAAATTGGGAGTGTTGCAGAATCACTTGTGTTAGTGATCTTGGCAGCCATAACTGGCTAAATATGTTATGTCTTGACAGAAATGGGAGCCACTCAATAAAAGGGGGGGAAAAAAAACCAGAGCACTGCTGAAATCAGTGCTGAGAGCCCCTACCAAACCAAAACCTCAGCATGATGTTAAAGAGATATTGTATTGCAAGAGGTACCATCTGTTGTGTTTGGATCTGAGAAGCTTAAGGGCTAGAGGCAAAACTTGCTTCAGCAACAACCTTTATTCCTCAGCCTTGAAAGCCAACACCTTCTTGAGCTGAGCAGATCAGATTAGACCCATATCTCCAAACCATATTCAGCAACACGTGTTTGGTGCGCTTTGAGACAACACATGGATGCCTTGGTGGAACTGCTGACTTGAAAAACAGCAGCTATTGACACATTATCTAAAAGCTACTGGGGGCTGGTTAATCACTCCATATGCAATACAAAGCACCATTTTCTTCCCTAAGTCATAACACAAATGTCCAGAAGCTTTGCAATGCATCAGGACTCCATGCTGCACTGTTCACGTGTTTTGGATGGCTTAGAAGAAAGCTGTGGACACTGACATCCATTCCAAGGGTAGCCACCCTTCAAAAGATTTTTCAATCCAACTTCAAAAAAATTAGGAAAAATGGCTGAGCTTTGCTCTAGGCAATTAATGGGCCAAAACCTGTGTCCCCATGTCATGAATGCTGATTACCCTGACTTAGCTAGAGTAAAAATGAGCTGTGCTGATAAAAAAGAACTGTACTAACAGTTCTCTACTAACTGAACTAATGATACACCAAAGGGAGACAGAGGGAGAATTTGTGATCCTCTCAATTATTCCTTCTAGTCTTTCATGAACATAAAGTGCAATCATGCAAACAAAATCTATCCAAAGGGTTCAACCATTTACTACTTGAATATCATCATTATATTTGACAACTAAAAAAAGAAAAAAATTAAAAAGAAAAAACCCACAAACAAAAAAAAATACCAAACAGAAAAAACCCCTTCTTTATATTGAAAATATCAAGATTTATCGTCCCCAGTGTGGGGGGAAAATTTTGACACACAACTTGGAAAATGTCAGAGAAAATAAGATTTTCTCCCAAACTTAACCTTCTGTTTCTAACCTCCAGTCAAAATTTCTCCCCTTGTATAATAATTTTCTGCATTTAAAATTCAGCTACTTGCCAAGCAAATAGCATCTGTTTAAACAAAAGGAAGAGATTAGTGGAGTCTACTGCCTGTGATAGGAAAACAGCCAAGCTTTGATAAAACTATGTTTCAAGTTTGCCTTTACTGTTTTCAAAAACTGCAGCTGTTCCCTCCAACTTTTTTAAGCCTTAAGCTCTCTCGCATGACCTTGAAGACTTAAGAAGCTGAAAAATTGCTCCAGACACTTTGCAAACTTTCTAAAGTAATGCATTTCAAATTGTTCCCTGTGACTTCCTTTTTATGAACAGGCTCATTTAATGTCTGTTAGTTAAGTTGAAAGGCACTCATTTAAGAGGTTTCTTCTAGAGGTAATGTCGTAGGCTTCGCGTGAAAAAAGGAAGACATTATAAGGGTTAGTTAATTAACCCATCCAGAAATTATGACCATTAGGATGAAATCAAAGAGAGAAATCTATTGCCAACTCCTAAATGCAACAAAACGTCATCCCTTTAATACCCAGATTTCCTGTCCTGTAATAAAAAAGTGAAATTTAAAAGGTTTCCTTGAAAAAAGTTTCCCTTTTTTTTAACCTCTGTGAGATTTCTTTATAAGACAGAAGAAGGTTAATTGCCTAAATTTAAAACTGATTATATTTTTCACACATTTTCTTTTTAATTGGCGCAAGCAATTCTTTTGTTTTTCAGCCTGAATGAGGAGTGATGAAGAGAAAAAAGATCTTTCTAGAGTGAGGTAGAAAAAGTGTTTTTTCTTACTGAGGTCAAAACAGCCCTAAGCACAAAATTTTAGTTCTAATACTCAAAAAGATTCTGGGGATATTCTAATACTGCAAGATGTTTTTTTCTTATTTAACAATGCAATGAAGTCGTGAATTTTCCTTCCCTTAATCTTACTGTTTATGATATTAATGAAAATTTCCCACTCAGTTAACTCTATTGATCATGTAAATGCCTAAATTTGGAGACAGGCAGGGAATAAAACTGCATTACTGTGGTATGCTCTGACAGAAATTTAAAGGCACCATCAGTCATTTCAATCATAAGATGGATAGATTTTATAGGATGCTTAATTCTTTAGTTTCCTTGTCGATGTTCTCTTTACCAGGGGTATTCAGAAATTGGGAAGCATAGGTTTAGAGGCAGATCTGTCTAAAGCCTAAAATGGTTATGCAAGGTTTATAATTTCACTTAATGTTGTGCACCATAAGATCAACAAAAAATTGTCAATGTTCAACCTTTCCCTATCTCCGAAACTCCTGCATTAACAGAACTGTTTGTGTTTCAAGCTGAGGATGTGAAGCATCAAGAATCACCTCTGCTGATCAGAGGTGATTGCCAACATCCAAGAATCGTCAGGCAGACTAAAAAGTCCACAAGAATTATTTCAGAATTGTGACATTTAAAAATTACGTTTTTGGTTGTTTTCTGTCTTTTGGGATTAGACTCCACAGGCTCTACATCTTTTAGGCTTTCATCTAGACCACGAAGGATGAAAAACTGATTTGATTTTTTTTTTTTTTAACGAGAGCATGAGCTCTTACAGGTTCATGAAAGGGGATTAACACTCTACACAGAGGGCTGAATATGCTAGGACTCATGACCAGCCCAAGATATCAGCATGGCTAAGGCAGTCAATTGAATTTTTAGCTTCATGGAATGGTCCTAGAAAGTCCCACATAGCTACTGGTTTTCAAATTAAAAATTTGATGAAAATAATTACATAAAAAGCTGATGTGTCTATGACAAGAAGAGACACTTAGAATGTCTGGGTGTGATTGCAGCACTAATTAACACATAACAGACCATGTCAGTGTCACTGGCAGAAAAATGCAATCAATTAGTAATGAAATACATTACTTTTTAAGAACAGCTGGAAGATCTAGGGGAAATAGAGGGAAGGAACCAATGAAGATGACATAAGATGAGTTAAAGCTTGCAAAAAATATATATAAAGGCAGCAAAACAAATGAGTAATTGCTAGCTACAGAAGCCGAAGGTGTGAGAAGTCTTTATCAATTATTGAAAAGAAAACAAAACAGCAAAAGCTGAAAGACCAGCCTTGCACATAGACAAGTGAGTGACCCTTTTACAGCATTAGTAACACATTTTTGCCTCAACACTGTAACAACCTAACAGCGAAGGTCTCTTGGCCTCTAAAAACTCCCAAGGAAAAGAGACCTATTTGCGTCAGTTAATTAAAAAAAAAATGTAGAGGGAGAAGTCTGGAAAATATATGACAGAAAAAAAAAAAAAACCTGAATCACCTAAGGACAGTTCTCTTATTTTCTCCATCTCTCATTCTTATTCAGCATGATTTCCGTTCACAGGCTTATCAGCAGATTTTGCTCACTGACAATTTTTGTTGAAAGTAGAAAAGCTGCAGTATCTGTAGGGAGAAAAGATCAGTGATCAGTCTCAGCCAGACAAAACAATGCTGATTTACACCATCTAAATACATGCATGTCATCAACTGAAATATCTCATCATTATCCATAACAATATCAAGTCATATTTATAGCTTGTGTCTTTCCTGAAATGTTCAGGAAATAAATAATTTTTAGAGTTTACTTACATAGCCTGTTATCTTTACTCCTTATGTAGCCCATGTAAGAGGCACTCAAATTGCCATTTCTATGTTTTGGGAGTCATTATTATCCTGTCAGTGCTCTTCTGGATGGAGAATAAAAGTAGATTAAAATCTTTGGGTAGGAGGAAAAGCTGTTGACCACCAGACAAAGCAGCATGACAAGAAAGAGCAGGGGAGTCTCTCTGCCTAGTGGTTATACCAAAGCATTCATAACCAGAGACTTTTATCCATAAGGACAAGAACTTTACAAGCAAGGACAGCTGGGTGTTATCTCTAGCCTGACACATTTGCAAGGACTGACATACAAGGGGGACTTAATCTGCGGTCCTATTAAAGTTTGCATTGGTATCTAATTAAATTGCCCATGGTCTAATTCAAATCACATAATTCCTCCTCTGTTCTCAACAATGAATGAAAATAATAAGCAACAACTCTGAAATCTCTATGAATTCATAGACATCTCTTAAATTTCCACTCTCTAGCCTGAGGATATTTGTCTAGGCTATTTTCTCTATGCCAGTTATAATATCTAACCCTTCAGTCTCATTATTCATACCGCTGTTTTAATCCCAGAATCACACAATGGGTAAGGTTGGTCAGGGCCACACGAGGTCATCTGGTCCAACCTTCTTGCTCAAGCAAGGTCATTCCAGAACACATTGAAGAGGATTGTGTCTGGATGGTTCTCAAATATCTCTGGTGAGGGAGATTCCACAACCTCTCTGGACAATCTGTTCCAGTGCTCAGTCACCCACACAGTGAAGAAATTCTTCCTGATGTTCAGGTGGAAGTTCCTGTGCATCAGTTTCTACCCATTGCCTCCTGTCCTATTGCTTGGCACCAGCGAGCAGAGCCTGGCTCCATCCTCCTGGCACCTCCCTTCAGATACTCCCAGGCATTGATGAGGTCCCCTCTCAGTGCCTCTTCTCCAGGCTGAACAGGCCCAGCTCCCCCAGCCTTTCCTCATCAGAGAGATGCTCCAGAGCCTCAGTCATCTTTGTTACCATGGAGCCACTCCAGGGGCTCCATGTCTCTCTTGTCCTGAGGAGCCAGGGCTGGACTCAGCACTCCAGATGTGCCTCACCAGGGCTGGGCAGAGGGGCAGGATCGCCTCCCTTGACCTGCTGGCAATGCCCTTCCTAATGTACCCAGGATTCCATTGGGATTAGCAAAATTTATTGAACTGCTATAACTCAGCACTTGCTGACATAGCAGATTCCTTCTCTATATTATTATGTTCCCCAGATCATGGACCACAATAACTCACAGCAAACTCTAATTTTAATTGCAAAGACTGGGAAAAAATGCAGATATTTTCAATATCTTATGTTGAATTTACAGTATGAAGAACAGGTATGACAAGAATAATATCTGACTGAACTATATTACTAGAAAATGTTCAGGAAACACACATGTTAACAGACTATCTTTAAACAGGTATCAGCTATGGCATGCATGTGTATATATTTCTGTGTGCAAATAAAATTTTCAAGTATTTTTTATACACACACTTCCTTTCCTATTTTGGCTAATATTATTAGAGGGTGTGTTGGAATATAACTTGCATGTTTTCTGAATTAGTGAATTATGATTTTCTGAATTCATGTGTTGTATTAGATCAACCACTTAATAGTAGAGCATGCTGATATATAATTACAAAATTGAAGTTGCATTTTGCAACTCAGTGAAAGACACTCTCAAACCACCTGCACCTCTGCTGTGTCACCAGCCCTACTCTTAGCAAGATTTTCTGCCAGAGGAGGGTGAATGCTGTGGAATAACGGATTGCTGAGTTTGTCGCTGCAATACAGAATAAAAGAGAACTAGCAATGAGCAAAATAGAGTTGGTTATGTCAATTTCACATGCCTGTCATATCTATAAAGGTAATCTGGTCTCTTTTTCACCAACATAGGAAGTTGTTAGCATACCCCAGAAACCTCTTTTCAACCTACCTAAAAATTATTTTAGGATGGGAGGCACTAGGAGTAGGAAACTCAATAATTGTATGCATTCATTCACCAGGAACTTCTCTGGATTTTACATTAAACTGTGAACATTTCATTCAGCATGAATCACACTTTTAGACAGATTTGCAGATAGAACAGGCTTTTCAAAATTACATAGATGATTTTCACACCTGAATTCCTCAGATCTTGCTAAATTTCTGTACTAATTTTAGTACAAGTTCAGATAAAATTTGGGGTATGTGTGATTCAATGTCTGGTATCAGAATGACTGCCAGTTATTTAATTGCATCTTGAAAGAAGTCAAGCAGAATGGGTAACACTGTCTTCCGGTAAACTTAGCTGTCTCATTAAACTCCTTGAAAGTGAAAGAGTATTTATTGTTACTTCTTTGTCTAGCCCAAATGTTTCCAAAGTGGCACAATATACATTATACTCAGTGATTCACACCCATGTACCTGTATTTTAGTAATACTCAGGCTCTATTGAGCTATTTGGGTTTCAAAGTCACTAGGCTCTTCTAAACTGATATTATTTGCATTTGTGTGGTTGGAGAGGTTTGTTTTGCTGATTCAGGCTTTTGGAAACTCAAAAGGTCAAAGAAAACCTTCATGCTGTATCCAATGAACCAATAATCTAGGGACTCAAGGTATTTGGTAATAATATGTTCGAGAAGGAAATACAGATATCTTCCCTCTCTTTCCTTGCTGTAGATTTCAAGTTACTTTTCTGTCATGACAGTAAATCTGCAGATAGAAAAAGCACTGAGAATACATTACTCCATAAAATGGAATTATTTTATTTTCAGTCACATGCAATACTTTGAAGGTGAACTCTATTTCATTTTCTGATGGTACTCTTTTCTTTCTATTTTTGAAAGCTTTGTGCATGAGAGAACAAAGGCAAAGGATTTATTCTCTTCAGATGTACTTAGAAAATGGAAAATACAATGCAATAAATGCCAAACTGATCTAACTAAATAGGTATTGTTCTGCAAGAAAAGAAGACATTTAAATCTCCTGAAAGCAATATGACACTAACAAATTTTGCAAAGAAACCTCATTAGCAGAGCCTAGTCTTAATGCATTATTTAGCACATGTAATTTTGTATTATTCTTTTAGTCATGTATTGATGTGAAAAACTTGTAAAGAAACAAAATATACAGATGATAAGCTTGACAAGTAACTCTAAAAGATAGAAGATCATTCCTCTGCTATTTTGTGCAGCCAAGTTATTTGATTAATAATCATGGAAAGCTCTTAAAATAATTGTATACTGTCTGCCACTGCAGTACTGTTGGGAAGCTGGTCCAGAATGACTTTTTTCCGAGAACAAAAAAGCTTTTAATTAATTTCCGTCTTAAATACATTCACAGTTAATTACTTATTTCTTTCTACACTTGTCTCTTTTATTTCTTGTATTAAGTAATTATTTTGAGTTTAACTGGTAAATTAGAACTTGTATTTTATTAATTATAAATGGCTATAATTGCGTAAAAGATGAATTATAAATGGTTATGATTGCATAAAAGATTGCATTTAAATGTAATGGGAGAGTGTGAGAGATATTAATGGTTAATGGTTCAATTATTGCTAAGCTCAATTAAGGACTTTGCTCACTACAGCAATCTCTATAAAGAAGCAACTGCTCATCTGCAACTACTGCACCACCAGCCCCAAAATGTGCCTCCTGGCTTCCAGGAATTTGGACTGTGACTTAAGCCACCGGACAGGAACTTAATTAAAAATAAAGGTAGTAGTATTGTTCAGTTATCTCAGATCTAAGTAAACAGGGCTGGGGGGAGAAGAATGATTCCACAATCAAAGTGAACTCAGCAGCTCTCCTGAAAATCAGCTCTGGCTGGGTCTGGCAAGCCATAGCCCACTGCTTCATTCCTGAGGCATTCTGCCTGAGAACTGCATGTGATCCAGTGGTGCAACAGATCCACGGTTTAGCAAAAGACAGGGTAAAACTCTCCCCCACAAGGGAAGTGTTTGGCATCCCCAGGAACACCTGAATGTACGTACCCATGGAAGCCCATGTTTCATAGGACTGCACCACCGAGAGGAGCAGAGTGAAAAAGGACCAGTGGGATGCTGCAGGATCGACAGGGGCAGTGACTATCACTCTAATTATTCTGTGGCTCTGACGCTCTCTCTCCCCTCCCTCCTTTTTTATTTCTTTCTATCTCTATCCCACATTTGCTGTTTAATAAAATCCATACTATTGACTTTGGCGTATGGCCTCACTTGCACCTTAGTTTGGGCAGAGGTATCTCTCTAGTAGTCAAAATAATCAGATCCTAACAGAGAGCCTTATGTCTTCTGTTACTAGGTAACACTGAAAAATATTTAAAACCAAATATTAATATTTGCACCCGAGTTGCAAGGATTGGATTTCACAAACTGCAATATTTGGTTTACAAACCTAACTGCTGCCCAGGGAGAAATTCCTTCCTTTATCCATAGGCTATCTAGCCATTAATTCCTACTGCATCCTTCAAAATTGGGATTAAATTGCTGGTCAGAATCAGTGTCCCTTTGTCCAAGGACGTATTCTGCTTGATTGAGTAAACTGATCTTAAGAATTCCAGTGCTTTCCTGTACTGTACCTTCTTGGTTACTTTGTACTTTAACATTATTATTGTGGCTAGATAAATTATAATAAATACAAATGCTTAAGACTCCCAGCCACAGGCTTCAGCATTTCCTAGGCTGTTATACAGAACTCCTGACGTTTCTTAGGGGTATAGAAGAGGCAGTTATTAAAGCCTGCCAAAAAGGAAATACCATAAACCCCATAAGCACAAAATATTATCAATTCTAGCAGAGATTTAACAATTCACTGGAGGAAGAACATGTGTTTAAAAAATTTCCGTGAGCATCTGTGTCAACAATCAAGAGATACAGGCATTTGCAAAACTTCTCATCTTACCCTGGGGGCATGTCAGCACCTAATTTTACTCCAGTCAAGTCTTAGACCTTACTTTTTTCTCTGCTTGCCCTGTCTTGCAACCCTGTTAGAGCTGGCAACAAATTGTTCAACTTCTGCTTCAAAAAGTTATATTCTCTTTTCACCCAATAATCAAAAGGTCAGAATACTTGCCTATTTTGAAAAATATTGATTCTCTACTTTTTCTGGGAGTGTGTAAACTCATGTCCTCCATGCTAGCGCAGCCTAAAGAATGCTTCAGAATTGCATAATAAAAGAAGTGTGGGAATGTGTTGTGATAAGGCACAAAATGATTACACAGACAGTGCTGCTCTCGAGGGGAACAAAAAAGAAACACCTTTATTTTCTGACTCCAACATTTATAGTTTTCCAAAGGTGACAGTGGATTGGAGGGTGACAGTGCCACCTCTCCAATGCCACTGGACAGACCAAGGGTCCATCAATTCTCTCCACCTCCATGAAAGAATGCAAAACATAGGTTATTTACCGAACTGTGTGTGAGAAAGTTTGTTGAAAGAATGCAAACATCAGAAGGCTTAACAAAGTCTTACAAAATCAGGGCGACAGGAATGCTTCAGAACATACGTTAATTTGAAGCATCAGAGGAGCTGTTAATTCTGAAAAGGAGAAGCTATGAGCTTATTTCCAATATCCTACGGGAAATACCCCTGTGAAATTAACATGTTGTGGGGCAGAGTGTAAACAAAAATACTTGCTAAGGCTCCTTGAAGTCAAGGTTCTCAAGCCAGCAGAGTAACACTCTACTCTAGATCTAAGTATGCCACTCACAGGACCAGTTTTCAAACATATTTCACATGACCTCCCCTCCAGACATTACAGGACTCCCAAGTCCTGCAGAGGTGGGACCTCTGATCCTGGTCCCCTACAGCCTTCAAACAAAGCCAAACTCACTACCTTAATCAGTCTCTGTCCTTGATGACAATTAAAAAATGCTTGAGCCTCTTCTTCCATCAGAAAAGCCAACAGAGAAGCACCACCAACAAGGAGGAGGCTGAGCATTCTCCAAAGAGAGCAGCTGTTTGCCCAGTTCGCTGTGACAATGGTGCAAAGGAGAGAACCAGGCTGTAACGCCTTGGCAAGAGAAGGGCTCTGGAAAGGGCCAGGCCTCACCTTTATTTGTGTGGCATTTCCAACATTTTAAGTTACTATACTAGATCCAGAAACAAACACACTTTTTTGGCATTAAATTTTTGACACAGGCCACATAGAAAAGCAAAGCACCTACTTTGTAGGTTTGATTTCCACTATGCTGTACTTGGTCAGTCTGGCCAAGAGCATGTCTCTGCTTAGGCTCCAAAAGAAACCCCAATAAGAAAAAGACAGCCTTGCCCTTGCAACATTTTTTTTTTTACTTTCCTCCAGGAGATTCCTTAATCTCAGGCACCCCAAGAACATCACCCCTTATTACCCTGCACTATCTCCATAGCAACCACAGACAGGAGAGGAAACATGGTCACAAAGGAAGGGTTTCCCTCCTGGAACAAAAGGATTCTTCTCCAGCTCTCACACACCATGGTTTAGCACTTGCAGGGACTTGATAGGACTCCCAAGACCTGCAATACCTGTTCTGATCATAAAGCAACTGCAATGGGACACCAAAGAGGGTATGGCTACATCATCAGATGGTATAGGATCTTCTGTGAAATGGACCTTTTCCGATTTAGTGAACCAGCTAATAAACAACCTCAAACTCTGCAACAAACATTTATTTATCCACAAATGCTTCTAAATCTGAGCTTGGATGTATTTGGCCACGCCTACCCGAATCCATACTCAAACATGACAAGCCTAATTCTACAACTGATCAAAAGAAATTTGAATCTACATCTAAAACATAGCAGTTAATCTTTTTCTCAGAATATTTTTCTGAGTATTTGCCCTACTTCACAGAAAAAAAAAAAAAACAGAGAATTCTGAATGCCAGTATCTTATGCACATCTGAAAATAACAGCAAAAGCATTCAGGTATAACCTCTCCATCCTTCAGAGTTATCTTCAGCTTTTCATGACCACAATGTTAAAAAAATTCACCAAGTAGATGATTCATTCTGGTTTCAAGGTTGGCTTCTTTTCAGTTCACTACATGATTTGAGCTTATTTCTCACAGTGATGTACTTCTTTTGCCAGTGCTGATTACTACTGATTTTGACCCTGGTTCATCTCAATTATATAAAAATATGGCCTTGCTGAGAGGCCATTTTTAATGTCCATTAACTTCTCATGCAGAAGATCATTGCTTTCTCTATGGAGCAGATGCACAGAATGAGAGAGACCTCACTGCATGATTTTCAAAGTCCCTTTATACTTATCTCTGAATAAATCACTCAAGAGTCCTGTGAAATAAAACAAACTTGTTTTCTTAACAAGGTCTGAATTAACCAATGATATAGAGAATGAATCAAACATTCCTGTAAACCAATCATCCAATACAAAATCCAAAAAGTTTCTGATCTTTTAGAATCATGTTAACCTTCAAAGAAGAAGCAAAACCTTACAGAATTTGTATTAAATAATTGAATTCTGACTCACAGCAACAATAAATAGTACAATGACTGCTATTAAAATATCATCTAACCTGTCATATAAATAATTCCATGGTGATGTAACTCCATTCTCTAGAGAATTTTCAATCTTCAGCAGGTTTGTCTAGGTTTCACTTAGTCTTTAATTTGAGTTCACTGAATGCATATTTCTCAATTTAGCCCTCTCTGCAGGTGTTCTCATCCAAACAGAGCTTATGCCTGACATTTTTCTCACCATTGCCTGTAATGTTGGAAACAAATAATTTTTAAAAGAATGCACTCATGGAAGAGATAATATATGGTGAGATCATTGTGTCAGTATTGATTTCTTTAATATTTTTAGAATATGGCATTTATTATCTCCTTTAATAGTAGTCCAATGTTTATTAAAGGTTGCAAGGTTGCAGATCTTGCTAGCAGGGAACAAATGACTATTTTATCCTATATAGTTCTGATTGAGCTTTAAATCTTTTTGCTAATGTAGAGTATAATGTGCATAAGCCCTTCTGCTTTTCTTTAACACTTACTTTTTTGGAAGCAGGTGCATGTTTTGTAGTATCTGATGCCTCTTTTATCATTTTCCTTTGCAAAATATTTACAAG
Source organism: Onychostruthus taczanowskii (assembly GCF_017590055.1). Taxonomy (NCBI): domain Eukaryota; kingdom Metazoa; phylum Chordata; class Aves; order Passeriformes; family Passeridae; genus Onychostruthus; species Onychostruthus taczanowskii. The sequence goes on from NW_024499351.1 coordinate 8,323,282, forward strand.
GAATTGTGGCTTCTCTTCTCACCCCTCAGGGAATTTTTCAGTATGAGACCTCTGACTTATTTCTAATTGCACCAAGAACTAAAGTCAGATTTGAGAACTGCTAATCAAGGTTTGATGCACATTTTTTAACACTCTCTACTTGCCAGAAGAGGAATTCTGTGAATAATATCGCTAGTCACTGGGAAGCAGTTAACACTTTGCTTTGCAGTAGTTTTACATATAAATTTTGCCAGTGCTATCATTGGTAGCTCAGTTATATTCTTTTCCTGCATGGCACTGATTTAAAGACAAAAAAACTGACACTTTGAATAGAATATTTGAAGATTTAATTCTAGTAAGTGCAGTTTATAGCACAACCTTTTTTCCAACAGGACTATGATACAGATGTTTATACATCTGAATGGAGCAATAATATTTAAAATTTTATTCTCAAATGGTCAGATATTAAATACACTAACTATTGCCAGTAGGAATAGGTGGTTTATAAAATCTGTCTATTTCATGGGGAAGTAATATTGACCAATTAGCTCAAAGCTGGCAACAACTCAGAAGTTCATCATAAGCACTTCCCATAGTGTAATTTAATGGTTGAAAATACACTCTATTTATCTTATGGCTTTTTTTTTTCCTTAGATTTCATGCCATTCCGGACAGTTTATATTTTAGATCCATGTCAGCAATTTTCGTTTATGCTTATTGTTCACAAGAAAGAATGCCCAGAATGTTGCAGTTTTGGAGAGGCATATTTATGAACTATATATATTTAGAAGGTAAAACGTTTTTTATACCAACACAATAACCTTATTCCCACAAATAAGTTTTTTTCCCTGAGGTCAGTAAGATTTTTTCTGCATGAGAAGCATAACAGCAAAGTGCTAAACACTGAATAGGTTTTCTACCAATGGTTTAGTTGGCTCTTTTGTACTTAGCTTCAGCACATCTGTTAAAAAGGTTGGATTTCTTCTAGAACCAAACATTGAAGGACTCATATCATAATCCATCATTGTGAAAATACAAATGAATAAGGCAAGGTTTGTAAGCCCTTTTGCAAAGTATGAAGTACTAACCATTTATCACTGATAAGACAGGTAATACTAGGACATTAAAAGCTGAAATGGTTCAGAAACCTTTTAAAATAACACTTCTCCCTACAGCTGAGATTAACTGAGATTCCCATCTTACTCCACTGCTGTAAATTCTTTGAAGCAGAATCCATCTTGTCATAATATAGCTATGTACTGTAGCCCACAAAAGTCCAATTCTGATTTCAGCCTCTAGATACTATCAAACACCATAATTAATTTATTTTTTTTAATGAGAAATATATGCTTCTATGTCCAAAAGAAATTGCATCATGTACACAGCTCATTGAAAATTTGACTATAGGGAAAAATACTGCACTTAGTTCCTGAAGGGTCCTCCATAAATATGGCTAGAAAATAAGATTACTTTTGAAGCAAAGTTCTTTGTGCTTTTTCCTAGCTCTGTGTCAGCATCAGACCTGGTCACAAAATCATCTTCCATGTGAAATGATAAATAGCCAGATAATAAGATAATAGTGCAAAGCAATAATTACCATGAGTGCTTCAGATAAAAGCAGCTAAAATGTTTCAAGCTGTACTCCTGTTCACTGAAATATATTTTTTCAAGAGCACCGGTGCTCAAAGGCAAGTAAAACACACTTATAAGACTTCCATAATCTCCCTAATGGAAAGACACTGGAGATTCCACTTCACATATCAAAAGAACGTATGTATCTAATCCCTGTACAGAACAACTCATTGTGGGGGGAAAACACCCAGATATATACTGACATTGCAAATTACAATCTGTGGAGACAAACTCAAACCATAACAAAATTCCTCAGTTCTGAATTTTTCTCAATGTTTGGCTCTAAGGTTTGGAGCAGCATACTCCTTTCTTGGGTATAGCCACATATTCTGCACTAACATATTCATTTTAATTTTTCCAGTATAAAACTGTTTCCAGTTTTCAAACTGTGCAGAAAGATGAGAAGTGACTTCATCTTGCATATTTTGAGTTTTTTCTATGTTTTGATTTTTTTTTTAACAAAATTTAGTGAAACATTCTCACTTATCTTCCAACTAAATTTCAGAATAGGCTGAGGAGAACTACAGGAACAATTCAAGAGCTATTCATACAATAGATCTCTGTCAGCAACTGGAAGGAAAAACAATAGCTTGAATTGTGGCACAATAGATGCAACAGTACATTTTGCTGCAGAAAACAAATTCCTTTTTATTTGAAAAATAGTAATAAAAAATGAGACCACTAACTCCCTATGGATAAATGAATCCATTCCTTCTATCGTAAAGGTAGCACAGACAACATATTGGAAAGCTCCCAGCAAATACAGCTGCTGCTACTTCTGGTTCAAAGATCTGTGGTGCTCTCCAAGGTAGGCATCTGCTCTGCACCTGATGCCCCAGGTCCAGTAGCTGAGTAGCCTCTGGACTATGATCTGTCATTCAGAATTTTTATTAAGATTGCCAACAACACCTTCAGCAGAATCTGTAGATGGAATAGCCGTGCAAAATATGCAACACTGACACAGTATGATCGTATTTCATTCTGAAATAAACAAAAAGGTTTAAAAAAGGACCTTTATGTAAATATTAATTTAACCCCATTAGAAAGTTGAGTGTGCTGGAGATACTGCTAAGAAAAGGGGGCACATACTTGAAATGGCATCCAGGGGCTCACTGTTAGAAGCTGGTCTGCCTGCACACATCAGATGGGGACAGAGTATATCAGAGCTCAGCAGAAGCACAAGGTAATAGCAAGCAGTGTGACACCTGAAATATAACAAGGGGCATCCACTTAAACAGGAGGGAAGACAAGACAGGGACCAGCAGTAAAAATTCATTTGAAAGACACTAACAAGTGCTGGCAAGAGACACTCCACTGAGAAATCTGTATGGAATATTGTCACAATTCTACAGAAACAATGATGGTATAACAGCCTGAGTACAAATGAAAAGAATGGTGTAAAGTGGGGAACCATTGTGGCTACACTTACAGCATCACATAGGTCTTGGAGATCCTTTACTTCCTCCATGGATATCATACTACATACGTGATATAAATGGCTGAATTTGAACATTGTTTAGAGAATGGAAGCAAAAAAGCAAGAATCAAAGCAAGAAATGTTTGTTCACTACACAGTACACCAATTTATTGCATTTGCTATGTGAGGGACATCTGTATTTTGCATTCAAAACTAACATTTTTAACAAAGCAAAGGCAACATTACTCTCAACAAGACATGGGGTGCTCACATTCATACTAATGGTCATGCTGCTCCTTCTCCTCACTGTGCTTGTCATCTGTCATGCTCTGTCATGAGAGAGCAGGTGAAATAAAATTAAAGGGATACAGTTCCTTCAAAGCAATGACATTCAGGAGCTGCCAGGGCCTGAACGCCCAGGTGCTGCAGCAGAAATACAATGAAAGATAGAAAATAGAATAGAATGCATCTGAAAATTTGGAGAGGAAAACAAGATATAGCAAAATAAATTAAAAAAAAAAAAAAAGAAAGAAAGAAAGAAAAATTACTGTGCAGGATACAGTGTAAAGTATCTGAGTTTTTGAATGCTGATATCTAATGCTAAGTGTTGAATCTCTATTTTTCTCCCACAAGAATTTGCCTGGTTTATAAATTGCTTCACAAAACTGTAAGCAAGAAGTTTATAGTATGTTAAGAAATAAAGTTCATATCTCTCCTGCACAGAAGTTTCAGCCCTGTACCACTCAAATAGGAAAACAGGTCTTTAGTCCCTAAAATGTGCATGCAGCCTTTATTCACAAGTGTGGATCCTCACTGTCCATTCATTTCAGAAAAAGTGTTCATGATCAGGTTCATACTTTTGCAAACTGGTTAGGTAAAAAAGAAAACTGAAAAACTCTGCTTATTTATATCACTAATTTATTATTTAGACCAAATTTAATCTGGTTAAGGGGCTAGGAGCAAGGATGACATCTACCAACAATCACAGAAACTGCAAAACTTGCAGCCAAATATTTAGGAGCAGGGGAAAAGAAAGGGGAAATTTTTGCTACAAAACACTTCTCACCTGTAAATTTTCAGACCATTTTTACTAAAAATCAAAAGTTAAAAAAAAAAAGCTGAACTACAATTTTAAAAGTAAGAAAATTTCTCTACCACTCCCTGGTTAATATAGATGCAATCTCAAACTGTGACCTGAATGTGATGCGCCAGAAATTATCTGCGATATTCTGGTGTAATGCTCATCAACAAGAACACAAAGAATTTACACCAGCAGGTCTAAGAACAGAATCTGACTGACTGTCTATAGCAGAGCATTTGAGAGAAGGTTGCCAGGCACAAGGCCAGCCAGGCACAAGAAGTAGAACATATTATGCGGGTGATTATGACTTGTTTTATTGATAATACATAAACCCTGCCAATGCAGTATCTAAGCAACAATTCCATGGTCTAGTACAATGGATTCTAGCATAATCAGGCTGTGGTCCCTTGTGTTCTGTTATGAGCTTCAGCAAAATGCCCTTGCTTTCTAAACTTCTTTGGTAAGTCTAGGTGTCACTAAGTCCACTTAGCCTTCGATTTAGTTAACAGTCTGTATCAAAATAATATAAGCAAGTTTGACTAGAAAAATACATGTTTGCACTCTTTGGTCCTGCAGAACTTACAATCACAAAGCAACAAAACACTCATGTAACCACTTTTGGATTTTATCTTTACATTTGACCAGATCTTAGTGCTTTTTCCCATCCATGCAAAAGTCCCCAGCCTGTATCAGTGCTCGGAGCTGTTCCTCCCAAGGCGCAGGATCCTGCATTTGGATCCCGCATTTGGAACATTTCTTTGGGGAATTTAAGGTAGTTCTTCTCTGAGAGAAGTAGAGCTTCTCTTTGTGCAACTTTTTTCACAGGCACCATGGTCATGGTACAGCTGGGAAGGTTGTACAAATTTTCAAACCTTCTGTATTCTTCCAACTATGGGACACCATACAGATTCCAGGCAAGTGAAGCCTCACTATGATGCTTCTGACTCTTATTGCTCATTATCAATGATATGGACATTGCAGGGATTTATAATTCTGTGATTTCCATCATTCAAAAAACAGGTGCTAGTCTGAAATCATAATGAAATATAGAATTTTTGCTAGATATTCACTAGATATGCAGTAGACTAGGTGCTGTTGGCTGCAAAAAGTTGTGAGGAGTAGATGGACTAGAAGACATTAAACAATTACAAGATAATCATGAAATTAGACAAAAATAAATGAAAACACATTGGATATGGACAGCTGAATTCAGTCAAACACAGAATTTCTACATACTAATACACAAAACAGATGTCTCACCTGTCTCTCCACAAGACTGGAAAGAGTCATAGAAATTGGAGTAAATGAACTCCCACTGTGATCAAACCAGTCTACAGTCTTTACTGTATAAACAGGGTAGGACAAAAGAGAAATAGTGTATTTTTAGCTTTGTCCATGTATTTTGTAGGCTGATGGTAAAGCTGGGTAAAATTTTGTTTTCCATACTTTTCAAATAATGTTGACAGAATGAAGTAAGGTACAGAAAAGTATCCACCCATACACTTCAGGATTGTAGAAAATCTCTTACAAAGAGGAACTTATAATAGTCTTAAGGAACTCATAATAGTTTAGTTTATCAAAACTGCAAGTGTTTTGACTATTATATAAATCTTCATTGGGAAAAAGTACAGAGTAATAGAAGCCTTTACAATATACGAAGACAAAAGTCAGATGAATAAGAGACATGTTCTTGATCATGATGAAGACACCTCTGTGGAGACTGATGATGGAATTGTCTAAAGTGCCCGGTTTTAAGACTGAGACTATCACCCCTTCTTGGGATAATAAGCTTTGGCAGAGCATTAACAGTAGCACTTATCAAATGTCAGAATTCAGTGGGGATTGAAGGAGTGAAGGTGAAATTCAGCGGGGACATCAGGGATCAGACCAGATGACCTGGTGAGCAGTCACTTCTACAGCAGGTCCAGTGACCTCAGGACCTTTAAAGGGTCAAGGGGATTGGAGAGATAGTTGTGAATTGTTTTGCTGTAGACTGATCACATGGTGGGTGAAAGAGGGATGCATCAGGAGTGTCTTAATGGAACAGTTACCTCAACTTTCCCAAGTGAACTTTCACCAGTTTGTGGCTTTAATCTGAGGCAAAACCAGGAAAAATCCGATTGCCTGAAAGAGTGCTAGTTTTTATCACCCTTAGCTATGCATTTCGAACCAGTTCTGCAGGACCAGCCTCGGAAGAAAATGAACGGTCTGATTATACAGTATTGCAGCATCTCAGGTAGCAAACGCATGACAGCTACTTAACCAATACCTGGGAAGCCAACCGGCAAGGGTGGCATTAATGATTTTGCAGAAAGTTAACTAAGTACATCTATCACTTTGTCATGTAGGGCAAAAGAAAGCATCAGTCAAAGAAGAAAGAGGGAGCAGTCTATGCTTCCTTTTTTAGGTTCTGCTGAAATCTGCTCCAAGAATCAATACAGCTGGAGCTGTGAACAGTACTCAGGCTGATTAAATGTAACAGGGATAGAAAGGGGAGGAGCAAGGCCAGAAGATGACCTGGAACTAAACAGAAGAAGCGTATTATAGGTCAGCAAAACAACAGAGTTTACCAAAGGGCTCTCCAATGCCCTAAAAATTGTCTCCAGGGGCTTAGCCATTCCAGTTCTCTTCAAATGAGTGTTTCACCTTAGCCAGTGACAAACATTGAAAATGCTCCTGTTCACACACAGATTTCACTCTCAAAGTCAGATATTTCCAATACTTTCCTAAGAAAGGTCATGCTGAAGTTATTCCTCCCTGGGACAGATTCACAGCTGGAGTGAATATGAGCACCTTCAACTGTAATCTCAGTTTATAGAGCTGAGTTTTCAGCCAGTTGATTTTCACAGCTCCTAATGGCATCAAGCAAGTGTATACGACTCCTCTCTTCTCCCTTCTCCCTTGTAGAAGAGACATTGTATACACCTTTCCATCCCTTTTCCACTTGCTAAATCTAACACAGCTCCCACACTGGAGCTCCCACTGCCTGGAACAGTTCTTTTGATCCTTTTCATTTTTAAGAAAACCCGTTCATTGCTGAAGTCTATCATTCCAATATGGCCTGCAGAGCACATTTAGTCAAATCTGCATCTGGAGCTGGTTGAAATATTTCTGTTTGGAAATCTGTTTTAAAAGAATTTGCTGCCTTTCTGAAGTTTGGGTTTTTTTTTTTTTCTGATTTTTGAAAATATGTTTCTACAGATTTTAGATACTTCTTTAAAAATAATTTTCTTTGTGGAAAGGAGAAAAAAGTAGAAGAGAGAAGCAAAAGTACAGAATAATAATAAGAAAAACGGCAATACTAAAAATCCATTATATGGCCTCTAGAAGATTCTAAGTGAAAACTAAGTTTTCCCAGGAATACTTGACAAATAAACCTATCCAGTAAAAAATCCTACATTTAAAATTTTATAAAAACATCTTATATTTTATACAAAAATCACTATTCTAACCCATATTCATTTTAATTACATTAGTAGGATAAACACTGAAATCCGTTTCAAGAGTCTGTAAAGATCATCTACACTTATTTTTTAATTATTGTGGAACAATCTATCATCTTGTTTATTCAGATGTGAAAATAGAAGAAAGAAACATATCTCCACTATGCCTTCCTAGAGCTCAAGTAACCTTTTTTTGTTATTATTGTTAGCAGTTTCTGCCTCCATTTTTAGAGTACCATATACCTCTTTAACTTGACAAACTCATTACTTTATAATGATTTAATTACTAGGGAAACAGCTTGTCAGTTTGAGTGGCAGACAGGAACAGGCTGGTCTTGTACCAGAGGGCAGACATTGCACCTGACTGCAGCCTGATTAAATTAATAGGCTGCCAGTTCCACCCTTTAAAATTCTTGGGGTGAGCACTGCTGCCACCACTGCCTGAATGTGCTGTGCTCGCTGTCAAGTGATTAGTGGGCACTCTGGTTTCTTGTCATTCACCATCAGGAAAATCAGTTCCTGAGGGTCATTTGGGAGTTCACACAGTACAGAAAGGAACTCGTTCTATTAATGGCCACTACCATTAATAACTTGGATATGGAAATAAACAGGTAAGAGAAAAAATTCTAACAGCTTCATGGTGTCCCTGCATCAGTGAGTTTTGCACTAGTTACTCAGCCACAAGCAATTTGATTAAAATACAAAAAATTAAGAAGTGCTGCAAGAATTAGCATATCCTTTGAGCTGTTCAGAGCCTATCCACCACTTAAGTTGTTTGTCCTGAGTGTAAGGCCTGCACAGGACATTCCAACCAGCCAGCTGCAAACTCCCTCTCCAGTAAAGCACTTGAGCACAGGACCCTTAAGTGACTCCAGTGGAATTATTTGCTTGCTAAATGCACACTTGGATATTGTGCAGGGTGAAGCACTAAATTACTTCAAGACAGTGATCCAATCCTTGCTGCTTTGGGCACTCTGAAAAGGAAAGAACTAATGGTGTTTCACACTGCTCAGTCAGAAAGTGCTGATTTCTGCTCCCACAGGAGAAAAGAGCAAGGGGCAATGACTGCCCCACATTATTTGGTGGGTCACCCTGTACTCCAAGGAGCAATGGAAAGATCCAGTGCTTATTCCAGTGCTGCGCAGCTTCCCTATTGCTGCATTCTCAGTACCAGGAAATGCAGGCTGCTCTGCTGTAGCAGCATTAAAGGGGACTTGAGGCAATCTTTGCACAGAACTTTTCTTAAGCTTTCAGCTGCTGTTGTTTTCTTCCCCAACCATATGGCATGTAAGACACCACAAAGATGCTTTTTAGAGCTGCTATGATAAGCAGGCTGAATTATTTTCTCTAAAAACTCCAGGAATCCAAAATCTTGGATTTGTCTTAACACTCAGGTAGTTTAACAGAATCTCCCATCATGTTGCGGTGCGTTTTGAGGTGGGGGCACCCCGGGGATGTCCCCGGAGGGCCCCCTAGGCTGTGAGCTGGCTGGCAGCAGCAGGCAGGCAAGGAGACTCCACACGGCTTCTGAGGATGCTGATCAGAAGAAGGTTTATTTGGGGTCCCAACCCCGGGAACAGCATAGTTACTGAGGAAAAGGGGGGAAGGGGGAGGGAGGGGGAGCCTCGGGGAGGGAAGGGGCAAGATGGGGGAAGAGGCTGAGAGAGAGGAAGGGCTAAGAGCCAGACTGATCCCCTAGCACAGTTTAAGAGGGGAATTGAAGTGGGCGCGGAATCAGACTTGGGCCAATGGGATTGCAGATACAGGAGGGTTCAGGACAGGACCACAGGCTTAGAATGTACCATACATTTCGGAGGGGTGAGACAGAGCATACCATTTAAATAAAATGGAATACAACACACCATCACATTTTGATAATACCAGTAATAATAAAATAGAATCACAGAATCATTGAGGTTGCAAAAGACCTCCAAGATCCTTGAGTCCAACCTTTAACCAGCTTGTCAACCAAACATTAAATGCCACTTAAGGGACATTTGGAGAGGTATTTCTGCAAAATTCAAGCACCTATTACTTACATTCTTCTTTGGTCCTGATTAAAAATAGGGAAAAAAGGCAAAGGATTGATTAAGAGACAATTGAATGAGGAAAAGACTTACTGTGATACTGTTGTAATCTAATTTACTTTTTACCTTACCACACACAGGAAGCATTTGCTTCAACAATTCACTAGATTCCTTCCCTCTGTACAGACTCATGCTTGCCTACATCATAGAAAGTCTGTGAAGCAGAATTATTAAGAACTGAGAAGTGCTGACATACTAAATAGGGAGATTTATAACTGGCTTACATAAGACTGAAGGAGGAAAGTATTAGCTTACACTGAAGAAAACCAGAGTGGTTTTTAACCTAGAAATGTCACATCCTCAGCAGCATCCCAAAAGCTCCAGCCTGTGCTCACCAGACCTGCGCCTCTCATACCTCCTGCCTCCTCTTCCATTTCAAAACTTGACATTGTATGAATGCTCCCCCAGCTACCAATAAAACAAAAGCTATACCACTGGCTGTGAAATTTCTATAACTTTGATTACCTACTAGTCCTTTTTTCCTTTGATGGAAAAAGACAACACAGGAAAGCTAAAGTCCTAAGTAAATTTAGCTTCTACTAAGCACTCAATTCAGGTATTCAGAAGTTCACACCTGTTGTCCTTGGAGAAATCATCCCCTCCCTGGGAGTAGGTAGGGACATGAAAGTGCAACTCTCTCCTCTGCTCTGGTGTGCAAGAGCCCAAATATAAAAGAGAAACAACCCAGTGATATTTCTCTACCAAATTAAGGAAACAAAAGGGAAGAAAAAACACTAGCACACCTCATCAGATTTGCACAGACGAGCAGAAAACCTGTGGACATTCAGATGTCCTGCCATATTTCCATTCTGAGGAAAAATCTGCTTTAAACAGATCTTCCTACTTGTCTTCACAGATCTCCAGATATTTCAACAGGGAAAAAAAAAAAAAAAAAAAAGCATTTTCATCAGTGTGTCTTTCATCTTTGCCTTTAAAAATTATATATTTCTTGTTCATTTTATGCATTGAATATTTTGAGACCTAATACATCTGTAAGGTAGCTGAGATTTTTCATGTAAACCCAAAGGGAAAATCTACTGATCCAATCACTTTGGTACTGCAACAGAGGGCAGTGAAGAGAAAAGTCAATAAAAGCATCAGAGCACAAAAAGGCAAGCTGTAATCAATATATGATCTTGATATGGGCTGTCTGGTAAAGAAAAATCATTTAGGCTTTAAATTTATTTCCTTGTGCAAACTGCTTAGAAAGTGAAAAAAAATTGATGGGCTAAACCTTGTTTATTCCTCTATCCTGACTTCTTTTTTTTTTTTTTTTTTTTCCTTTTCTTTATCCAAGAAAGCAAGCAAATATTTTGATACTGAGTAAATTAACCAGGCAGAATCTGGCAAGAGAACAGTAGTCTGGCTTCCATTGTTTACCAGGCAAATGCTATTATGCCCAAGCTGCCTGCCTGCCAATTATTCAATTTTCCCTTTTGATGACTTTTTTTGACATTATCTTGTTCTTTAATACAGGGAAAAAAACCCTCAAAGCAGCACATTTTAGCAATTCCATCCTGATGGCAAAGGAAATGTTTCAATGTAGCTACAGGTATGTGAAAAATAAAAACAAATAAACAAAGTTCTTCTACAGGTGCTTTCTGGCAGTCCATTTGCCATTTGCCCTGCCAGCATCCCTGCAGGTAATATTCATTCCCACCCACTCTACCACCAAGTCCAGACAACTGGGAAGATTGACAGAAAATTTTATCAATAAAAAAATCCATCAGTAAGGCCTTTTTCACGTCCATCACAACTTGCCATGCTGCCCTCAGTGATGATACTTGAACACTTGGTAAATATGAAAATATATATAGATTTTCAGACAAAAAATATCAACCATATCAGAAAATTTTAACACTCACTTTCCCAGTGCTTTATGTTCATATTTTTAAATGCATTTCTGTCCTACTGTCCTCTTCCTTCATAGAATTTTTTGGTCCTTTTTTGAGCTGAAAAAATCTAATGGCCAAATTCTTCTTATTCATCTAAAACTTAAAATCTAATCAGAGAGGAACTACATTCATTAAAATGAATTTTCACTGCCAGGAAACAAAACTCTACCTTAAAAGTACGTTAAGTTCCCAAAAAATAAATCGGCAAAAGCTAATAAATTACAAGCTGCCTCTGAAGTCTTGTTTCAATTCTCCTGTGCAATGGTCTTTTAATTTTGTTGATTGTATGTTATTTTTTTTCCATCAGATCTTGTTATTTCTACTGATTGTCCTTGACCACAAAACAAAAATTGCCTTCTTTGTACCAGTCTTTACACCATATTTGTGGGACTTGATCTCCAACTCAAGTATGTCACCACTGTTCCCTTAACTTCTGAATTAGGGTAGCACTAGCAGCAGAGACTACAGTCCACAGAACATTATCAAGTTCCTTTATGCTTTTAATTGCAACATACCATAGTTATTAATCTCACTTCATCATCCAAACTGTTCCCTCTTTCTACTTCATCATTGTAGCTGCTCAGCTGTAAAACCTACCACAATAACAAGTCATTGCTACAGGACAGGGTCTCTTACCTCTCTGCTCCATGGCACAATGTCCATATTGCTGCCCTGAACTGAAGCTTAGGCCTCTGAGTATCAGAGCAGCGCGTGCTAAGACCAATCTGACAGCCTCAGACTGAAAAACAACCTACACCATCATCTTGCTTCTGGCAGAGGCTAAGAGTGGATAGTTAATAAAGAATGTAAGAGCAGTGCTGCTGCCTCACCATGGTCTCACACCTTCTGGCCATCTATAGCTCAGCTGTGGAGTTTCTCTGATGGAGGTGGTATCTCTGCATGTAATTACCCATAAAGAGCATCTCTCATGCATGAATTTGTCCCATTAGTTGTTCAAGTCATCCCAAGATCTGGAACCTACAGTATTTCACTATAATATATTCCACAATTAAGTCATACATTTGGTGAAAAATCATCTTCTTATCATTCATGTTTGAACTAGCACTCAATTAACTAGATATTATTTTAATGCTTTGGGGGTTTGTTTTAAGGAAAAATTGAACCTGCAACACATATTTATTTCGTCTTGGCTACTTTTAAATACAGGTCTTTATCATTCCTCATTAATCTCAGTGAGTAATGTCAGTTTGTGTGGTCCTTTCCTATACAGAATACCATACCTTTGATTATGTTTTCTTCTCTGTACATTTTTGCAGCTCTAGTTCATAGGACTCAAGGTATGAGTCCTCCACAGGTGAAAATGCCATAGTTATTCCTTTTTTTTTTTTACTCTTTTAGTAATACCTCACATTCAGTTTGCCCTTTTGCCCACTATTGAAACCACAACTTCACACTTTTTGTAGAACCATCACCATTATTAGACATCATCACTGTTTATTTACAGTTATTACAGCGAGATATTTTAGCACATCTTCACTGTCAGTTTATGATCTAGACCGACTCTCCCTAATCCATGTTTCTATGGCACAGAATATCCAGTGTCTCCAGTAGAGACAGGTCTCAACTGAGAAAACCAAGCTTTACTTGTTTCCTATCCAACATTTGCATTAGCTGCCATAATAACAGAGTTCTACATTAGGGTTCCCAGGATGCCCTAAGTACAGTCTTGTAACAGCACACTCAGCACTGTAGTAACCAAATCTTTACCCTTTCTCATGGGTTGGCAGATGCTTCTTTCCCTTCCCATTCCACATGATGGAAAGATGTAAAGACCTACTGTCTGTAACCCCATGAAAAGCCTATGGACCCAATAAAACATTCATTCTTCTCTGTTATTTCTACAGTTCTAGGGAAATAACATCTCTGAAGTCATTATATTAATTTCACAGGAATTATGCCTTATATGACATTCATGCCACTGCCTTACCAAGCAGAAGAGACCATTAAACATATATATCCTTCATGTTAAATGTTATGTGCATAGCCCTTTAGGCTTAAATCAAGTAAAACAAAATTGTTACTTACTTTACTACCAGATTTCTTCTCTACCAGATTACTATTAGCAACCTTTCCCTGGCACAAATATCAGAAGGAAAACATCTCTGCCTACTGCATACTTACATCACAAAATCAACTGCCATTCACAACATACATTTTACATCAAAGTGTCTGCAGAAAAAACAGTTTTGATATGCCAAGAAAATTCAGCCTTTCAAGGCCAAAGCAAAAAATCTTAATATTAGTGGATCTCATCCGGCCTTCTACCAGAAACAAGGCTCTGAAACAGGCATCCTGCCTAGATGTTTAACTGTCATGCAGTCATGGGGAAGGGGTGGTGTTAAAAACTTCTTTTATGAACATTTTTATGAGTGACACAAGCTAAAAATTTCAAAAGCACTTACGTGATCTGAAAGACCAGTTCTCACTATAAGAATGAGCGATGTAAATGTCTATCACTGACTTAACAGCAGAGTTTCAAAAGCATTTAAGTATGGTATCCTTTTGAAAAGTAGTTATGTGATTATAAATCTCTTCAAGATCCTTCCAAATAACAGGGCAAATCATGAATGTTATAGCCCTATTCTCATGTCTTCATGCATGAAGGCAACATTGGGGAAATAAAGTTGTCAAAACCAGTGCATCAACCATGGTAAATAAAGCTTTGCATTACTGCTTCTGTGTCATACTGCATAATTGCACAGTGTTAACATCTGCCTGGAGGCAGAGTACTAGATTTCTTGTAAACTTTCTCTCTTTATTAGAAAAAGAAGTACATTAAAGAAAACTGATGTTGAAATTCTTGAATTTTTTTTGTCAGAAATTTTAACTTCTGACAATAAAAACACTATATTGTTATAGCCCCAAGCTGATGTCTTTAGGACCCAGAGCTGAAATGATAAACTTCTCAGCTTAGTGGTAACTCAGTGAGGAGTACCACTCCTCACTGACTCACTTCATTGAGAAGGAGTGGAGGTATAAATCATACCATGGAAAATAATTTCTAAATCTTTTAACTATCTCATTATAACAGATTGAAAGAAAATGTTTGATCACTACGTAGCTGAGATGGATTTTTTTTAAATTTTAGAAAGAAAAGAGGAGGATAAAATTTAGTAAAAAAAACCAAAGAAACAAACCCTCTTCCCCCCACAAAAAGTATTAATAACATATCCTATATACCTTGGATATAATCATCATCCTATACCAAAGAGTTTCAGCTGTACAACTTTTGAAGAGGAAAATTGCCATAAAAATTACATCAGAAGTCAGAGGTAAAAAATTAATCTTATATTTTAGAATGTCATTTCAGTACTGGCTGTTCTCTGTTAAAAGATGTAAACTTAAATGATTCTTGGGATTCTTTAGTAGATTTTTTTTACATAAATATCAGTATATGGATTTACCCATGAACATATATGAATCATAGTGCAGTTAAATATACACAATATTCAGATTTTTTTTTCTTAAAAATTTCAGTTTGTGAATTGGGCCCAAGAATATAATGAGAGTCTAGCCACCAACATACCATTTTCCTAACATGTTTCTGCTAGCCTTTAAAACTGTATCTTATAGCAGTTGGCAACAGTACTGCAATGTCCATATCTAAAGCCAGAACTTCTATCAGCAGTATATTGATAAAGTTAATGAAGTTTAAAATGATTAAGTAGATGTTTCAATGATGTTTCAGTAGTTGGTTCTTAATATTGAAATGAAAACTGAATCCACTGTGGTTATAAACTCTAAAAAAATTGTATATCTAAAATAGTAGTAGAAGCTATTTATCATTTATTAACTCCAGAAAATTTCAGTGTGCTGTTTACAGATGGCTTAAGCAGCAATATTCAAATAATTTTGTATGCATGACTTCTTTTAAAAGGAAATTCTTAATCTTACAAAGGCTTGGGGTGTTGATAAATTGCAGCAGAGAAAGCCCAGCACTATGACTTTGCAACAGAGAAGAAGACAGATTCGAACTTTCAGGATCTCTGTGAAAATCAATATCATTCATCAAAGGACACTTGTTTGCCAGCTATTATGGCACCTATGACAAATTTTCTTCAGTTTATGGGAAAGAGGTCTCTGGCTATGCTTAGCATTACAAACTCATTTTTCTTGAATCAAGCATGTCTTAGACTCCTGACACAATGAAAAGAAGAAAAAAACTCTAGGATGCTTTACCTTGTGGAAAACTGTACAGTGTATACAAGTTAGAAGAATGAGGCCAAAAAGGTACCTATCTACTGCTCTGTTCAAGAGTGCTGACAGGAAAGTGTCTGTTGGCACCTCAGCATCCAGATTTGCACCATCCCAAGAGAGATGGCTGGCAGGGATTTCTTGTGTTCTCTTTTATCATCTCTTACTGAAAGAACAGGTGGAATGAGAGAGTGCTCATGTTGTTGAGGAAGAAGGAAAAAAAATTGCTTCATCGGCACACACAAAAAGTAAATATGAGGGTACAGAAGCAGTAATTGGAGCCCTCTGCTTACTCATTCCCACACAAAATGTAACAAGCATTTCTACAGAAAATCTACAGGATCTTGTGCTCCTGCATCAGCTATGCCACTAAACCTCATCTTTTCTTTAATGGGATCAGGCAGAGACTGATATTCCTATACAAGAGTCTGCTTTCTGTTGCACTGAATAACTGAACAAAATACCTTCTAGGGGAGGGACAGGGCTGTGCCTCTGCACTTTTGCTGTGCAGTGAAGTTCATGATGCTGACACCCTTTCTGAAGGCCTTTGAGCTCTGCCTGCCAAAGGGTATTGTAAATCTGGAGGACAAAGAGGGAAAGAGAAAGCCTTCCAAGTTGTCCATGTAATTTCTATCACTAATGCCAAACAGGACAGCCTATAAAAAAGGTAAGAAACAGCAAGATTGTTGCCCCTTTGTGCCTCCCATGTTGCAGCAGAAATAATGACTTCGCTGCCTGTTGACAGAACCCCAAACTGTATTAAAACAGTTTTCAAACATTTTTTCCCAGCTTGACAAAATATAAATTACCATTGCTTAGACTCAGAAATAATGCCTGTAAGCATATAGAAGAAATTACACTAACAACTGGTAGGCAGTATCAGTCAGTTCTGAACTGTCTCCACTCGTCATTATTTGGCAAGATAAGGATCACAGCATATACTGGCAGAGTAACTAGAACTAATAACCAGTTCAAGTTGAGGTAGGTAGGTAGGTAGGTAGACAGGCAGGCAGGTAGGAACAACAGCAGTCTCTCATCTGTGATTTTCTGCTTCTTGCAAGCTGAAAAAATCTTCAACTATAACCTTAGAAAACTTCATATTCAAGAGCTAAGCTGTCTGTATAACACACTTTTTAAAAAATATCAGGTACACCCTGTACTTATGGAACAATGGACAAGTAAAATCTGAATGCAATCCCCTGTGGAAAGTTGTGGGCTGCCAGTGGTGGCTTAAAAACTTTGGGGAAACTCTAGAATATTTGGACAAATGCAAGCCATTCAGTTCACTGATGTTCATGACCTGTGTTTGGTGCTTGTGAACATGCTGGCAACGAAGTTTTACTCACAGTAACATTTGGGAGAAGCTTATATTATTGCCAGTGTGTACACTTGCACATAAATCTGAATGCTAACATGAAAACATATTTGCAAGACAATCTGTTATGGTTTCTCAGAGAGAGAACAGAAGGAATGAAAAGTAATTTAAATGACCAAGTATGCAGCTCAAAGAGCACGCAAGAAATACCTACCATTTGTGTATAAACAATCCCCAGCAGAAAATATTAGCTCTCAGAAGCTTAAATACACAGTGCAGTCTAGTAAAAAACCCTGGTGCCTCATTTGCAATAGTCAGCCAATGCAATGACAGAGTGAGGCAGCCACAACTGAGGGTGAGAGAATACAGAGAGACTGTCCAATATCACCGACAGAGGAAAAGGAACAGTTTTGAAGCATGTAAGATCTGAAAAGAAAAATAAAATGTAATTCTGGATCTGCACTAGAAGAGATCCAACACTGCCAGCCTCTGGATTTAAACACCTAACTTTCTATTGACTAGACAAAACACCACCTCTGCTCTCCAGGATGCAGTTTCAGTTCCTTTCTTTGTCTGTGTCCCTGCTGGAAGATCTGAAAAAAACACAAAAGTAATGCATGTCTGTCATAAGTGTATGATTACACATTTCCATCAAGTTAGCCAAGCAGGCACCTTGGGCAAGCCATTTGGGATCCAGTTCTGCACTGCCTGCCACCATTCACATTCACTGGAGGATGCAGGCAATGTCCCATCGCGAAGATGTTTTTAGTTTGCCCCTTGATAAGAAAAAACTTTCTTTTTTGTGATGTGAGCCACTGCTTCAGAAAATCTTGGAATGTCTTTGCACTATGGAGATTTGCTTCATAGGGTAAAGATACTAGAAATAATCTCAGTATGACCTGGGTAGCTTTGCAAGTTGCAATGAACACAAGTCCACATCTAAGCCTCACAACAATCCTTCCTGTGGTGATACAGCCATACTTGCAAGCAATGTGCTTCATACTGAGCATGGACTACCTACAGCTATGTAACCTGTAAACAGAGGTGGGGATACAAACTCATTTCATCATTTTGTTAGATATTCTGTCATGATGTCAACATTCCCACAGGAGAAATGACTGCCATTCCCTTTGCAACATCTCTAACCTGAGAAGAGATATTCACTGCAAATGCAGGAGGCTTTAGCACTGAAGAAAACACTGCTTAATAAAAAATGTTCATTACTTCACCAGTGATCCTCAGAGAACTGCTATTAAGAGATGCTGACCCCTGTGAGGCCCCATGCTCCTCCCTAGCTGGCTGGTCATAAACTTTTATGTCTGAGACAGAAATGCCTCAGCCTCATTTTAGCAAAATTTTCACACAGAAAATCCTGTAAGTAATTAGGGATTAGATCTGTATAGTACCTTAGAACTGAGCCTCCTCTATCAGCAGAAAACAATCCTTTTTGTTCACTGCAGTCTTTGTCTTTCCTGTAACTTCAGCTCAGATCCTCAGTCTTGTTTTGCAATTACCAAAGTCAGTATGGTATCCATGGAGATACACTTGCTGCTATTAATGGCATTGTCTCTTGATTTCCCAAACAAAACACTCCATCCTCATAATCTCACCATGTGCAGTGCCCCAGGCCGCACTGGGTGAGGGTACTGAGCTGGGAAAATGTGATTGTCACATTCATAGGTGGGGTGTTCTGGCACTGGGTTCTGCCTCCAGCAACTCAGCAGACTGATGGGCAGCAGCATGCTGTAGTTCAATGGGCAGGAGTTGAGATTTAAGTATTGAGACTGGTGAAAAAGAAAGATTAAAGTCCAACAAGCATTCAGATCTAAGAGAGATTGCCTTGATCTTATGTAAGGATGGCTGCCTCTGGAATAAAGCCTGGCACTGTAGCATTGAGCTTTGAAATGGGAACTATGAAAATATTGGCAATAAATCTCCTGATTTTCTTATACAATATCCAGTCTTCAAAAGGGACAGGAGTATTCTATCTGATGTAGCCAGAAACTTTAAGAATTAATGGCCCTCTTCAGAATTTGTTGAACACCATGAGTTGGTATTTTCCTCTTTTGCTTCCAGATTTTCCAATCTGATATGAAACAGGCTTAGGCCAGAGTGCTGCAGGAGTCAGTGTAATATGCACAGACACATAATCAGTGAGCAGAGTAGCACCTCAGCACAGAGGGTATCCAGGATCTTTTGTGTGTCTGAAAGACCACACAGTTGATGCAAAAAAGTCCTGCCATCCCAAACTAAACTGGAGAAAGGGTTTGTGCAATTTGGCTAGAGGTTAGGAAAGAAAGGATTTCAATCCCTGTAACAATACTCATGTGGGGTTGTTCATAAGCATACAAAAGGAATCATGTGCCACCCACAGTATAGGAAGAAATCATTGAATCTGGTGGTAGAAGGAATACATGACTGGAATAAAATATTGGCATTTATTCTTTTTTCCAGTCCATTATTTTATATTCCTATAATCATATGACTCTGAGGTAAATCAAGTAATTATATAAATTGTGGAATAGCCATGCATAGACTTAAACACCTGCCAAAAACTGAGACAGTGGAAGCCTAAAGAAAGAGACTTTTAACACCTCTCAGCCAAGGTCAGACTAGAGAGGGCTTTCTTCATAGTAAGTCCTAGGCAAAACCTCTTCCCAACCCACTAGCACATATAAGGAGGAGAAGTTAAGAAATCAATTATTTAAATTTCGTTATGCCTGTGATGAGATCTTCCTCACACAAAAGAGACTTTTTGCCCAGGCAAGACAACTGAGTGGGACATCATCTTGCTTGCTGAAACCCAGCAAGCATGGTAGATTGTAGAGTGAATTTAGCAACTAACACAGAATATTTGTGAACTTAAACACTTTATAATACTTCTTTCTCTTAACTTTTTAGTCATGACAGCATCTCCTCCCAATTCAAAAGAGACCATCAACAAAATTTTCTAAAATGTTTCAAACATAAAAATAAAGCCGTGCCTTATTTTTAATGCATTTAGAACTACAGCACACCTGACAAGTTTTATTTTCCTTTACATATAAACCATTCTTATTTTTATCTGTTATATTCAAAGCCTTCTATTAATCTCCTTTTCTTTATAGTTTCAAGCTATTTACTGTGTGCTAAAGGAAGATGAGGTCACAATCTGTAAATCCCAAAATCATCACAAGTGCCTTTTTAAAACATAAACCAGATATTTGCTATTCATCAGTAATGCTGTAATAGTACTTTAATAAGAACATTTAATTCATGCCAAACAGAAAAATAATACAAAGGAAAATTTACCAGACATTCTTTGGTATTCAAATGTGGTTACTCTTCCACTTAATCTTAGGACTAAGTAATGTATTATGATGAGATTTCTTTTTTTTTTTTTTTTTTCACCCAGCCACCAATATATTTTAATAAATTCTATATCAATGTCTTCAAGGCCAGGCACCTTGAACACGCCTGCTTTGACAGTAGTATTTGTAACCTACTCATTCTTTATTTTCCATGTAAGTAGACTGATGAAAGTTGACTAAAAGTTTAAATGTGTTAGTTAAATTTAAACAACACTTCTGCTTTATTTTAGTGATAGAAAAAAAAATTCTCTAAGAAATAGTCTGATACAAGCAGGCTACAAACTGTATGCTTATTGTATTTTTTCTCTGAATTCCCTCACCCATTACACAATAGCTCTTTGCTTTTCTTTTTGTTGTACATGTGCTGCCTTTAACCTTTTTTTTTATTGTGTGTTCTTCATCACTTGGCCAGTTTGTATAGTACAGTGAGTTATCTATACTCTGGCATTTTGCAAGATATATGTATTTTCCCGCAGAATCAACAATACTGATAGAATTCTCGCTGATGCAATAACATGTGTTGCCAACCTCATTTATTTTTTGTTATCAAATTTCAGCAGAATCTGGCAAATATATCTCTAAGGATATGCAGGGATCTAGATTCTGACCACTTCAGTTTTGGAGAAATCCAGCAAAATTTGCAAATTTCTAGCTTCGGTGACCAGGGTTGGCCAGGGCGAGAGGGCCAGGGCGAGGGGCCGCAAAGAGAGGCTATTTTCCAGGGAAAAAGAAGTCCTTTGCCCAGGCTCTGGGGATCAGATGAAAGCTGGCAATTAGGGCTCTCAGGATATGCAGGGATCTAGATTCTGACCACTTCAGTTTTGGAGAAATCCAGCAAAATTTGCAAATTTCTAGTTTGGGTGGCCAGGGTTGGCCAGGACGAGAGCACTCAAATATAATTACGTTCCTCCAGGCTTCTTGGAAATAAGCAACATAGAGGAAAGTGTCCTGAAAGAAGACACCAGCTTAGTGCAGAGCTCAGGTGCTGCTGTATCCTGGACATTTAACCATGAGACAAAGTGAAATTTCTAAAGTTTCACAGACCCATGGGACAGAAATTGCCACAGGCTTATGGTTGCATAAGTGTTTGTTATTATCACAAATAATGGCATCACCCCCCAGCATAAAGGGCATTAACGTTATAACACAGACAAACAATTTTAAGCAGGTGTTAGTTTGCTTATCTTAATTTTATGACCAAATTTCTGAGCCATCAGAAAAAGCTCTAGTCACCTTGACTTTTCTGAAAATTCAGAGAAAATTAAATCCTACAAAACAGTGGTAGACAAAGGAGAGTTTAAATTTATTCTAAGTGTAGGGTCTATTACACAGCAGTATAGCATACCTGCAGTTAGGCTGTTATGAGAATCCTGCATATCTTTACACTTATTTAAGGGATAATCTTTATTTCTTATGGCTTTGCTACACAATGCCATAAACAGCTGCTGAGATTAATAACAGAAGTTAAATCAATTTCCAGAGCTGTATATAGAGAGCATACAACAGGGCCACTGAGGGAACCTAACTGTATTTCAAAGGAAATCACACATAATAGGAGACAGAAATATTTTTCTGCTCTTGGAAAGGGCTGTGCAGATCTGTACTCTTCTTAAACTTTCTGGTAACATACAGTATGCACTAGATACATAAGGATACAGAAGATCTGGAGTCTGCACTGATTGGAGACACAGTGAATGGAAAGACTAATTAAAGACTGCTGCAAAGTGAAAGCACATTAGCTAAAGCTCATTAGATTCCTGTGTGGGTACTTTGCTTCTGAATGAGAGGGTCCACACTGAGCTAACTGCACTTCAGCTAAGGTGATTTTACATCACACTCTAACTTAGTATATCTTGAGCAGACCTATGCCTTAAAATTCTAAATGTTTCTACAGTGAGGTAAAAATCTCCAAACAAATGACGAAGGGGCTCCAAGTGCTAGATATCAAGAGGCAATGAGACTTTTAGGTGACAGTTAAAACTCCTAGCGCCGATGACCTCTAAACACCATCATGCTCAGCAGCCAGCGGCTGGCAGAGCCACCTGTGTGTGCCACCCTGTCACCTGCTCTCTGTGCCGCAGCAGAGGCTGCAGAAGAGGCAAGGTGTACTCACTGCAATTCACACAATCTGCTCCTCACCCACAGAGCTCCTGCTGAGCCTTAGGAGCCCTTCAGGAGCAGCAGACATGATGACAGCGACTCTTAGAGTAGAGGGCACTGAGACAATCTATCAGACCTAAACTCCAAAGCACCTACCAGCAGCCCCTGCAGGACTCTACGGGGACAGGAAACCCTTCCTTGGCACCCTCTTGGAATATCAAACATTGCTCCACCCCAGAAATCCAAATCTACTGGTCATGTCTTCCTAAGGGTTGGAAATTATTGTTTTCAGTCAAAAAAAGAGGAAATGTTTATGACTAATATAGTCAAATTATGGTAATTTGTAAAAAGCACCAGTAGCAAAAGTAACATCACAGATGATGCAATGAAAGCTTCTACATCAAATGGATCTTCTGCACTTAAAGTGGAAACATATCTTTCTCTACTTCAGCTTCTCTTTTATATTGCAATTTGTGAATCATGAAACACTGAAGTCCAGAGAGGTTTACTAGTGGAGAAGGTAGAGTATGTACTAAAGACCATTTAAGCTTTATTTCTTTTACTATATGAGAACACTAACGAGAAGACAAATATGTGCTAATTTTGACTAAACCAATTTAACTTTTAATGTAACAAATTAAAATTTATATCACTCACACTTCTTAAACATGAGTTATTTAAACTTATTAAACATAATTTAAATGCTTATTTGTTCTGAATATTGCTATTTTTAAGTAGCATGGTGAACTCAACTTAATGGAAAGAAGGTTAGTGGTATCTCATATTTGAAAATTTTCAAAGCTAGAAGTATTTGCACACTTATGAAATCTAAGAGATACATTGTTATGTGATTTACTTTGGATAATCTTAAAAAAAATATTTCTAAAGAGAGTAGACTGTTTCGAGCAAACTCCAAAATGTACGAAAAGAAATTAAGTTTAGTTATTAAAAAAAAACAAATTTATATTAATTAAAAATATAGTTTATTAAATCACAATCATGCTATGGATATGTTATACCAAAAAATTTATTATTAAATTTTCAGGATTACTTTTCTTTACAGTACAGCCACTTCTACTGAAATAAATCAAGAAATATCACAAGAGTGGCACATATAACATTCTTCTATGTATGTGGGCAGGCATAGTTATACAAACTTTTCTAATAAAAGGTATTAGTTTTCTAATAATTGTTCTAAATCCAGAAATCAAGTCTCAAAAGGATTAGGAATGGCAATGTTTTAGTTTCACTGGCTCCATCCACTCATTTCACCTGCACTCATTAACAGAATGTAGAACTGACTCAGTTGGAAATTTAAAAACTGTGTTTCTGTCTTTGACTGAAATTGCAAAATGGCACTTCCTCTCCGAATCAAAGACAATGTTCTTCTTTCAGGCTCAGTGACTGCACTGTAAGCCTGCTGATATTACCAAACAGCAACGTTCTCTAAGCACTAATAAGATTTAATTTTACAACAATGTTACCTGGAAGTTAATATTTTTACATCTTCCTTACCCTGTGCTTTATATTTCTGCCTTGTTCATTTTATAAGAGCTACTTACTTGAATAAATGATAGTAAAAATGTACGTTCTGGGGTTTTTAGTGAGAATAATGTGTTGTTTTCCCATGTTTTCTCTATTTTCTATGTAGGAATAAAACAGTGTGGTGTCATTACCCCACCACTCCTTATCTTTAGATGTTGTCATTACACGTACCTATTATCAGAGATGTGTATCATATTAGTAAGTACCTCATCACAGAAATATCAGCTTTTTCCTTTGATGCTGGAGCATGCAGTACTGATTTCTACATATGTACAGCATTACCATAGAGACTTAGCAACAGATAGCTACTAACTCACAGAAAGAGCCCTGAGGTCGTGTGGAGATTAAGCTGGAAACACTCAGGATGCCAACAGCACCTTTCTCAGGAAAATATCAAAGAGGATTTACTCAGCCTACCAATCTTCCCCCAAAGAAACACTTGCAAATTGTTTGAGGAAAGCATGTTTAATGTTAAATACATTGGCACAAATAATTAACCAGATTAGAGGGCATTTAATTTATCAGAAGCTTCACAGGGCAAACAATGATCTAATGCCTAATTCCCAGATAACAGGCAGCTGTTGGTGTCATAGTAAATGGAGTTGCAGGATCATAAAGTGTTCCTCCTTGCTTATACCAGGATTCTTCACACATTTAAGGTTTTGTTTATCTCTGCCTGCTCTCACACTGGCTTAGCTTTGCTGCCTTGAGGTTTCAGAATTGTGACTCCTGCCTTGCCTCAGCTGTTTTTATGTCCCTAGTCAATTTGAGTTTAGTGTTTGAGCATGGCATATTAGAGGAGCAATGTGGCAAAGCCTTCCTGCCCAAACACATGATGAAGATCATAAAACCCCACACATATAGAGCTGTACAGAAAAAAAAACAAAGTCGGCCAAATTTTTTAAGCCTTTTCACTACAATCTAACAAATATTTCTAACAACAAAAAATTGGATTAAATTCAAAACTGAAAAACTTCCAATCCAGAGAACTTGGAAACCAAACTCCCATGAGGTTTTTGTCTTGTCAATTGTGCACCTTCCAACAAGAACTGAGTACACTATCAAGCTCCTGATCAGCTCTGCTGTCCTGCCTTATGTGGAGACTGAGTTATAATGCAATTCTGTTCATGGTAAAACAGCAAAATAGAAGAATTGAAAGTGGCAACTGTCACGTTAAGCAGGCTTACCTTGCACTGCACACTGGAAGAACACAGAAAATAAGGTTCCAGTATGATATCTGCTTCAGCATCTGCCTTCCTCACAATGACAAGAAGAAATAGAGTGTGTTATCTACAGGAGAAATGCAGAAGTTTCAATAATTCCATAGACTGCCTGGCTGGCACTGTGCTATGTGCATTTTTTAGGGGTGTGCTGGCAGTGCATTCCCCTCATATCACACCTGCTGGCACAATAGCTCTCCAACAAAGATTTTGTCCTCTGACTTCCCTCATTCTGCTTACAGGTAACATGTTAACATTCTTAAAACTGAAAATACACCATTCCTCTTAGTGCATGGTATTACTGTTCCCGGTGGTGCATGTGCTGACGAAATTACTTGACAAACTTCATTCAAAAGACAGAAAGAGTTTCATTTGTCTTTGTGATGACACCTGGAGGATATATTACAAAGCACCAGCTCTTTACCCCTCTCCTGGGCATTTTTACTTCAATTTTTTCTCTTCTTTCAATGGCTTTCCATTCCTCCACTAAAAGCTAGAGTTTTAAAACAAATATTTGCAGAAGACTTTAGAAGGCAAAAGATTAGATGCGTATTTTTTTAAAAACTCCTCCAACCTTGACACTATTGGCACAATAGTTTCCTCCTGACTTGCTAAATGATTTCCTCAAATATTAAAGCACACAGTTATATTGCCTTTCTCTTCAGGACATTTAATCCAGGGATAACTAACTATGCTTCATTTGTTTAGAACTTGCCCAAATACATCTTCAGATGATTTAATCATACCACATAGTCACGCCTTTAATTTGCACAGTCTATGCAAGATTTCAAAGTATTTTTTCACTCCTTTGATCTCATAGTAAAAATCAGTCTGATCCTCAGTACCACATTGGGTTTGCTGACTCTCTCTTTGAATACAGCTAGCCCACAACACTGCTGAACTGCCACTCTCTGTCAGCAGAGCTCATCAAAGGAGCATCTGCTCCCAGAAACTGGATTTACTTGGCAGTCAAGAGAGAAACACCCATATGGTTCTTAATGACACTTACAGAATTTTATGTGAGTCAGTGATAATGGTCACTAAACTCCAAATCTGGATATTTAAAAAAATTCCTATATATTTGCAAAAACTCAAAACTGGCAAATATTAATAATCTGTTGAAATAGTTGTGGTCCCTTCCTTCAGTCTCTTGTCCATTAATGTACACAAAATAAAATGCAACAGAATAATCAAAGTAGGAACTGTTGGAATATGAGTTTTCTTAATAACATCCCACATTGCTTTTCATTTTTCCAGTTCAAAGAAGTGATGAAATATTTTCATACTAATGCCTCGTGTTTCAATAGCAGAGTTTAGACCACTACCTTATGCTGTCAATATTCTAGTGACCTGCATGAAGCCACTTATCAAAAGGGAGAGAAACATGAATGCACAATTCCCTATTACACAATTTATTGTTCTAGTGGAACTGAACTAAGAGTTTTCTGCTGACAGAAGATTTTATTCTTCCTCTCTTAACAATCCCATTGTGTTCTTCTTTTTCAGACTTCCCTGATGACTCAGAAAAGCTTTCCCAGACCACTGTCACACTGGCATTATTTTAACACTGCCATTATTTTAACCACTGTCACACTGGCATTATTTATACCCCTTTTCTTCCTTTCTTTGAATACACTTTGCAAATTAACAAGTTCTAAACATGTAATTAGATACTGCTAAAACTGAGAAAAATGACACATGCCACAGTCTAAAGCAAGTAAAGAGAAGAACATCAATGATCAGCAACAATAGTCTATTGATTTGGGTTAAATTCCAATAGAAATCCACAGCCTTACAGATCCTGGAGTCTTCAGCAGAGATTCTCAATCTGCCATGGTCACTGGCCTGCACTACATATTCCTGATAGCCCTTGCCCCCCAAAGTTTATAATCTAAAGAGACACAGCAAACAGCTAGCAGGAAGACAGATTACTCAGAACTCATCCACCATTTCAAGGTCAAGAGCAGGATTTGGCTTCTTTAATCCCAGATAAGCATCAAAGTCTACATGCAATGTGATCTGTAACTTTCAAGGCCTTCTGGTGTGAGTTTTTTCATTTCTGGTGTCCTAGTAGTTTTTTGGTCTGATTTTACATCATGAGCCTGCAGATTTTTTACTCAAGGTTTAAAAGGTTGTATAAACAAGACTGAGTCCCAAATACCAGTTTGTATCAGTACTTTTACAGCTCCATTATCAACAGAGCAGTATTAGCAAAAAGATGCCTCATAACAGAATAAATCCCAACTAAAAAGAATTCCAGATGTCCATAAAAGTACATGTTGTTATATTTTGTTAACATACTAAGACATAAGCAGGCAAAAAGCTTCGTTCATGAAAACCTAAATCAAAATATAATCTTCAGTCATGGATCAGCCTGCTAGGAGTCCATATACAGTGTAATAAACTTAGGTACACAAAAATAAATGATGCTAGACAGATTTCCTCTATCATTCCCTCTTCATGAGTCCTACATCAAGAAAAGCAGAATTCTTAATTGTGAAATATAAAAATGCTACAATTCCTCTCATATAAAGTATGTGCATGGCCATTGTTAAGAATGGAATTTCACAACACAGAAGCTGTTCTCTTCTTACACTAACTTCCCTGTAACAGGACACTGGAAATGGGAAAGCACAGAACCCACTGGATATGTCTAAACCTAAAACAAAGGAGAAAAAAAACCAACGAGGTGAGTCTGTCCCAAATACTGGAAGACACTGGTATCACCTCCAGGGGACTATCTCTAGACAAGTGCACTAGAAGAATTATTGCATCATGGCTGAGCTCCTTGCTTGATGAATATCTAGTTAATCAGGTAGTTTTATTGGCTGAAGGGTCAATTAGGAGCTCAGAGCTCAGCATGAAATTTTTATCACATATAAGTATCCATGCCATACTCTGAAGAAGGAAAGCTTATATCCACTTTGTCTTATGTGAGAAACAAGTTCACTTTCTTATTTTTGCCCTGCACACAGAACCAAATGTGTGCAGCAGCTACATGGACCCAGCTCCTCAGCCCCACTGAGCACAGCAGGAACCAGCCCACTGAGGCTTCAGCAATAGTCATGGTACCAACCCACCCTCGTGCTGCCTCCATTGTCCTGCTGCCATACCTGTCACACAGGTGTGGGCAGTCACCAGCAACAGCCCCAACTCCTGATACCACAGCCTATGGTGTATCTGAGACTGCACCAATTTTAGTGACCTGTCTAAACCCAAATCTACTCGAGCCTCTGAAACCATAACCCCTGTGCTGGAGCCAGCAGCTCCCATCAGAACAGAACTGAGCATACTTAGATGCCCCTTCTGGAAACAAATAATTTGTTCAAAATGAACAATCCAAATGTATATATTCATGCCAGATGACAATATGAAACTAGATCAATGACATCTTCCCGACAGAATTTTGCGTAACAGATTTCTAATACCACCATTTACAACACAGTGCATTATAAGAGTCGTTATCTGAAAACGCCAGCAACAATTTATTCTTAAGCCTGGAAACCCTATAAAACCTTAACAAAGTAAAAAAAAAAAAAATTCACATTACAACTCTATACCAAACTAACCTGACTATCCAGGCTTTTTTATGGTTTTAGTTTTAGAAATAAACTTGAAAGCCCTGAAATTTGGAAGACAGAATCTGTCCTAAATTCTTTGCTGTTTGGAACCAACTTATCAGCCTTTGGTAGCTCCCAGAAAACATATCTCTGCTTTCAAAAAATATAAAACTACCCTGGGAAGATGAAAATGTGAAATCTAAATGGTCCATCATCAAAAATATTTGCTTTCTGGCACACAAACAGCAACAAACAGCAATATGAGCAAAAGATGTACATTTTCAGAATAGCATTTTTGCTCCCTGTTTTAAACCCTTGTTTTTAAACAATAGAACAACTTCCTTTATGAGCATATAGGGAATTGAAATCGAAAATCAACAAGTCTGTTCTTATACAGCTCTCCTCTATATATTACAGCTTTTGAGATCACTGTAATTCTACTAATATATTAACACTTTTTATAACACCTTTCAGCTTATTAGTTCCTAGATGAGCAGCAAAAAGATATAAACCCTTTCAACATTTTAAAGAGAAATTTAAAACAAAACAAAAAAACAAACACACAAAAAAAAAAATCCACCCTGCAGGAATAAAAGTATAGCCATAGAGCAAGTATGAGGTAGAAAATGCAGTTATTTCCTTCTTCTATAACAAATTTGTGTGTATTTCTATGTAACAACCTACATGCCAGTATTATATCTGCTTATACACTTTCCCTGTTAAGGGGAAAAAAATATAGATTTTCCCCCTAATTGGATTAATAGATTCACTAGATTAATAGTGAATCTATTAATCCAATAAGGGGGAATCTACTATTATTAATAGATTAATAGATTACTAAATTTGCTGTCAGCAATGCTTTGCTATCATAGAACAGTAATTTCAGAGACCTATGAAAATGTGTTGTAAGCGTAATTTTTTTTCCATTTAGAAACACAAAGAAATCCTTTTCATCAATGTTAGATGAAGGCAAAATTCTGCACTACAGTCCCCCTCAAATTTTTTTGCAGTGTATTTGACAAGAATCAATAATCACTGAGAACAATTTATTCAGGCATTTACCTATTTGGGTTTTTGTAAATTCCATATCAACAAACTGGAATTACAGTTCACACTAGTGTATCTTCAATGAAGAGCTTTATGAAGACTTTTGCAACCAATTAGGAGGATAGTTCATGTGACACATGAAGTCCTGGGGCACATAATTTCAATCATATGTTGTTGTTCCTGACTTCTGACTAGATGGCTTCACTTCACAACACTCTGTTTTAATTCATTGTAATTATTTCATTAAAAATCAAATTTTATTTCTTGCTCCAGAAAATCTCATACAAGAAGCTGCAATAGACAGGCTCTGTGTATATTAGACAATTTTGCACTTGTCTGGGTACTCATGATCTGTGAACACCAGGGATGCACAAATACACTGAGTCATACTTTCAGCTCAGCAAACAGTTCATGACAGATTTTTATGCTGCTGATCAGCAATATTTCTACATTTATTTTCATGGGTTTTGTTCCTAAGGAGCTGGGTGTAGTGACAACATTTCAAAGCATCATTCTGTTTCAGATCAGTAAGAAAAAACCTAAAGAACGGAAGCATGAAATTGCCAAAATTTCATTCTGCAACCAAATTTCTTTAACTTTCAAGAAATTAACATGATGTATTTTAATTCAAAACTCTAGGGATGGGTGCAGATCAGTGACAGCTCTTTTCAGTGTGCTCACTGCAAAGCTGTGTCCCTTTTTACCCCACTCCTCTACCTGGGATAGGAAATCCTTCTCTCCATAGCATCGGAGAAGTAAACTCCATCCACACTGTGTACACAGGCATGTGAAACCCACAATTGCCATATCAGAAGTATCACGACAGAAGGCACAGCCCATCAGGGAACCCATAAGATCAGGAAGTCTAAGAAAATTTCAACTGATAGACAGCTGTTCTTCACCTATTAAAAAAAAAATCAACTCAATTGCCTAATTAAATTTGGATCAAATAAAGTGGAAATGCTAATTTTTAATTCTATTGACTAAAATTGAAACTGAGGAACTATATTTTACATTTCAGAAATCATTACAGAAAAAAATTCGAGCCAGAGATCTCTCTTTACGTTGCAAAGATCTCTCTTTATTCTACTTACTGCTCTGCTTACACTCCAGTGGGGGATTTTCATTTCCTCTGAACTTGTCCAGGTGCTCTTTATTCCAGGAATTTTAATATTTTTCTAATGACATAGTTTTCAAAATTCGCTGCTTATTCACCAAATCTCATTATCTGAGATTTGGGGTTATGCTTTAGGGATATTATCTGGCATCTCTGTCATAAGAAATTCTGCATATTCCGAGTGTACTTGTTTGAGAATAATGGGCTTTTTTTCCACCAATGCTGCCAATACTTGAAGCCAAGCTTTCTTTTGTCGTTTCATATGCTCTTCACTTTCCCTCCTTTTCAGTTTATATAATGTTGATGTGAATTTAATCCTGAGGTTGCTGATATTATCACCACAAAATACTCTGTATTCCACAAACCTTATCTAAATAGACAATGAAAGCCAAAGAAGAAGAAAGTCTGAAGAAATTAAATAGGACAACTGGATATCTGCTTATTCCTTTTCTTCCTCATAGTCCTATATTTTGCAAATTATTTTAGCATTTTTTACTGAAGCTTTTTCAGAATCTGGATGGGGAGTGGAAACACTGGAATTTATTGTCCCTCTTCAACATAATAAAAACTCTAAAAAAAATCCCACCACATTTAACTATTTTAATTATAGGTTTATTGCTCAATTCTCAAATCCTCTGGGGCATGAAATTAGACAATTTTGTAGTATCTTTATCTTTGTAATGTCTTGGGAGACATCATAGAAGACCCTCGTGAAACCACTCCATTCTGCTGTTATCTGCAGTCGAAAGTGGCGTGAAATCATTGTAGAACAAGAACAACAAACAGCAGTAAATAAGAAAAAGCAACCTGAAAAGCATCTACTTGCACAGTCCCAAAGTGCATTTCACTGGGTCTAAAGCACAGGGCCAGTTTAGAGAACACTTTCTGCTTCTCCTACCCAAATCTTAATTTCTGGAAACAGAAAGAAATGGAAAGCTGAGTTTCTTTAATACAATTTCCAGTTGAAACAGGGAGGATAAAGCTGCTCAGAAGCAGTACAGAAATGAACTAGAGGGAAGAATAAGCTCGTGATGCAGTTGCGATGAGTGAAACAAGATCTGTTTCATGGAAGCCTCAAACTCCACCTTAAATCCCTCGAAGATGCTTTGCAGTAGCTAGAGCTTTGGATACTGCTTGGCACTATAGTACCAACCTAACATCAATGTCTTGTTCCTCCACAGATTTTTATTCTCTAAAATCTGTCCCCTGTCTGCTTTCTTGGCTCCTGTCATTAGAAAACCAAGAGTACAGCATCAAAAAGAAATGCTCACCATATTACCTGCTTCAATTCAACAGCCTGGAGCCACGTACTTTACTGCTAATAGAATAATACCACATTGTGTGATTTTGAAGGGGACAAACACTATTTGAAGTGAATAAACACTAATTGCAAGCATGGGACGGATTTGGTTCATTAAAAAAATCATAGCTTTTCAGGATGAGTGAGTCAGAGGAATGCATGCACTCACACCACCATGACCAAGGTCACAGTATTTCCAGAAGCTTTCTCACCATCTCATACAGCACAATATTCCATTTGCAGATATGCCTGGTCTGCAGGCAACTGTTTTAACTTTTCCCCCAAGTTAAGTTTCTCTTTCTGAAAACCATTGAAAAGTTGCTTAGGCAAATACCTGACTAATCCTAACAAACCATATGTTAGATCCTAAGGGCAGCCAAAGACAGCACAGCAGAGCTGCCTGAAAAGTTACTAGATACTATAATCTGCACAGTTGGGTGGCTGAAACCTGCAGATCATGCTAATTAAAGGGGAAATGGGAAAAGGTTAAGAAAAACAGTCTATCTCTAAATAAACCTGCTACTAGCAAGTGCTAAGTTTTAACATACTAGGTTTTTCTAACTAGAGAGAAGCTAAGTCAAAATAAATAGGAAACAAAAATACTTGTGTAACATTTTTGCATCAAATGAATGTATTTTCCTTACTACATTTAAAGAATTTTTTTTTTGTTTCTCAATGCTGTATTTAACTTTCAATAAAATGCCAGGCAATGTTTATGGGGCCAGAGTAGAGTCTGTCCAACAGCCCAGTCTTATTTTGAGCATTTTAAATCAATGCTTAGGGTCCCTTCTAGCACTCCTGACAAACAAGAATTTCATCCAACAGAAAATGCAGTAGTGGTGTCGAGAGTGACTACTACACTTGCAGAGGCTGGAAATCACAAAACATTGTGATTACCTTCCTCTCAGTTAAATTAATGTGTTTCCGTTTGTTTCCTCACATTGTTATGAAAAAGAAAGCAAAAGACTCTCCCACTGCTGAAGCATAGAATCTCAGGGTCTTCTTTCTTTGCTCGTTTTTGATGTAGGTACCTGGGAAGCTCTCACTCTCATACCTTTGGTAAGGAAACACCTTGCATCTTCCCCACAAATGAATGGAAAAGATGCAGCTTTGCACGGCAATCTCACTGAACCCATACCTCAGCCTATTCCATTAAAATTTAGCTCAGATTCACCTCTGATTTATTGAGCCAGGAACAACATATGCAATCCAGCATTTGGATGCTTGGTTCAATTTTGGGGTACCCAGCACAAAGAGACATGCAGAAACTGGGGAAAGTTCAGCAGAAGGTTACTGGGATGGTCAGAACAAACATTTTGCCTATTAACAGAAGCTGAGGAATCTGGGTTTGATCAGCCCAGAGAAGGGAAGTGTTGGGAATGTCATAAGAGCAGCGCCCAGTAACTATGAGGGTATAAAGATGACAGATCAGGGCAATTCCATGAACCTTTAATCTTAAAATTCAGTCACTGGACTCCAACCTTTCACCGTTTTTTTCTGCTGGCCACATTTCCTTTTTCATTACAGGAAGTAGCCATTACTTTAAAAGTATAATTCTATGTACTTTTATGACCATTTATCCTCTTCTGACTTCATTAAATATTATAGAAAACCAGGTCACTACAGTAATGCAGTAGCAAATATTTGGAAGATTATATGAGAAAAGTCTTATCCAAAATAGCACTAGTTGGAGAAAGAGCCCTGAGAGCATTGTATCTTGCAAGAAATTTGATCATTCAAGTCACCTTTTCTGTTGTAAACATATATGTTAACATTCAAAATGACATTGTAAAAGTCATTGTAAATTAAAGCAGAATGATAGTTGAGGGCATTGTCCATTACAATCCAGAAATTTAGATGCAAAAACCCAAAGCAGAACAACCAAACACAATACCCAAATTATATTTCTTCAAACAACAAACAAATTCCAACTATAACAATCTCCTTTAGGGAAATGCAACTTTCAGTAGCACACTACCTCTAGGAAAACTGTCAATATTTCCCTTTCTTGGTTACTAACCAGTAATTTACCGCTGGGAAGGTACAACCCACTAACTCAAGCCAGTAATTTGTCACAAAACATCACAGACATTCTTTCTAGATATGAGCGTGCAGTCCATTGATTTTATTAATTACAGGATGGAGCCCCCACCGGGAGAAGGAAAATCCAGGAAAATTCCACATTGGGCATTACCCAGAACTGAGGAATTCCTTATAGTGTCATCTTAAAGTAAAGCCAGGTTTTCTTGCTCTCAGAAATCACAAAGTGGCACTTTGCTCCAAATTATTCATGACTGCCTGAAGACACTAGGGGAATCTAAGAACATGTTATTATGGGGTCATTTACCAGTGGATGATATCTGATGGAAAACCCTCCTGTGAGCCAATCTTTTCTCATCTTCAACCCCCAAAAAATTCCATTCATGGCAAAAATGGCATCACCAGAAGTGATCTGTGTGGTAAAACAAATAACAATGAACTACAGGGATCAAGATTTCCTGCTTCATTTTTTCTGAAATGCATATCATTCTGCCCTTCTCTGTGGTAATCCTTTTGAATCACAGAAGATCAGGTCATCCCACATGATTCAGGGCTGGAGGTGAAAGGAAAAGATTAAATCTTTGCAAGAATGGGAATATTAAAAGAAAATCCTTATCAAAACAAACACAAGCACACACAGGAAAAAGAAAAAAAAAAAAACCAACAAAAGACCCCAGACAATTGCCCTTATTAAAATTTAGTCTAATCATCTATGTGATTATGCATATAAGGCTAAGCACCCCTATATCTTTTCAGATTGGGGTAATAATGAGGAAGCTCACATTAAAATAGTATTCTGTTAAGTACAATTATCTTACAAAATACAACAAACCCAGGATTGAAACATAATTATGACACTCATCTTCCCCAATTACATCCAAATAAAGATCCTTAAGAATAAAATATAATTGTTTCACTCATCTTCTCACTTTTAAATACTCCTTCCATCTGTATTGGCAAATTAAGCCTGAATGGAAATACAAATTTATGCAAAATTATTTAAAGTAACATCACTATTTTCCAAGTATTTTGCTTGTATACATTATGATTCTTTTCACAGTTAAAAATTTTGAAATAAAATCTTCATTTCTTAGATTGCCTCTTTATAATTTTTATAGCTCACATACTGAGATGTATGGTAAACACATTAATTAAATATTTGTGCCACTAGGTGTGTTACTAGAATATAACTAGTGTTATCTATATATGGCATCAATATCCAAAATATCAAGCTCTATAATTTATTAGTAAAAGGACATTCTCTGGATCATTATAGCATTCAATTTTCTTCTCTTTGACTACATGATCATTCAAAGCTGAAGACTTTCTGTTGTTCAGTGTAAGACCACCCACAATGTAAATACTGAGCCTGATTGTGTATGTTACTATTGCTTTAATGCACTGTAGAATGGGATTGAACATTCCACTTGCAGTGCAGTGCATTCAAGCTGTCACTAAAGCCAAAGTCAATTAGACAAGGCCATATATCAGTACTTATACAGAGGGTTTACTATCTTGATTTTGTCCCCAGCAACCTCGTGCTCTCTTTATGCTAAAAGTTACATCTCCTGCATTTTACATGAATCCTGAGTAGTTCCTGCAAATGCTGAAATAGGGGAGAACTCCTCGAAACTCCCAAAGTGTCATTAGCTCTGCTGTCATTCCTAGCAAGGAACTATGCCGGGTTTGCCTGACCACCTGATAAACACTGACCAGTTCTAATCAGCAGTGATTCAAACATGCCAGAAAAAATAATAGAGGCCACATTTTTTTTTTTTAGGTCACTAAGCAATCTTAGCACCAGCAAATACTTTTTGCACTGACCTTTACTACTCAGCTGTGACCTGAGCAACTCTGTTCAGCAGAAGGTATTACCGGAGCTCCAAAAGGAGCTGCATCTAGTTAAGGCTAACTTAAAGTCAGTGCAAAGTGTCACATCTTAAAGGTAAGGTCTCCCAGGATACCCAAGTCTTTCACATATCTCATTAGCTCCATTTAGAGTCACTGTGTACACTTTTCCACTCGCCATACCTGTATGCAGTACGCAGTAAATTTTGTTTGTGAGTGACATTTCCATGCAAAGGTGGGGACAGGGGCTGTCAGCCTCAGATGTTCTCTTCAGAAGTGAGCAGCCCAACTCCTTCTCAGATCAAGCATGAAAAAGCTGATAAAGCCCATATGAGGGGATGAAGAAAGGCCATCCAAACCCTCCTTAACAGTCAGGTCAGCAGCAGTCTGAGATCATAAAGCACAGAGCTTTTCTTCAATGGATGCTAAATCTGGGCCAGCTTTACTTTCTGAAACAAAGCATCTGGCTTCTTGAAGTCTGATTAAAGGAAGACATACAATAATAATTTTTTAAAAACTAAAGTGCTGAGGTTCACAAAACTTTTTGATTACACACAGAAAACATGTTTTTTTTTTCCCAGAAAGTTGAAGAATTAAGACAGTTACAGCAATACAGTAAAAGGGTTTTGGGATTTTCACTCTGAACTCCAGCCTTGGGACACAGAGATGTTTTTTAAAAAAATATTTAATTAACTGGATTTGAGTGTTTTTCAAACAGAGCAAGTAAAATCACATTAGGTGAGATCAATAGGTGATGTGTTAAATCAGTGGTTAGTTTGCAACATAAAGCATTTTTATACCTAAATGAAGTTTCTGTTTAATAGAGTAAATGAAGAGAGATCCACTTAAATCCCAAACATATTTAATTAAAATAAGGTAATTATTGTAGAGCTATATTTGAACAGACAATACAGTTGCCGCAATTATCTCTAATTATGCAGCTCCAATCACCGTATAATAGAGGTTTCAATGTCACTAAGCACTATAAGGATAATTACTCTTTCCATTATTCTGATGGGCACATAATTAGCAACTTTAGGAAAAAAAAAATCACCGGGACACAATAGCCACAGTTTAACTACAGGCTGATTGAGAATGATCAAGGTATTCATTGCAAAAAGAAAAAGTAGCACCCTCACTTTGTTCCAACTGAATAGTCATGTACTTCCCTAAAAAAAAAAAAAAGCATTTATTCCATACTCACAATCAGGTTTTATTAAAATACTATGCTTACTGAACAAGACCTTAAAATAGTAGCATTTAATAACACAGCTGAAAAAGTCTTAGATAAAAATCTCTCCTCTAACAGAGGATAATTGAGGTCCAAAACACAAGTGCAACCATGGATCCATCTGAACATTTAACTGATTCTTAAATATTATATTCTTGGTCTGAGAAAGAAAATATTTGAGCCAAAGCCTAGAGCTTCTTCAAACATGTAACTGAAAATCAGATGGACAAGAGAGCAGAAACCCTGGTGACAGTACTAACAGACTGTTCTCTGGAGATTTGTGTCACAGATTTTTGTATACACTGTATTGTCAGTTTTTCTGTGGTTCACCTTCAGTACCACGCAGATACTGTGGCTTTACAAGAAGTAATGTAACTGAGAGCCAGGCAGCCCCTCCTGCTTCAGTCCATTCCTCAGGCTGGGGCACTGGACGTGACCTGTGTTACAACAGACTGAACCAGTCTTTACTTCTGCTGGCAAGGAGGCATGGCACAGCCACACCAAAAAGCACAGACACATTCAGCCAGCTGGACTCAGCCACAGGGCCACCTGGGAGCTGCCAAGCAAACCCAACAGTCCAGCACCCACCCCTATGTTGGCATCACCAAACACTGATGGGAATTCCCATGAGATCACCGCTCCTCATACCCTTCCCAGTCACCTGTGACCACTGTGGTGCCCCAGCTAACTCCAGACTGGCTCCCTCCTACTTTAGGCATGCTGCTGACTCACCTGAGCCAGAGAACAAAGCCTAGTTTTCTGCTCAGTCAAACAGGGAAAGGGAGGTATGTCCAGGTGAGGTCTGGCGGCTTGAGTTACCCTTTGGAAGGCTCTGCACCACTTCTGCAGCTGAAGGGCCAGAAGTTCTCAGCTGCATGCCCGAAGCTCAATGGGATGACTCCTGACCTAAGAGGAGATCAATTTTCCTTTTGTCCATCTCTAGCAAGGGTGGCACAGCAAAAAAAAAAAAGGCTGTCCAGTCAGGGTTGCCATGGCATCACACTGTTCCTCACTTAGCATATAGCTCAAAGCTTCAGAAAGACTAACAGCTGCTGTTCCCAAAAGCTAGCTGGAAAATTTCCTTCTCTGTGCTCTTCTCTTCTTTGTGTGGGACACAAAGGACACCCCATGGACACCCACTTATTCCTGGGCCAAGTCCTAAGGAAAATACACTGTTCTCACTGACAAGGAATATCTTCTATCTATGCAAAACTTGGCAGCTACAATCACTGAAATTATGTTCAGGGAAAGTAATGTGTTTTTAAAGGGACTTAATTGGATTTTCAAGTGACAGCCAATTCTAGACAAGGACCTGATAAGCTCCCAGATTTTTCCTTTTATGAGTGGCATAATCTTTTCTGCTCATTTGCAGAACCAGAAGCCCATCTAAGATTCCAAACAGAGGTTTTCAAGTACAAACATTTTGGAGTGTGAACTGGAATCGGAAATACTAAAAACCTTTTTTTTTTTCCCAGCCTAGACAGAAAGGATATGCAACACAGGATAAGAAAATATAAGAAAGGGGGAGAAAATGTACCATTCTTACATAGTTGCAATTATACGACCCGAAAAAGATGAATGCTTCATTTTGTAGGGTAGAAAGATGTAAAGGTGTTAGAAGCCTCTTCATGTTTTCCCTCAATGCGTAGATATAAAAGAAAATTGAGGAAACTTAGTGCTCTTAAGAGAGACCATTGAGACTTTCTGCTGACTAACAAACAGCCTTGCCAAGAAAACATGCATTTGTATTTCAAACCTGACAGACACTGCACGCTGATTGCAAGGTTCCAAACACAGACTGCCCCCACGCAGGGTCCTCTGCCCACAGGCTGTTCAACACGTATCTGCAGCTCAGTGCCACAGCCTCCCTCACCCAGTCTGGGATGCCACCTGCAGCAGGTCAGCTTGAGCTGCCACCTGATGGTCAGAAAGCAGCCAGGCACCTCCAAGTGACACAAGGAATATGTCCCAGCTGCCCACTTGGTAAAGCCCTACAGAAATACACAATCCCTGCTGACAGCTAATGCAATTTTAACATATCTCAGCCATTTTCAACTAAAATGTACAAACAAAATTCTATCATGCACTTGCCTCTCACAACTCAATCCATCACCTCTTTGCCAATAGTAAAAAAAGGAGTACTGCAGTTTTCCCATCAGGCCAATACTTTTTCTGGCAAGGCAAGATGAAGTGAAGAACATTTTCTACATTTGAGTGAGGCCCTCCCAGCAAATGCTTGATTGTTGTGCCACATAAAAGGGGCTGCAGCTTAATCAAGACTTCTGACTCCCATTGTGATTAGACAGCATAAGGAAGGCCAAAGCTTCCCAAAGAGACATGCAGGGGAAAAATGTTCTCAGTATGTTCAGAACCAAAACTGCAATGACATCTGCACACTACTGGTCAAGCATGCTTATTATATGGTATAAAAATGTCTTCTTTTATTAGATTTTGTGACATCTAGCCATTGCCTGAGTGGACTGAAAACATCTCCCCTGGAACTGGATACCAGTTGTTGCCTCTTAGTTTGCAACATTTCACTAATTGGGCATTCTTCAGAATAGTGAACAATTAAGATATAAACCTCCAATTTTGTCTGCAGCAAATATACTTTTCCTTTATGTTTGTTCTACATATTTTCCAGTTCCTTGTTTTACTATATTTGTGCTGTTTGTGCACTTTCATCTAAGATGACTGAATTATTTTGCTTCCTAGTAGTGTTTCCTTTGTAAGTTTTTTGGGGTAAAAGGGAGATGTTGTCAGAACAACTCTGTTGATACACATTCTCCACTTGTATATTAGCATTTACCTTACTTTTTTTTTTTACCTCAAAAGGCTATGCTATTGCATCATCTCAGTTTTCTTCCTTTTACTTTCTATGTTTTTTTAACCTAATTTCGTTCTGAACTTCTAAAAACTTCCATTTTGCAGTAGACTCTAGTTAGCTCTTTTATTTGTAGGATTTTTCGTAATGTTGACTTATAAAAGTTAGTGTTCATATCTATTCTACTGCATTACAGAGACACGTTTTCAAAGTCAACACTGTCTTCCTCTCTCCCCGTGCCTCTGGGCATGTACAGTACAAACCATTTGGGGTTAAAAAAACCAAACCAAAACAAAAACAAATCAGGGGAAAAAAAAACAACATAAACCACAACAACAAACACCGATACATTTGTATTACCCTTCTCTGAAAGTAGTTCAAAACCCTGTCAGAGAAAAATGCAGCAACAGAGAGCTCTAGAGGCCCTGTCCTGCATTGCAGCAATTCCCACATTCACACATACGTTTGTGTATACACACACACACACTTTCACATAAGCAGAGCACATAAGCAGAACAAATGCCTCATCTCTTCTGTACACACGATGTGCAGAAAACTCACAAAACACTTCACCCATAAGCTGCAATTATGTGATATCCATCACTCTGTTCAGTTACTAGATGCAGGTTCATCTAGTTCTTTGAAATGAAGGGCACAGGGGAGTGTTTGGCTTGGAAAATAAGGTAGTGCTTGTTGATGACAAACAATAGACCCAGGGCTATGCTTATAAAGTAAGAAAAGTGTCATTATAGTAAATTCTGGACCAGTTCTGTAGTCATCTGCTTTCCCTAACTTTTTTTTTTTTAAATCACAAAGCCCACAAGTCTTTTTCCATTTCAGATGAGAAGCACGCACTTGCAGTGACTGTGCTCATCAAAATCCCTTTGAGGTAAGCTTTAAGTGGTTAGTAGAAAGAAAAACACTTTTTAAGAAATCCCAAAGTCATACATAATACAGGCATCATCAGGTACTACTGAAATGAATCTTTCCAAAGCACTGTGGAGCAGTGGCAGAAGGCAGGTGGAGAGCTTGAGTGCAGGAGCCTGTGCCACACTCGTGCTCTAAGGATGAGAACTACACTACCGTGTACCTGACCATCAACCCTGCCTCTTCCACAGAGCACATGCACAGCAAGATACTGCTACTACTCAAGAACAGAGCCTGAACTTGCCATGCCACAAATACAGGTCTGTCTCACAGGGTCTGTTTTATCTCAGGTCCTGAAGGTTTGTCATTACTTCTGAACCAGAACTGCCTTTCTAATTGGAAAAATTCCCCACTCAGATGTATCACAGCTCAGTGACTGCCCCAGGGCACCTCCCTAGTATCACCCCAGTATCTCTGGGGAGGTCTCTTTCCCTCTTGCTCCTGAAAGGCATACCTGCCACATCCTAAAGAAGCACTTCCTCTTAGAGAGGGTCAAGATGTCTCAGACACGTCATGCAACTACAAGCTAAGGCAAAGGATAAGAACTTAATTACAGAACACCAATTTGTTCAGCACCCAGAATGTTTAAATCTATTCCTGCCTGCAAACTTTTCTCCAGGCCACTCAGATCGTGTCCCTCCACAAGAAAGAATTAAAAAAAAAACCAAAAAAAAACCTTAGATAGAAGCCAACAAAAATCTTTCACAAATGTTTTGTTTCTCATTTTTCCTTCCTACATAACAGAAGGACATGTTCCTTAACATCTGTCAGTTTTAACACTTTAAATTCCATGGTAAAACAAAACTGCATTCACAGCCTTCAGGAGAAATGAAACCATAAGGTTCTTACAAGCAGGCTTCAACCTAAGCAAGAATGCTCATGACTTCCTAAGACACTTATAAACACAGATGGTGTGTGTGGTGAAAAAAGACCAAACAACCACATTCTGGCCATCCCCAAATCTATACCGGATGTGGGATTGCAATAATATAAATTTCCAGGTTCTTTTTCTGTTTGACTCACATCTGTGAATATTACATTACCTTGTGGCCTGAATAACCTTCCTAGCTACATTCTGTTTTAAATACAAGACATTAGTATGGTATGGAACACCATGCAAATCCGCAGGAGGACTCTGCAGTAAGAATTATTTAACTGTGATTGTTTACATCAAGCCACACACAGATGCAGAAAATCACAAAAAACTGTTCAGATATATATCCACTTCAACTAACCTGACCACAGAAAACATCTTAACCCTGCAGCAGCTCCATTGCTTGCAGCAACTGAGAAAGGAATGCTCCTCTTTAAATAGGCTCTCCTCAACCCTCAGCTGCCAGGGGCAGCACAGTTTTGCTGGGATTCTTCTCCTTTGCCAGCCTCCTTCCCCTCTGAAGTCCTAAGAGGTACATGGATTTTTCCATCCCCAGCTGTAACCATCCCTTTCCTGAATAAGCTGCTCTTTCACTTTTTCCCCTCCAGAGCAGCTACTGGCAGTCTCCTTCAGAGACCAAATCTTCCTCTTAGAACTTTTGCTGCATTCCTTTCTGTTGACCATTCTCAGATTGTCAGTCCCAAAATCCACAAATGATGGGTCAGACTCTAAAATTCCATGGAGCACCAACTACACAATGCTTAAAGATAATATCTGCAGTTTGGGGACGTTTCCTGCTTGCTCTGAACATATGTTCATGGTGCTTATGGCACTGCAACTCTCACCTGTTACTGAGTACAGAGATTTTGGCTACTGATGAGGTACCCTCAGCAGAAGCCCCCACGGGAAATCAGACCCCTTTAGGATTGATCACAGACTCATACAACAGTCAGAATTGGAAAGGATCTTAAACTTCATCTAGTTCTGAGCCCCCTACCTATGGGCAGGGACACCTTCCATGAGATCAGGTTGGTCAAAGCTCCATCCAACCCAGCCTTGAACACTGATGGGGATGAGACAACCACAGTTTCTCTAAGGCAACCTATTCCAGTGTCTCGCCACCCTCACCGTAAAGCATTTCTTTCTAGTATCTAATCTAAACCTGACCTTTCCAACTTGAAGCCGTTCCCCTTGTCCTGTCATTCACTACATGTCCTTTCAATATTTCTTATAGGTTCCCTTTAGGTACTGGAAGGCACAATCAGCTACCTGTAAGCCTTCTCTTTTCCAGGCTGAATAATCCAAATTCTTTCAGCCTTTCCTCATAGGAAAGGTGTTACTAATCATCTTTGCAGACCTCAGCTGGTCTTGCTCCAACAGTTCCATGTCCTTCCTGTGCTAGCATCCCAGAGCTGCATGCAGGGTTCCAGGTGGTTCTCAGCACAGCAGAGCAGAGGGGCAGAATCCCCTCCCTCCCCTGCTGCCCACACTGCTTTGGATGCAGCCCAGGACACGTTTGGCTCTCTGGGCTGAGAGTGCCCATGGCTGGGGCATGTCCAGCCTCTCACCCACCAGCACCCCCAGTTCTGGGCAGGGCTGCTCTCCATCTCTTCATCCCCAGCCTGTGCTGATACCAGGGGTGCCTCAACCCAGGTGCAGAGCCTTGCCCTTGCTCTTGTTGAACCACATGAAATTCCCATGAGGCCACTTGTCAAGCTTGTCCAGGTCCCTCTGGACGGCGTTCCATCCTTCAAGAGTGTCAGCCACACCTCTCAGCTGGATCTGCAAACCTGTTGGGGGTGCACTCAGTCCCTTCCTCTACACCATAAATGAAGACAGCACACAGGCACAGTAGGAGTCCCCAGGCCACAGAGTCATCCTCAGGGCTGGCCCAGTGCTAGACAGAAATAGCTTTGATCTGGACAAAACTCAAACTGGCAATCTGTCCATGAAAGCCTCCACAGCTCACTCAGCTAGGAGCTAAAACAGAGCACTACAACTGAAATCCCCATGACCTGCTGTCCTCTGCCAGGCCTCACAGGACAGAGGGGGAGCAGCTTTTCTGGCAGCACATGCACATTTTCACAGCTTTCCAAGGCTTCCCTGCAATTGTCAACACTAAACCTCGCAAGCTTTCCCAGTCATTTCTGCAGAGGAAGAGAGGACTGTCCTGATCCAAAGGGCAATGCTGCCAGCCAATGGCCAATTACATCTTTGGATGAAGGAGCCACCTAACTGATCTATTATGCATATTGCCATGTAAAAAATGTTGCATGACACCATGGCCATAAATACAAACAAGGTGCGCACGGTGTGAGTTGGTTAAATAGTCCTAAATATTCAATGCCAAAGAAAGGGAAAAAAAAATAAAGAAAAAGAAAAAAGAAAGAAAAGAGGGGGGAAAAACAGAAAGAAAAGAGAAAAAAAAAAGGGAAAAAAAAAAAAACCACTCCAGCAAATGAGCTTAAAAAAAGATCAATAATGGTCAGCTTGAAATTTTAAAGGAGTGTCTAAAAATAGAATCAAGAACTGTGGATGCTGTCTCAACATATAAGCACCAGAAAATTACTCATATGAGTCTAATTACATGTGAAACATCTTGTATTTATCTAGTTCAAAATAAAAATGCCCAAAGGAAACTCAGACATGAGCAAGCTTTAATTCAGTCTGATGTATTCCTGCATTTGGGAAAATGTTCAAAACATTAGACTCCATAGTCATAATTGTCATAAAAATTAATGCAGAGAAATGGTTGCATATACACATATATATATATATATATGATCCTCTAATGTAAAAGTAAAGTATTTGAAATAACTGGGCTTACTTTTAATTCTGA
Source organism: Onychostruthus taczanowskii (assembly GCF_017590055.1). Classification (NCBI taxonomy): domain Eukaryota; kingdom Metazoa; phylum Chordata; class Aves; order Passeriformes; family Passeridae; genus Onychostruthus; species Onychostruthus taczanowskii. The sequence continues at coordinate 8,368,168 of NW_024499351.1, forward strand.
AATAAAGGGAAAATACAAGTATGGATTGCTTGATAAACACAATAAGCAATGTCATGGTCAAACAAAAAAAGGACAGGTTTTTGGGTTTTTTTTTTCTGAAAATGCACAAAGAGGAAATAAACAGCTTTCTGTAAAAGTAACAATCAACAGCAAAGTGCAATGCCATTAAGCTTTTCAAAGGACAGAGTGGAATGTGTGGGAAGATTAGAACAAAAAAATTAAAGAAAGATATTTAAAAAACCCAGATGCCTGACAGAAAAATTTTAAAAAAAGACACGAGTCGGAGTTCTGTAAAAATTATTTCAATTAATTGATATTTTGGAAATAGGATAAGGAAACAGAAAAGAAGCAATAGAATCCAGATATTTTCCTTTGCCATTTCATTTGATATTAATAATATCTAGGGTCACTCGCATACAAACCTACCCTAAGTAGAACTATTTTGCTTCTCTTTACATTGAGATTGGACAATAAAGTCATTATAGTTTGTTCATGTGGTGGTGTTCTTTATCTTGTATGATTCCTCACAAAGTAATCTGTTTTATAGTTGGGGGTGGGGGGGAACCACCCCTATTTGTATAATACCAATCAGCATTAGACATAGCAAAGACGGTTTTGCTGGCTTATAAAAGTTGAAACAGGAAGATAGCCACAAAAACACTCAGAGTTTGCCAATGTGTTCCTATTATTCACAAGGACTCAAAATTCTTAGTATCCTAACTTCAAATTGTCATTTCTACCTTCCACAATGCCATATATTTGGCACAATTTACGAACAATGTTTCCATCTCTCAAAACTGTTTGGTTCCCACAAGATACTGCCAGCCAATTTTGTTGAAAGAAACAAGTCCTTACAACTTCAAATATTTTTCGAGATTTTCCTTTAGCTTTCAAATAAATAAAAAAAATCACATAATAGGGTGCTTTAGAGTGTATACAGGATGTTTTCACAGCAATCTTTACAGACATATAAAATAGTCACAAAATTAGTTTGAAAGCATTTTTTTCCTGAAAAGAAAGGAAAAACATTTAAAATTTTCTAAGGGGTGGGTGCTATGTAGTTTGGGATTTACAGTAACCATTACCTGAGTTCCCAAAAAATGTTAATGTTAGAAAAACTTTTAAGTAATCACTCCAAAATCTTGATTGTAATTCTAAAATACTATATCCCTACACCTTCTTATGCTGTTCTTTGCCTTTTCTTCACCATACACTGAGGATGACATTTAAAATACCAGTTATATTCATGCATCAGTCTCATACAATGTATGTCTGTCATGCTCTGTATCGTGTTAAGAATGAAGGCACTGATCTTCTGTAAAAAAAAGTTCTTTCAGCCAAAATTCAGATCAATGTGTTAGTACTTATTATAAAATACCACCATTAGAATAAGAACAAATCTAGGTAATTTCTGTGACAATAAGTAGGCTAAGACTGTATTTAATGTCCCCCTTCATTACAAATCCATTTGGCATCCATTCTAATTGCTAGCCTACTCTCAAAAAAAACCTATTTGATGTGTTGGTGGATTTCATGTGTGCCTTGTACATTTACAGCAGTCCTATTTTAATTCAACATTAATTATATTTCACATCATGTCCTGCATAATGCAGCAGTATGAAATACTCATATTTTGTAAATGAGAAAATTAAGCTCTACTTTTGTCCATTCTAATCCCATTTTACCCTTATTACACTTCAGTATCAGAACTCTCCAATTTTATTACCAAATCCATGAGCACACAAAAACAAAAACCTAATTTTCATCAATTCCATATCACTTTAATATATTTTCCTGCTTTAGAATTCTTACTAGGATCATAAAATACAAGTTGGGAGGAAAAAAAGGAGCACTAGAGTCCAGTCTTCATTAGGTATAGAAACAATAAACACCCATGAAAGCAGACTACAGGGCAATGATTATAAGCAATCTGTCACTTCATGTATTCCCTGACCTCTTCTCAGTCAGCTGGACATTTGCTCAGAGATGACTAGTGTTTATTTTCCCATAGCTCTGTTTATCACAAGAACAAAGGATAAAAGAAAAAAAAAAAAAGCAGTTAGAGGTTTTTTTATTGAGTCACAGAGAGCTATCCCTGCTAAAGTGATCATGATTACTAGTATAGAATATGGAAGTTAAAAAAGGAACAGTACAATAGAAGATATATAGATATTTGTGGGAAAAAAATATTTTTAAACATCAGAACACTTTTTACACTTTTTCTAAGGCCTCATCATTGACAAAATTTATGGGGGGGTGGGGGGGGGGTTCCATCTGTAGGAAGTTCTCTTACTTGCCTTTCACCAGTACACTAGGAGACCTTTCTGGGGACTCTCTGCGTGTGTAAAGCCTTAAGGGGCTTAGTGTGGACAGGCAGATTGAAAACAGGATTACATTCTTCACAGAGTTTATTAAGCTGTCCTTCTGCCAAATATTTATATCAAATGTGTCATTTCTCAAACAAAAGCCAAAAACACCCATGAAGAAATGGGGCAGGGGGAGAAGGGAAAAACATGAAAGCATAAACAAGACATGAAGTTTAAGACCACCCAAGATATTTTTGTCCTCCTTTGCTGACTCTTGGAGCTAGACACTCCAGAGACTTTCTAGGAAATAAGACAGAAAGGTTAATATCACCTGTTTGCTGACAATCTCCCAGAATAAACGTATGGTTGAATAGGACTATACAAGTCTTTTGTTCAAGAAAAGCTTTGGGAATATCAGACCGAGTGTTTCTGTACCTGTGAGCAGATCTTACTGCATCTGACTTACTACAGTTTCAGTAGAACCTCATGAGTTGTTACTTGACTCTGGGAAGTCATCCATACTAGACCAGAGGAGCAGATCTCATCTTCATCAGGGCAAGTGGGAAAATCTACATTCCCACGTGCAGTTGGTTATCTTTACTTGCTAGGTTTTGTGTCCACACTGAGAAATCAAATGATGTGATAACTCATGGAGAGCCCAGCTACAGCCCCCCTAAGGCCACTCAGGCAGGTAGCATCCACATGGAAACTCTGCAGTCTTTCCTCAAAAACCCAGCTGATTTTCCTTCAGCAGAAACAGAGCCTTTCTGCATTGTATCTCAATATTTATAAAAGCAACCAAAGCCTTCATCCAGTCTCTGTGGGGCTTGCAAACATACAAGTATGTGCTGGAATCATACAGCATGGAAGGGAATGTCTTGATTTTCTAAGTTCAAGTACTTGAGACCCTTTAAGATATAGCCCTCCTATCAGCTAAGCAAGCACACAGATAAAAAATCCTTCCTCACTTTTGAGCTTCCAAGGGAAAAAAACTATGCAAAACAATGTTAGAGGAAACTAGAAAATAAAATTGCAGCTGAGCAGTGGAAAAAGAAGGGTGGGAGATAACAGTCTGATTGAAGCTTAAGACATTTTTATGTATCTAATTCTTTTTTGTTTTTCAAGCAAGAAAAGAAGTCCGTACAGCAAGCTCCTGAAGAGTTAGACATGAACAGCTATTCCTGAATTCAAAAACCATAGCTGCCTAGGACAAAGTAATGTCTTTATAAGCCATGTTTTCATTAATTAGTAGTTAAGCCATGCTGTTTCCCAGCTAGAACAAAACAGTAGCTTTTTATATAAACAAACACTCCACAACAGTCTAAAATATGCTGAAAGTGTCAAGTGCCAAGCAGTGCTAAAAAATTGGAAACAAATCAGGCATATCTTTAGGAAAAGAGCCAGAAAAGATACTACATTCAAAACAGCTGCTTAACAGAAGTTTCCTGAAGGTACTCCAACTATAATAGGCTGAACATTGCTTATAAATCTTATGAAATACCAAAAAAGTCAACTCTTGAGGCTCCCATGAAAAACAAACAAACAAGCAAACAAACAACCCACATGGGTAGGTACCTGAAATTTCCAGGTCACTTGCTCAAGAAGTCTCAGCAAAGTAAAAATTTACTGCATCCAAGAATCATTATAAATAAAACTAATTATTTTAAATATTATAGATAGCTTTCAATTCAATCTCCTAACATAGCTGCTACAGTTTGTTATGCCATTCCTGTACATGTTCATGTTGCCATAGACTTAAAATATAGGGCTTCAGTAGAAGAGTCTTATTTCTAAAACTTTGTCATACACCTATAAAAGTTTCATGTGGAATAATTAGAATTTTAATGTTATTATGTAGGTCTATTACATACTTACAGCAGCACTACAGGGCTTCAGAACAGGGACAGTGCTGGCATTCTCTGTCCAGCACTTGAGGATTAGCCAGCTAACCTTCAGCCAAGTATCTCTGCATATAGGAACACTGCAGTCCTGTGGCTGACTAAGTCAAAAAAAAAAAAAAAAAAAAAAGAGAGAGATAAATCTACAGCCTGTATTCAGAGGACTTCAAGAATCAGCATGCCATGCACACAGCAAAAACTTGTTATGCATGGATCAGTCACTGAATCCATAAAGATTTTTTTAATATTCGCCTTTTGCAGCCAGAATTTTTTATGCCTTTTCAGAAGCCATGACCATGTACTGGGTCTGTACCAAGCTTCCTGAGCACAGGAAGTTAGCCTACCCTAAACATTGTACGTGTAGTCTCCAGAGCATCCTATGAATCTCCTCCTCACTGGTCACTCCACCAAAAATCAGATGCTGGAGCAGCAAACCTGCTTTCACTGCAGCCAAAGATCACAGGTAAATGAATAATACAAAATGCCAATAATCCATGGAGACAGTATCTTGAAAGTAGGTTTGAGCAGGAAAGGGATACTGTAAAGGGGTGCAATGTCATCTTAGCAGCCCATTTAAAATCTATTCAACTTTTCAGTTTCATCTAACACAGATGCAATTCCTAAGTTAGCTAAAACTGAAAAACACCCTATAAAATACAAATTGCACAAGACTTCTCTTATGGTAGTTTATGCTTCTTAGTCTCTTTGTATGTAATAAAACTAGTCTTGTCAAAATTTTTCACTGAGTATTTGCAATTAAACTTCTGGTTATGCTAATCTTTGTCCTCTGTTATTCTTAATAGCATTTTCAGAGGTGCTGCCCTAGAGAGGTTCAAAAGTCCTGACATTTAAAAAAATCAGTCATTTGATATTTGGAATTACTTAGAAGTACCTTAACAGCAGATCAGGATAAAGGTGGTGAGGGTGTGAATGCATACATAAGTGCACAGCCATTCTTCAACACACCTCTATCTTTCTTATCTTTTTTTCTGGACCTCAATATTTTTGGTACTTGAAGTCCTATAACAGGAAGGTCACATTTAAGATTTAATCTATGTCAATGAAAGAAGTCTATTGAGATGCTGGTTACTTCCAAGTTACACTACGTGCTGGCTGTTCAACTTAGCTTATACCTGAAAGCCACATCCACTGCAACATCTCTGGGACTTTGAAAAGCCTGTTTGGACATAGCAATAATTCACCAGAAATTCAGTTCTGGACTTCTGCTCTTTTTAGTATAATTAAAGATAGCTTTTAAATAAAGTTCAAGCATTTCAGTAATTTACAAAACAGAAAAACAGAGTCATTCCCATTGTATAGATCAGATATGCAAACCCCAGATACACATGAACTGCACAATAACACCAAGTAGATCAATACCAGAATGGGAAGAGGACTTTCTCTCTTTATTCTAAACAGTGTGATATTCTATGAATTTTCCTGCCACTTCTGAGTTGCTTCCAGGCTTACGATTGCCACTTCTTAGTATCCCAGTTTAAAACACCTATTTTAAATGCATTTTATGAGAGAGTAATGTTAACATGAAATTGAAATAGATGTGTTTGTTGTTTTGTGGGTTTTCTTTTAACAGAAAGAGCAATACACTAATTATTACTTAGCATTGCTTTCCAGGCTGAAGGCAGAGAGAGCTATGTCTAGCTTCATATTTAGGTTTCTCTTGGAAACTGGAAGTTTGCCAATTAAGATTTCTCTTTCTTCCATTACCCTAAGGTTCTTTTAAGAGACAACAAAATTAGCACAAGGTCTCCAAATGGGACGACAATTCATGCTGACAGTTAAATAATGAGTTATTCTTGTTTCCCAGCTTTAAAAAATTGGGAGGAACTGGAATGTCAATGATAATTTCTTACTGCATGAGATAAAGTGAATTATTATGCTCCCATTAGCTCTTCAGAGCAAGACTTCTTGTTTGGAAGTCTGAGTCACTTTAGATCAATTCCAGGGTGTTGCCTGATACTGCCACATTTTGGCATCAAACACTGCCATCACATTTTTCTCTCTTAACTCTGCTTTGAAAGCCAAAGCAATCACAGAAAGGAAGTTCACAGGTAGTACCCAGCTTCAGAAGAGGGCATAAGTCATCTCAAGAAGAGCTGTTGGATGTTCCTGCCAGGCTTCTTTTGATGCCCAGATCAGACAGGTCAAAGCTGTGTGGTTTGCTCTGCAGTCACCACGCTGTGCTGCACACATACCCAAGCCCTCTTCTTTGCTTAGCCTCAGGCCCTCCTTAGTTGCAGGATGGTGGCCATAGCAAAATACACAAAAGTACAGTTGTTTTGAATGCAATTACAATGCCAGACCCTTGATCAGGCTGCAGAAGAACCCAGGAAGGAAAGAGCATTGTAACTGGTCCTTATAGAAATACAGGTCAAGATTCAATGGATTAATTTTTAGCCAGAGAAAAATAATCACTGTTGTATGCTTTATTGGTTATTTTAATAACTACTGCCACTGATATTCCCTGTGGTTGGACTTCTTTCTCATTTTTCCAGTAAGCAGAGAAAAAATAAAGCCTTCAGACAAATACAATGGGGCAGCTCTACAGGGAATATAGACATTTCCAAAAGAACAAAAAGATAAGACCCAAAAAGAACCTTATCCCTGTCCTTACTGTTAGCTGATTTATCAAGCCCTATATGGCAAGAAACACTCAAAGAAAAATGGAAAATAATTTTAAAGGACTATTGTTGTAATCCTATTTGAAGTAAAAATGGTATCATTAAACATTCCAAAAGGAAAAGTTTCCAGCTGCAATCATACACCTTTCCAGCAATCTGAAAAGCTATTTAGAAGAAAGAGAACAGCTGACGCTTCCCCATTGCTGTCCCTTGATTCATGTGTCTAGATGACTCACGATAAATAAATCCACATATTTGAAATGGTCTTTTTTATAAGACTATGAACAAACTATATTACCATAGCATAGAAATTTCAGAACCCCAGATAGATCAAAATTTTATTTCCAGTGTCCCATCTATTTTGCAAATCACTGCACAAAAATTTTTCAACATCCCTCAGAATCCTACAGTGCTACTTTTTCTGCTGTGCTTCAGTGAACATTTCACCAGCTGCACTTTTCTGCATCAGAATAAAACGAACATAGAGAAACCTTTCAAATCACCAAAATGCAAACATAAATTATCTTTTCCCCCTTCATGTTTCTTTACATCCACTGTTTCAGGTGCTTGTAGAGACCATGATATGATCATCTGGCTGCAGTAGTTAAGAGCGATGATGAAGCCACACTCATTGTAGGAGGAAGTGCTCGAGCTGCCTCTTTCAGATTCAACATTTTCCTCACCACATCCTTGTGCCGTCTCCTCATACTACACATATTTAATAAACTCCTCTTTATTAAAAAATATATAAGGAAGTTGTGCATATTTTGTACTGGAATGTCTTGAAATTTTAATATTCCAAAAGTCTATTTGATGTTTCTTTCCAAAAACAAAGCAGGATCTGTCCAGAGTAGAGAAACAGTGGTTGGCAGCTAGCAGCTTATCAAGGGTCTGGGGCTGGTTGCATGGTTTTTATCAAAGCCAGGAAATGTACCAAGTTCCCATAATACAGAAAAAATTAAAATTAGGAAGATATTAAACATGTAGCCACAGAAAGGCATTATGGAAATTGTTCTAGAAGAGCCAAGCTGAGTGTCCTTGGAGAAAACTCTCACTGCAGTCACACAAGAGTAGATTTACACACACCACAGTAAAGAGTCTTGCACAAGAACAGGCACTAAGGAAGGAGGCACAACTAATGAAAGTTTAAAGAGATCATACTTTGCCAAGGGCAGAGAGGACCAAAGGTAGCAGGTAGCCTCAGCTCAGAACTCCTCCTGGACTGTCTTTGCAGTCAAAGAAAAAAGTGTGAAAATATTCAGAATAAAATCTAGATGTGTTTTCTTAATCAGATTCCTTGTTGTCAGCTTAGTAACAACTTAGTAAAAGAGTCTAGTAATTAGACACCAATTTCTGTCTAGCCGCTTCTAAAGTGTATTATTCTTTTTCCTTCTCATAATCTTTCCCTACATCTTCCTTTTCCACATTTATTTAAACCGATGTTATCACTGCTAACTCTTCAAGGCACTCTATACTTATATTTGCACTTCAAAATTGCCCTGGAAACCAGTAGGGTGCCAGTAGTACCTACATCCCCCTGAAGCAAGCAGCACAGTGAAATAACACCATCAACTGATAACACACATTCAGAGCAAGTGGTGTTGCACACAGTCCTTACCACCTGGCTTTATCTATGAAGAATAGCAGTAACTGGCAAATTTTTTGGTGTCATTAAGTTGAGCCTAGAGAATTATCCAAGTTATTGATACTACATTAGTTTATAATCTGTGCTTCCCTCAGGGAAATATCTTAATTTGATTAGTGTTAAATCCCCATTATTTTCATTAGCTACTACTAGCCATGTAGGAAAAGGGCCTGCTGTGCACAGGTGCCTGAGACATCTCTTCATGCTTTCAGGACCTCTGTTTATGCCAGTAGGACAGGGGCATAAACTATTAGAGGTAGGAAAGTGATTCAAATTAATTTTCTCTAGGCTAGCAAAACCATTTAATTTAGTCCTGTCATATACAACAAGAACTTGTAGCAACAAAAATAACTGAGGCTGCTGAAGCTAAAAGAAGGAGTTCAGGGCTCTTTAACAAGACCTTGCTTAGAAGAGTTGGTTTGGATTTACAGTCCCAATGTGAGAGAAAAAAAAATTGCGGCTTATTTACACACAAGCTCCCTTCCTCTGTCCTGCTTCAAATGGCTCCGCATCACCACCATCCCACTTCCAGCCTCTGGGTTGGAAGCCAACTTTATCCAGAACTATTTTTCCCAGCCATATCAGTACAGTCAACTCAGTCCATAACTCCACTACAAACATGTAGAAAATACCATGAAGATTAAGAAGTGTATGTTTGCAGTTCTATTTCTGTTAAAAAAAAAAAATTCTCTGAATTTCAAAATAAAGGTTTTCAAGGCAGAAATCATCACAACTAGCCTGTCTGCCATCAGTTCCAAGGAGTAGCAGCTAAAATCTGACCTCAAGATCACTTGTATTTTCAATCCGAATATGCAACTGTTTTCAAATTTGCAAAATCACAATGTACCCCAGCTCTATAGCAGCCTATGTCCAGGCTTCCAAACCTGTTCTCTACCTCCCACAGGTTTCATACTTTTAGTAATAATTCTGAAAAATTACTCTGATTGAAAATCTAGTATCTTACACTACCCATAGTTTTTGTAGTCACCTCAAGCTCAAATTCTCCTTTACCTCTCCAGAGGTAAAAGACTCAACTGCTAGCGAGAGGATCCATGTTGTAGAATAGAATTGTAGTTGAAACTATTTACAAGTCCAGATGGGAACTTGGCCTTTAAGGATGAAGCCAGACAAATAAACTTCAGGTGTCCAAAGACACTGCACCACAACCTCCATGTTGATATTCTTTAGTGTTGAAATATTTCCACCTTGTGTTGCTTGAAAAATATATATATGTCTTAAAAAAGATGTCTCCAAACACAGCAATGACTTTTCATGCAAAACAACACAGAGGAAAAAAAATAACTGGAAAAACACTTGCTCGTGGAGAGAAACAATTTGGATAAAAATACAGAGCAGCCTTGCCTCATGTCCTGCTGCAGGAGAACCCAAGGGGCCAAGAAAGAGGCCAACTCTTACACAAGAGCTTGCATCAGCTTTGTGTGTCTCTCTGACCATGGCTTTCTCTCTTTTCCCTGCTCATTCCTCTTTCCTGCACTCACTCATCTGCAGAAAGGGAGCATTGCAGGGAAAAAAAGCCTCTGACTCCCTGCAGTTGTTCCCCAGAAGAGGATTTACAACCAGGAAGAAAAAACCACAGTGACTTTCAGGATGGAGCCAGCTGGGCACCACACACAAGGGAAAACAGCAGAGATATTTAGGCTTTCCCGAGCAGGATACCTCCTTTGTTTTGCACCGAGGCAAGGCAGCCTTTAGTGCTGTTTATAGCACAAGTGGTGGCACAGAGCCCAGAAATTCATTTCCATTGCAGTTGCTCCTTAAGAGATTTCCTTGCTTCAAAAATAGGTCTATACAATTCATTCAATAATTTCTGCTATCAAATACTCATTTATTAGGAAATTCTAAGCTAAACAAACAAGGAAGTCATCCAGTGTGCTGAAAAATAAGCTCTTTCACAAAACTGAAACCTCTTAATATTGCTCTTCAGCATCAACCTTTCTTCCCTATGCCATTTTGTGTCAGGGCTTCAGTCCTTTCTTCTATGTCACTGAGGCTTCATGTACTCCACTGGGGGTAAATGAGGGCCATGATGGCTAATCACTTTGTGAATTGTGGCCTTGAACTGTGTGGCTATGATGCTGGGAAAGAGCACTGGGATGTATTTTAGTGTCTTCTGTGTTCTGGTCCATCTGTGACAGAACTGGAAACCAAGCAGAGGTGCTCTCCGTGGAACATTATAGTGCTTAAGGTAAATACACCGATTCAGATAACTGAATCCTGACCTCCTTTTGTACCAGGTTGTTAGGAATGTAATTAGTAATTCGTGGAAATTCCACACCTTTTTTTAACTCTTTAAGATATTTTTACAGTGACATGTCATGATAAAGGGAAAACTTTTCACACAATATTATTCTGAAAATTCACCTTTTTCCTATTACTATATAGTTGCCATAACAACTCGATGCAACATCTTAATAATCATTCTCTGCATCCTTTTAGCATTGTAGTTGTCATGACAACAACATGGATTTTATTTCAAACTTACCTCCCAACATTCTCAGATGTGTTTTTGTTGCTTTGAATGAAGTCAGACTCTGTCTCTACTAAAAAGACCAAAAGAAAATCTGATTAAGTCCCTAAGAAAGAAAGCATCTTTATGGAAAAGTCTTATAAAGCTGTTGTATACAACACTTAACTATGTCTTGTCCTGATGTATGCATGTTTACTTTGACAAAAAGCTCAATGCAAATACTACATTTGAGAGCTGAATGCACAGAATAGAGCTTATAAATGTCCAACATTCTTTCTAGAAATAAGCAATAGTTATTGATTTTTTTTTTTAAAGAGACTGGAATTTTTTAAACTGTTGTGGGTATAAATAGCTAACTAATCTAGAATAATTCTAAGCTTCAGTGGAAAAAAAAAACAAAACCAAAGAGTGTTGTGGCAATCTGATATTACTCTATATTTTACACAGTAGTGGAGATTGACACTTTTTTTTTTGTTATGAGAAGGTTGCCAAGAAATAGGAAGCTAATGTAAGAACAGCTTCCTAGTCAGTGCCCCTTTTGCTGCTGAATGTCAGAAGAGAATTCAAAAAAATAACCTGAGATCTGTAATTTACAGTATCATCAATAGTAAATTCACATTGCTGATATAGAATAGATGAATCATGAAGTAGATCTTCAGCAGAGATGTCAGGCCAAAGACTGAACAAGTTCCTGTCTCTTTTCCTTTGACAGCAATAAAATCTCTGTTGCCTGGGACCTACCCTCCTCCTGGAAGGAGTGTTACTACCTTATCACTTGAAGTGTCCAACTTGTTGAAGTTGTCTGAATTGCTAAATTCAGAGCAATATTTATGTAATAATTACAGGCTGTGAAAACTTAAGATCAGCCCAAGAAGATTTCCAACCACTTCCTATAACACATTAGAATACGCTTTATGCATTTGCAGCCCTTACAAACATTTTCTCAACCACAGGTAATGTTTTAGCTTTCCCTTAATAAAAAAAAAAGCTTCTTTTCCCACACTATGAAATTCAGTCATCCAAAGTGCTACATGTGGTTTCTAGGCTGCAGTAGTATAATGGTGGTAGTAGTGAAGCACACGATTAGGGAGACAGAGATTAGAAATTTTGGGGACATGAATATTAATTTCCATTTTATCACTTCTGTGAATTGGTATCTTGTGTGCTGTATGCACATTCAGCTTGAGTTTCTCTATTACCTTCATTTCTAATAAATCCTGTTATCTGGGCACCCTACTCTGCAACTGCTGCTTCTCCATAAACATCCAGCTTCAAAATTACACAGCAGAATCTAAAGAGAAACTAAATTAACACCTAATTGTTTGGAATGGAGTGAGATAAAGAGAATGCAAAAGTGAGTTATAATAAAAATCTTTCTATAGAAGAGAAATCTGCTTATTTACATCTTGCTGCTTGCAATTATAAAACTACTACCTGCAAAATCTGTGCTGATTTATTTGTCTCCTACTTACTCTTGAATCTAAAAATGTTCTTAACTGTTACTATTTGTGTCAAAACACTAAAAAACAGCTTGTTTTTTATGTCTTTTTTTGGAGAATTAAGAATTTATTTAGGAAAGAGAACAACATGAATGCTTCTTACTAAGAAATACAGTTTCTCGAATTTTCTTTTACAGGAAACATAAATGTTCAAATACTTCTGAGCATTATGTTGGGATAAAAGGCTATTGATAAGAACCCATACTAACAAAAATACATTGCTATTCTATTCTAACACATTTTTATGACCTTATTCATATATCAGAACTCTTACCAATGAAATTCCAGTTTCTACGTGTTACCATTTTAGTGAGAATATAATGTTTCCCAAATTCAGTTTCCATTCAAAGGATCTGTATCTGCTCAGACTTCCATTTAGTATTTCAAACAGGAATTACTACCTCTTCAATTTTTCAGGGCACAGATCTTCTTCAATCACTTCTGCAAATGAATTCAAATCACAGAATAATGGAGAACATATCTCTTACATTTTGTACGTTTTAATTTCAAATATGAGATTTTTGCATGAATAGTTTTCATCCATTGCCATACTAAATCAGGTTAACTGTTTTAATCAGGCAAAAAACCACCACCACCACCAAAAACAAGAGGGGAAAAAAAAAAACAGAAGAAAAGCCTTTCCTAGTTTGTAAGTCCTAGCCTTTCTTCACAAAACTTCCTTATGAAATAAAGCTGAAATAAAGTTGCAGCTACCAATCTTACATACTTTGAGAGCATTTAGAAATTAGAAGAAAATCTGGAATATCTCCTAATATTTTCCACCCACAGTTATTAGAAACCTGCTTCAAACAGGTTTGCAGAACCCGGCCTCTCAGAGTAGCCAGCTCTGACATTGACTTTTGAAAGTACTTGCCAATTGCTGACTCTGTGTTGGAGACTTTATGGTCTTCCATGCCACTCTAGAATCTTCCTCTCCAACTTCCATCTTTGGACATGTAGAACAGCACAGATCAGGTAAGAAGGGGAGAAGTAAAAAGAGAAGTAAAAAAAAAAAGGGGCAATAAAAGAGGCTCTATAAGGAGAGCACTATCTAGAAGTTACCTACCTAGACAATCTCAATGGCAGCTTTTTGCTGCTGTAGCAGCATACAACGAATCCAGGAGGTGCCAGACACTCACTTAAGGTAGTTCCTAGGTAACCCTGCTTGATTAATGCTCAGCAAAGCTGCTGGAGACGTAAAAGGACACAGTTCTACTCCCACTCAACCAGAACGAAAAGAAACCAGTGATCTCAAAGGCCCTAGGTTCCAGTGATGGCCAGACATGCTTTCGATAAACGGAGGAAGGCATTGGCATGTGCTGAGGATAAGGGGAAAAGAAGAGGGCCACTTTTCTTTATACCTCTAAAGAAAAAGTGACACATGTAGAACAGAGTCTGCATCATTAGCCCCTGTAAATGGCCCCCAAAAATGAGAACAAAAACTAGAAATATAGAAAGGGTCTGCTCTTCCAAGTCCTGACCTGGCAATCCTGAGTAATGGAGTCTAGGGAACCCTGCTTGAGCAGGAAGCTTGGACTACATGGCCTCCAGAAGCCCCTTCCAACCTTAGCCATCCTGTGATTTGCTTCTCTGTGTGCTATACAGCAAAGCCCTGTAATTTCCAGGCAATGTCCACAGCAGTACTTCTGTCAATCATAATGCATCTCACAACACAGTTCCTGGTCACTTCTTCTCCCAGACAGCTAGGAAGATAAATTGCTTTCTTAGAGTGACAGAAGTCTTTCTGGAGCAATTTGTTTGCATTATTTGTAATAATGCAGAACACCACTGCATCCCATTACCCCTATTTCCATTGAAAACAATGGATTTTGCTCACAGTGAGCAGAGCCAGCATTAGTATTATCATTCAGAATCACATTCTGTGTCATGGAAACTGGGAACTTAATACCATAGTGCTGCTTTTTTTTTTTCCAATGAACTGATTGACTGCTTTGATAGCAGTGCTAATTATATAATTGGCAGAACTACAATTAAATTAACACGACCACAATTTACCATTGACCAGTATCAAGCAATTTACTACAGACAACTGCCAATTAGTTAGTTATCAAAAAAAAAAAAAATGCCTTCCAGAGATATGATTTGCAAGTTCAGCTCTTAATCTAATTGAAGATCAAACAGTACTGTAATTATTTATCAAAACATGTGGTCCAGCAGGACACTGATGCCCTTTGGGCATCTTGGAGCCTTCACTGTTTACCTCTGAGCAGATATGAGAGGAAAGGTAGAGAGAGTACTATCAGTAACATCTCCTTTGGAAAGCAAAACCTTCCCCACTTATGCAATCCCCTGGCATGTTTTACTGTAAAACACTGCCTGAGCTGTAAGGAAATGAATATAACCCAGCTGATCAAAGGCCATAGAGCAATTCACAGGAAGCATTCTGTTCAGTCTTTATTTTAACCCTAAGTCAAATTGAAAGGATGATGAAATTGTAAGAAACTTACTTATTTGTGTGCAGAATTTTTCAAAAGCTGTGGAAATCTATCTCAGAATAATATGATTTCTGCTAGGAGTTTAGTTCTTTGGGTTTTATTTTTTTATTTTTGAAATTTTTTTCATTTATATGATCTTTGGAGAAATTCCAGAGCCATCCTTTTTTTAATATACCTAGAAATAATTAATATGTGGATGTATACTTTCTCTTTAGAAAGGGTTTTTTCCATACTTACCTAAGCCCTTTATATTTTAACCTGCAAAAACAATCATTACTGTTTTCTTTTTCTAAACCCAAAGCAAATTAACTTGAAGTACAAAAATAGAAAAAAAAAAAAAAATCTGTTCCTTACAGTGAACTGACATGATCATAGCAGTGGCAAAAGTCCTGCCAAGTGAGAGAGCACCTCAGTGTCCTGGGTCAGGCAGATAGACCCCTGTAAGTGCACATCCATGCCACAGACAAAAAACTGTCCTGCATTTACTTGAACATACAAGGCAACACTGCAAGCAGAGTAAACAAGTTATACCTAACCCATAAAAACTGGAAGAATTAAGACCTGATTTGTGATCTCTGGGGAAAAGAGGAAGTTAACAAACTGAAGAGTTTTGTTTCCCCAAAAATATTTGCAGGTAAGTAAGCTGGTTGAAAGATAGTGAACTCAAAGACCTAATCCACAGTCCAGCCCTTTAATATTTTTTTCTGTGCAGTTTTCAAGTATTTACAAAACTCCTCCAGTTTCTTTCTCCTATTGATTAATACCAGAGCACAGTAAGGCACGTTAGACATATAAATACAGAATCATATCTGTTGTAGTTGGTCACATTATACAAATATTAGTCTAAAATTCAGCACAGAGAGTAGGACTGGTTCTCATACAGTGTAAGAATTGTTTAGAGAAGTTCATTATGATCCTGTTTTCACTCTTCTTTGAAAGTTTCTGGAACAAAACATAAACCACCTACTATAACAAAAAACCCAAGCAGAAGACAGAGTGGCAAGATACCTTGCGAGTTTACTAAATACATTGCTACTCTTTAATTAAAATAATCTATTTTGACTGATATGTTTTAGACATGAAGCAAAATAATATGAAACTGCTAGGCTGACCTAGGCAACAAAAGGAAGCATAAGCATCTGAGGTCTGATTACTCATCCCAATGGATTTCTGTTTACAAGACCACTTGAGCTTTTGCATTTCACTCACCCTAGAAGAAGGACAAGTCAAATGTGTTCAATAACATGCTTCATCTATTTAGTAGGGTCAGTCTGAGAGCACAGACTCTTCTGTCTCAGGTGAGCAATTTAAAGAGTCCAGTATAAGCTCTGGAGAAATAATGGACAGTCCATAAACTGCTCATTTCTCACTTACTATCTCTTACTATCAAATATTAATGACAGAATAAAAATATTATTATACCAGTTCACAGGAATTGTCAAGCTTCATTGGGGAGAGGAGGACAAAACATATTACTATTTGAATGCGATGGATACTATTCAGTCGTGGCTAGTAAGCGATGCTGTAACTTGACATTAGTACTGTCAGCACTTAAGCAGTAAAAATTAACTTCAAAAGAAGTTGGCTATTTTTCCATTCCCAGCAATTTTGTTTAGGACATTACATAAAAATTGCATCCACAGTGAAAGCCTTGGGACCATGGGCAGACTAACCATAAAGACAGGCACAACAAAACCCCTACTCCATGATCCACAGGAATCTGTTTAGTATCTCCAGCATTAATAATGCTATGAAAGTACTGACTGCACTTTGAGCAGCTTTACAGTTGACCTTTGGATGAAAAAGATCAAAAGGAATTACTCACTTGAAAATTGGATGCTCAAACAGCTGATACTTCAAAGTATAACTTGGTGGGAAGTCCTGTTCGGGCCGTGAGTCTGCTGAAACAAAGAGAACAGAGCAATTTTAGTCTTGGGTACTTGCAGACATGAATTGAGACCTTGTTCTGCTAAGTGGTGCCACTGAAATGAACTCTGAAAAGTAAAAGGTTGATATAAAACCTTCTGGTTCTTCCCTGGAATCCTTTCCACTGGCCATAAGAGACATCAGTTCAGGCCAGAGCTTCATGCTATTACATGAATATGGATACAATGGATCAGGACCAAACTTGGATCCAAAATATGTCCGTACAGGCAGAAACAATGGTTAGCTCAATAATATTCAACTCTCTGTTAGCTGAATATTAGCTGTATTCCTGCTGTGGATTTTGCAAATGTTTATCTAGTTGTAATTTTTAAATTTTTTTCAGCATTTACCAGTGGTCCACTTACCTTTCATTGAGCACACTGGCATGAAAAATAAATAAATGCATGTCAAAGGCTCAAAAAAAAACTTCATTTTCCTTTAAAACAGAATCCTGCTTACAAATTAAGTTTTTATTCCAGTGACTGCCACTTAAGCTAGGACTGGTAACATTATTGTCCCAAATAAATCAGCACTCTGAGACAGGTAATAGGGGTTTTGGTTGTTTTTTGGGTTTTTTTTTTTTTGTTTGTTTGTTTGTTTTTTGTTATGTTTGCCTTCTTCAGCTCTCATAACGTATTTATTTGTTGGATCTTTTCTTGGGCTATGTGTGACTGTTAAGCTACTTGTTAGCAAAATATAATGTATGATGCTGATCATACATTCCTCCTTGGCTTTGTCTGGTCACACAGGGGTAACATAATATCTCTTTGCTCTATCATACAGATACTTTTATAATGAGGAAAACCTGACGTAGCTAACAAAGGACACATGTTTGTAATTCCCCAATCACCACTGTAAAGACAAAGCAGTTCCCAAAAACATTCAGGAATAACCTAGCTACTTGATCAGCTCTTTAGAAAATGAGTGCTCAAAAACAATTTTTATAGCTAGCTATGATCTTGCACTTCAAAAAACACAGCAAAAAAAAAAAAAAAATAAGGCAGAGGCCTCAGCTGAAAACACAGGTGTACTGTAACAGATACTTATAATGACCTCTTCTGCTCTGTACATGTTATACTGCAAAATGGTTAGAAGTACAGAAAAAAGGGAGTAAGGAATCTGAAAGCTCATTAAGGTTTTTTCAAAGGATGCTGACTCACAATCTCATCCATCCTTTTGATTGCCACAAAGGATAATAGTGTCAGAAAAGAAAGAATCAGGCGGAAGGGGGGGGTCTGTATTTTTCTGTTCTTAATTGTCATCTCCTCCAGCTCTTCACTCTGCCCAGCACAGATTTGCATGTCCCCCAAAGAGCTTGTCATTTATCTAATAAAAGGTGAGATTCTTGCAATGGCAAAGGAGCTGAGTGGGGCAGTGCTCCGTAAGTAGGCTCACTGAAGTGAGTGTGGCTGTTTGTACAGCAAGACAGGGCCCACCAAGGGTTGAGGCAGATAATATCCAGCACTGAAACATTGCCTTTGGTCCAAACCTTCCTCAGTCAACTCAGCTCACCGGGATGTGAGTATTCTTGGTCTGAACGTTTTCTTTCAAAGAAATGGGAGTTGGCAGGTTGCTGTGTGTTGAGTTTTTTGGTTGTTTTTAAATCCCTTGAAATGGACACGTAAGATTTGGTGGGTTTACCTAAAGTGCATACAATCACTCAAGGATGCATTCTGCTCAAAGGTGAAATTGCCCACAGTGAATCCAAAGGGTATAGGATGCCTGAGAGGCTCATGTGATGATAGCAATGCATTGCTGTTGGTCAGTAAAATCCATCTTTTCAATTAACATTTTATCTATTGGAGGCTTATTTAAGTTTCACCAAACTGTTTAAAAATCTAAAGCTCAGTAATGTGTCATATAATACACACTCTGTTATTTGCAAGCTGGTAAAGATCACTGGTTTCCTTCCATTTTTGCCATAAATGTGGAGTTAAGTCACTGCAACCAGGGGAATCAGCACCTCTGCAGTGCTGAAATTGGGATGAGGATTCCACTCATTTTTTGACATTAGCAAAGAGGTACAGGAGGACCCATGCTTTTTCAAAATAATACACAGTGATGAGCATGGTGTTCGATAACACATCTATTTTTATTTTAAATTGTTTAGCCACAGCTGAACAGCTTGAAGGAAATTAAGCTAGATCAAAAATCCTATTCATGCTTTCCAAAGTGGAATGGATAGTCTGTCATTTTACTTATGCAGCTCTTTCAATTCCGTGCTTATGGAACAGTGGTTTTGTGATTTGTTTCTTCCACTGTGGGCTACTGATTGTGTGCTGTACTTAAAAAAGCCTCTTCATCTTGAAGAAAACTTATTACTAATACATTGTGGGATGCCAGAGCTACTGTTGAGTGCACAGTAACTTTAGAAGTTCATTAGACTGAAACTAGGAACACGCAGTGGGTGGGACATCTGCCTGGAAAGCTACAATAGCATCAAAGACACACACACAAATTATAATAGTGACTCATTATAAACTCTTTGTGCCTCTAGAAGAACACACATATCACTTCCCATCTTGTTATCATTAAGAATGGAAAAATGCTGCTTGAAACTGGGTGCAACATATATTCACATAAATATCCATATTTATAGGAAAGGAAGAAAGGGATAGCTAAACCACATCAAAGTAAAACACAATACTGATGAAAGCAAAAAACCTCTTAACTATCCACACAGATCTTTCAAAAAAGAAAAAAATCCAAAAGCAGCTCTATTTTTAGAGCAAATATGTGAACATGGAAATTTGTTTATTATTAAGTATTAGTTAGACAATATTTGGTGTCCATAGGAAAACAACATAGTTTTTTAGACTATACACTTTTTATTTTTATATGATTAGAGCTGTGGATCCCTGGAAGAGTGAAGTCAGAATGGATATGGCTCCCAGCAACCTGGTCAAGTGTAAGATGTCCTCACCCATGGCTGGAGGGTAGGAACTTGGTGACCTTTAAGCTCCCTTCCCAAATCATTCTCTGATCATTTTGTTCTCTCTAGATCATCATATCTGCTGTTCAGGATCCCCCTAATGTTATATTAAGGTATAAACTTAGGTCCATGTAACCTGTTTGCATTCACAGTGGTTTTGTCTTTGCCACATTTGAAAGTATATTATACCATGGTGTAAGAGTTTGCAGAAGTGAAGTGAGCCCAAGTTCACAACTACCAGCACAGAATTTAGATCAAGTTGGTATTAGAGAGTGGATTAACAGTGAAATGACAATTTTGAGAAACATTTAAATAGTAGGCGGTTTAATACCTAATAAAAAGTGGTAAGAAAGCTTTATTGACTGGAGGCGAGAGAGAAAATTCTGCCTTAGTACTCTACTCCCACACTGAAATAAATCCAGAACAACGAACTCAAAACCACTTCAGAAAGAATTTGGCAAATATATACCCCATCCTTTGCCAGGTCCTTCCACTCTCAAGATGGGAGAGTTAAATTCTGCGAGAATGCTTTCTGGAGATTTACCCAACATGTATACTTTGCTGAGGACTGCAGCTTTTCAAGGGATTGATTTCTCAAACTTACTGAACAAAAGAAAATACTGAAAGAAAAAAAAAATTATTAAACTAAAATTTTCTTCTTTGAAGTAACTTATACAAAGCACCCAAGTCTGGAATTGAATTGCTGGCCTTCAAGGCACCATTTGCAAAACAAAGTTCTAGCAGCAGTCTATCATCTCTGACTGTCCCACACCCATCAAAGTGTCTCCATCTCTGTTGCTGCTGCTTCTGTGTTAGCAACAGAAACATTTACAGGAGTAGAGCATCATCACTAACTGGTAGTGAAGACACCCCACTCTCAAAATAATCCTTGCACATCATGTCGTGGTACTTCCTTGAAAAAAACCAAAACATCCAGTTACAATTTTAAACAGATGAATAGTGACATGAGCCAGGATCTCCCAACAGTCCCATCAAGTTCTCCAGAAGAGAGTGAACATTAAGATGCTGAAATTGCTGCCAGCTGCACTGGTGTGCATGAATGCCCTGGAACAGAGCGAGTCAAAGGATATTACAGAAGTGAAATAGCGTAAATGTTTCTTTTTTTTCTTTTTAGTAGATGGAGGCTAGTGACTACTGGGCTTGCCCATAGCTAGCACCCTGGAAACACTATTCCACATCTTAGTTGAGGCTGTTTGCCAGTGTTCAGTATATGAACCACTGCTAATCGCTTCCACAGCTTCTTTGTGCTGGCTAAGTGCCTCTCCCCAGCTGTCTGCACGCTATCACAAACACAGTCAGCACAGCAAATCACGGTGCGCACAATGGTGAATCCGCCATCACCTCAAGGGCAACTTTTGCAAACATTCCCTTTTATATTAATCCAACTTTTCCTTCAAACATGGCTGTGATCTGTTTGCTCACTGGCTTTTCCCATCTAAATTCCTTTGAATAAACTGTGCACCAAATAAGAACTGACAACAAGCAGACATCGAAAGGGATTTAGGTCTCTGGACCGCTTAACTTCTGAGGGGCAGACACAGAAAAGGACATGCATGGATTCCCTGTGCAGAAAGGTTTGAGGTTTATAAGAAAGTGTCTCATGCCAGTGAACTTCACAACATTTTAAAAAAGTTTTTAAAAGAGAGAGGAAGAGAGAAGGGCAAAAAGATGAGCCTTGGTACTTTCTTAGGAGGGAAGAGAACATAAAGAAAGAATAGGAATGAATACTTGAATACCAGGCAACAAAGAGGTACCCAAAAAGGAAACCAATCAAAAAAATAAAAAAGGCATAAATCTGGAGATGCCTGGACCCTGAAAAGGAAGCATGCAAACCAGAAGGAGAATAAGCAGTAAGTTATTTACCAGGTATATTTTTTCACCAAATTGGTGAAGGAGGCTAATAGCATCAAGGACCACCTACCAACCACCAGTCTCCAGACACCACTGAGACCACCTCTTCACATTCTGGAGTGCTGCCATGGCAGTATGGAGCTTGCTAGTGCCCCAGGGCCACAGTGCTGCAGACAGGACTTCACTCTCCCAGCAAAAAGTGGGACAGTCAGGGAGCACCAGGGCACCCCCGGAGCAGACATCACACAGGTCACCTTGCACATCCCAGTAGCTTCACCTGGGTCGGCCTTGCAGTGCCATGCAGTGCCAAGGCCATGTCTGCCTTCAGAGCTGCATGATAAACCTCTCCTACCACGTATCCTGTTCAGGCTCCAGGATCCCATGTGTCCCACATGCCAAGTGGTGCCCACAGGGACTGTCCTGGCACACAGCCTGCAGCTGAGCTTCCTCCAGAGGCACCTGGCTTGCTCAGTGCCTGCCAACACTGAGCACAACACAAAGGCAGCACAAGCAGGGCTGCTAGGAGGCTCTCTGCTCTCAGTCCACACTCAGATATAGCTGCAGCCTCTTCAAAGAAAACATGATTCGAGCTTGCAGAATTCACTAGAAGCTGTGAGCACCAAGGAGCACCAAATCCTGGCCTTGGACAGGAGGCATACAAAACTCCTTTCAGGCACTACCCCATCACAGTGACATCCACCCCTTCTCCAAGAGGTAGCTGAAAATCTTGTCTCCCTTCTGTTCACTTCTTTCTCTGGAAGTCAGAATAAAACCCAGGCAGCTAGAAGAAAATTATAGTTCTATTTATGGAAAATGATTTTCTGATTTATTCAGCAAAGCCCAATCTTTTCTCTCTTTCAAAAAGCACCTGGCATTTTAACCCAGCAGTCCATATCCACACATACAGAGGATCTAATTCAGACAGAATAAATTGATTTTTCACCTTAATCTCACTGCAGTTAACAGAAGGAGATAGTGGGGCTTTTTATTGGCAGCTTGACTGACCACTGCTGCAAGCAAGACTGACCAATGGGATCCTGAGGTCACAAAACTAGCAGTAACTCATCACAAGTTGTTTATAGCCTGAGCTGCAATATTTTTCTTATCAATCTTGCTACTATCAGGTGGCCTAATGCTCTGCTACAGGGAACAATTGCTGTTACCCAAAGCAATACTGCTTCTTGGGGGAAACACAAACTTAACTGAAACCTAAACAATATGATTTGTTCTTATACAAAAAAGTCTAGCAAAAAGATAAGGAAAGACAACAAAAATAATGGTAAGAAATTGGCAAAATCATAACAGTTTGATACATTCTCCATGACACATCTGCTGTTTTTTAAATGACACAATCTGTTCATTGCAGGAGCTGCTTCCTGAAATCCAAGTTTTCTAATACCAAGTACTTTCAGCATTAGTAAAGCCTCATATGTTTCCTTTCTTCTGGCCCTTCTTGTTCTGTTTTTATGAGAGGCATTTTTATAGCCTAGAACAAAAAAGCACTTAAAACTTTGAAAAGTTCAGTGCCAGTTTCTATAAAGCATTAAAATAAACTTTTGCGATAACAACAATAGTCAAAGTAGTAACAATCAAAATGATATTCAGTAAAGAGTATAATTTCACAGCCCCATAAAACCAGATACAAATGTGAATTCCCTCAAGTGAGACTTATTCTTCACATTCTTTTTTCTTAGCTTCTATTGTGTTTCCAGGTATCATCCTTCCTGTTGGCTTCCTGCAGCTCTCAACAATAATGTAAAACCACTGTGCTGTTGCCATGCATTAACAAAGCCAGTCCAAATCACTTTATCCTGAGAAGCTGAGCTCAGAAGTATTCGCTCATGTGGCAGCGAAGTGGTAATTGTTACTGTCCCAAAGAGTCAGTTAACCAGGTTCCTTATTGACAGAAAAGAACATCTAGAGAGAAGAAAAACAATTTTCTGAGGACATCATCTGTATACTTCCACATAACCTACACAGGCTATTCCTGTCTTCTCATAATTTTATTTCCTTGTTGGAACATTTTAATTTTTTCCAATAGAAAATTATATATTTGAATATCTTTACTTTTTGCCATTAACAGGAGAACAATTATAGTTTGAGGATATTTTAAAAAATGCAGTCTTTAAATAATATTAAGAAAAAAAATTTAAATGGATCAAGGTATTGGAAATACATGTCTTGGATTAGGTAATCCTTTTCTCTCTTACTAGTCCAGTCTCATCAGTCAAGTTTCTTTCAATTAACAGTGCTATTAGAGGGGTTCCTCTCACCTGTAAAGTCAATATGAGAAATTCAGGGGAGTAGTAACACATTTCATTAAGCTGACAGTATTTACAATTAAACAAATATGCATCATCTTTTTTTTACTTAATTTTCAAGTAGAATTTTCAAATATTCATTTCATTCATTATCTTCTGTAGCAAAATTCAGACTCTCTTCTAGGAACAAAATGGTCAGCCTCACAGAAGTGCAGAAATATCTCACATGCTTGTGCAATACCTCTTCCTCTTAGAGGAGGAACTCGGACCCACAGCACACTGCACAAACAGGAACCCTACCTGGAGCAGAGAGTTGCTTTATTTCCTACTTTTCATTAAGTATATTACACAATTCTAAGCAGCTCCCAACAGCAAATGCTCAGGAAAAATCCATTCTGTTTGAATCAGACCTAGATTTGAAAGACAAGAGAATTCATATAAATTATTATCTAACTGCTACTGCCCTCATGTTAATTTTAATACTTCATACTTGAGAGACACAGAGAGGGGGCAGTCCCTGTTTCTTTAGGGACATTTGCATACTAAGAAAGCACATGGCCATGCAAATTTTCAGCAAATATTTGTCTAAACAAAGCAGAAAACTCCATAGGAGAAACAAGAAAAAAAAATCACCCCAAAACATACTCTGACATTCTTCTTACTATGGACTTCTTGAAGACAAATTTAGGTGCAATCCAGAACAGAAAATATTTGGTCTTGACACTGTCATCCTGAATGCTTTCATCTATAATTACTGGATCTTCTAGCAGCCTTCCAGGTCACAGGGTGTACCTAGTTTCGTTCAAAAGTGGTCTTGAAGCAGATCTTCCAAGTATATCCCTTCCTACTGTTCCATGCTTCACATTTTACAGGGATTTCAAAGCACATAAGCAGAAAAGCTTTGGGGGAAAAAAAAATGTAACACCAAGCCACTCAAAGACATTCTCCAAGACCTCAGCTGATGCCTTCCAGTGACCAAGGGACATTCAGTCCATGTATCAGTCTAGGACTAGACCAAAGAAAAACCTGCTAAAACATCCAGCGCAGATGTCAAGTCCTCACAATCAGTCTGCTTTCCAGTTCTGTTTCTACTGTGTCACTTTTTTTTCTAGTATGGATGCAAGATGAATTTATCCTTCTGGGCAAATTTAAGCTAATTTGCAATGTTATGAACAACTTTGGAAGAATAAAGCCTGCACATTTGCGCTAATCTTCATGCTTGCCTGAGAAGGTTCATTTTTCTAGATTGACTCAGTAGAATTGCCAGAGATAACTGCACAAATAAATAGCCACACAAACCAGCACCCAGTAAACTTGCAGTAGTCACATAGGATTTACAGTGACCCAAAATGGCCAGATCAGTTTAGAGTGGGTAGCAGTTGTAAGAGTCCAGCAACTTAAGAGGCTTAGCTAATATGAAGAAGGATGGAAAAAGGCAAGTTAGTCTAAAACAAAAACTAGTTGACCATGGTACATGGCAGTTGGCAAACACATCACTAAATACAACTAAAGGAAGCAAGATTTAGTGCTCCAAGCAAAACAGAGCACCATATCTACTGAATTTTACTCTTACACAGTTTTCCTGTTTAGTGAGTAAAAAGACATACCAGCTGTAAATCTACTGTCCCAGCAGAGCAGCTTGTGTCTCAAGCAGCAATAGTCATAAACAGATGAAAGTGCAGTAGAGAACATTGTTGTTGCTTCAGGTGGTAACCAAGGAATCAAAAAGACATGTTTTTCTCCATGGATTTCTGGACAACACAAAGGAAGACTGCAAGATCTTTCTTTGTGTTTGCTTAACCCATGCGCGTTATGATCTGACTAGTGAGAGAATCCTCTGCCCAAATTTGGTGCAAACAAGACCATATGCCGAAGTTAATAATACAGTAAACGTGAAGTAGAGAGATAGAAACAGAAAAGCAGGGGAAAGGGGAAGAGAGAGAAAGGTTAAGCAGAAGATAGTCACCACCCAGAAGGACCAGTGCCATCCCACTGGTCCTTCTTCAACTGATCCTGAAAGGCTTAAGTGAAGTGGAACATCCACTTTCTAGTGAAGAGCTCCATTATATCATGTACAGCTTCAAGTAACTGTATTTAACTACCAACTTTTCCCTCCTTTAAAGCATGCAAGTTGTCTAGGATTTGAAAAAAAAAATCCCATAATCATAACTTCCTAATGACTCATGTATCACTTATGCAAAAATGTTGGGGTTTCTTTCTTATCATTATTTTCCACAGCCAAATACAGAGCATGTTCTGTTAACATCCTGGTTTAATACTACTGGTAAAAATACTTGTTAGTAAATATTATACCATACTCTTCTAAAATAATTGTCCTGCGAATAAGAGTAGGACAATTCTTCTGAGTCTTTTTAATGGTTGATTTTACATTATCGTCATATAATTTTGTCTCTCTTACAGAATATGTTCTTCCCCATTTTGCATGGTATTCTTTTCATTTAAGTCTAGTAGCTAGATGCAAGAAGATTCCTAAAAGTCAGCCTTTCTTTATAAGCTGCGGGGAAAAATTACAAAAGTCCCCTAAGGTTGATTGGGCATATCTGGAGCACGCACTTAATGCGGAGGGTGATTCATGTCTTCTATACCTCTGCCCCTGACTAGCAGAGCTACTTTCAAGAAACTGGTCAGACAAGATGAGACCTATTGCTAATACCTTACAGATATATCTGCATCATCAGCTAGCACAGTGCAGCAGGAGTGTGTTTGTAGAGCAAAACACTCGGTGCTGAGAAGCACGCTTCTACATGGTACACTTCAGGGAGAGAGGGAGAGCACTGTTTCAAACTCACTGTGGTCTGTCCCCACTGGCTGAAAGCCCACTAGCAGCTGGAGCACACCTAGGAGTGCTTCAGCACACAGGAGCTTCGGCCTGGCAGTTTAATCTCCAGTCTCCACAGTCCAGGACTGTTCCCCAGTGAGAACCCAAAGCAATAAGTGGGAAAACAGGAGGTACATTTTAAGAGCACGTCCTTTGTCCAACCTAAACTGCTAAAATATACATATGATGAGTCACTATTTGTGCCCTTTGAAATGTACTTTGGGCTCTTTTTTTTGGCACATTCTGTCAGTGCCCTGCATCCTGGCAATTACAATCCCATTTGTAAACGGCCCACTCTCGGTATCAATGCTGCATTTTGATATATTACTTATTCTGATGTGCCTTTCATTAACAGAAACATTTTTAATTTATGCCCAGTACCAGCTACGCCACTAATTCTGCTACCCTTGTTGATATCTTATCAACCACTTCTGACGCCTTCATGGTTTTATATAGAAAACATCTAACCTCCCTCTTTTGTGCCACAGATGAATGGTTTAAGAACAGCAAAGGGAGAACAATATTTTTGACAGTGAAGTGAAAAGCTGTTAGCAGCAGTTGAAGAGTGAAAAAATTCCAATGCTTCCATTTTCTCAAACACTTTTTGCCTTTGACCTTAATGAGGGTTTTTTCTCACTATTCAGGTTTTAAAAGCCTCTGATGAATCTAAGGGCAAAATATTTTCATTTTCAATAAGAAATCAGGCTAAACACAGTACAAGGCAAACTAAATTGAAAAGTACTCCCTGGAAAGAAAGTAAAGACTAATAATGGACACACTGAATCACCTGATGGTGAGTCTCACTACAAATGTCACTGCTAAATCAGGCATCATCCCTTGTTACCATAGGGAAGTGATTGCATGGAAAATTTAAATCTCACAAAGGGAATCATTGATTTTAGAAGATAAAGATCTACTAATAATGAACCCAGCAACAATATACTTTCACAGATATTTAGCAGTATAAGCTGCATGTCTTGTATCCTTTGAGAATGCACAGCCGGCCAAAGGTAATTCTGTTTTGTTATTCATATCATCACATTTCACTTAAGAGGCTCTTCTATCACTCACCAGAAATAAATGTATTTGTAGAAATGAGTATTTTGCACATGAAGCTCAGTCACTAACATGTGCCTTCATTTCAGGAATGCTATACATTTAAAATTTCCAACCCAATTTCAGTTGGAAGCAGTTGAGTGATTCTGGAGAGATAAAGCAGTAATTCACAATATCTTCTATCAGGAGCAAAGACAGAATTAGTATTTATCTCTCCTCCTGCTCCTATATCACTAAAGTCTAATCTTCTCATCACCAGAAATAAAGGTTTATCTGTTCCCATATCCCAAGCCTGCTCTGTCACTTCCTCCATGCCTGTTTCAGAACCTTGCTCAGACCACCTCCACTGATGAGAGCAGCACGGTTAGAAACCAGTCCTGGCCCCTGAATAACTGAAGTGAATTCACCGTGCCCAGAAAGCACACTGAGAAGGCCAGCCACTGAGTGTCCTTACTTTCAAATCCCAGCAGCTCCCTCCTCCTCTTTCTAGATCATCCCTTGCACCTGAAAGTCAGAAGGGATGAAGAAGTCTAAGGTAGACCTATCCTTCTCTTCACATACAAATACCTGTGTTTTCCTGACAGCTCTCTGCCTCGTAGGGGCTCCTCAGTACAGGTTACATCAGCCCTCAGAAGCAGCAGATCAGACACAGAGCTAACAAAATACCATGTAAATCATATGCTTGCATCCATGTGATGCTCAAACCACCTCTGCAGTACAGTCAATGTCTTGAACTTAGGTCAGGTTAGCCTGAGCTAACTCCAGCAGCAAGCTCAGCCCAAGGCTGAAACACCTTTCCTGGAAGATTAGGAAATTCTTGGTGAGTACCTCACTCTCCTGTGCTCTTGCCAAGCCAGCTCATTTAAAGTCAGCTTTGCGTACACCCAATACAGCCACAGCAGCAGCTGTGCAAGAGTAGAAAAAACCAATATAATTTGTCTTTCCTGGTCCAATACCCTACTGCTGTGTATTTTGTTACTACCTAACTGATGAAAAATGATTACAAAATATTCCAGTACTAGCTGAAAGCATTTCATATATAATACACATCTGCACACAATTCATGTGAAACAAAGCTTTAAGTACCTATTATAAAAGATTCAAGGGAAGCTGGAATTAAATGCAAAAGTTCCAATAAAGATCTCTGTGAGGCTTTATATCAGTTTTCTATTGATATTAGTGTATTACTCCCAATTTACATCAGTGTAAGGAAGAACACACACACACCCAAAGACTATAAAAACACTAAGCCCATAAAGCAGGAAAAGAATGAGAAAATTATATTAACTGAGGAATCAATTAAGCTGCATATATAATTCCTGAATTTGAAGTATCCACATCATAATATGTTGCACTTATTTTAATTACAAAACACTTTTTAACCAACAAAAATTTGCCTTATTAAACTAAACTAGAAGTTTTAAGACTAACATCTGTCAGAATAGTCCTGAGAGTTCTTCAGCATTCACATTTCAGAAATGATTTGAGATTTTCCCTTTTTAGTCTTTAGTACTGAGGCTTTTACTGAAGTGTATCCTAAATTCTAAACTCACAGCTTTATAAATTTTATATAACATTTTCAGTCTTTTTAGTGTTGTTGTCAGCCCTGTTGGACTACAACAACCCTGTCTTCACATACAAAACAGAAAAGCTAGCAGTTGTCTCACGTGTAATAAAATGTAGCTAATTACTACAGAAAGAAAGTATATTGAAAAATGAACAGCATGATTCACGTCAGTTTTGCCCAAAATTGCACAGAAAGACATTTTCCATCATCATTAGAACATTGTGCTAAAGTTTTTGGAATCTTACTTAGTGCTCTTTCTACTGACTACCATAATGTGTCCCACAACCCTTTTTGCCTCATACCAAAGGAAAAATGAAGCAGAGAAAGTGACGTGTTCAATGCTGTCATCCCATTTCATGCCTTCCACAAACACACAAAATTGGTTTCAGTGAGTGGTAGAAGTTTCAATGAAGAACTCAACTGAGCACTGTAATTTATCTGGACTAAAAGTAAAAAGATATTATGCCTTTGTACTTGGTGAATTTTGAATCAATTCCCTGCAGCTGTTACTTCCAGCATCTTTGGTTTTGCTTACTAAGAACATTAACTGAGGTTCTATACAACAAATATTTTCACACAGTAAACATTTGGCTCAACATTTTAAACATGGTGGACTCATTTCAAATAACAAATATTTATATAACAAGAACAAAAACTGTTCTCAAGCATTTTTCTAATTGTAGGCAAGAGCAGTTGTCTCATACTATGTACTATGAATTATTCTCATGTAATACATGTAGAGATATTGCTGAAACTTTGTCCCAGCTGGCAGCCCAGGCCTGAATTTGCAGTGCAAGCTTCATCTCTCAGCAGACTGAAGCTGAATAGCAAATATAGATCTTAAACTTGAGGGGAAAAAAAAATATATCTCCAGGCTCCAGTCTGGAACACACATCTTATTACAGAAACACAAAAAGTATGCTGAGACCGAGATTTAATCTGAAATTCAATATGGCCTGAGAAGACATACTTCACATTTGGGGGCTCAAATTAAATTTTAGATAGGAGAAAACCTTTAACAGATACTCTCCTACAATCAATCTAAGGGTTGAAACATCTACCTGTGAACCATGTCAAGTGGCAATAACAACAGGATATATTCTGTGGGTTTTGTTTCTGGTTGGTTCATATTTTGCATCCAAATCAGACATTGTTTCAAGAAGTATTTTGATACCGAAACTTGATTCCAGCACACACTAATCAGTAATGCTTCACCTCTTCTCAAAATCTTCCAGCCTTATGTCAATTTTGATACATGTCATGAATAATTAGACTTCTACAATCTCAGCATTTCACTGTGTATATGATGTGTGTCATCCTAGTTATCCTACCCTATGGCTTCATTCTGCAGGTATTCCTTGTAATGTTAGATACTTCTGAAAGTGATAATGCTGCCAAAACATACAGGATTTACTTACCTAAAAAATGCAGTGCTTGAAAGCAAAGTAGTGAGATACATTAGGCCCAGAGAGATGAACAGTGCATACATAAAACATACTAAAATAATATGAACAGGCTTTGCAAAGGTGAAGTAAAGAACAGATGCAGCACACTGCTCCAGGAGACACAGCTCCCACACCCACAGAAGGTGGGGGGCACCTTGGCCTCTGTATCACCCTCTATTCCCAAGCTCTCCCCAGCCTCTTGAGCTGACACCCTGCAGAGGCAACATGCTCCTCTGCATTTCACAGAGGGATTAGTAATATCATCCCCTAGACTAGAAACTGTTCAGCTAAATACCTACCACACGAGGTAAACAAAATATTTGCTTTCACATTTGCTTCCATATAACAGCTTTCACTTTTCCAAGCTGTTAGATATCTCCCAGGGGACCGTCACATTGCAAAACCTTGAGAGGAAAACAGAAGGTATGCTTAGCTCTAAAGCTAGGTCTATCTGTGCAGCAGGTCATTACCACCCCATGCAGCTTCTCTTAGAGCATTTGCTCTTAGGCAAAAAAATAAATAAATAGACCCTGTATTCCCTGTTCTCACCTTGCAGTAACCTTGTAACACAGTCTTCTGCCCTATACTTCTGGAGCACAAAGAGCCATCTGGACTTGTGTCTTCCTCTGAGCCCAGTCCCCGTCCTGGGCCACCTCACAGTTGTTAATTAGTGGCACTGTCTACATGCAAAGTACTCGGCCCATCATCATTTATATTATAAATGCCTTTTTCCCCCTGACTCTTTGCTATGCTCCTGCTGTTAAATGTCCTTAATTTCAAATTCTTTATGCTAGGCTTTGCCTTTAATAATACTTGAATGAAAAGCAATTTTAAATCAATCTATACTGTCAGTGGTCCCCTCAAGCAAATGTGATTTCTCTTAGCTTTGCTTTCATGTCTAAGTTAAGAAGTTTAAGTAATTAAAAAAAAATAAAAGGCGAAACAATAAATGTTTAAGGTCAATCATTGAACAATTCACAGTTTTTAAACATTTCCCCAACAGCTGCCCATATGCTTGCAAGTTCTTGCAGATCATCACCTTCCACTCCAGCCTATGTCAATCATTACAACCTTTAACTTGTAAGAAAAACTAATGTAACACATTACAAAGGGGAAGTTTTAGCAATGGGAAACCAACTAAGTGAGTTAGTAATGAAAGCAATAGCTGACTGTAAACACCTACTGCTCTGATAATATTATATCAGCATGGTGGCATCAAGGTAAATGAGCCTTTTTGAACTGATGAATTAGGCAACCTTGAGAGATCAGCCAAATAAATCAAAAGCTCTTGCAGACACAATCAAGAAAAATATTGAGAATGCATATTCTTAGAGACAAGATCCTAGACTTGAATCCAAAAAAGCAAGCTTTAGGGTTCCTGAGATTCTTAAGCATCTATGGCACGTTCCTCAAGTCAGTTGCTTTGGTAATGACAGGTTCTTCCGATGCATATTATCATCACTTCTTTCCTGTTTGATGGCGGACCAATTTTAAAGGGCCTCCTGGTTTCCAGTGCTTCTGTGAAACTCACTTGCTGAGCTGGGACTACAACATGCGGAACACTGAGGGTTCCTGGTGTCTCCAGAGAGACGCCAACTTCTCCTCCTGAAATTTTTGGAAGTCCTACTCCTTGCCACCAGAAGGCATACAGGACAGTAGCAGGTCCCGTGCAGAGTATGAGGGAACAGCCTTTCCTAAAGAAAAGTTCACTTATTCCCTCATATCCCTGATGCAAAGTGGGTTCAACAAGCCTCATTCTACAAGCCTCTCATTTTTAGTGCCCACACAAACAGGGGCCTTTCCCACTACCTCATTCCCTCCTACAGCGTGTGCAGCCTGACTACCTCCCACTGGGGCAAACAAATTTAGTGCCAGCAGCAACAGTGAGAAAGCTGGAATGTGTTACAGAACATGTTCCAGCCAGGAATTTGCTCCACAGATGGTGCTCCTCAGCCAGAAGCAGGATGTGCTCACATGTTCTTGAGCTCGTGTCAGAGTCCTGGAGCAGCACCTCTGCCACCACAGCTGGGACCTGACCTCACCTTCCTGTCATACTGCTTTCCTGGGGAAGATTGTAATTCCTGTTTTGTTTTGAAAGAAATTTAGGTTTTTAGACACAGAACTTGGCATCCCTCTGGAGACACAGGGAACATCCCTATTCTCTGCATGGTGTAATGACAGGCCAACAGGTAAGCATTAGAGAAACACTGGGAACCAAAACACCCTTTGAAATTGGTCCACCATTAACCAGGAAAGAGAAGATAATAAGGATAGAAGATTTTGAATACTTTCAGAAGAAATTTATAATTTTATTTCTCATGGAGTCCCAAGGCAAAAAATCCAAGCGCCACCAACACACTACACCCCAGGAAGCCACCCCCATATCCTGAGTCAGAGGATAGCAGTGTGCCCACATTAACTCTTACAGCAAAATGATTAATGAAGACACGCAAGAAAAGAGTTCTGCTGAAGCTGAAATTCCTTTCTCTTGGGCACAGAAAACTATAATGATACAGCACTGCAAATTAAATATTCTAATGCAAATCAGGCCCATTTCTGAATGTCACAGTGACCTGGGCATCCACTCAGAATAAAATATCACCAAAGTTCCCTAAACCAAAGGGGAAGTCTAATGGTGCTCACAGCACATAGAACTGTAGGAACAGATTTTCTCTATCTCATATACAAATGCACAGCTCTTGAAATGAATTCCTCTGAAAGAAATTAGATGGCTAGCAGTTATACAAGAAACTAATGGGAATTTTAATAAGATACCAAAAAGAACAAAAAAAACTTGTGATGGACACAGTTATTCAATGTCACTTAGATTCATTCTGAATTTTAAATAATTAATTTTAAAAACCAAACAAACAGTAATTGGGTTTTAATAATTGAGAGAACACCAGATAAGGAAACAATATCTAATGAAGAGAGGAGGAAATTAAGTAACGGAAATAATCTTAGAAGATCCAGATAACTTGAAATCATAGTTCAATGTATTTCATTTCTTCCTCCTGGGACTTCATACACCATCATGTTCTTGCATAGTTTCTTCTTATGCAAGGCTTCAAGATTTTTGTGGGCTGCAGCAATACTATAGCGAGTTCCATGATCTTCAGTAGTTAACACTGCAATAGGATGAGTTTGTACTTACTAAGAAGCAGCTCTGTAAGATGTACCAGTAAATTCAAAAATGCACTCTTGCAGATGGTACCTGTGACAGCTCTTTAAACAGCAAGTCGCCTACCACTGCCAACTAAGCTGCTGATGGGAAGAGAGTACCTGTATACAATTAGTGAGCAGTTATAGGCAGGTTGTTTGTCAGCATTGCTTCTCTGTTATACAACTGCTCTTAACATGCATAGGCACTGATCAGTGTAATGTTCACTGACATACAAGAACTATTTTTCCTCTGTCTTCCAAGCTATTTAAGGATTTATGTTGCTTTATATGCAACAACCACAAGATAAAAGTCAGTCTACTGTCAGCTTTTTTCATCACATGGAGGTCTGAAAGGGTGCTGTGGATTTACAAAATTTGAAAGCTTGTATATTTCTAAACACAAAGAAATTTCACAAAAGCCTTGTATGGAGAACTCACAAGAGACCTCAAGCAACGTCTGGATTCTCTTAGAAAGAATAAAGAAATGCTTCAGCTTATGCCAAAGCCTTTGAAAAAAGCAATGCAGCGTTTTTTCTACCTCTCACTGTCCTGCACATTTGTTTATTTAGGCAAGTCTAATGTCAGATTCTCAGATATGTGGTATGTCTCTGATATGACTAAGGCAGGGGCAACTGGTTTAACACAGAAATCCCTATGAATGTATCTGAAGATCCATGTGGGCAATGGATGGAGCTTCCAAGATGCTCCTGGGAAGGATTCTTCTCCAGAACACTCCCAGTGAGGGCTACATGGCTGAAAGTTTCCCAGCTCTATCTTCAGTGCAATTCAAACCCTAACAATTTACTCACACTTAGCAAAGCTTTAAAAAATTACAGCTATATTTTGTTTCTGCTTTATTACAAAACAAAATTAACCAAGAGCACTCCTCTCAGTCATGGGTGAATGCATAGTCTGCTGTGCTGAAAGCCAGCAGGATTGTGACTGTTGGACTAAGCCAAGAAACATGTACAGTGATTCAGGTGCCATGGAACTAACAGGGGCAGTTATCCAGATATACCTTATCTCCTATAAACCACTGCATAATTTTTATTCTTGGAGTAGTTGTACCTCACAAAGTGGAGTATATCTTCTCTCAAGATACAGCTACAGCTCTGAGCATCTGTAGTTAAGACCTGTAAGGACCTGTCAGGAAGAATCAAGTCACTAGTTAAACTGCTTAACCAGCTTCACCAGCTTACCTTTGTTCTTTTTTCATGCTAATGCAAATGAATTTACTGAGATTTTTGCTAATTTTTACCACGGTATTTGACAAAATAGTGTGCGTTATTCTTCTCAGGGGATGCCCTAAGCTAGATTCTAGCTTGCACAGCACATCTCTGCAACCCAGAAAGAGTCCTCCACTGTGCACAGGGTCTTAATTTCCTCTTCTCCTACCAAAAAAGAAGATGTGAGTTCCACTATTTCCTAGTAGCATACACTGCAGTGAAAAATCTAAAGTTGTATAGTATTGAGTCACAGTCCCTGAAAAAGCTAAAAAAACTCACTTATGTCTCAACAGCCCATACTGTTGAAGATTTACAAGGATCTTTTCCCTGTGATTTATCTCCTTAAATAAAATTTTCAGGTTGTCAGTATAATGCTCATCACTGGTCACCTAACACCTGGCTATCTCAGGCAGTGTTATCTGAGAAGTTAAGCAACAAAACCTTTAAGAAAATGAGTCTTGAATGTCCTTTGACCTTTGCTGAGAATCATTGTTTCCCTTTAAGGAGAAAGATCAATGAAGAGAAAAAAGTAAATGTCAGACTGCTCCTCTCCTACCAAGTTGGAGGAACTGCTCCCCTCTGCACTACAAGAGTAGCACAGTTATCCAGCTGTCACAGAGAGAAACCTCTCAGCTTCTGCAGGAGGCAGAAGGGCTGTTTCACTCTCCTACCTCACCTTCGTGTCGGAAAAGTCAGCAAGCAGAGCTTTTGATGGGACATCAGCATTGGCAGCTCTCCTTTTCCTGTGTTGACTTGTGCAGCCCTCAGGCAGCCAGGGAGATCACCAAAAGCAGAAGCCATGAGACCTAAATACTTGGAAGACCTTTTCACGCATGCTTAGGAAGACCTGGCAGCTATCCTCCTTCCTTCGCCACTGCTGCCAAGTCCATGCTGGCTGTCAGACTTACACCCTATTAAAGCAAGATTACAGGAGTAAAAAAGTTACCCATAACCACTTTGCAAGCTGTTTGGAGCCCTGCAGTGATGCTGGATCATCACCCTCACAGAGAGTCTCTACTGCTCTTCACTCTACACGGATGATATTTCAAAAACCTCTCTGAACTGCCTTTTTTGGGTTCCTGAAAACACAGGACACTGTTGTGTCCTGCCAACTCGGCCATCAGGAGCCCTGAGGTATATACTCACAACCCCAGGAAGGCCCAGGGTTTATTCTCATTTCTGAGCATGGGTCTCCTAAATTCCTCTGGTTTTGCTTCAACGCTACTGGTATTTTCTACCCTGCACACACATTACAAAGCACACAGATACAAATAAGACAAGTTATAATTCTGCTTTCTTGACAAGATCTGCCTCTTAAAGTCTCTCCTGGTAATAAGCAGAAACAGCTCCTGCTGGAAAGCATTTGGAGAGAAATAATATCAGCAGCACAATGTAAATAATTAACGAAACCACTCTTTTAGATTGCATTATGCAAAGAAGAATAAATCATCAGACAAGCATTAAATATTTCATGGAAGTTATTGTAAAGTTGAAGAATCAAGTATCCCTCTCTATCATTTTGGAGCATGAAAAAGTCATCAATACATTTAAGAACTGCCTCTCATTCCCACTGCAGCACTGAAGGAAATAGATTCCCTTGAATTCTAGATACACTTGTCTACATCCAGATTTCTAGAAGGCTTATAGTAAGAATTTCTTTGGTGGGGGAAGAAAAAAAAAAAAAAAACAAAAAGGAAAAAAACATCAGCACAAAAACATCACAAACAAAAACAAAACCACAAGTCACCCCCTACAGAGGCCTTAATACGGCCTCTCAAATTGGGTAGTCAGAGATTGAGGCATGCAGAATTGTTAGTAATTTCTGAAAACACTGAATCACTGAGCTATTAATGAGCAGTTGCATTGCTGAGTGACTATTGAAACAAAAGACATAATTCAACTCCCTCAGTGATAGTTATTAGCAATAAATCTATCCTCTATAGAAAGAAACAAGGCAAAACTCAACCCAACTCCCTATTTATAGTATTGTCAAATGAACATTTAATGTGTTATCATCAGAATTAATAAATAGAAACTCATGGAGCTCATCCAGACATATAACTTGCTCTCCAAATCAGTAGTTTCTCAGGAACAATGGATGTAGTGTCTTGTGCTTTTTGCTATATTTTCCCTTAACATGCTGATAAATTCTCAGTACTACCACTGACTTTCCAAAACAGAAAAAAATTATTGCAAGAGAGATCATCTAGAACTCAAGAAGTATAAGAATTTCACTATTTATCCAGTTTACATGTATCTATTTTAAAATGCATTTTCTTTCAGGTTTCCTTTTGTTACTCATGCTCATTACCAATAGCAAGCCTGCTAGAGCTCCAGCATTTCTTTTGAAGCTTTTCTCTCCTTGTCAACCTTTAGCTGCTGCTTGTCATCCTACACTGAAATTACAAATCCTCCACAGGCCTGATGAAACTAAGGCAGCGCAGTGTCTGGAGAGCAAGGCAATATGGATTAGAGCACCATGATTGTCTAAAGTGTAAGAAGCGCAAAGTAACTACTAATGTGAATTGACACCACTATTGGCACAGGGCTGGGACAACTTCAGTTCCACTATCTAGCCTACATTGTCAGTGGAAAAGTCAGTGGAAAAAAATAGTTAGAGTTCAGAAAACACAAGAAATTTTTTTGCTGGCAGAGTCTCCAGACAAAAACAAGATGTGACCAGCACATTGTATTTCTAAGCTTCTAGCATTGTTTTATCTTATATAACACATGCTAAAGCCATTATTATGGTATTTTTACTTCACTAGTAGATCAAAATAAAGCAAGTTGGGAAAGTTCTCACAGGAATAAAAGTGATTTTAAAACAGAAGATAAAATTCTGAGCTCAAAGTAAATGCTTTACCTTCACGTATTTCTAGAGAATTTTTGATGGCAGGAGAACTTGTGAAATTGTGCAATTTGCAGAATAATAAACTTGACAAAACTACATGTGTGAAGCAGAGATTGTTGAGGAAAATTAGTTTAAAACATGATGGCAGTATGTATGCTTTCATACAATAACCATATAGATTCACATTCTAAAGCCTAGCACACAGACAAAGCCTTATTGATGCAACTCCTTCTTAAAAGCATGAAAAGGGGATATGACAATTTCTCAAAAACATCTGCAGTTGTGTAGAATCAGAGCACTTCAGAGGTGTCATCAAAGTATAGGCTCCAAGTCTGGAACCAAGCAGAAGTACAGTAAACATTAAGTCTAGGTGCCACAAAAAATATGAAAAAAATTACAGTCTCCTCTTCCTAACAATTGAGTGAACACTTGAGCATAAACTCTGTTAGTTCAGCAGTTTCTGTTCCAGTAGACATCTTCATGGCTGGATAGGGCAGATCATGGATTCTGAGAGAGCAAGTGCTACTGATTCACCCTCATTCTAGAAAGGTGCTTGACTGCTCCATGTTTTCAGTTTTTCCTCAGATTCATCAATTTCCAAAGCAAGGTAGTAACACCAAGAAGAGTTTTTATGTACAAAATCACTCAGAAGAGCATCATGATAAATGAGCAAAGCCTTACCCCAAAGTGGTTGGTTGTTTCTTTCCTTTCTCCTAACTAGATCAGCCCTATTGCTTTCTACCATCTGATCTTGCCCCCTACTCTTGGACAGCCTTTGCAATCCTGAAATCAACAAAATATTACATCTGCAGTTCATTATAAAGCCTGGTTATGCCAGTTGTACTGGGAGAGAATAGGTCTGGTTTTCTTCCCATCCCAATTTAGATACAAATAGGCAGCCAGGCACAGCCCAGGCCAGACTATACAACATCATATTTTACCTGAGCTAATGGGCTATAGCTAGTGCCACATGTGTTTTGTAGTAGGGCCAGATACATTCAAAGAAAATGCATTTTGGTCTCTGGTTCTGCTTGCTTAATCAGAGTTGTTATTCCCACTTCTCTTAAAACAAATTAGTCAAAACATTATTTTATCCAGTATCTAGTCAACTTATGCTATGCCGTAGTAAAAATATACCAAATCAATACCTTTGAAATTTTCATTTTCTTTGTTTAGCCTATAAGAGACTCATCAAGCTCCCCTATATCAAATCCAGTAGCCTGATTAACAAATAAATCATCATCATCCAACATCCAGCAGAGCAAACACTATTATCCTGCTTCCTTTTAGTGAGCAAAACAGAAATCCACACGAACACATAACGAAGCACAAGTGAGGTACAAAGCACTGAGCATATTATTTGATAATATTCTGCAGAGAACACGTGTGTTCAGTTGTCTTCCAGCCAACAAAGTGGGGATTTTTGTGTCTGACTTGTTACACTATAACACAGCATAATTATAACAGGAAACTTGAGATTAAAATAGGCAAGTAAGGAGCTGGACCATTTCCCAGAATGTTCTCTGAAGGCATTCTATTCTTCTTAGCAGCTAGTTAGCAACCAAGAGATGATTGCTGTGGACTAAAGAATTAGCTAATAAAGCAAAAGTCTAATCAGAAACACTATTGCCAGCATTTTACTGACACAAGGACCATTTGAATAAATTTTTTTAACCTCTAAAATTACTTTCATTTAGTCACAAAGCTAATAGAATAAGAAGGAGTAGAAAAAGAAAAGTATGACAAAGATGGAAGAAATATAAACTACTAAAATTCTTTCAAGGAACAAAAAGGAGAGATCAATATTTTTTCCCAGATTATTGGCTTGGCTAAATTTAAACTAGTCAATGCCTTTTGCATTTCAGCACTGTAACAACTCTCCCATATAGAAGAACTGGGACAAATTCAGACCCAGCTCAAGCAAGCATCATTGTCCTTAAGTTAGAACATTCTTTTTCACTTCTTCTAAGGACAAATCCAGGCTGCTGGCCACACAAAAGCCAGAAAAGGTGAATTAGTGATTACATTTTGAACCCTAAGATCTTACATTCTACTCCAGCTTTTTAGACAAGTGGCAGTGCCATCACAGAGAAATGATAATTGAGCCATGTAGTCCAGGGCAGACCAAAGGAATCACCACAGGAATAAAATACCTTTATGCAGATGCTGTAACGCCTCTACTACCCTCCATTATTGACTCCATACACTGGAGCAAAGGCCAGGATGTCAGTCCGGAAACCCTGAGCCTCTTTTCAAATGGGACAAATACTTGAGATTTCTAGGTAGACCAAATATAAGTCTCTGGTACAAGGAAAATTTCAAAACAGTTTCAAATACCAGTGGCAAAATTCAAGAAGTGCTAAATCAAATAGTCTTAAGTCTAAAGAATGTCAGGTACCCTCTAAATTTTTTTTTCTAGCATGCCAGCATCCCAAGAAGTACCAGAAACTGTCTTTGAAGATTTCCTTCACTGTTTCTTCCTCCCATGTGAAAAACAGAAAACTAATTACTGACAAACAAGAAGGCTACATGACCAAACCCAGAGAGTTCAGGGAATTCCAGATTTCAGGCTAACCAAACTTTCACTGTACCCCTATTTTTGTGTCTTCCCACAGTTCACAATGTACAGTGACCACAAACTGATAGATCAATCTGCATTAGATTTCAGGAGAGTTATGCAAGCTTGGAGACTTTCAAGGAACTTCATCACATGTTTATTCAGTTTTAATAAGTGGTTGAATAAGAGTCATTACAAACCCAACATTTCTCTTTTGGTCTTTCTAAGTATTGTTATTTGAACTACTTCCTCTCAGCTTCATCTTAAAAGGGGTGATTAGTTTAGACTGTTACATACACAATCTGACATATCTGCTACTTGCATCCCTTTGGATACTAAATACTGTAATTAAAAAAGGCACAATTTATTCTAGCATAATTACTTCTCTCTTATTTCCACTAAGAACAAACATGAAGCTTCTAGTATGTTATTGTTTCTTCTAGATTCACTAAGATATCAGTTAGTGTTTATTAACAGTCCTAAATTACATGTAGGATGTCAATACCTACACATTTCACTCATCTTCCAAAAATCTTCAAAAAATTGTACATTGATTGACAAACAGCTTAAAATTGCAAAATATGACATCACTACTACAACAATGTAGGACATGAGCTTATTGGTCTGTTCACAGACTGTACTAAGTTCTGGCTAAGGTCACATGATATCAAGAAATATCACAAGGAAAAATTTTTTCAGAAAGATGAATCCCTTTCTCAAGGTCAAGAGAGACTTAGTGAAGAGTTTGTGGGATTCACTTAAAAAAATAGAAAAATACCAACAATAAAATAAATGAAAATTTAAAAAAAAAAA
Source organism: Onychostruthus taczanowskii (assembly GCF_017590055.1). Taxonomy (NCBI): domain Eukaryota; kingdom Metazoa; phylum Chordata; class Aves; order Passeriformes; family Passeridae; genus Onychostruthus; species Onychostruthus taczanowskii. Next base: position 8,409,606 of record NW_024499351.1, read on the forward strand.
TTAAAACTTTCAGTTTGAAACTCTCCAAAGTTGATGATGACAAGCTAAAGTCTTCACGTTTCAGTGTCTAATCCTAAGTCTAAGAAACTTAAAACACTAAATTCTCTTAAGGATTTTGTCTTCAGTTGGAATTAATATGGTAAACCCTTGTTCTAAGCTACTACAGATTTGTGATCATTGTTAATGCTTTGAAACTAAAGCACCAAAATTTTTATGTTCTCCAGCACCAAGGAAGCACCATTAGCTCGGGAAGATAAGAACATATATGCACAGGTACACCAATTATTTTTATATAATAAAAAAATTAAATTCACAGTTATTTTTAAATATGTTACCTATACTAATTTTTCCAAAGTAAATCTGGGAAAATGTGTGTCATTTTGTTTCTTACCCATTTTTCAAAGCTCTGTTGGTACCTAAGAGTCTTTCCCATATTAGCTCATGAGCTTTCAAAGGCTTCTGCAATTAGCATCATCTACATATTTAACTAACACATTGTTTACTTGACTTCTTAGATCATTAATATGTATTTTAAGGAACATGCACTTTACATTTATTTCCAAAGGATTATTGGACATCTCTCCACAATCCACTGCTTCTTAATTTATTAATTTAAAATTATCCCTTTTCTGTGCAAACCAGCTTGGAGCTGGGATCCTCATAAAAACCCAAATTTTCATTCAGAATTAACTGCTCTGACTGCAACGTTTTTCATTTGAGTTATATAATTCATATGTAATAAGATTATATTGTAGAGATTAGATTAAATGTTGAATCAACTGCTCTTGATGAAATTTACTCCTGATTAATTCCAGAACTGGCCAGGGCAATCAGATTTTTTCAAGATGGCTTTCATTAATTCAAAGTTGATTAAGATCTCTGAAGTTTTGCAAGTTGGGAGGAGAAGAGGAAGGAAAAGACCAGTATCACTCATTCACCTGTAAAATACATTTGAACAAGCATGGATTTGGCAAAAAAAGTATTTACATTTCTTCTAGGGTATGAAAACAATGATAATAATAAGAGTGAGTAAGAATGCAAGAGGTATTGCAATGGCTTTTATTGCACAGAAAATAACTAGAAAGAAAACACGAGCGGATCAGGTAAAGATTTGCAGGTAAAATCTAAACTGATGTCCTACCAGGTTGGGGGCATTATATGTTAGGAAACTTCTAGTCTGCTCAGAGGCAAATCCATCAGACAGAAGGAAGACTGTTCTGAAACCCAGAAAATCTCATTCAGTGGATATTTCCAATGGTCCTGATATATTACAGTACTGCATTTCCAATTCAAGTAATGAAGACTAATGATTTAGAGAGACACCTGACAGCTAGGAAAGAATAAATTATTTTAACACCTACACTATTATGTTGACTCCTGTCAGTCGTGTGTCACATGCACACACACCAGCCTTACTGAAAACAATCTGATATAACACAAAGGAAGGAATTGTACAACCAGGTGCCAGATGCTTTGTTGTAAAATTCTGGGACTTTTAATTAATAGAAAATATTTGCCAAGTTTCTGAAGGCTAAATAACCAGAGTCACATTTAAATCACAGCCCTTAAAAATTGATCCTTTATGGACTGACCTGGCTCTGAATGTTCTTTTCCATGTACTAATTAAAACACCTTGAGTGTTTATGCTGAGCAAGGCACTGGAAAAGCACTAAAAACTGCTAATCTCTAAATCCCTACAAAAAGTTGGCAAATTATCTTAATTGATTACAGCCCCAAAGCTATGCTGGTATTTAAAATGATAGCACAAATGTTATCCAATAACACTGTTTAGCAGAACCACATGCCACCAGTATCGTCCCAAATAATTTGAGATCAATCACACTTTGGGATGATTCAGAGAAGTAGTAGAAGACGTAGGTCCTGAGGTCAAATCTCACACCTAAACACCATCCCAAGGCAAAAAAAGACACAAATTAGCCCTATATGCATCCCCCTTTTCTCCCCACCATGACACTAACCTCACACAGAAAGAGATCCACAGCAACAGCTGAAGGATAATCATGCCAAGATGATAAAAAACAATAGTTCATAATACAAGCAGCCAAGCTATTTCTGCCAGGGACCCCTCCATGGGGAGAAGCACTCAGCCATACAGCTTCCATGAAGCCAGTACGCCTCCAGCAGTAAAAGCATCCCAGAGCACCGACAGAAGGCTTGCACCAGCGAGATTACAGCGCATACAATCGCACTCATACACCTCACTCTACTGGCCAAAGGGGAAGAATAGGCAGCCTGTCAACTTGTCTTCCAAACAGGTTGCAATTAGCCATTACCCAGACCCTAGAGGGCCTTCATGCTTTTCACTGCCTCCTCTCCATTGTGCCAACAGAGAAAGAAGGATGAAGGCTCCTGTCTCCCTTGCCAAGCTGAGCCTAGCAAATACGTCAGAACTCTCTTCCCAGCAACCATACAAGAGCAAGTGTACAAGAACAAAGGTTTTGTTGTGACCAATCTGTCACAGAACTGAACTGTTAATTCTTTTTTGTATCAAAAGTAGTAAACTTCGGAACAGCATTCTCAGACATGATGCTTGCCAGAAAATTACTGCATTTAACAAGATAAAAGACAATGCATTACAGCTTTCAATTATTACCCAAGTCTCAAAGAGCACAGTGCAATTGAGATGACAACACAGGTATGGCAATGACAAAGTCTCTGCCCCAAGGACTCCATTTCTCATGGCCATAGGTAAATCAGAAATTTAATCTTGCACATGCAGCAGGTAGGTTTCACACGTACCCATCCAACAGAGTAGAAGTACTAAAACTTATTAGCCTCCTTCCTCTGCACACAGAGATAAACTAGTAGAACTTTCTGAGATAGTAGGTGGATATATTTAGAATCAATATCCTTCTGAATTACAGAAACAGAAATAAAAAAAAAAGAGTGATGGCTCCCTTGGGGCAGCCTCTTACCCATCACATCAAAATGGGTTTTGCAAAAAACAATCAACTCTGTCATAATGTAATGGCACAGGACAAGGTCAGGGGCTTTTGTCACTACGTAAAAGAGCCTTAAGCTGCATAAGAGATTCTCAGCAACGGAAAAATAGGGTAAAAATACCCTCCCCTTGCTCAGAGGGGTTCTGCCACTGGAAATTATCTCAAACAAAACAAGAAAGTAACTGCAGGGTTGGAGTGGACCTTACCTGACAGAACATCAGAAAAAATAGCCCAGGTGACAATCAAGAAAGAGGCAGCAGGATTTGATAATAACAAACCTTTAACTGCACAAACTTTTCAAAGAGAAAATTGTATATCCAACCTATCTGTACTTAGAAACACATCTGATATAGTGCCACATGAGATCAGCTAAAATATAGAAAAGAGGAATTAGTGTGGTGTAGCCGGCACTGACTGAGAGGAGTTGGGCTAAAAAGCAGAAGGCCTGGAAGTGGAGTAGCAATGGACTTTGACTCTTTAAGGTTGCCAGTGAATATAGTGAGCAGTATCAGTTCCAATACTGGGCCTGAGCAATCTTGCCACAACCCACACAATATTGTTTCTCAAGCAAGTGCTTGAATAAAATATTTCATGTTTGCCCCAAAACTCAGCAAAATTTCCCTCCAGAACACCGAAAAAGAGAGTAATACTAAAAATTATATGATCCTGTCACTATCTAGAAATCTATCACTTATTTTGTTTATTTTGGAAAGCAGATCCTATACAGAGAAGTCATAAGCTAACACATAACATAGCTGTTTATATAGCACAAGAGGAAATCACAAACTCTGAACTACCCAAGGCCTTCAAGATCAGGCATAACTGAATATTAACAGCTAAATTAAACCTAAAAGTACTTAGAATTACAACTGAAAAGGCTTAAAAGTCTTTGAAGTTCAACACATTTCCACAAGTCTAAAAAAGTATTTCTGATAACATCTAAATGAAGTGCAAGCATTACTGAAGCATTCTTACCTGAAAACAAAGGTTTATCACAAAAATATCAACAGAACTTTAACTGAACAATCCTAACCACTGCAGTGATGAAAAAAATTCACCAACCCTCATGTAATTTCAGAGGAAAAGTTTCCAAATACATGTATGTTGTTTTCACACTGAGAGGCAAAGAGCATAACAGATAAAAATGGAGATAGAATTGTATCTGATATCAAGGATGCCAAAACAAGCCATTTAAAGCTTGTCAGAGCAGCTTGAAGTGTCCTGCAGCACAGGAGCTCTGCAAATAACAAAAATTGCAGTATAAATTAAGTAATTTAATTCTCTTCTTATATGCCAAGTGAACAAAGGAAAGTGAGTTATTAATTCCCCAGTATATTCTTATTTTTCCTTATTGTTCCAAACCACACCTGTCAACCTCACAGGTAAGACTGAATCATTCCTTTATAACGAGTAAAAAAGTTGTTGCAAAGAATAATTATACCAGTTATACAAGCAAAATCAACTTAGTATGAAGGACACAGAGTAGGAATAATAGATAAGCAAGAACTTGTCAAACTCAAAGCTTCACCTGTTCTCCAGCCACTATTTTTTCTTTAAAGTTTTAACATAGTTTTACTAACAAATCCTGTATTAAAGACAATTATCTATTTTTCATCCTTGGTATTTACTTGTAACTTTTAAGCTGACTAGACCTTTTCCTTTTCCCACAGAATAAATGAAACACATTTTTCCTATCACTTAGCAAAATAGTTAAGTAATCATAAACTCAGCAGTATGTTTTTTCTGGCAAATGTGGCTGTTGACACACGGAGCTAAGTTATCCTAAGTGCATGGACAAAGCATTATGAGACGTGTTCTCACACCTCTTCTCGGACCCAGGACTCTGCAACAAGAGCTCTTAGCTACATTCCCTGATGGGTATACTCTGCTTAAGACCACAAGTTCTAGAAAAATGAATCCATAAACTTCTATGATGACATTATAAATTTACACAGATCCTGATCCAGTAAGGACATGCAGTTGCTTTTTCGGCGAGCAAGTTTAAATATTTTTATTTTAGTCCAAGAGCTGAAAATACAGACTCAGTAAAGTTCAAGTGATGCATACAGACAACATCTAATCCAGAAGTCCTGCTACATATTACAGAATTACCCATTCAAATTTTTGAATAGTTGAATTGGCAGTTAATGACATAAGTGCTTTTCATTATGCAGCTCCGCAGTTTCGATCCTTAGTAGGTACCCTTAATCCAGACTAAGTGTATCTGGGAAAGACAGTCTTGGGACCATGTCCCAAAGAATTTACAATGATCTTGGGCAAGTTCAATTTTATCTAAAACCTTGCATCAACAATTTTCTCCTTCAAATGTGCTTTTTCTTTTGTGTGCCAAATAGACCCTTAGGAAGCCAGAGTGGAATTTTCCATCAGTGCAAGAAACATCAAAGTTCTTCCTCAAAACCTAGATCTCCAACCCACTCAGCCAACAGCTCAACTGTCCAGTTGTGTGGATTCTGTTTGCCCAAAAATTTTCTACATGTGAAGCTATGGCTTCGCATATTTCACAACATGTTTCAACAAAACTGGATCTTAAGCCTTTCTGACTTTTGCGCAAAATCCATGTTTCAGAGCATCCTCCAGATTTGAGTCCTACCATGCTGGAGGTATGACAACCAGATAACACCATGTCCATCACCTTTGGGATTCAAGAGAGCTGAAGTACTAGCAGCACAAACTAGAAACTGTTCAAAGTTGAACGATGAAGAATTCCCATTGCTCTGGGAAGTCTCCTGCACCAGGCTGGGAAAGCCATTTTTGCCATTCTCCCCTACAAGACAAAAGAATGGGGCAGAATAAAACAGAATTCTTGTGCCAGTGATATACCATCATGAGATGTCCAGGGATGTTTGTCTGACTTAAGCTGCACCAAAAGATTTTCCATTGAAAACTTAGCAATTTGTCTTTTATTTTCAAATTCAGAAATTTCCAGTGCAAAGGAGTTCTCAAGGTTTTGCGATATTCCAGATTATGCATCTCAAATGCCCTTACATATAATTAACTACTATTTTCTGCTAGTTAAAAATAAATTGGCCATGTATTCCACTTAGAGTAGTTCAGTAGCTGTGCAATTTACATAATTTTAAATTATACAACCAATAATGTACTAATTATTGTACTTTTCTGTTATATTTGAATTTGTAACACAAAGGCCAAAGGCTTTAATTAGTATAAAGTCAAGTCTTTCAACTGCTGGTTTAGAACATGGTATAATTATGATAAAATCAAACTATATAGTACTTTCAAAAGGTGGTTAGGTTGTATTACAGTAGATCTTTCAAAGCTATGTTGATTTAATTACAAATGAACAAAACTTTATTAATATGGATGTATTAAGAAACCATGTACTGTCTGGAGAGAAAAATATTTTATGATTTAATAGAAAGTTTTGGATACAGTACCTCAAACAGTATGTTTTTAAGTAAATTCATTTTGTGCAGGAAAATATTTGCTGTCTCAGAGATTGACATCACTTTTTTAAAATCCTGAATAATCCAGAGCAGAATCCAGGGCTGGTACAAGCAGCTGGTCTTCTTCTATAATATATATCCCTGGCACCTCTTCTTAAAGCTGTCCCAGGGACAGGCACAGCTTAGCAAATGATTTTCATAACAATTCTGGAGCCAGTACTCCCTCTCACTCCTAGTTTCCATCTACGTCAATATAATTCTTAAAAAAAAAAAAAATTAAAACAGTATACCAGTGCATGCTCTGCAGTATTTGATGCCTCAAGAGACCCATGAGAGAAGCACAGCCAAGCTCACTCTCTCAGGCATCTGTACCTGCCAGTCCACATTACACAAGCAGAGAGCACGAACGAATGACAGAGGACAGGTCCTCCAGAGAAATGGGCAAACTCATGCTTGCCCATGAGTTGGGCAAACACAGTTCTCTATGTTGAGCAAAGTTTATTATGTTATTTCTGTTGTAATTATTGTATTCTGATTTTGTATTGCTGGATTTATACAAGCTTAAGACTATGTCATTTGCACTTTGAATTTTGGCATTACCCAGATTTCCAGCCAGCTGATTACTCCTAATTTTTGTATTTTCCCCATTTCTTTGAAATTCTCTTATATTTATGCATCAAAACATGCATAATAGCTGTGCCTCTCTCTCTCTGTACGTAAACTCCTTTACATTTGGCTGGTAAGCCAAAGATGTTAGCCTCTGCAAGAACAGCCAAAACTGTTTTTCCTAAAGGTGTTGAAACCAACTACCCCCAACAGGTTTAAAAGCTTAGAGACAAGGCAGGAAGGTTTTTTACATAGCAACAATCTAACAGTTAAGTTCCTTTTAACTATTTATGTTTAAGTAAGCGGGATTTATTAGTGCTGAAATAGGTACTTCATTTCTACGCCACTTCTCAGCAGCAGCAATTAAAGCTGTGAAGTACTGAAATGGTTTCTAAAAAAATTTTAACGCATTTTCCTAGCAAAATTTGGAACAGCTCTACCAAAACAAGCAGAAAAATAGCAATCTTGTTCAGACAAGTCTTAAGTATTTGTCGCCTCACTCTGAAGTAGTCTCATAAGCCACTTGGCAACATTTATATAGTGGGAATAAACACAGATTGCAGTGCCCTTTACAGCTCTATAACCATAATGATGTAATTCCAATTTAGAAAAAGATATTAATCTGCAAACTTAATTGCTTTTCTTGTTAGAAAGCCTTATTCTTGTCCAATGACTGTTATAAAATGCTAGTAGACGCTGAAGTTAAGCCCCATCATCAACTGCAGACTCATTTACCTATGCAAAATGTACAGCCAGGAATGAGGAATTTCCTTCTGCAGCCCTGAAGGGAACGCAGTGTTCATTTGCCATTCCTGTAAGGCTCACAATGGCCATGAACACATAACCTCCTAAGGAGAGCCTGGCTCTCAGTAAAAGTCTAAAACTGTTGATATTATGAACCATGGCACACCATTAGTGTCCCTAGTCCAGCTCCATGCAACAGCAAAAAAATTTATTAGGTGAATATCACAGGTGTCCCAAGTGTTACCAATACAGCTGCTTAGAGCAGTTTTAATTCAGCTTAAGACTTCCAAAGTTTAAGGTACAAAACCAGGTCATATTCAAACTGATCAAAACAGCAATAATATAATTTGTGAGTTTATTTCACAAACTTCCTGATGTCATACATAAATAATAGGCATGCAGATGACAGAAGACCACAGAGCTTGACAACTAAGATTATGTTCTTTGTTGCAACATAAAAGTGAAGAACTAAGCTTCATTTTTGGAGATTATGCCTTACTAGAAATTTCATATGTGACTTTTCTGAGCAATCCTGCTGTGCTCCTGGGGGTTAAGGAGATAAATTACAAATTAGGAGGGCTACCATTATCTTCATAGGGGCCAAACATGAAGATCATGCTGAATGGTACTGAGTAAGGAGGATACCCACGTAATTAGCCTCCTAGAAACAAAAGCTCTTTTTTGCTCTGTACTGCACTTCATATTTTCTTCTTCAAGAGGTACAAATAAAGTTTAAAGAGTGAAAATAAAGACTTTCAAACACTGGAGAGATACCACAGAGCTGGCTAATCTCTTCAGAGTGATGAAGCATCTCTTCAATAATACAGCACAATTAATACTTGACATTCTTAACCTCACTAATCTGACAAAGGAAACTAACACCTTTTAGCCTCATGACTACTTCTTTTTTAATCATCTGTCCTAAAGCATTTAGCTCTTTACTGCAAAATAATGCCAGAATCTCATCCAAGCTGCACAGAAATTGTTTCCACGAGTGAGACAGAAAATAAATTTTCTTTGGACTGCCAAGACCAAAAAAAGCCCACAGAGTTCGGGGGTGGCCATGGGGGTATAAAAAGAAAGAAATCTTCAAGGCAGGCATCCATTGGTCACCAAGCATTATCTTTTTTTAAAAATAATTTGGGTACTGAAATTTGTTTTTCTACAAGTTGCAGACATAACACCCTAACTACCAAAGCAGGCATTTTCACTGGACATTTCTGAAAGCTCTGAAGAGCACTTGCCCCAAAATAATGCTCAGAACACATTTGCTTGAGAAAGAGGGAATGTAGCAGTAATCAAGGGAGAAAGAGGGAATGTAGCAGTAATCAAGGTCACGTGATTTTTTTTTCCCAAAGCTGCCTAGTCTAAGGGATGGGTAGTACCACTGAGAACATCTTCAATCTTCCAACTATTTGGGCAGAGAACTGCAGAAACATTAATCACAACCTCCATGAATTTTTAAAGGTCCTTTTGAGAGGACCACAGAAAATGTTATCCTCATTTTTTCTCCACACCTGGCCTTAAAGCTAAGCAAATCCTTTGCAAGAAGGCCTCTTCTCTGACCTGCACTAATGCATTCAATGGCATTCTTGGAATTTAACATTAGTCCTTGGTCAGTAGGCACAGAAGATGCACTACCCACAAAATCACAATGAGAAAGCAAGCTTTGTGACAGAGCAGCAACCTAGGTCTTGTTAAAACCAATGGGGACTTCTGTTTAATTAATTTGAGATGCTGACTATTTAGGTGGTATGTGAGATTATGAAGATGTGTAGTAGGAATTACTACATATCTTCATAATCTCACATACCACCTACATATCTTCCTCTTTCTCTCCCCACATCAACGTGTCACTCTGGCTTACTAGTTCAATATAACCAACACACTGCTTTCCCAAGAGCTTCTAAATAAATAAAGACTGTTGTGTTTCTCATAGCAGCACTTCTTACACTGACTTGTAACTTGCATACCTCAACAGTCCTGAATAAATTCTCACCTGCCATTCTCAAATCCAGTTCCAGCCTGTATCATGGCTATCCATCTATAACAGACATAAGAGGTTCAGCTCAGCTCTACAGAATTATCAATATGTAAGAAAGAATTTAAAGGAGAAAAACAAAACTAAGAACACAAGAACATTTGATGAAGACAAATCAGTGAGAAGTCAGGACCCTAAAAAGCGCACCATGGAAACAAGAGTGTTCACACTGTTGTTATGCTGTCCAGAAATATATCCTTCTGCCATTTAGTCATTTGTGCAGGAGCACACATTTTTAGCCTAAATGCAAAATTACAATACACAGCAAAAATGTATTTTGTTTCCGTTAATACTTTCAGCCTCTCACACTTTACCTCCCTTATGGTTATCTGAGCTTTGGATTATATTTCCTCAAACCTTCATGTACTTTTTTACCAAGTGGAGTATTGCTCATTTGTGTCTTTATTAATCCAATTTGTCCTTCTCTTCCTATTTTCAGCAATGTGTGCGATTCACTTCAATTAAATATTATTTCTTAATGCCATTACTGTGTGCTCACACCCACTCTGAAGTAATTAGCAAAGATTACTTACTGAAAACATGAAGACATGAGGAACACAAATAAGGCATACACATCAGTGATTGAGGGAGAGAGTCCAAGTCTTCTTCAAGGCCAGATTCCATCACAATGATTATTATTGTGAGCATTACATCATCTCTTCTTATCCTCATAGCAAAGTTATATAAAAACAGAACTAACTTTATGCATTTTTTAAAGGCTTAACTGTAGACAAATCAATATTTACTTTTATTTCCAATCTCTGGGGAAATTTTCGGTCTGATATTCAAAGTCCATAAGACACCCACCCCAAATTTAAATTACAGAAGCAAATATCACCTTATGAAACACTGTATCCAGTGCTGCACTTTAAAGGCTAATATTTTAATAGCTACAATGCTCCAATCTTTGCCTTCCCTTCACTTTCTGTTATCGCAGTTTTAACCAGGGGTATAGTCTATCTTGCCTGCCAATACTAGGTGTTTTTATAAAGAGACACTGATTGTCACTAATAGCACTACTACCTTCTGTAACAGACTTGTTTATGAAATGACTTGAAGTTTGAGAGAGATGCAGTCACTGTCAGGGTATGCAGCACTAGGATGACATTTACACTTGGGTATAGAATACGATCTCTGGAGGTCCAGCACCTCATTCAAATGGCCAGTGACATAAAGTCACTTAGTGTTGACAACAAAAGTGTAAAAATTTCTGAGAATGGAGACTCCACAATTCCTTTGGGCCCTTGTTTCAGTGTTTTGACCACTCTCCTGGTAATAAAAAAAATCCTAACTCAACAAACACCTCTCACTACCCAAGTGGGCTTTCCTGTGATGTAAGTCTGTTGCCTCATCCTAAAGCTACATAGCCACAACAAGCTTCAGGTTCTCGCTTCTCACTGTTTCTGCCTGTGAGTACGGACAAGGAAAGCAATCAGTCCATTTATTAGCCCATTGCAGACTGCACCTTCAAGAGATTAATAGAGCCAACTACTAGTAGGTCAGTCAAGGTAACTACAGACATGATTCATGCATCCATTCAGTGTTTCAGAGCGATTACAAAGAATTAAACAGCTAGACTGAAAACCGTTTCTCTCTTACCCTGGAAACAGTCTTCTTTTTAAGAAACATTTAGCATTAAATACAACTTCTGCTACAATTTTTCCTTATTGTAGTTGCTCAGTGTAGAGGCTCCTACTCAATGTCTTCTAAAACAAAAAAAAAATCCCAAATTTCCAAATTTTTATCTACAATTCATGGTTTTCTGAAGTTCTTCAAATCACAAGTGAGCCAGGCAACCTACCCACCATCAGATCCTCCTCTTTTTCTCCAAATTCCCACTGTTACTTATATCCATCCAAATTCTTACCCATTCTTCCCAAATCCACTACATTTCCACTATGGGAAAACTGTGCTCAGCAGCCACAACAGTTCCCAACTGAAAATACACAGCTTTTCACACAGCATATATATATATATATATATATTCAGTACTGGACATGCAATGTGGCAGAAAGTTTTATGGTTCCTCGTCCCACTCTACTTGCCCAAATCCCTTAGGCTTTTACCCATTTTTAGATATATAAGACAACTATTCCCAAAGTTATGCTGAACAAACCTTTATCAAGTAACCTTTGGCATTAATGGGAATACAATCATTTAGGCCAGTCACAAATTTCCCATTATACATTTGCACTGTATTAACCGCTTTTTCCAGAATTTTTGCATTCAGTCATAAATTCATGTGGTTTTAGTTTTTTATCTCTGCTCTTTAATTAGTCCTAGTTTGTATATTTAGAGAGAAAGACAGTTGTCATGATCAAACTAATAAATTATTGGTCCCACGTACAAGCCAATGGTATTGACTACATTCTTTTTTAAAAATAGGTGAAGATGCCCTTTTAAGAGGATATCTGCATCAAAAATATTACTGTACAATGAAAGTGTCTTTCATTCCAAATTCTCACTTCAAGATTTACATTATGGGAGTAGAACCACTCCTTATTTGACACCGCTGTTACTAAGTTTCCATTTTTTTGATGGAATACTTCCACTTCAAGTGTAGTGCACGTTTAGTGCAGCTAATTGGACTCCATTTGTTCTGTCTCACATAACAGCACTAAAAATTTCTATTTTCCTTTATATTTTTCTTTACTCCTCAGTGAGGTTACCAATATTTCTAAATATGTGCCTGAAAGCAGTATCAACTTACTTCAAATTCAGGGGCTTTTTTTAAATTTTTCTTCACTTCCCTAATTTTTGCATTAACGATGCAAATTCTTCTGTACTTCAGGTCAGGCAAATTTTGCTTACTTGCTTCTGTTTGGCATTTACCACAGATTTCTGTCAGGCATCTATTACATCAAAACAAATTTCCTACTACAAAACCCATGCATCTATTTTTGTAGTTAAGATGTAATTTTCCAAATTATTTCAGTTATAAGCACTTTTCAAAAATTTTATCCTCTACCAGTATACTAAAAGGCCATTTTGTGTAATACAACAAACATATTTAATAAATGGTGGGTAGTGAAAAGGAAGTAAAAACATCTCATTTTCTCTTGAAACTGCAATAAACTCAAATATTGTGCTTTTCTACCTACCAGTGCACTCAATTTAAAAAAATTCATCTCAGTACCCAAACTCTCTCTATAACTTCTGTTATATGAAGAAGCTTCTTAATCACATTTAGCCTACATTCCAACCTCTATCCATTTCTTTTTGCTAAAGGAAAGCAGTCATTTCTCAGACCTTTTTAATTTAAAACACAGTTGAAATTCATTGGGTGATCTTTCTAGACAGACCAAACACAGAAATGCCTCAAAAGCAGGCAGACCCTGCTGTCCTTCACATCCTGCAGTGGCCCTGCAGCTTTTGGAGGAAGAGCCCCCACCACACTGAGCAGGCAGGCTGCAGGAAACATGCAGGTGACCACCCTGCACAGAATACCAAGAAATTTCTAGGGGTCACATGAACACAGTAGCAAAAACTGAGCGATGCACAAAAACAGCTAATGGTATTTTAGGAAGACTGACAGATTTTGACAAAGGTCTCCAGCTCTGCTACACCACTGATTTTTATTTTTGTTTTCTGATTCGAGCAGGCTCCTCAATAGTTTGACTTCCAAATTTCTGGTTTTGTACAGTTTATACTTCTAACACCTTTACCAATGCACTTTGTAGCTTTCAGATGGACTATTTCTTCACTCCTTTAAACAATGTTGATGCTCAACTTCAAGAATGCAGAAGAGCCAATTTTTGCTCCGTTTGCTTTATTGAAAGATTATTCTTCAAATCAAGTGGGCATTTTGTTTTAATCAGCACAGACACTTCAAGAGCAAGTGTCAAGCTGATGGAATTGCCTGAAGCACTAGGTGAGTTATGGGAGGAAGGCATCACTCCAGATTACGGTTCCACTGTAAATTCCTACCTGGGCTGGCATCCTCTCTAAAATAGTATTAGAGGACAAAGACAGCAAAGATTGTAACTTCAGTTCCTTCCATCTTCATTACAAAGGTCTCTCATTATACCTTTTTTGACATTGTAATACGTTTCACTTTGCTCCCCTTGTTGTTTCACACTTCATTATACTTTAGGTGTAACACCTTCTGGTCACAGCCTAGTTGTTTGAAGGATTGTGTTGCTCTTTTTGATCCTGGAAGGCAAACTTGAACTAATTATGCACTGCCCCTCCAATTAGCAAAAGCATCAGATGAAGACATTTCTCTTCATAAATCTTATACATTGCACTATATAGCTGACAGAAAAGATCATTCAGTCTTTTATTCACTTAAACCTAAAAGTTTGTGCCTTTTTTTTTCCTCTCTGCACCATTAGCTGGAAAATTCAAAGAGCAAACTCACAATAAGTCAGACCAAGAGCTTCAAAATGTTAACATGCTCTTTTTCACACAGATTTCTTGTCTGTTTTGCAGGTGAAAGATTACAACACTCAATAAGAAATGAAGGGATGAATAGGAAGATTAAAGACAACAGTGTTGCAGCCTCCTGGTCTTCCTTGATCTGCTTTAACATGAATCTTAGGACCATAGACCTCATGACTCAGCTAAGGAACTGGGTAGCAAAAAAAATATCATCTCAAGCAACCTCCCTCAAGCGGAAATCTTATTCCAAGAGTAGATTACATGAAGTAGAAAATTACTGGAAAGACTAATCCTAGCTCTCAGCACCAGTGTTAGAGAAAGCCCAGTGAAACAGAATATAGCTTAAAAGGCAATTACCAGGCAACTTTCAGCATCACTGGGTTTCTGTGAGTGTTTTCCCTATTGGCCAACACTTAAAAATAGGCACCTTAAGCAAAAGCCCTACACAAAGATTAGGTCTCCTAACTTTTCTGCAGACTCAGCTAACAGTCTGGAAACTAGCACTGAAATGCTGGAGCTGCATAAGCTTGCTGTTGGATATATATATATTTTTATATATTACATTATATTTGAGAGCAAAGTGTAAGGTGCAGACTAAGAAATGCAAATCTGGACCCAAATGCAAACCTTCATTTGATTTGACTGACTGAGAAATTCAGCACAACAGAAAAAAAAGTAGTAGAAAGAGGCAGTCAGTGCTATGACCCCTCTTCAGGGCTTATTTGAGAGCCCCACAGGCAATTTAGCCCAGGCACTGGTTCAGCACCTAGCTCTGAGCTAGGCACAGGGGATCATATGGGGGACTCTCAGAGGGAACATTGGCATGACTGCCTTAACCAGCAAGCAAACCACTCTGCAAATCAAACTGACAGGCAGGGAACGTAGAGAAACACAGATTAGTTTAAGAAACAAACAAAAATCTGAAGAATTTGTGAAAGCTCAAGGGTTACGACATACCTAGGGTCAAGTCACTGGCTTGAAAGCTCAGCCATTCCCACTGGCACCTAAGTATGAATTCTGAAATTACTACAAATTTTTTTTAAAGCAGTAGATTACTTTAGCTTTGTTTCTTTAATTGTTTCCTCTTCCTCAGATGAATTCTCATGAGAAAGACTGCTCTTTCCAGAATAGCTGTCAGATGCAGGACACAAGTTCATGCATTAAAATTTCATGTGCAGCTGACACAAGCCTCTCCTCTGTCCTCCCAATAACTTATTCAATAATGTTGAAGCAAAGACCCAGTCAGATGTAACCGAAATTAATTGCATGAAATCATTTGGATTTTTTTTCCCCTTTGGAGCTTTATAGTAGCACAAAAAATATCATTGCAGGGGATAGCTGAGAGACACCTTTTAATTTTGAAACTGTAACCATGCAGAAATGTTTGAACTCACTTGGCAATATCTGCACTATGTGAGGATAATTTCTCGGTGCAATACTCTTTATGGCAGACAGCTGCCTATCACCACAGACTTTAAATGGGACCTAAACGTTTAAGTTCCTTTGAAGCTTTTAAAAAACCAACTTTTGAAAGTGATATGGTTAAACTTCCTAGAAGTTATTTCTATCAGAATCCTATTATCCTCACCTAAGTTGCTTAGTAATGCACAAATCTAAGGTTAAAAAGTCAGATTTGGTTTTTAAGACAAGTCTGGACAGAGATCTGTAGGAATTAATAGACCTTACATTCACCAGGCTTTTTCTTGGTCCTTCACCTCACTTTCCAATTCCTCTATCTAATAATGATTCCGTGGTTTTAGACCAGCCTCCACAGACTGGTGTGGAGCAGCACGACAAGGTCTATGCACGACTTCAGGCAATTGAACTCTGATGATCAAGTATGGCAAATCTATGCCCAGATCTTCCAGTGCTGTGTGCAGTGGTTCAGGCATTAGGTGACAGGCTATTGCTCGCAAATCACTTCCTTCCTTTACCTCCACAGTAAGCTGGTGACCAGTTTCCCTAGCTGTCCCTTGACAATGATATAAGGACAAAAATTACCTCTTTAATTCAAACCCTCAAAAAACACTAACTTGCAACTCTATTGGAAAAAGCAAGTTATGAACTTACTTCACTCCCTACAGGTTCTGTCCTCAAATTCTGAAGCAGGAGGAATAAAGTCTTGCTGCTAATGAGAAATGAGCTAGTCCAGAGAAGGGCAACAAAGCTATTGAAGGGTTTGCAGCACAAGTCTGATGAGGGACAATTGAGGGAACTGGAGTTGTTTAGCCTGGAGAAAATGAGGCTCAGGGGTGATCTTATTGCTCTCCACAACTCCCAGAAAGGAGGTTGTGGCCAGTCTTTTTTCCCAGGAAATATGTGACAGAACCAGAGGAAATGGCTTCAAGCTGTGTCAAAGGATGTTTAGCTGGGATGTTAGAAATAATTTCTTCACTGAAAGATTGCCAGGCATTGGAACAGGCTCCCCAGTAAGTGGTGAAATCGCCATCCCTGGAAGTGTTGAAAATGCTTCTGGATGTTGCATTTGGAAATATGGTTACTGGTAACCATATGGTTACTGGTATGATTAACCAAATATGGTTAGTGGTGGTGGATGTTAATTATGGTTCAACTCAAATCTTTTCCAACCTTAATGATTCTATGACAGTCATTGTGTCTTTAGTCAGCTTTCTTTGCATGAAAGTGTGATTAGGACATGGGATTCCCTGGCTGTCATTTGTTTTCTATGTCCACAAGGTGCTGCATGATATGTCAGGTTCTCTATAGCAGAGTAACTAGTCAGTGATCCACAGAGGTTGGAGCTCAGACACTGGATTCCAAAGTTGAGATGACACACAGTTTTAAGAAGGTTTAAACCACATCCTTTAGGGTAAGCATAGCAAGTAGCTAAAGTAGAATGCAATATCCACCATGGACCAAGCCCTGAGCCCACTTTATGTTTGATCTTGGCTGTAAAGCTTTACTTTTCTGACATCTGCTTTGGATGGACCAGCTCTGCCTACCCTTTAACTGTTCAGTTTTACCCTCTAGTATTATTTGACTTTCTCAACAAGGCAGACATCCATCTTATCTTCCAGCTGCCAATCTCCACCTCTTTTTTGCTAGCATATCTACATCAGTGTATTTTCTAGCATCCAACTTACTTTATCTCATTTTTAGTGTGACTTGTCTTCTACTTGGCACAAACTTTCTCAGGACCCAGACAGATGACCACATTCATCACATCCACTTTCTTAAATCCCCATTGCATTCAGCTTCCCTTTAGAAAGCTACACACTGAGTTTAATCACTGTAAAGTCATGCAGCTACAAAATTTGACATCATAAATATTAACTGCATACTAAAACAATGGTAAAGCAATGAAAATAATCTGCCATCTCTGAAATGTATTTACATTCTAGGGAATCCATTGAACTGGCAGCTTGGTAAACAGCATGCTAGTTTTCCTGTGGTTCTTTCCTTCAGAAACAACTCAATGTTACACGTTCAGGTACCCTACAGATGGGGTTACTGATGTGCAACTTCTTCTGGCTGCTACTAACTGTCAACTTATTCACATAGGCCATTAAATAGAAATTTCTATCAGTGTAAGTTTCCGACTAGTGCACAATTCCATGCTTTCCATGCTGCTTTCCCACTCTTTTTTGGAAATAAATAGGCAATGTTTATTTTTCAAGTTCTGTAGGTGTTTTAAAACTACAGTTAAGTGGCTAAGCTCTTGTGAAGATGAACTCACAGCAGACTTACGTGGTTCTAACCAGGTGGCAACTGAGACAGTGCTTTTGTAATAACATTTTGAAAAGGTCAGTCTTGCTAGTTTATGCACAAAATTCCCAAAAATAAAACATTCTAGATTCTTTAGTCATCTCTGATACATGAAAAACTGGAACAGCAAAACCTTTGCTTATAGTGTTTGCATATGAAGATAGTTGAGAAGAGTTCACCAACCCCATAAGTTTTTAAAGTTTAGAAAATGACCTATTTTTGCAGACTATAAATTACCTTTTCTTAGTCATATTCAAAATTCAGCTGTGAGGCATTTATAAATACTTTTTTTTTAATTTTATAACCATAACTGACAAAACTGAAACTTAGAACTTGATCTAGACACAGCTAGCTGCAGTGAAGTCTATCAGATTCTTGACAAAACCAGACTTTAGCATATACAGAAGAGTACATATTTGCATTTATGCAGTAAAGCTGAAGGAATTTCTTTCTCTGATCATATGAGCCTCAAAAAAAAAAGTCACCTTTCAAATTTATATGTATGTATTACTGTATGTCCTGGGACCATCTGGCTAACAACAGCTTTTTAAATATCTTTTTGCATGTTGTATTCATCTTTTCTTAGCGTCAGAAACCCTTCTGTAGTCCTACTAAGGTGTATTAAGGGAAGAGCTAATAGAAGACTTGTAGAGAAAGGTGAGAAAAGCTAATACAGTGTCTGAAATTAAGGTGAAAATACACAAAAAAATAACCACCATCTGCAAACTCCTAGGCAATAATCTCAGCTGTGATTAAAGAGGTCAAATAAATTATATTCAGCTGTCTGCACTGTTTAAGCATAAGTCTGAGGGTAGGAGTGTGGTGAACAAGCCACAGTCCCATAACCAGGGCAGGCTAGAAGATACAATGCCTCAGGGACAGCCTTGAGGATCACAGTTCCAATTTCCTTTCTTGCCCCACCAGGCTACGTAGCAATGTAAGCAGTATACAGCTCATGCTCTCTGGTATCCCTATGTTCCAAACCATTGTGCCAAGTTAGTGGCACAATGACAGCCCAGAGGAAGACCTCTATTTTTGCTTCACTCATTCCTGCTCACAGTCCATCTCTTTCTGTTATCACACAGCTTGGAAAAAACGCCAAAGATTCTTTGATACTGAAGATATTTAGCTATATTTTTTCTCATTAATAGTTCAGTTCTGACAAGACTTTGAGGTATTTCATACTTGCCAACCATCAATACAAATAATACAGACCCATTGCCTTGTCAAGTAGATATTGCACTGTATTAAAATCAGATGCATTTTATTGCTTTGAATATGCAACCTCAGTTGCAGAACCAATATTTGCCTTTGTCCAAATGAAAAGTAGAGTCTCTAAGTATTTGTGGATTCTAAGTATTCTGAATTAAAGAGTATGAATGAATGATAACACAGAAATATAGTGATGGAAGCAATGAGGCAGCAAAGCAACTGCCTTTGCCAGATTTTGGTTAATATGTATTTATTCCAGCCCACTCATTGTGACATGCACACCTAAGCATTCAAAGCAATTCTTCTGAATGATTAAACAAAGTGAACATATCCCCACAACTACTAAGCCAAAAGGCGACTTGATGTTAGGTTTCCCCTTTTTTCTCTCCAGTGCTGGTTGAAAGAGATGGTAAATGATTTCATGAGTTGGCAAGCTGGAGAAAGGGCCCTTCAGAGCAGGACTGAAGGGCAAGTAACAAGGCAATTGAAGAGTAACCTGGCCAGAGGCATGTACTATGCTAAAATGATACAGCCAAGCAGCTCCAACACCATGCATTTGTTTGGAGCTAAACACGGGTTTTGGTGAGGTGCCTGAAGGTGTGAAACAGAATCTTGAAATCTTTACATCTCCAAAGACCATACAAACACACTGAACTCACCAGCCATTGTCAGTGCTTCTCATGGCCAAAAACCAGAGGTTGTATGGCGTTCTCTTAACTCTTCCCTCTCAGGGATTTACCTCCTTCTCCTTTTTTCTTAATCTAAGAACAACAATTTAGAGCACAAATTGGTGGCTGTCCTTTGCACAGACCCTCTTTGTCTATGTGAAAATATAAAGCCACAAGCTGGCATGAACCTAGAATTTTATAAATGTATTTTATAAACCTATTTATTAATCCTTCGTGGTAACCTAGAATTTAACTCCTCACCACATGCCTCACTGCTCAGCTGACAATAACTACAAGCTCAGGGAAGCAAAGTTGTGATGAGCATGTTTAAAAAGGGAAATTTACTTTCACCATCTAACCCATCCAATGCAAAGCATCATTTTGAATACAACTGGTTCTTACCTTCTCCCAGTGAGGCTACTCCTGCCATCCCACCATTACCAAAGCCTTGTTACAGGCAGTCAAATACAAGGTTCCAAAGTGTTCTAAGGGCAAATGACGCCTAATATTTAAAATTACCTGTGGTGATTCATTTCCTAGGGAAAATTTTCAGTAAGTTTAGTGAAATAAGTTCATAAAAGAGGGCAAAGTAGTCCAATAAATGTGAAAGGAGAGGCATTCAGGTGAAAAAGTAACCAGAAAATATCAGAACCTGCATATACTACTGATTTGAAGGAATAAAGTTGAAAATAAAATGACCTAAAAAACAAAAGTTTGTGGAAATCACCACCATGCCCCAAAAAATAACTACATCCAGATACACATTATGTTCTGTTGGTCTTTCCTCTTGCCTAACAAGCAAACAACAAGACCACAAGTTTAACACTTCTATGAAGAACATAGCTGTATGCCACACAAAGGAAAAAAAGGAGCAAAAAGACTGATGAAAGTTTGAAAAATAAACAGAATAATGCAGCTATTTTTAAGACAGAATTTTTATCACAATCCTATCTATAAGTTTCTGACTGTTTTTTCTCTCTAGAAATATGTATTGCCTTGTCCATATGAAACAGAAGGTCATCATTTAACCCCAGCCAGCAACTAAGAATCACACAACCACTTGCTCTCTCCCCACCCTGAGAGTGGGAGCAAGAGTCTGAAAAAGGTAATCTTCATGGGTTTAGATAACAACAGTTTATTAATCAAAACCAAATAGAATATAATACTACTAATATTAATTGTAATGAAAAAGAGAGAAAGGAGAAAAACATAAAGAAAGCAAGTGATGCACAGCTCCTGAGCAGCAATTAGCTCCCTCCCATCCAACTCCCTACAGGCTCTATACTGATTATGTTCTTTTGTACAGAACATCCCTTTAGCCAGTTCAAGCCAGCTGTCTTGGCCATGCTCCCTCACAGCTTCTTGTGAATCTGCTCACTGGCAGGCATGGGAAAATGAGGAGTCTTTAATTTAGAATAAGCACTACTTACCAACAAATAAAACATCAGTGTTATCCACATTATTCTCACACTAAATCCAAAACACAGCACTGTACCAGCTACTAGGAAAAAGGTTCCTGACCTCAGCTGAAACCAGACCACTCAAAGGAGGAAGTCAAGGTAAGGCTGCCACTATAAGGAGATATAGTCCCCAAAATATTCTTTGTTAAATTGGGTAAAGCAGCACAAGGAAATCCTTCTAAACCCCCCTCAATGCTGGTTGCAGTCAGGCACTCAGCAATGAAATGCTGCTCCAAGGAGCAATGCAATGCTGCTCCAAGGAGCAATGCAGCTGTGTGTAAGAGGGCAGCTCTGACAGGCTTGGTGCCATAGCTGGATGAAGACTCAGGATCCCCTTCTCTGTGGCTCAGAAAACCAATCGTATCCTGGATTACATTAAACTGCGACCACTTCTGCCTCTCTACTCTGCTCTCCTCAGACCCCATCTGCAGTGCTGCGTCCAGCTCTGGAGTCCCTAGCATGAAAAATACAGACCTGTTGGAACCAGTTCAGAGGAGGCTCATTAAGATCTTCTGAGAGCTAAAACACCTTTCCTTTGGAGAAAAGCTGAGAGAGTTGGTGTCCTTCAGCCTGAGAAGGCTCTGGGGAGACCTTGCAGCAGTACCTAAGGGATTCCCACATGGAAGCTGGAGAGGGACTTTTTACAAGAGCATGTAGAGATGGGACAAGGGGTATGGCCTCCAGCTAAAGAGAGTAGGTTTAGATTAGATACTATGAAAAAATTCTTTACTGTGAAGGGGGTGAAGCACTGGAACAGGTTACCAAGAGAAACTGTGGATGCCTCACCCCTCCAAGTGCTGAAGGTCATATTGGATGGGGCTTTAAGCAACCTGGTCTAGTGAAACGTGTCCCTGTTCAGGAAGGGAGGCTGAAATTGAATGGTCTTTAAGGTTCCTTTCAACCCAAACCATTCTACAACTCCTCCATTGTAGTTTCCTATTGGTAGAAACCAACTGAAACCTCTGAAATCTTCTGACTATCCATGCTCATGAAAGACTAATTTGATTACTAAAATAATAGTTAAACAGTACCGAAAAAAATAGACTACTTCAGTTGGAAGAAAACTACAGCAATCATCTAGTCCAACTGCCAGAGTAATTCAGGGTGACCACAATTTAAAGCTTGTTTTTAAGGTTATTTTCCAAATGCTTCACACACTGACAGGCCTGGGGCATTGACCATCTCTCTGGGAAGCCTGTTCCAGGGTCTGACCACCCTCTCAGTAAAGTGCTTTGCTAATGTGCAGTCTAAACCTCCCTTGGCACAGCTTTGAACTATTCCCACATTTCCTGTCAATGGATACCAGGGAAAAGAGCTCAACACCTCCCGCTCCCTCTCCTCAGAAAGGGTGGAAAGGAGTGAGCTCGCCCTCAGCCTCCTTTGCTCCAAACAAGACAAGCCCAAAAGCCTCAGCTTAAAACAATGCTTGGAGCCCTTTCACAGGCTTTGTTGCCCTCTTCTGGACACATGGAAGAAAGTCCATGGGACTGACACGCAGGAAGACTGTGATCTCGAACACACCCATATATGCTGTAACAATTTTTCTTAATTTGACAAAGCTCTGGAATGGAGCAACTACCAGCTTCTAGACTCTTGCCCTTGAAAGCATAAATCAAAAACTTACTCTGGAATTATAATGTCAATCTATGTTACACTGAATTTATCAGAACTGCACAATTAGAGCAGTACAGTTTACAGTTCTGTCCTCTTGGAGCTCTGGTTCTACTGAAAGCTCATTTTCCATTCAGCTTGAGGGTTGGTTTGGTTTTTTGTTTTTTTTTTTTTACATCTCTCCTCTGGCTATACTAAATCTTCCTTTCAAGGTCAATTTGCTTTCTCAACAATAACTAATTTAGCATCACAATGCCACAGTGAGCTATGCAAAAATTATCTTCTCTATACTTCAAATTAGGATTCAGAAACACAAAGAAACGTTCCAATGTTCACACAGAGAGTCATCAGGGAACACAGACCATGCATCTTCAGCCCCATTAACTGCAAGACCATGTCATCCATTTTAAAGTCAAGAATACTTCTGCATTTATTTCATTCACGAAACACATTAAATTGTTACGTTATTTTTTATAGTCTGATTCTCCTTCTTGATCTCTATCACTTAATTTCTAATCTTGTTACTGTCAAGTAGAATTGTTTTTAATTAAGCATGTTCCATAATCAAGGTATTTTTATTGATTTGATACTGTATTGTCTAAAAGGTCCCAAGTACCTCTCCAGACTTATTTTCATATTTGCACACTGCAATATTGTTTTTTCCCTATTCTTCACATCCAGTGGTATAATGAATGCTGTGGCCTTTCTTCCAAGAGATAGACTAATAGAACCAATGTATTTATCTGTTTTTTTGTAAAGCTCATGGCAGCTTTGTGTTTTATGTCTCAAAATTTGAGAGGGCTCAAGGGTTCAAAAATTCCTAGGTGGGGTTCATATCTATAGCCCTACAAAGAGCACAGTCATAAACCCCTCTGGTCTATAAAGTCTGGGGGAAAAAAAACGTTTTCAATGAAGATACTTCCCTCCCCACAACAGAATCTTCTCTGGTACTGAGACCAGCATTCAGTCATGTTTATAAACACACAAAGTCAAAGTTCTACAAATGCCCTTTCCACTCTTCTTAAAGTAAGGCAATATCTCCTGTAGTTTTTGTTTTAACTATCCTAAATAGACTTTTAGCCTTACAAAGAGTTTGTTTAATCCTCTTAAGAGACAGTTGATCATTTCTTGTTTAGCCTTCCCATACATAATACTAGGAGGCCATAGAAGCAGCAACACTGTCTCATTTATTATTTGAAAGTATTTAAATGGGGAGGGAACCATACAACAAAATCGACCACAAAGAAAAAAAAAAAATAAGAGTTATTCCCTTAAATTTGCAACAACTCAGTACCCACTTCTCTGGAACTACATTAGGATGGATAATGACTCATATGTATAACTATTATGAATTGAAACTTGCTGCCAAAAAGGAAGAATTATTAGCCCAGTATAAAAGAAATCCTTTTTTTGTACCATTAGTTCATTTTTTCACGTCACAAAAAGCAACAGTTTCATGTTTCTGGGGACAGTTGGAGAAAAAAATAGTGATGGAGAAACTACTGATTTGTGCAATGCCCTTGTGGTTTTGACATTGTGAAAGTAACTGTTTTCTCAAAATAGAATTTAACAGTGATGGGGGAAAGAGGAGGCGACCATCCATATGGCCATGAGATGGAGAGGCAAGGAGAGAAAAACATACAGGAGAAAAATAGCGACTTAGTAGGACAAACAGGTACAAAGATTGAAGTGTTCATGAAGAATGCTGGCTTGTCACCTACAAATTACCCAATATCACCTGAAGAACAGCCTTTTGTGTATCAGGTGAGGAGCACTAACTCGCACTATTCCAACATGACTGCACAAGACTGTCAGAGCCCGCTGTCACTATGGCAAATGTTGTTTATTTCCTCACAGTAAAACTCCACAAAAGTTATTTAAGCATTTAATAAAATAGAATTAAAATAATAATTTGACATCATTATCTATTGCTATCCATTTCGTTTCTTTCTTTCTGATTTATGGAACCAGTATATTCTCTCCTCTAAAACTTTTTTCCCTTATCCCTCAACGAAAACTCCTTTCCATATGGCTGCATGTGTGAATACATACATAAAATAATGGGTTGTCTTCATGCCCATATATTTATTATTTATTTTAAGAGTTGTCACACTGAAATGGTGCTTTAAATCAAAAGATGGTGTATTTCTGACAACCCTTGGCTGAAATGTATCACCCTTTATCACATTACAATAGACAAGAACATAGCAGGACATGATTTATTGCTCCCAGGACTGGCATTTTGAAGAATGGCTCCATGAAAACTTTCAAAAACATCACTACGTTGATTACATTTCCTTCCAGTTTTGTGGGTTTTTAAAGGGTTCATTTTACTCTCACAATCTGAAAGAAGTTAAGTATCAAGAAAACAGAGTCTCTACCAGTAAATCAACTATCACAAGTATCTACAGCTTCAGCTGTATCTAAAACTCCCAAGGGCATGCTCAATAAGAAAGTCTATTGAGATGTAGGAATGTTTCACGTGTGAAGAACTGTTATTAAACATTTTAATTTTCAAGAAGCTGTATCAAATATGCAATTACCAACATCACTAACAGCTCACAAGAATAAGTAACCAATGAAATTTTTTATATGTGTGGCCTTATTTCACACACACACACAAACACCCTTCTCCTTCCAGGCATAGAACAAATTATGAAAGAGATAACCTGGACCACTGTCATCTTCTAGAAAGAGAAAAAGATGATGCAAATAAATCAGCCATTCCACAGGGTGTCAGCGAGGATGAAAATCCACTGATTTTGGCAATTCTGCCACTGTAGCTGTAAAGCACTGATTCCAGCTAAAACAAACCAAAGTGTTCTTTTTGTAGCATATGAATTATACAAGGTTCACAGGCTCACTTAAACACTAGACTGGAATTTGACATTGTTGACAATTTGACTATGGTATCTTGTGGGAGAAATCCTTGGTGTTAAGAGCCAACATAATTTGCTAACCTGGATATTCTCACTCAGACATTTACTTCTACAGGGTGGATTCAATTCTTCATCTTTGGAATTGCATGAAGAAGTAAGCACAGAATGACTATCAGCTACATGTCAATAACTGAACTGATGCTTTCAAAATACATGTAACGCAGTATTTGACCACATACAATAGATGTGCAAAAGGCGCCCTAAGAACTGGATACGCATACAAAGACACTTGCCTGGATAACCACTTGATTCAAGAAGGTAGAAGAACTTGAAGCTTTAGCAGAACTTTCGATAATCATAGAAGTACTAAAATTCCATTTTAAAATATGCCATCATGGATTTTCTTATCCATGTAAAGTACTGACCTTATAACCCATGTCAAGATTTAAGATCAACAATAAACTCTACAACACTTGGTGGCAAGTAGTTCCTCATGGTATCTTAAATCTGACTTGCTGTTTTGATCTGTTTCTCATTCTTATAAAGGAATGAGTAAACAGGATTACTTCCTCTATGTCTCCCATGATAAGATTAGATGGAAACTATAGAGATTAAATAGACTTCTCAAGGCAGAAGAAACCCTCCTCCATTTAACCATTCCTTTAGCAAAGCTAAATTCCACATAATTCCACATAAATCTGAGCATCTATAATGAGCTGGATATCTGTTTATGGAAAAAGATAATGCCTGTGTGAGCTTTTCATCCCTGCTTTGTTGCAGGACAGTTTCCATTTTCTCCTGGTGATGCTTGAACTTGAGGCAGGAATCTGAAAAGGAATTGGTCATCTTGCACAAGGCATCTCTGTGTTTCAGAGCTGATGGGTTAATGCCAGCCTTAATTTCCTAGCAGTGACTCCCCAACACCTACAAACATGCTGAAAGCAGTTTCTCAGAGGACGGATACAGTAAAACGTTGTTCCCTTCCTTCCAGTAAGCTGTGCTCCATTTAAGCAAATTAGGCTTTACATCAGTCCCTGCCCAGGAAATATCTGATGGCATGTTATGGCCCAACAAAGGGAGCTGAAAGAAAAATACTTAGCACACTATTAAAACTGCCCCACAGTAGTGTCAACACATTAGACTTCCTTTTTTTACCTAAGGAATTTGCCTAATTTGTAAAGAATCAACATTCACTTGCTTTTATTTTTTTACACTCATTTATATGTTCTGGGGATAGTTTGTGAACAGGTACAATAATTCTCATTGGTTCAGATCGTATTTCCAAGTACACATTTGCTATATGTTTTCAAAGCCATTTTGGCCCATCAATGTCCAAATATATTTCATAAGTGAGAAATTTCACACCTCCAAAATGTACTTGCCTATTTCCTGAACTGCTGAGAGATACCCAACTCTATTGAGCATACGTGCAAATTGAGTCTGCCAGGATGCAAAATCTGCTATTTCAGTGAATCCCATTAATTGAGTCAAAGCACACTAGAAATTTCAATTTTTCTGAATCCTTTTGGAATAAATTGTTTCTGTAAGAAACCACTCGAGGACCTAAAGCTGCCTCCCACAGAGAAGGGCAGAAGCCAGTAGTCTAATTCAGCAAGGCTGATCATGCACAGATTGTTAGCCTTTCCTCTGCTCTAAGAGAACTCAGTTGAGAACAGAAGGAATGGCTACAACTAGACAAAAATCAAATTTCATCCCACGTAAAATATTCAAATCTTTTAATCCCATTTAAACAAGCTCCAAACTGTGAATGTCCTCCAAGAAGATTCAAAACTCTTTCTGTGCAAAGATGCAGAATTAGTGTTTCAATTAAGTAGGGACAAGGGAACATAAATGAGTTCTGAGGAATGTTTCAAGCAATGGGAGAATCTTATCTACACACAGAAATAACTGATGAGAGGGAATGAAGAAGAATGAGACAGACTTTTATCAGTGATGCCTTCTGAGAAAGGAGACAGTGGGCACAGATTGAAACACAAAGTTGAACAGAATCTGAATAAATTCTGAATAGAACAAAGCCTTTTTTGTACCACTTGAGTGGTCAAACACAAGTTGGCCATTGGGATTGAGAGGTCCCCATCTGCAGATATGCCCCAAAGTCAAGTAGGCAATGCTCTGGGCAACATGTGGTAGCTGATCCTGCTTCAACAATAGGCTTGGACCAGACTAGCTCCAGAGATCTCTTTCAATCTCAGCCATTTTGTGCTTCTGTAGTGAAGAGACAGGAGGACAAAGATACCTCTGCTGGCAAAGCCATGGTTAAGTTGCACGGGCAGCGTGTAGCCAAGATCCTGTGGTGGAACAGACCCAGCCCTCGGCTTTGATTTGATAACCCTTGCGGCCAAGCAGGACCATTCTAAGCAGAGCTCAGTGCCACACCAGCATGAGCACACAGCCTTAAGTTACAACAGCCTTGCTGGAGATCACCTGCATCTGTCTATAAAAAAATAATGGAAATACCTCTCAAAAGAGTCATCTGGGAGAGAAAAAAAAATTAATTTTCCTCTCTTCCCTGTTTTTGTTGTTGTTGGTTTTTTGCAGTGGGAGGGGTTGTTCATGTTGCTTTAATTTGTCTGTCAGTAGAACCAACAAGGCTGCTGCATTCCCCTGGTTGTTTCACTGGGAAGGTGCTCCTGGTTCAGGACTTCTCAATCCTGAGGCTGTCTTGTCCATCTAGCTGTAGCCTCCTCAGCAGCTTCTGCCACTGCACAGCTTTACTGCATTTTTTCTGTACTTATGGAATTTGCTGCAGAGAATAAGCAACACAATCAATTATTTAACATAAGAATGAGCTAAAGCTAATATGTTTCATTCCTTCCCAAAGAGACATGAAATGGAAAAAAGCTTATATTACCATATAATTTTTAACATCTCAGGTAGAAATGGAGGTTGTTTTTATGGTCTGAAAATTTATTCCTTGAAATTGAAAAGCGTAACTTGAAAGAAAAGTGTTGCATTGATCTTCTTGATGCAATTATTTCAAACACACACCTTTATCTATTTAGACATATTATTGTTATACTTGAGGGTTCATTCTCTGTTACTCAGGAATCAGCCTCTGAACAGTTTTTGACCTAAAATAAAGCTCCAAGTCCCTCACTGGTCCTTTTTTAATATATACAGCAATTCACAGAAAATCTCAGATATAAACATTTTAGGTCCACATGTAGTTATTCCATTGTACTTGTAATGTTTGTCAACACAAATACGTTTCCAAGCAAATATAAAATAAAATTTGCATGTGATTACTAGAAGAAAGCAAACAAAAAAAAAAAAAATCAGTAGTATGCACACAAATAAAGAATGCCACTGCTTTACTTTCCGGGTGACCTCAGAGCAGGAATTTTTTTGCTTTTTTCCTTCAGAGATCTATATTTAAACACCTAGATTTACAAACTGTCACAGCATGACTAAGTCACTTTGCATAATACAGGGAACATAGAGATTTCACTCTGGGATTCCACACCTGGCCCTACAGCCACTGGCCTCTGTTTTAAGCCTGCCATGCCTCAGAAGATTCTGTTATTTGGTCTCTCTACAAGGGAGAGAGGAAAAAAAAAAGACCTCACTAGTTTCCATCCTAAGCTGCCCTTCCACCCTGTCTTATGTGTTATGGATATTTTGGTGCCCAGATTGTAAAAGCAACACTAGTTTTAAATTGGCTAAAACTTGGTCTCTAATAAATGACATGTTCCCCTTAAAAACTTTGAAGAGATTTTGATCTATTTCCTTAAAATTTCCCTTAATGTTCTGCTGCTTTCCAGAAAATAAGAAATTATTGTCCTTTACAACTTTTTACATTTATCTGCATCACATTTATTATTTCTTGTACTAAATGCATAGCCTGAGGACACTGACACACTCTGCCACATCACGCACACACACATAGAATTTGGTAACCAGAGAGGGGTAAACAGGGTTAACCCTCCTCTGACACACTGATAACTGGTCAAGATTAAAAATATGAAAGGTGAGGTGTGGTAATCCTGTCAGAGGCATCGAAGCCTCCAAGTATTAAACTAATCATCAGCTTTTGGATCAAGAATGGGAGAGTTTGAGGCAAAGCAACTAAATCACCACTGAGCTCCAGGTGAAAGCAATAGCCAAAAAGCTTGTTGAGCAGTGGAAGGTGGAGGAGACACAAGGGACAGAGGACTATGCAGCTTCTGTAAACCTAGCAGAAGACCCGAGAAGGTACTGGGAGACGTGGAACGCTTTCAAGCAGAATAACAAATGGAAAGGCAAAGACAATTCTGGAGCTCACACTGCCTGCCTGCAAGTCAGTTCCCTCAACTGTGCTAAAGCTCTGGCATTATAAGCTCAGTTATTCCACTTTCTGGCATGCTGCTTTATCACAAATCATCTCTGGACTTGAAAGGCAACAAACCTTCCTCCAAGCTGCTCTGCAACTGACCAAAAGTGAAGAGGCTGAGTGCCTGTGCCATCCCAGGCAGAACTGGCTTAATTGTGCCTATCACAGAAACCAAGTGTGCAAGTTGCTATGGACACTAAGTATGTAACCTGCATAAACACAGTGCCTTGAGATGTTCATCTGTTTTCTATGACTTGAAGACCTTAATTACAATAAATAGGGTGTTTCAGTAAGAAAGGGACAGGCACTGGGTGATATAGCTTCTAGAATCAAGACTGCATCAAAAATTCAGGTTTCATTTAAAAAAAAAAAGTAGCAAATCTGGACAGGTATTCCTTATTTCGCAGAAATTTTGTCTTAATCAGTCAATCTAAAAAGAGTTCAGAAGGTTCCATCCCAATTTTTCACATGCTACGTGCCAGCAGTCTGTCATATAATTTACACTGTTCTAAAGCTTCATGCCACATGTGAGCTCTGCATGTAATTTTAAACAGTCACCTACTAAAACCTTTATATTGCCACAAGGGTCTCCCCCTAGTGAAGGTGCTTTTCTGTATTCAGGTGTACAGGTACTTAAACATACCTACACATACTGGTTCAGAACATTTGTATGCTTTTTATTCTGTATGCTTCTCCTCGGATGGCTGAGTCAAGCATGATGGATTAGAGTTGCTGTTAAAACACAAAGTCATCCAATGACAGTCTGACAGAGGGCATTTGCCTAAAAAAGTACTCCGTGATCTGGCATTTTTGGCCAAATAAATCAGCTAAAGCATTTTCTCTAGTTTTTCTCAATGATACTTGGTTAAAACTTTTACATACCATCTTAAAAGTCATCTTGATTAAATGGAGCAGTAGTTGAGAAAAAGTAGCAGAGTGCTATGCATATCATGGGCAAACTCTTCAGTATTATTTCTCCTAGTTAGCTATAAGCCCAGCACAACCACTGCCTTCTTTATAAGCTTCACTAATAGAAGTAGCACATAAAAACCCTGACCAAGACGGCTGTTAGCACTATAAAACTCCGTGCTTTAAACTACCAAGATAAAGGCTTGTGGAGGCAAGCTGAACTGCCAGCCAGAAATTACACCTCTATCTGATATGGCTTTTGGGGATCATCTGTCTGCACTGTTTTCAGCTGTTTCCAAAAATATAGAAGTGCTCTTTCATTTGCATAGATGTTCTTTTCCATTCTGTTTCAGACAAATAGCTACTAACAGTTACTCACTGCTTTTGGAATCAGGTCCTCAGATGTGAAGCAGCTCTTCAGCAAGGATGACTCTGACAAGAACTGCTCAAAATATTATTTACCTGAAACACAATGTACCTTTTACAATTCACAATGGCATGCCAACATGCACCATCATTATTGTCATTTACAGAAAGCCACAGTTTGTCTGATTTTCAAGAGAATTGTAGAGAGGAGAGGAGGAAAATAGTCCCACAAGGCAGTAGTAGCACAACATATAAAAGAAGAGCACAGGATTTCAGAGTCTCTTTTTCAGAAGCCTACTGCCTTACCATTATTCGTTCCAAATTTTGGTTCATTTCCTCAAAGTATGCATTTTTAAATCACTGTTCCTCCAAAATCAGTATGGGTCGTGCTTATGAAATTATGGCAATCTTCTTAAGATTCTAACCTTTCACTTCTTACTAGACCCATTGATTACAGTTGGGTTACACAAAGAGGACATCACTACAGTCAAAGTATTCAATAAGGGCTTGAGTTCAGAAAATTTAACTCAAATATCAGGAATATCCACATGAAAAAATATATAACATAGGGCAAAGGCAGCTGTTCTCTTGATCACTCAAAGATAGCCACATTTAACTTGTACTGGGGGTAGAGTTAAGGGGATAGAGAATTCTTTAGTCTAGGGTCCCCCTACCCACCAAAAAAAAATTTGGAGAAGCAACCACATAGTCATAAAGCAATCCTGCATTGCCAAATCTTTTGTGGTTAAAAAAAAAGACTCTCAATAAATAAAATCCATTGAACCCCAAATATTTTAATTTGAAAGAAAGTTTCTTCAAGTACATTAGCCTGACTAGTATACTTGAATGGGTGCTTTAAAGGTAAATCTATTAGAATCAGGAAGGCTCTAGGAATATGGGATTTGCAGTGATCCACTTGTTTTCATGGTATGTCATCTCCCACGGAAAACAAAAATAAAAGAAAGAACCACAAACAAACACTCCACAAACAGTCCCAGGTATCTAACAACAGTTCTCAGCATAGTCCTCTTTTCCCATCCCAAGTCAATTGCTTCCCTTTCTTGAAAAGGATGTGGGCAATTGCTAACCACTGCAGTAATGAAAAGTGGCTTGAAAATGCATAAGCAAACTCAGTAATTTGTGGTGAGATTAATGCCATCATTTAAAATACACTTTACTAAACACATTTTAAAAACATCTTGGGCCAATTTTTAGGTCACCAGGGTAAAGACTGCAATTCAGTGATGCACATAGAGAGCTCCTGATTTGATTTCCAGGAAGCCCAAGTGCCAGGCTTCATAGGGTTTAATAGCCTTCACTGACAGCAGCTTAGTCACTGAGATGCTTGTGGCAACAGTGAGTTTTTTAAGTACCTCTTGCACAGAATTCAGCTCCACATATTCAGTGCATGAAATACAAATATCCACTGTGATGAAGAAACACTTGGAGCAATTCAAGGAAAAGGTTCTTTCACTTTAATGTCATCAATTGCCTAAACAGGGAACACTCTACATTCTACTCCCTCCATGAACAATTGCTGGCCATCTGACAAAGCCTCCAAGATCAATAAAATTACGTACAATTAGCTTTAAAAAATTACCTTGATATTCTTACATACTAAAAGGTGGGAATATAAGGGCCAGCCAGGTCAGTGGATCTTAAACCTCTGCTAGGAAGACAAGATCACCACGTGATTAGCAGTGCTACAAGAATCACCACCATTCATCACAAATCCCAACTACCTCTTGGATGTTGAAAAAACACAGAAAACAATTGCATGGTTGATGATAACTGCCCTGATATCTTGAATGGAATAAGCAAAGAACAAGTATCCATTGAATCTGACACCTGAAGAAGCCATGTGAGACCAATGTCTCCTCCAGCTCCAAATATATGTGTGATTGTAGATCATATTCTGGCCACAATTATTTGGGCAGATATTAGAGGTTTAATTCTGCCATCACATTAGAGATCACATTCTGGCCACACTTATTTGGACAGAGGTTACAGAAGCTCTTAAACCTTTAGCAAAGATATTATTAGAGTAGGGAGAAGTACTACATCATCACTTCAACAAGGGCAATGGATAAATGCTTCCTACTTTTTCCCTGAGAATAGGAGGAATACACCCAATCTTCACTGATTTATTGTTTTAATATGGGAGATTTTTAGGTCTAACTATCCCTAAAGGCCTAGAAAAATCAGGTCTTCAGGGCAGGTGAACAGAACCCACAGCAACAGAAAGGGGCAAAATTCTGGTGTTCTTTGCTCAGCCAGTGCCTGAAGATTTGGCTTTGACTCTCCCAGGGCTCACATGAAAGATTTCTTTTCTGCCTTCTTTGTCTCAGCTTAGCCACAAGGTAATAGACAAACTGCTGAAATCAGATTTTTTACTGGCATCATGCAACTATTCCATTTTCCTCTTTCTGGAAAATGAGTACAGCATCTGTTGGTCAGTCCTTGGGTGATCACAGACAAGTCAGCCTCGTGGGCAGTTCAAGAAGTGTCAAATGGCCACAGGTTAAAATAAATCAATGCCTGATAGTTTCAGTTTGAAGCAAGGCTGCCAATACAAATGGGAATCGTCACAGTATCCCTCAGGTTTGACCAGGGATCATTAAATACATTTCAGCTACTTAAAGGCAGGATGTCCAGTCAGCATTGCCATTACAAGGTGCCAATATCACGAAAGCACTCTCTATTTAATCAGCTGTCAGCAATTTGGAGTTTTCCAGAGAAAAGTAGCCCTCGATTCCAAATTACCTTTCATACTGCACTCAGGGAAGATGCCCAGATCAAATGTTGTACTTTGTGTCTCATAATGATGCATAAGAGATTGAAGCAGGATGTAATTTAGGGATTGTATTTCTTTTTCCTCTAATTAAAAAATATTTTAGTTTCCACTTTACACTAATGCAAATGTCATTACTACAGGCCCAGGAAATTTTACTGTTGAGTATGGGCAAATGTAATGGGCTGAAACAGAGTATCCTGGAAAAAACTATGCAAATCACCATGTACCTTAAATCAAGCTAATAGGCAGACTTCATCTTTCTTCCACAAAGGTCAAACACATCCTGCAGTCAGGAAGGAAAGAAATAAAAAAAATTTAAAAGGAAGAAAAAAAAAAATACACTATTTCCCAGAAAGGAAATTTAATGGCAATTCATTCATAGAATGTAAGGACAAAGACACTAAATAGTGGTGGCAGATTTGTCTTTGAAGATGGCATAAGTAAGAATCTTACAAAAAACTCCCTTTGACGCTATTATATGCACCTAGTCTGCCCATTTCTGGTGTCTCCACTTTGGCATTGTGACAAAAATCAGAATTTAAAGAAGGGAACAAACAGAATCATGCAAAACAGACAACAAAGTTCAATGCAAAGTACATACTAAAAAGCAGACTAAAAGGTGACCCAATCAAGATCTGTCAGAATCTACACTGTGAATGAACTTCTGGCAGTAGATGGTCCTTTACCACAAGGTAAAGACAAGAAAAATACAGAAAAACACCATATCTGGAAGCTGAAGTTAGGCTGATTCAGACTAGAAATACATTTTCCCTGAAGAAGACCAAAAAAAAAAAAAAAATGTTGTGCCCTTTGAATTGCTTTAACTCAAAACAAAACAAACCAAAAAAAAAAAAAACCAAAAAAAAAAAAAAAAAAAAAAAAAAAAAAAAAAACAACACACCCACAACCTTGCCAAGAAGGCATGTTACTTCTGATTTAGACACCAAAGACTATTTTTGTAGATTGCCAAATGAAATTCAAGCCAGTTACCACAGTTGGTAATACTAAACTGTTACACAGTATCTTATAGTTTTAGAATAAAAGACTCTCATTTTCCACGTTTTGCACAAGTTAAACATCATTTCTAAACCACACAGGAGAATATTTTTGTTGGAGTGTGATTCTCTTCACATTTGTCTAGACTAAAGCTGTGACCTATTTTTTGCCTTCAGTTCTAGAAATCCCCATTCAGAGTCCAGCTTTTTCTACAGCTGCACAGCACAAATTCGTAGGTGTCCTGTTCCTTGAGCTCCCCCAAACAAACATGCCCATACAGACCTGCACAGAGTATTACCAGACTGCTATCTCTGAATATTAGTCCTGGAACTAATTGCTCTGATCCTCTATATTTTGCCATAGGCATCATTCCTTTTATGTACTTTACAGAGAAATACTCTTTTGTTTAGGTCAGGTTTCTCTCCTTCTTTAGTCATGGCCCATCAGCTGCCATCAAAGGTGGGAATCTTCCACATGCTCACAACTCCAAATCTCCTGAACTCAATGTCTATGTGAAAAATGTAAAAGGTCTAGAATAGATTGTAGTCTACCTGGACAGAGTGTGTAGGTTCAGTTTTCTAACAGCTTGGCTATCTGCCCTGCTGCATTCACATCTGGTTAGCCTACAGTCAAATATCACTCAGTGTTTAGGTTAAAATAATTGTATCATTCTTTTATTTTAAAATCCTGTCATATACAGACTTCATCTACTGAAATCCCAAAGAGGCTGAGACGTCATTGTGTGCAGATACCAAAATATACCAGATTTTTGGATTTTTTACTAACAGTTTCAGTCATTCATAAAGGCTAAATGATGGAAATACACTATAACATTTTATTCCAAAAGAATCACAGCAATATGGGTGTCACTAGTTAATAGGTCAAGCTAATAAAGACAGTTCTGAAAGGCAGGAATTTCCTTCAATTTTCACTGAAGCCAGTGGAAGTCGGGGACAAAAATGCCACACATCAGGACCAGATTATGCATGAATTCTCCTCTTACCCCTGTTCGTGTTGTCTGACAAAAACTAACATGATTAAATGCTGTTGTTCAGTGATCAATTTTCAAATTAAGGTATTACAGAAATCTATCCCTTCCATTTCTAAGCACCAGCTGTAACTGTGCTACATCAAATACATCTGTTTCTGCATAATTCTTTTTAAAGCTAGCAGTGCTTAGGCTTTGCCTTCTCAGACAGCAGGTTTTCACCTTGAGTAATACCATCCTTCAGCTATCTTGTGCTTCCTTTCAGCACAGTGTTATTTTTTCTCTAGTCTCTTCATCCCTTGGATGAAGAGCTTTCAAGCAAGGGCTAATCTTTGCTCCGTGTGGCACAGGTCACAGATTAGCATGGTCCAACCTTTCCTCCAAAAATCAATGTAATTTCTTAGACGTGCTTTTCCTGCTTTTTTCCCCTCTGAACACTTGCAGGGCAGGAGGAATGCACTGTCCATAGTGGAATGAAAAGGAAAATGCTATTCCCTGTTGTCTCAACTTTGGAGTCTATAAATAACAAAAATCTAAAATAAATGATATTTTATAGACAGTTTTATGAGCCATTAAACTCTGAGAAATAATTTCATTTAAATCCTCATAACAGGAGAAAACACATCTAATTATAAAACACTTTCACTAACTCTAGTATTCTAAAAGCTGTACAAAGGATAAGATTCCAATCACTGTTTCCCACAGAAATTTAGAAAGGCTATAGATTGCTCCTTATATTCATTATGGGGAAGCAGACACAGAAGATTAGTAGAAGATGAGAATTAAGTCTAAGCACATCTGTGGCTCAGAAGGAAAGTGTGTTTTAGTAAGCTTACTAGAGGACAGGTGTTTAACAACATTCAATATTGATTTTATTTTCATGGTCCTACGGAAGCCAGTAGATGATTTTGTTTTTGACACCCTAAAACTTAAGACTAAATGCCTCTAAAATTGTCTTTAAATATGCATGAAGAATTTCAAAAGGTTATTGGGAGAGTCAGATGCCTTAGGGTGAAGAATGCAGCAGTACTGTTGTCTCATTCTGCAAAACACTTTCAGATTTTGTATGGAGTACTGTGTCATCCTTCTGTTCAAATTTTTTTTCTTTTATTTTAAAGCTTTTTGGGCTGAACTGCTGGGCAAGCATCACACTGCCCTATATCATCTCTCTTGCCTGGTTTTCCTTTTTCCCCTATTAAATTATATTCTTAATTCTCTGAGCTGCCATAAAGCATCCTAGGAGCAGTTGGAGCAGTTACACCAGAGTGTAAACTTCATCAGTCTTTAGTGTCACACCACAGTTTGTCTTCATGGGCAAAGCCTCAAAGAGTTTAACAGGAGACAGGCTGCAATACATCCCACCCACAGCCAAAAACTTAAAGCTGTCTGTAAATACCACTTTCACCTATCTCAACTACTCATAACAAAAGACATGTGCATCAGTGCTGCTCTTTCTGCTCAAATACGTTTAAGTATAGGTGTAGCCCTTAATATAATAACACAACAGGTTGCAAAAGCACACTTAACTGAACCTATCCTTACAGGTTTGCAATCATAGGTAGGTCAGTGGGGGGCACATAGCACAGGCTGGATATTGAAAATCTAATCTATTCTAAAAAGCCAAGGTTTCTGCTTTACCTATTAAAGTGTCTTTATCTCAACCCACAAGTTCTCACAATTAACCTTCTGCTTCCCTTCCCATCCTGCCACAGGGGAAGGAATGAACAGCTGTGCTTAGTTGTCGGCCAGGGTTAAACCACGCTACTGAGGAATTAGAAATACCTAAATAAATATCACTGTATTCACTAATATTGAGGACACACTGAGGAAGATTAAGAGCTTGGTTCCGTGGTACTGCAAAGCACAAGCTATCGAGCAACACTGAAAAATTTCTTTATTTACCAAGAATCAATCTTCAGCTAAAATACAACTCCCACTTGGAACCACGAGGTCAGTAGTATATATTTATAGAATTGTGGCCTAATTAACTACTGGTAATTAAATCTATAAATAAATGGAAAAAGAATAGATCACATTTTGTTTAACTGCCTTAATTAAAAGCTGGAAGCCAGCAAGTCAGACATATTGCCTGCTTTCAGTGAGTTAACATTGATAAAGCTTGCTATGAAGTTAATATTCTTGATTCTGGCACATTACCACACTGTTGTTATTCATGAGGAAGAGCCGCCTTTCAGCCAGCTATCATCACACTATTCATAACACATTAATCATCTCCTAGGTGCTTAACAGAAATTGCCAATTCAGCAGTTTTTTTAGGTAATGTGGAACAGAGCTGGGGCGGGGGGGGAAAGAAAATCTTAGCATTTCAGTTTCAGAGATTTTAATGCTGCAACTTTTGCCTTTAATATACCCCCTTCAGTAAAATTCCAAATGTTTAGAGGTGGGAGAGCAAAACTTGAAGACACACACTTGCATTCTTGACCAATAACTCCAAAAAATAAATTATGTCCAAGCCAATTTCTAATGTCTGATTGTGCAAGCATTCCAATGCTGAATGCTTGGACAATCAGCATTTAGTCAGTCTTTTAA
This sequence comes from Onychostruthus taczanowskii, assembly GCF_017590055.1. Taxonomy (NCBI): domain Eukaryota; kingdom Metazoa; phylum Chordata; class Aves; order Passeriformes; family Passeridae; genus Onychostruthus; species Onychostruthus taczanowskii. The sequence goes on from NW_024499351.1 coordinate 8,448,254, forward strand.
AAAAAACAAAGAAGCTTCCAATTAACTTGAGGTTTCTGGTGTTACAAGTTGAAGTAAACTTTTTGTTTGTTAAATGGAAAAGTTGTGCTGGGTAAGGCTAGATATTACAGCAGAGCTACTGCACATCACAGCCTTTTCAGACATGCACAAAAGTATTGTTTTTATGACTTAATGTTCAAGCTGCAATAAGGCCCCAGAGACACCCAGCTGTCATGAAAACTCTGCTTTTCATAATGAGAAGAGTGAAAAGCATATGAACCAGTCATTTGAAGGGTAGATACAGTGGGAAATGACTGAACACCCATTAAACAAAGGAAGAGAAAGGATCTAATGAGACTCTGGTAGTAACAGCCACTGCAGAAGTTCATAAGAGTGAGGGGAGGAAACAACAGGTCAAGAAAAAACAGGAGGGCAATTTATTCAGCTGGCAAGCTCTGAGGTGCAATGGCTGCAAGACAGCAGCTAGAGAGGCTAAGCGTGTCTGTTTTTCTTGCAAAATGAAACCATCTGAATGAGGATACACATGAAAATAAAAGCAACCAACCTGTCAATCGTAAAGCACAGCTAATAATTGTGCTTGTCACGCACATAGTCAGGAGTCAAAGGAATATGCTTTTTTCCATGACTCATCAGCAGTGGGCACAGAGACTCTTGTAAACATCATCCAGCAGAATTTGATTCATTCTGAACTATACTTTAGGGAGTTTAGTGGACACTGCTAAAATTCTTCAAGCAGCAGTGTAGAAAATCATGCTAACAAATAACCTACCTTTGTAATAATCATCTGTGCATTGAATGTAACAATAAGTCACAACAGGCTGTGCATCAATAGGCTATCGGCACACGCTTTTGAAGGCATTCTGAGGACCAAAAACAGAAGGCTGAGTGCCTCCATCCATCGAAGAGCAGCACCAGCAGCTTACTAATGCACACCCTGGCGTGGCTAATTGCTATAGGAACAAGGCTCAATTTGTTATAGGAACAAATCTCAAATTTTTGGTTCTCAAAAATATTTCTTGAAACACCTAGAGGTAACATTCATCTCTCTCTAAAGACAGTAGGTAAAAGAGAAAAATAGGTGCCTTTTAAAGATATGATTTCTCTTGAGGGGTGATTTTCAAAAGATAGTATTAGTTTAGGTACCGTTATTAGAGGAAATGCTTCAGAGCCTATGTACTTACAGCCTGAGACTGAAAAGCGCCACTCTTGAGGCAGGAGCTTTATTTGGTGGGCTATTTTCACCTCTGATAAGGAACAAAACTCAAAGAGCTGAACCGACTTACCCAAGGTCACAGAATAACCTAGCAACAGGACAGAGATGAGCATGATTCTCCACATAACCAGTGAAAAATGTAATGGAGGTAGGTCACCATGAGTTTCCTAAATCTTTTTTAACTCTTGTGTCTTCCCCATAAAACTAATTTCCTATTGAAACTGAACACTGAGAAAACACTTTAAAAATTTTCTGGTGACAAAATAGGTACAGCTTAGTAAGCAGAGGGTACTGTTGGCAGACAGGAACTGCATTTGCTGCTGAAACTATAAGTTTTCATAATCCTTAAGTTCTGACTAAAAGGTTATATTTCCATTAGGAGCATAAAGAGCTCCTTCTTTCTGCATCTAAGCAACAAAATGCAAGAACAAGATTAAAGGCAGAGGATTAGCGAAAATGCAAGAGATCAAGTTATTTGCTTCAAAGGGATTCATACACAAGCAAGAAAAAAAAACAGCATCCAGTTATCATTGTAACAGAGAGAGTTAGTGCACATATAGACTCATGAGGGAGATTTCAAACTGGAAATTTTCTGAACCCTTGGTACTTCTCCATTTTCCTACAACAGGCTGCAACAGACACAAAAGTGTGTCACATACAGGCCTGGTCCAGAGCTGGTAACTTTTAACCCATCTCACCTTCTAACTGAGGACCTGAATCTGCTGGGTATCCTTTCTTCAGAGAAAAGGTTTTCCACAGAAAATAACCTCTAAAAACAAATTTACTTAGAGGAAGGTGGGTGATTTCAAGAAAGGAATGCATCTCAGAGGGCTTTATATTGCGGCGGGGAGGGGGGGTTAATGGGAAAACTTATGCTAACAACTGACCTGACATTTGTTTAATAAAATCAGCTATGGTAATAAGAGAGTACTCTTTTCTGGACTTGCTAGCTTTTGGTAGAGTGCTAGCTTTACTTTAAGAAATTGTATGTAAAAAAATTAGGGAAATGCCACTGGATGAAAAATACAATTAGCCAAAAAAAATCTTAATAACAAACAGAAACAAGTGCATATCGGATGATATTTAAAGAATAATAAAGCAACTTCAGCCATCAACCACAAGATTTGAAAAAGAAACAGAGACCCTAAAAAAACCTTAGGAAAAGTTGAGTTTAAATACTGGGAACTTCTCACCACCACAACAAACAGACAATAAGACAAGCTACTAAGGAAAATTTTGGAATTGGTTATGAAAAACAGACTGGATATTGGTTGTTAAACAGCTTTAGAATAAACAGTTCTGCTTTGCCACAACCACAGAGCTAATCACATATCTTCTGTCTCAAAAACACTACACACAATTGCCTTTCCCAAAGTTCATCTACTGAATGAAGTATTTTATAAAACGCTGGGCTCCTCTGTACGTAAGGAAAAAAAAAAAAAAAACAAAGGCAACCCAAAAAAACTTAACAGACAAAAAAAAAGTTGCACAGTGCCACCACCTGCACAGAAGTCTGCATTCACTCAGACCCTTCAAGCCAAAACACCAAGAACTGTAATTATGCTGCTTGCTTTGAATTACACTAAAAAACTGTTCTCCTACATCAAGGAACACTTTGAAAGACACAAGTGAAAAACAGTCACCACCAGGCAACAGTGTTATCTCCCTTCCTTGTTTCAGGCAATCTCTCCTACGACACAAGAGTACTCCCGTACATGAAGCAGCCCAGGGGTGCAATTACAGCTGATTATATTCGTTCAGCTCTCATTCTGAGAGCACCACAATGCTGCTGGTGACTCTCTGCTGCCCACAGGAGCTCTCATGCAGCTGGCTAAAATGGAGGTGGTGGGATGGACTGAAGAGATGCCAAATTTTCACCAGAAGATAGAACTATGTTTCTTCATCACAGCCTAATGTCTTCCAGATTTCCTTCTAGCAACACTCCACCAGTCTGCTCTTTGCTCATTCAACCATGTACATTCTTCATTTAGTTTTCTGGCTGGCTACTTTTTAGGGCTTTGATCTCATTTGACTCTGTGACAGACTACACAGTCCCTCTTAAGCAGTGTGTCAAGTAAAATCTGTGAAAAACTGTCCACAAAACCAGTTGCAGAAATAAAATTCATTCTGTTCCTCTCACTGAACGAATTAGACCATTACTGCAATTCACAGAACCTGATCAGATGTTCCACTCCATTGTCAATTGCATATTTCATCGCTAGCACAAGCTCAGCCCTACATCAAGTAAACTGGTGAGGTGGCAAACTCCTCCTGACCTTGTCCAGTTTACCAAAGACTCGCTCCAAGGGGTGAGCCAGCTGACCACAGATGCTAAAAAAAGAAAATCACAAGGTAGATGGGAACCAATTCCATCACTCAGTATCACTCTCAAACTTTACATAGGTAACAGAAAAGTTTTAAGACAATTAAGATCTCTCATCTTGTCTTTACATTTCTTATTTCCCTTGCAGTCAATTTCTCATTTTGTTTTGTGCTTAAACAGCAAACTAAAGCTATGCTGCAAGTTTTAGATGCATCTACTTATATACTATGTTGTTGGATCTGAAAAAAAAAATAAATAAAAACCTCTGAAAAGACCTTGGTGTCTTTTACTTGCAGTAGAAAGTTTCTCCAGCATAAAAAAAAAAAAAAAAAAAAAAAAAAAAACACACTTCTGGGGGAGGACAAGAGGAATGCTTTTCTTCTATGAGTCACCAGGTTCACAGGCAGGGTGGAGAGGGATAGAAAATGGGTCAACTAAAGCAGTCTTAGTGGGAAGAGATACTGCCTCTAATTCTGCTACAAGCTTCATTCAGTACGACATGAAGGAGGAGGCATTTAGTGGGAGAAAGATCTGCCCTCCCCTGGGCATGGAGCCACGCAGACCCTTTGCTGGGAGAAAGCAAGATGTAGGAGTTGACTATCATTGTTTCACAACATGCAGAGAATTAAGAATAAGGTAACAATAGCATCTTGGAGTGCACCTACTAGAGGTTATCATCTTTCATACTTTTGTTTATACATCTGATAATTCTCTTTTGGACAAAAGGAAAAAATAAGCACTTTTGGAAACACTCCCAAGTAAATTGCCCCAAATTAGCCACTTTTGAGAATGAACATAGCAAGAACATCTTCCAAGGAAAAACTTTCCCTAGTGTACAGTGCAAATCTTCCTTCCCAGTGTAAAAGGGTTCATGATAAAAAAAAAAAAAAAATCAGCCCTTTAGTGAAGAGATTATGATGATTTAATCCCAGGCAGCTGCTGCAACTCTGAAATTATAGAAGCAGACACTTCTGGACTGATTACTTCCCTTCTTCATCTGGCAGCGCATGGAAGTTTCACTCAAGCCTGTTAAATGGCTCCAGGCCTACCAGTACTTTCTAAAATGATACGTCCTCATCTCTGGAGTTTAAAAACCCTACAGCCTCCCTCTCTGCTGAGAGAGCCTGAGGCAGGTGTAATGCAGTCCTAATTCTTCTTTAAGGCTACATCATTCTACTCTTTGTCAGAGAGCACCAGCATTCATTATTCATTCACCCACTACATATGAAAGGACATGGAATTACTGCCTGTGAACCTTAAGGGCATCGGGGAGCAATACAAATTTAACTCTCATTAAGCTATAAGTACCAAAAGAAGTTCAGACTTTTTCCACCGACTCACCTTCTCTCCTCAAAGCCTGCACACAAATTTGCGCATATTATTTTGACTGGAAAGGAAAAAATATCTGGTTTGGAGGACCTGATGCTCCTGAACTGAGGGCAGAAGTTCTCCATACAATGCTCATTCTACTGACCTATCTGCCTTCAGAAAAATGGCAAGGGTGCTGAATTCTAGTCTTAATGACAGTATTTAAAATCTCCATTTGCTGCGAGTTGATCTATCTGAGTTCTCTCACTGCAATTATCCTACTCATCATGAATCCATTGTTTCATGAAATAGAAACAGTTCTTGACCATTCCTCCCTACTTATGCTGCATTTGATAAAAATCAAGTTGAGGCCCATGCGGTTGAGTCATGCATATAAATAAATTCTGCAGTCACACATCACAGGAGACAACAAGCAGGCAGAGAAGCACAAGTGACAGGGAAAGCACCCTGAATCCACCTGTGCTACTACCAAGTAGAGTCACGCACAAGCTGTAGCATGTACAGTTCTCACAGCAGCGGTCCCACGTGGGTAAATGGTGTGAAGCACACAAACAACCTCAGACAAGCCTTCATAACTTCACCGCCTCCTTCTTACCATGTTAAACATTTCCTCATGATTCTCCCAGCACAAACTCTTTATTCACAGAAGATGTGCATCTTTATGGATGCAGTACCAAAAAGCTAAAGTGATTTTACAGACTGGGTGTGTGGGGAAAGAAAGTTACAGTACACAGATAACTCACAAATATTGACAAGAACATCTCACAAAGCTACCGAGTTCCATCACAGTTCCTAAAACAGGGATTGACAAGGATTTCACCTATGTAACACTGACACATCACTAGCAAGGAGGTGTCTTCCTGCAATTTTGCTGGCACCTCACTTAAGGAAAGAGGGGACAGAAAACTTTTTATCAAGTTAAACAATTGTCAGATCGCTTCCTACACAAGCCTTTTCCTTGAGCTCCAGGTGGGCACTTTAATAGGTTTGTTCTTACACAATCTATTTTTCTGACCATAAGCATCATCCTGACAGACATGGACCTTGCATGCAACCAAAATGCCACGTTGGCAACTTCTGAGACCACTTCAGTAGCTCCCAGTAAGCTCCTGAGGAAATGGATACCAGCCTTTTGTCTCTCTTTTCCCATATCCTCCCCTTATTTTTGTCAGGGAGTTCAGACGTACTCAAAGATACCCTTTCCAAGTAAACTTCTAAATGGGCAATGCTTTAATCTGCAGTTTAATCCCAGAAAGGAAGGTTATTATTCTCAGTAATTCAACAAGTTTTCCCCTTGCCAAAGAACTGAATGGCAGCTGCTTTCTTTCATGCCAAAGGCAATTACAGCAAGGTTTTACTTATATAATTTAAGCCTCCATGCCCCCTTTATGTTTTCCATGTTGGGAGTATCATTTGTTTTGATAGTTTTGTATTATGGAGTTTTTCACGGCTGGAGATTTCAAACACTGTGATTGTCCTGCCAGGAATCACATAGGGGGCTTTCCTTTAGAAATTCAGTCTCCATGATTGCCCTGCCAGGACTCATATAGCTCTGTCCTGATGTGGAATGTCCTATAATTTTACTGTGCTAAGAATTTAACTCATATGTTTACCTTGAGAGGAATACGGGAACACCAGCAGCAAACTATTTCACTCTGCCTTGTCCAAGTTCCAGGATGTGATTTCACCTCATTTTGGAGGGTTGGTACCAATTAGCAGGTATTGAGGGACCTCTTTCTGAATAGGAACAGAACAGCTCAAAGGCGATTCAGTTTGATTTTCTAAGTCAGTTTTTATGTGAAATTCTCTTACAGTCCCTCAAGCTTTAGCTCCCTTGTCAGAGCAGCCTGAGTGAAGATCCTGTGTATGACTCAAACACATTTCTTCTGTTCCCCTGACTGTGGGTGCCGCCCCATCCTGGGATGTAAGGAGCACATCCCAAACAAGCTGGGCTGCAGCAAAGAGTACCTATATTGAGGGCCCTCTTGCAGCAGCATATCAACAGGCTTGACCCTACTCCCTCCTTCCAGTGCAGAGCAGCATTTTACTGAAAACTGTAATTTGTAGAGATGGATTAAGTGCCTTTGCCATGGGGGATGAAGAGAAGCAGAAACCAGGGGAACAGCAGTTATTGTTGCAATGTACACCAGCTTCTGATTACTAGGGAAATGGAAACATTGTCCTGAATCCAAGTAGACAGACTGTTAGGAGACTCACTTTTCAATCCCTTGCATTTTGGGAGCAAGACAAACATCTCATGTGGATAGCTCCTGCCACCAAAAAGCAAAAGGTTTTGTGTATGCTTTCATTCTAGAAACTCTTACATTGTAAAAAGAGACTGCAAAGACTCTGCCTGCATTCACACCATGGGATGCCTCTCTACCATCTGCTCTTTGAAGACAGAGTACTGATTTGAGCCAGCTAGAGGGAATTCCCACCTAGAAAAAAAGACATCTGCCCACCAGTTTGGACCTTTTCACAGTCTGCTTCACACAGACTGGACACATCTGCTTTTTTTTTTCTGATGCAGTGCATCCATGGGAGCAGAAAACCCTGAGGTTTTCCATTTCAAATGAACTCACTAAGTCTGTATAACAAAAAGCATACTTGGTAGCAAAACAGCAAACATTTATTCTGCAGGACAAAAACTACACTTGCTGCTGCAAGTTGCAGTTAAACAAAACATCACATGTAAAACAAATTTAAACACAACCTAAGTTAGACTATCAGTAGGAATTCTTCTCACCTTTGGGTGCCCTTCCTCTCCCTCTCCTAGAACAAAAGCTCAAACCACCACATCCCCCCATGCTGCACACTCAGCTTCCCTATAAGACCCTCAGGAAGACTGAAAGGTTTGATTTAACATTTAAATTCAAATTTCCAAGGCAACCTTCTGAAATCAAATATAGAGATGCCTCAAGTTGACTTCTTAGGCCCAGCCCAGCCACTGGGTACTGGAATGGTCAGCCATCGATGGCTCTTTTGGAAATCAGTCAACTGACAGTTTAGGAGGATTTTCTTCCTGCTCCTTATTATCCCACCAGCAGCTGCGTCTGTTATCCACACGGATATTCACAGGGAGAGTCATAGAGAATTGTAGCTACCAACACATTTATACAAAATTTTGTACAAAACACATACAAGTCTATTACTGAGTTCATGACTTCTGGGAGGCTGGTGTATTTTTAGACATGCTACATACAACACCTCAGCTGGCACAGAGACTCAAGCTACTTTGCCAGAGGCAGCTCCCCCACTTCCTTATCTTCCTCTAAAATTCAAAACGGTGACCTTGGCTACCACTTTTACCAGAAGGATATCAACCTTATTCTTCATTTCCTGCATCTCCTTGTTTTTTAACATAGGTCTACCTGACAGAGCTTGCTCTGCCTGAAGGCCTCCACGTGCTGCCCGGCACAGTCAGCTGGGAGTGCCGAACCTCGGGAGGAGTTTGTGTGCATGTGAGATAAAGCTTAACATGAAAGAGGACTCACACCATGACAATTTTTACAATCATTAAAGACACCATGATTTTCATACTTTTTACAGTACTTTTTAACTCTGTTTTACTTTATCCCAAAGATTTCTTCTTCCCTTCTCAGAAAAGGTCATAAATTATGAAACAGACTTAAAACCAAATCTCTGCCTATTTTTATAGCTAGTTCAAAGTAGCAACAAATTTTCTGACGTGCAACCAGCAGCTCAGCATACATTTTCATTATTGACTACAGGTGTTTAGAAAACTTGTCTGCTATGGCAGTATCATCAATTTATTGATAGCATAAATGCACTACAGGACATTTCAGTATTGGATAAGATAATTAAAGATATTCTTTATAGTCCTTTTAAATGCAGTGCGATTTTTTTCTTTCCCTTCCAACATACGTAAACAGTGATAACACTCTCCTGTTTAAACAGTAGTATTTTCAAAATTCTTTCAGCAGTAGTCTCTTATGCAGACTTTCTCATCTAGCAGGCTTAGGCGGATCCTGCCATCCTCAAAAGTTTTCCAGTTCTGAGCAAGGTAATGTATTCTTTTATGCTGGTCTATATCAATAAAGACTTTTGCTTTCAAGATACACTTCAGTGTTTTCAGCACAGAAAGTTTAAGGTTTTCTGTAGAAATCTTTAAATATGGAATCTCAGAGAAAAACATTTTGGCTAAGAAGTTTCAAATCTCTCACCTACATAATTTCATTATTAAAAAAAAAAATCCAATTAAATATCACCCAGGTTACTTTGAGATATTGTACAATCCATTAGAAATTGGAAGCAGATAATGTAATCTGCTTTAGTAATGGTATGCATGTCATAAAATACCTCCTAGCTGCTCTTCAACCCAGGTCATTTTATTCAGCAATGAAACAATATCTGACAGACATCCAGAAATGCCACTTCAGTCCCAATTAATCAAGCCTCGCTCTAAAGAACTGTATGTCATTCAGAGGGGCATAGCCCCCAGAATGCCAGGAGGTAGAGAGGGAGAATCCTTCAGGGCAGCAAAAAGGTGCTCCTGCGGGGTAACGATCGGGGCACCCAAATCCTTCATGGTTGGAGCTGGTGCCAATGCACTGCCTCAGCCCCTGGGCCCATGGCAACCTCCACAAGCACACAGCCCACTCTGCTGCTCTTTGTGCACACATTACAACGTGATGTAACTCAGGTAATGCTGTTCAAAGAGCTTCCATTTCCAAATTACACATCAGCAGATCCAGGATGCACCTGCTATTATCCGTAATAGGAACACACATGCTTGCCTGCAGCACTGAACATTCACCTCTTTCCATTATTTGTCAAATTACAAGAACATAGCTCATCACTAAGCTTAATGATTGAAAGGGACAATTTGTCCTGCTTTCACGTAGTATATTTCTCAGCATCATGCTGTCTAGCTTCTTCTATACAGATCTGAGTGGTGACCTCTCCTACTTCACAGATGTGTCTTGCATTGCATATTCATTTCTGATCCCAGAGGGACTCTACATGTAGAGTTATGAGCACAGTTTTATTTAGACTCCAAATAAAATTAAGCTGTTTTGAAAACTTCACTGAAATTCACACCATTCTTGTTTGAAGAATTACATTTGAACTCCCCAGCTTTCAATTTCCTCTCATCTGTGCTGTTGCACATCCTATCACCGTTGCAAATTTTACTTTGCAACAGTCCCAAGCAACACAGAATACATGGTCTGCCCTTAGGCCAAGAAGAACAATTGGAAAAAAGATACATAATTTTTTCTATGTTTATTGTCAATAAGATAATTAAACAGCATAACAGCCAAGCAACCCCATGAGTATATACTCAGCAGGAATTATCAGCAAGTATTAAGATTTTCAAATAAGGCTATTTATCTCAAAAGGTCTTTTTATCAGGATTAGCTCATCTCATGGAAAACACTGTATATACACTTTAGAAATTATAAATTTGGTATATTGCCAACATCCAATAATAAACAAAAGTACTTCAGTAAATGCAAAAATGCCAGCAGTTTTGAGAAAGTGGATTAAAAAAAACACATAACCTTCTGTCTGAGTCAGCTTTCTCATTTTCAGAGGAAGTTTTCTTTACATTAGTCCTATGAGAAGTCAAATTCACTGCCTTCGTAACACAGACAGAGCAAAGCTCCTCTTTTTATCTGCCTGAAGGCACAAGAACTTTCCTAGGGGCATAAATTATGGGACAGCTGAGTTCTTTCATCGATCATCTTTCATCTCAATACCATCAGTTGAAAACTTCACCATTAGCTTTTCATGCTCCAACTCTTCTTCAGTTCCCTTCTTTTCACAAGGCAAAGAGCATGCGTTTTTTTAAACCTCATAATGGTTAAAGACTTTTTTCTGCTGCTATAATTGCAACCCCTTGCATATCTTCCAATCTGTTCTTTATCCATAATATGTTTTACATACTCACTTGCAAGATCAGCATTGCCTCTTCAATCTCAGACCTGCCAGTCTTTTCTAAGGCATTGTTTTATTTCATGCTATGTTGGGGGAAAAATTCATTGCTCATTTCCCTATCTGCTCCTGTGCCTAGGGCTCTTCCTTCAGTGCTGACATCACTCTTTCTACCACAGAGAGTTGTGCCCCAGTTAAAAGGAATTTACACAGGTCCAGATTAATTGCATTCAGCCGGGCAGTTCATCACCTTTATCAGAGCAACAGATGAGAGTGCAGAAATGCTCTGGCACTGAGAACATCATCTGCTTTGTCCTTGCTATACACTGGCCAAGTGCTCAGAAACTATGACAATGTGATAGCATTTAATGTGGTTTTCAGTCCTGTGTTCTTGCCTGGTCTGATTTGCCATAACACACACTATTGAGGTTTCTGCTGTTTCTCTTTTCTGCCTTCAGACCCTTACCCTGCACTCTGCAATTCACATTTTATGGAAAACAGTCTCCAGTGTACACTAATTTACTCTTCTGCTTAGTTAATAACAATGGTAACTGCTAGTTCTCGGTCTTTCCACAGCTGATTTGAGTAGGTGCTCCCAAAACACTGCCAGGATCTAATTTCTTTCCATGGCTTAGGAAACTCAAGTATTTTTCAATACACACAGATTTGGTTCAATTCGCATAATCAGCCAACTAAAACAACCTCCATAATTTGAAAAGGCTTGTAATATGATATTAATGCTATTTATTCACAGCAAGTAGCATCAGGCCCAAGGGACTGAAGGTTCCCCCATATGACTTCAGAGATAGGAAGGCAAGAAGGATTTTTACTGCAAAATGCAAATGTCACTATAAGCTTCCCACTAGCTTCTAAATGTAAAATTTCTCTGCCTCAACCCTGAAGATTTACAGCTCTCCACAACTATTTTATTCTCTCCAGATACTGGCAAAAGTTGTGTCCCTGTTTAGTAGATTTTCTAGAACAATTAAGGTCTTGTAATTAAACTCACTGGGCCATGATTCCCATGTCCCCTTTTTCTTCCTTGCAAGTATATTTGTCCTTTTGAAACCTCACCTGTCCTCTATGAGTTCTCCAAATTAACTGAAAATGGATCCAATTAACCAGTTCACTGAGCACACCATGTTAAATTCATCTGTCTGCTGATTTGAATATGCTCAGATTCTCCAGAAATTCTTTAACAAGCATTGTCCTGATCTGTGACTTTCCCTTTTTTCCTGTCAGCTTTATCAAAGCTCCTGCTGTGTTCATTACTAAAGCGAACATCGAGGCAAAAATACCAACCCTCTGCAACCCTCAGAAGCTTCTCCCAAAGGACAGAAGGGACATGTGCTTTCATCAGCCCTAAAATTAATGCATTCATTCTGCACTACTCTCCACAAACAGTAGATGAGGAATAAACACAACTGTTCTGTACAACCCATCAGTGTGGGTTTAGTTGAATTACTAGTTTTTAAAGCCTGGTTTGCCACTATAGTGACCCTTCAATGAAATAGGAAGTACCTCATAAGGCTGCTACTGGTGAGCTGACACATAGGCTTGTTCATTGTATGAAGTCCTCAGACAGCTTCTTGGAGCTATTAATGTGATTAATTCTGGACCAGTGCTTAAATATAGCTGAGATCTGTATCTTCTTCGGTTTCTTTTTTATGTACTATTTCCCAGTTTATACCTTTTCTTGGTCCAAAGGACTGATGGACCATGATTATGCTTAAATGTAAAAAATACCATCAATTTACCAAAATGTTTCACTGTTGTTATCTTATCAGCACTTTCTCACTTAAGAATGTCTTACAAACTTATTTCAAAGATAAATATATCAGAATACAAGCACAGCCATAATCTCAGCAAAGCATTGTAGATCAAAAGAATAGCACTATCCTGTCAAACAAGCAATCTCATCAAAATTCTGTCAAACCATTTTGATAAAGGAGAAAAAAGTAAATGAAGTATATCAAAGTGTGAGTACATTTGTATTTCAAATGACAGCACATGTCCTGAGCAGTATAAGCAGGAGTACTGCAGTAAGCAATATGTCTGTTATGCCTACAAAAAACCTACTCCTACTGCTTGCTAAAAGCTGGACATCAGAGAAACCAAGAGCCAGGTGTCTGAAATCACTTCTCCTGTAACAGAAAAATTTTGCCAATAGCTTATGGAGAATCCAAATACATTTAAAGTCATGCAATCACAAATTAGACAGTCCAAAACTGATGGTTATTAAATTAACAAGATACTGCTGCAGGAAATGGAGGAATGACTAAATGCCATAAGCACCAGCAAAGTATTTGAGCCATACCACCCTTACTCTAAAAATATTCATCCTTGCAGACAAGTGAACAGGAATAGAAATGCTAACAAAAAATGTTGCATGAAATAGTGACAAACTTATGGTTTGAACAGTTTTAGAAATATCTGGGAAACTATATAAATTGTCCTTCGCTAACTTTTTTCCTCTCAGAATACCTACATTGCACTACCATCTTTTTCCTCTATTTTTGGTGGTCGCAGCTACACGGAAAGCAACAGCTAAAGATTACTAAACTAACCAAAAGTACACTCTCATATTTGAATTTAGAAACTAAGAAGACAATGTTTCCCCCACGTTGTTCCCCTAGAGCACATGCTTCAGCACAAACTATTGGTTTTGTAGCTGTTCACCTCACAAGAGATGCAGCTACTCAGCTTGCATTTCAGTACTACAACGTTGAGATTGGTCTCCTTGGAGAAAATCCTAGCAATAGGAAACCCCTACCAACTGCAGCAGAGAAGAGTTTATTTCTTGTTGTACACAAGTGTCAACTTCCCCATAATGCCAGTTCCCATTTTCATGCAACACATTTTTCCAGCTTTGTAATTTATTAACAACTAAGTACTCAAATTCCCATTTCTCCAACCAACAGCCAAGTTACAGAACACGGTTACATTTCATTAATACGGCACAATATTTAACAAAAAAATATTTTCACATCAATATTTATTCTTACTCTGCATGGGTGTGCTTATATCTTCTCTAGTGCAGGATTATATTAAATTTGGAGGAGCAGAAGAGGAAGGACATATGTAATGGTGTTCAATGAAAAACAATAAATATCTATTAAATGAATCCCCTACTTTATATGCATATTTAGAAACAACTGTTTAAAACAGTAGTTAGATTGTCATTACTCTTAATGGCCTTTGCTTATGTTAATTATCTCCTGCATATCTCGCACAGTTTGTCATTATCAATACACCATTTTACTATATTAATAAGGGACATGAAATTCCCCTTCCTCATAACACAAAGCTCTATTTTCCCCTTCATGTATTAGTTAACTAAACACTCTGTTAACCAGCTGCTAATCTCCTGTGACAGCGTGGCAGTCTCCCACGAGCTGGATAGGTGTGCATACAGTATGGCTAATTAAACAGACTTCAGAGGCTGAGCACCCTCTGAAGCTGATGTGCTGCCATTCCTGGAGCCCTGCCGTACAGAACACTGAGTACACAGGGCATCAGGCAGACATCAGGTCATCTCTTTGGCCATACAGACACTTATATGAATTTATTATTGGGAAATTGTGATTGCTGCAGTCAGAGATGCAGCAGTCACACACAGAAATTGCAGACAGCTACAGTGACTTGCATATTGTCAGAGATCATCTTTCTGAAGCTCTCTGGATAGCTTTCCCAGGTCAAGAGTTCCATTACACAGGACAACTGTGCCAGCCCTAACTGGCACTGCCTCTGAATGAGCATAGATAAATGCTCTGGGGAAAAGGGCGAGTTGCTTATAATCTCCCATTATTCATGGGTGCTTTACCAGCTGGCAGCAATGGATTAACATGTATGCACTGCAAACCCGGATCTTTGGTATTCACTGAGGTGAAAACAAAGGAATCAGCCATGGTTTTCTGACTCCGTGCATCTAAAAGTTAAATATGTTTAATAGCAGCTGTGCTAACATACTGAGAGCAGCCACAGCTTCCCTCACTGCACTTGATCATGGGCAGTCCTTCAGAAGCAGCAACTGAGAGGTTTAATTGTTAAGAGCAATGGCTAACAAAGGGCTTGAGGTTGTGCCTTGGTTTATCTGTATAACAGATAAAGATTAAAGCACATGGGAGAAGTGTAACAAGTAGATCTCTGTATTTTTATACTAAAAACTATTGTTAGAAATGACAGCCACTCTCTACCAACCCAGACACAGGCCCCAAAACACTGGAAGAAGAGCTACATTTCTTCTTAAACTCTGCTTTGGGCTCAGTGGAGGGGGAAAAAACCCATCACACACATCTAAACATGCCATTACAGAAATGCAATATTCAAATCCCCACAGGGCAGATTCAGACTCAACACAGTTCAGTCCCATCCAGGATGGGAACTCTAATTACTGGGGGAAAAAAACAAATGGACACAGATTTGATAAGGCATCACAGCAGAAAAGCACTAAAAGCAAAGGAAGCAATCTTTACTTGGTACATAAATTAGCCTGTTTTCAAGAAATAATACAGTAAGCTTTATTCTTCAATTATGCTCTTTGACAAGGCCAATCTCCAAGAGACATTTAGACAAGGATCTCTTGTAGAAAGACATCATACTGTAGGGGTAGTAAATTAATTAGGATTTTCATTGCTAAATTGCTAATTGACACAGGATAAGAATGGGAATTGTGATATACATGACCATATAGCAGTCTTGTAAAACAACCACAGAATGTTCTTAATTACTAGCTAATTAAGAATAGTCTAAAAATTTACAATAAAAGAAACTACTACTTTATGCTATTCACATATGAGAGCCTGACTACTAAGCCATAGAAAATGGAACTATGCCAAAAATTGTAGTATAAACAAAGATAATGTCAGGCACTCACAAAATTATAAGACCCCAAAATAACAACCACATTAGTTTCAAACTCCTGAGACTTTTCAACCTGCATAATTTGGGATATTTTTCATGGTGTGATAACACAGAAGGACTTAGAGATTGAGTTTTTAAGTTTACACTATGAGAGATACTGTTGATGAAAGAAGTCTCAGATCTCTCAGCCTTCACCGCGAGTTTTTTGCATTGCCCTCATGGAACAAGACCCTGGCCTTGCAGTTACATTAGAGCTCCTGTAAGCATGATCAAATTTGCATCCCCAGTGGCCATTTCGCTGCCTTCTATTTTGACCCTTCTAAAGAGCTGACCAGGCAGGATTGCCAAGTGCCATTAGCCTGCTGAGCTTCATCAGCAGTCACACAACACTGTGAGCACTTACCCAGCACAACCCCAGGCTCTGCTCATGCAGCGGTCACAGCTCTGCCATGAGCTACAGCAACAGCAGAGTCCTGCTCCCCAGTCCTCAGCAGAATCCCTCTTTCCATAGGTAAAATGCAGACACATGCTCAGCAGCCTTTATCCCTATCTCAGGCTGTCCAGAGGTACCTCAGCAAGGCCAAAGCTCCAGCTCTCTCAAGTCCATGGATCTGTTAAGGAGCACAATCTCACAGCCCCCAAAAGCCTTCACTTCGGCTCCAGCACTGGCAAAGCTCACTTCAATCCTTTTTCAAAGGCAGTCTTGTTTAAGCTGAAGGAAGGGAAACAAGGAACAACAGGGCATTGGTTACCACTCACCAGGCAGTGCATGTACACCTGTTTTACCTAATGCTCAACCAGGCTCAGCTGATACAAACACCTGGAGGAGGCAGGCTGACTTGCCACTGAGCCCCTTTGCTAACAGCATTTTAGCATGAATGCAATAAAACAAGCCAATGAATGCACAAAATTCATAAAATGATAAATGCATCACCTACTTTGTCCTCATTTACTACATATAGTCATCATCTATGGAAAAAATAAGCAGTGTTGAATCTCAACTGTAAGTGCATGGAAGATTGAAGCACAACAGGGAGCACTGAGTAGCAGAGGGAATGAAAAGATTTTCATTTCATCTCATGTCAAAGAATTTGTTAACAAAATAGAATATGAAGATCAGTATTCCACAGTTCATAAGAGTTCCCTTAGCAAAATTTTCATAAATAATAGCATTAACATAATTGCAGACTGTTGGCAAGAAGAAATTAAGGATTGATCTGGCATGGATAAGGAAGTGCTTCTAATCTTCACAGTTTGTAATCAGACCACACTCCCTAAAATATTAATTAGAACATATGATATAAAGGACAAAAGAACTTCTCCTCCCCTCTACTGTCCATGCAAAATTACTTCCTTACATCATATTCTCCAAGGTTTTAAATTAATCTGGTAACGGGGCCCAGAGCTTCACACCTTCACTGATAAAAAGAAAAATAAAGGAAATGGACTTAAATTTGCCTTTGCTCAATTTCATCTTCTAGTGTCAGCCTTTCCATATTTATGAGTTATCAGGAAGACAGAGCCAAGGCTCCTTCCAGAAATGTATTGCAGGAGGATGGCAGGCAAAGGACATATAGTGAAAGAAAAAAGGGCCAAACTACAGATGAGGCTGGGTAGTCTGCATCCTTGGAGACAACTGAACACCCTGCTCTGACTCTGACTTGAGTGGGGTGAAGGGGACTGGAGACCTTCCTCAGGTTCCTCCCAGCCTAAATTATCCTATGGTCTCATTACATCTTGTTGCATTTATGGACAGTCTGAAATAATTCTGTCAACATTCTGGTTCCTTTAGGCAGTGGCAGGGTCAGTGATACGGAGAGAGATCTGCATAAATTTACAAAATTCAGGTGGGAGAATCCATCTGAATGGCCCATTCCATTTGTCCACCAGCCTGGTTTCTAGCTTCCCTACAGACAGCTTTGCAGCAAGGCTGACTGTTCATCTTGGTAGTCCTCTGTGGCTGAAATGAGTCCTTGTCAGGAATGAATAAGACATGTTCAGTGTTCCCAACTCTCACAGCATATTTGAAGCCTGAGCCCCTAAGGCACTTGAAATTCTTAATATCTATTCTTTTCTTCCACAGAGCATATATGTAAGTCCACAAAGCTCTAACTTGTTCCAGATATAAAATATCAGCTCAGACCCCTTAAGACACATCCAGCATACACTGATTTCATTTGGCATCTTAGGACTTTGGTATCTGATTCATAAATACCTAGAGTTTGCAGTAGTGACATTTGCCATACATTTTGGACTAGGAGACCCACCTAGCACAATATATACAGGTAGAAATGTGAAGGGGAACAGATAAAAGGGAAAGAAACCCAGGCAATAAGAACAATGCATAACTGCGGATAGACAGGGGAGGTATAACTCATATGCAAAATGTAACATTATAGCAACTTAATTTGGCTTTGAGTTTATAAGGCAATAAACAAGCCCTAAAAAACTCTTCTGAGAAGCATCACCACTCCCTTGGGCTGAGGTCCTGCCATTTATTTGCCACAGGACTTTATTGTGTCATAAAACAAAAGCCTAGTGAAGCACAAGCAAAGTATTTCTTGCTCTGTAAAACGGTAATATCACACACCGATATTTACTGCATGGTAGCCCCATTATATTTTGTGTCCTCCCAGTATTAGATGTTGGCATTTGAGGAAAAGAGCATTGCTGTCCCAATTAAAGAGAAACTGCCTCTTTTTCTTTACAAAAAAGAATTGTCTGTTAGAAGCTTCTGACTGCTACACAATTTTAACATTCTGGCCTCCCCATTTAGGTGCTTCCTGAGCAGAGAATAGAGAAGACAACATTACCAGTTTTCAAACTTTGATATTATTAGAAAACAAGCGCATTTAATACATACAATAGATTAATTCAACAGCACGATCAAGTTAAGGAGCTGAAGTGCTCTGTCTGTGTAGAGAAACCAGATTAAGTCAAAATCACAGTCTCAGGCAAAGATACTAAGTTAGGAAAATTACATAATCAGAACAAAATTTAATTGACTGACTATAAGGCAAGACATGCTCGGCAGACAAGCTTGTATAAGGATTTGGGGTTTTTTTACAAGAGTACCATTGGATTTGTATTTTTATTAGTGTATTAGTACTGGTGTATTAATAAATACCCATAACATGGGATCCATCAGCATAGGCAGATAAGAGGGCTGTCTTTAAGGTCTAATAATGAAAATTTTCCTAAGTAAGGAACTATTATTTTAGTTCCATCTTCCTTTCATTCTCTGCTTGTGTGTATGCACACCTTAGAGGGAGGGAGAGATAACTGTTCTGTCAACACACAGCACAAGTTTTCATCTCAAGAAAATCTCAGATTTTGGAGGCTATACTATGGAAATAAAAGACAGGAATCAATGTGAAATTAAAGCAGAAACACAGCAAATAAAGGAAATCTGAAGAAGGAATGACTGAAAGAACACAGATAATAATGAGTGTGTCAAAGGAACACCATCACTAGGGAAGCCTAGTGTTGTGTTCCAGGCAACAGGCCTTGCTGGAGCCAGGCTGGTTTTCCATATGTGCAGAATCCATGAACGACATTTCTGTTCCAAAATAGTTCAAATGAAGCAGTCTGCTGGACCTCTGTTCCCATAACAACAGCAATTCACTTCTCTAAATTCTATGAGTTTGGCACTGTGATGAGAAATATTCTATTGTTTCATTAAAATACTGGGTGAAGCACAGTAAGATACTAAAAAACCATCTGATCAATTTACTGTATGTCAGAAATAGTCACTTTCATTTTTCTTTGAGAAATAAAGAGTCTGTCTTAATCGATACCAGTGAATTCTCCTTGTCGCTATTACAAATTCACACAAACAAATCTATGTAACATGGACAATATAAGTTCATTCTTACTAATAGTCTCCAGCTAGAAGGTGCTGACAAATAAAGAAAAGAAGGCAATGTTGTTATCTCCATTTCACAGACAGAAAGCCTCTCCTGAGAGAAGAGTTTCCAGTTTTCAGTTTTGAGGCCTAAGTTTTTATCTTCCCTGAAAATTTTGCATTTTGCTTGAGCCTTTCAGCTTCCATAGCCATTCTAAATAGAGAATATTAATTTTGAAACTCCAGCTTAACATCTGGTCTTAGCTATACATATTCTTCCCTTGCAGTATCCCTATGCCAGTAGTCTCTTAATAATTTATCCCTTTAGTTCATATCCCATCAACAAAGCCTCTGGCATATTAACTGAGAAATTGTACACCTTTTTTCAATAGGTACATAAATAACTCTTTCATGTGCAGCCATAGCAAAAAGTACATACCCTGCACTTTATGAGCACAGAACAAATGTAAAATAAAATGGAGAAAATTTCAGCCTCATTGATGTCCATGCCAAAACTTCTTACTGATTTCAATATGGCCAGGATTTGATTTAGATTCTCAAATTTTCACAGGAGAATGCTTCCAGATGAAGGCTTCCAGGCTGTGTTCCCTAGCCCACAGAGCCAGGTCTGTGGAGAGGACGTGAAGGGGACATTCTTCTTTTTATTTTGAAAAATTGCTTGAAAGACTGCTTGAAATTCCTACACTTTCCTTTTGTCTTCTTCTTTCAGAAAAAGAGTGAATGACCTTCTGTCTATACAATGCCATTTACTTTCCTGGGCAGCCAATGCCAGCAAGTCTGAAGGAGAAGTTTGTCTCGGGAAAGCACAGATTTTATGACTCTTCAGAAATGAGATTTTAGCTCTGCAAGTTTTGAGAAGATATAGATCTGCATCTTCGTTTCTCTAGTTTTTTCCCCAAAACCACTCCAAGTTATCAGATTAACCTTTGCTTGTGTCAGCAATATGCAGTTTAAGAAATCAGGGTGTTCTGTGGTTTTGCACTTTGGTATTCAGGATTTGAGAGGGAAGGAAAGAAAGGGACAGAATTGAAAATAAAATAATTCTAGATTTTAAGACCTAAAAATTGTAAGTGAAAATAGCTTTTATCCGCAAACATGGATTTTAAAATAACATTTCATTATAATAAGTCAAAACATTTTGAGTAGCTGTAGTGACAAGTAAATGGGGCCAGACCAGATTCTTCCCTCTCCTTTCCTTCCCCTTTTCCTCCCAGCATTTGCTTATGAATGTGAGCAAAGTATTAGGCAAAGACACCTTCCTGTATGAGGCTGAGGAGAGTATTAAGAAATTTTAATCTCAGGAGGAGAAAATGCAGAGTAACTTGCTCTTGGGGTGGCAAGTATGGAATGATTCACACAGAAATACAACACTCAAAAGGACCTCCAGAGCTTCTGAGCCTTGTTTCCTGACGTTGTATATCTTCTACTAATTTATTAAGATCCATCACAAAGTGTTTTCCATTTTTGCTCCACCACACAGTAGGAAACTCACTACTTGGAAGGTTTGAAATCATTCTCTCTTTCTTCTAGCACCAACAGGGTCTTTGAGGTTATACAGGGGCAGAGAGAAAACTGTAACATCTGCTAACGTAGTAATGAATTGTTACTACACCACCTCACAGCTTGCATTTTCTAGGCAAGCCCCTTTTTATAAAGTTGTACTCCACTTCTCCACCCCTTTTAAGATCTGTTCATACAGTTGGATACGGGTGGCCAACTCCCCAAGAATGGGAAAACGTCACTGGTATCTGAAATCTATTGCAAATCTGGAGCAAACCTATTGCAGCTACCTCATGAGCTGAGTATACCAGAAATGTGTCCTGGCCTCCCTATTAAGATCAGACTGTCTCAGAAAACAAAAAGATGAGTGAGGACAGAAAATCCACCCCTGAATTTGAACTCTGTAGAGCAGCTGAATATTTAAGAGGATCACAATACTTGATAGTATCTTCTAACATTTGTATTATGAAAGATTCAAGTGATGCCTCCCAAAGTCACTGCACTTTTGCTAAGAGCTGGTCATAGAAATCTTCAGCAAAACAAATG
Source organism: Onychostruthus taczanowskii (assembly GCF_017590055.1). Classification (NCBI taxonomy): domain Eukaryota; kingdom Metazoa; phylum Chordata; class Aves; order Passeriformes; family Passeridae; genus Onychostruthus; species Onychostruthus taczanowskii. Next base: position 8,469,788 of record NW_024499351.1, read on the forward strand.
CGTTTACTGGTGTCCAGGCAGACAGATACTGAGCTAGATCATGCACAAAAAACCAAATTCAACATCACTGTTTTAACCAACAAGGAAGAAAAAAAGTCACTTGGAGTTTTGATAATGATGCATAGATAAGTAGGACACACTACAAGAGCCAAGCAGATTCTCCTGACTAAAATCTCTTGCAAGATTCATTTGTGTAGCCATGGCAGTAGAAGTATATAAGCAAGGCTAACGAGCAGAGGGTGCAACTTCTTTAGACAACTAATACAATGGAAATTAATAAACCATCAGGCACCCTTTTTTGGGTCTGAAAACATAAAAGTAAATAAAAGCCATATAACTTTTATAAGTGGGAAAAAATATGCAAAGACAATCAGACCTACCAATCTTGGTAGTACCTCCTCAAAAATGCAAGTAGCATCAGAAAGCAAATTCCAAGCCAGCATCTGTTTGTTATGAAATCCTCTGTAAGCGTTTTCCTCAACAGATCCATGGTGACCATGGAATTCAAAAAGAAATATAAGGACCTGCCACACAGCCAAATTTATTTTGTTTCTGGGACAAGGGAAAAAAGAGTAGAAAACAAACATCCTTAAATTTGCACTAGATATAAGGAAGAAGTTTTTATAATAATAGTGGTGAAACACTGGAACAAGTTGCCCAGAGGAATCATGGATGCCCCATCCCTGCGAGTTTTCAAGGGCTGGATGGGACTCTGAGGCACCTCATCTACGCCAAGATGTCGCGGCTCATTTCAGAGGGAGTTGGAATGTGTGACTTTAAAGGTCCCTTCCAACCCAAAATATTCTAGGATGCTATGAATTTCTCTCTTTTTTTTCATCTCAGACAGCAGTAGGGAAAGGCTCTGGGCTTGGTTTCAATAGTACCTGACACTGCAGGAGGCAATGTACAAAATCTTTTGTCACACTATTGCATGAGCTCTGCAGCAGCAAGAGGGAGAAGGGATCTTGTAGGAGACAGTTCATATCTTAAAATTACCTGCACCACACTATACTGATTTCTATTCCTGGAAGGCTTTTCCTACCACTGGAAGAAAAATTTTACCATCTCTAGCTAAGGATTTGGCTTCAGGTGATAAATTATATTTCTGCCATATTAAAACATATATGTAAACTTTGTCTGTATGTTTCTCCTTTGCTTGCCTGAATGCTGTATTCCCTAACAAACTGCACTTTCTTAAAGAAAAGTACTACATATTAAATCCTAACTTCATAGTTCTATTCCAGGCACATTAAGGGAGATCAAGATTCCTATATTCTTGTACATTCCTCTCTATATTCAGAACAATCATTATCATTTGAACAATGCCCACAGACACACTTTTTTTACCTTTCATTGTATTTGGGACCTGATTGTGACACCTGACATCTATTCAAACCTTTGGTATTATTTTAACCTGAACAAAGAGCTACCTCAATAGTGCTGGCATCAAAAGCATATTCATGCCATTATAGTACACACAGGCATAACACAAGCTCGTCACAAATTGCCCTGTGAGAGAAGAAAAAGCAGAATAAAACATGGCCGAATTGATGGATAGATTTTAGACCAGAGTGTGTATCAGTGATAAGAATTATGATTTTACTGCTGTATAAATATTGCAATATGCACTATCAATTAACAATTTCCAATATTTTTTCAGAAAGCTGATAAAAATTATTAAGCTTCAGGCTTATTTCAGCAATGTTTAAATGAAAGTGGAAACCTACAGCATGAATCAATCTACTGGCATAGTCACCTAGGATTTAGGAATATAACTCAAGTAATTTTTTTTCTTATCTTACAGAGAGCACTGTAGAAGGTATTTCAATTTATTGTGGATACCAATCTATCAAAATAAACCTGCTCAAGACATACTCTGAATACAAATGAGGCAGCAAGAAAATGTAAGGGAAACATGAATTTTTAATTAACCCTGTGATGGATCAAAGATTTTGAAGCTCAGTCTGAAAACAAAGATCTAAAGTTTTTACTCAGTTTATGTGCTTATATAACACAAAATGTAAAACCTATTAAAACACACTTTAGGCTATTTTTGGATTAGGAAAGCACAGAGATTAAACTCTACTGGTACTGTGTAGAGCAACAAATTCCTGGATCAATAGCACCAGTTTGAACCAGGTATTGCATCCCAGCCCTTCAAGTCACCAATCAAGGTATAACTCCAGCTGCCTCTCTACCACATCAGGTTTAAATACCCCACTCTGTACCTAATACCCTGCCATGAAGTAGCTTGGTTTGTGGCCACAGGCTACTTAGTGTTCTACTTTCAGATCCACAATTCATCTGCTAAAGTGAGACCAGCAGCTCTCATAACATAGAGTGGCAGGGACAGCCTTTCCATCTTGTAGCCATCAGTTTTCACATGCAAAAGGCTGAAGCCTATGACCAGAGGTCAAGGAAATCAAGAATTTCTCAGTGTCTGTGCCCTGATGAAAGCTTTCCATGAGTCAACCAAATGGATTTGTAAAAGCAGCTCAGCAAGTCAGAGGCTTAAGGTGCAAGGCAGAAAAAAAGTCTGCCAGAAAGCTCAGAGTAACTCACTGCAGAGTAACTCACTCTGCACCTACAGAGCCTTAGAACTACAGATACAGCCATCATGAATACATTGAACAATTCATGAATACACTGCCTTTGTTCTTTGTTTCCAAACAGAAACACCTTGGGAAGGGCCCTGACATCATTCCCCTTCTGGAGGCTTGACTGCCTGTGCTAAGGGCCAACCTGGAGACAGGACTGCTGCCTCTGGAGGGGGTCCAGAGAGGGCTGCAGGAAGATCTCATTCCCTCAGGAGCTGATTTAATTGTGCCTGCCATGGGCACCACGGGGCCAGACAGGGATCCCCACCTGTGGGTCCATATCCATGCTGGATCTGAGCCCAGCAGCACTGCCAGGCAGCTGCCCTGAGTCCCTGACTGCCCTGATCCTGGCGGGGACCATGGCACAAGGATGACTTGGCTGCCCAGCCTGGCCCTGACACAGCCCCCAGAGCACCCAATGCAGGGAGACACCAGCCCTGCAGGACCCTGACACTGAGTATTTTGCAAAGACTGGCAGAGAAACGTCTTCAGAAAACACCAGGTATTTTACCTCTTCCTCTGTACATTAGCAACAGTAATCCCCTGAAGAATGAAAGACTTTTAAACAGTAAATTAATTACCTGATAAATAGGTGGTTACAAACTATTATTTCTGGCTGAAATTAATGTAGCAGTAGTATTTTGATAAATTCTAATAGGAAAAACATGGAAGCTTCTTCATAGTATTAAATATAAGGAAAATTAAAGTGCTGGCATTTTTATGGTATTCTAATTAATGAGAATCTAAAGTGGAATTCTCATACAAATACAGTACGTATTGTGTGACAACCCTATTAATAACAGAGAAGCTAATTATGATTAGTGCTATTACACTGAGTACTAAATGAATTAACAATAATGAGGCACTCCTAATACTATCATTACACTTGTGCACACATTTTAATGGATAGGTTTCACCCTGATTAGAGCTGATAAGTTATTAGCAGCAAACAAAATTATCTCTTCCATTTATCACTTTTTCTTTGCCCTGTGTTCAGAAATCAAAGCTCATTTCTGAGAAAGAAGTGTTGCTCATGAACATCCAATGTTTTTCCAGCCTTTATCAAACTGTTCTCACAATGGTTCATCAAAAGAAACTTCAATCATATGGCATTATTTCTAGTCCTAAGCATTTTAACCAGGGAAAATCAACTTCTTTGAGCTTCTTTACTAGGGTGCCAGGTATCTGGAGCCTTCCTGTAAGTCACTGGGCAAAAGATAACACATTGCCATCACTTAGGAACCTGAACTGAGAAAAGTAAAGAACTGAACTTACTGGAAAACTTGAAAGATTAAAGGGTCAGCTTCAGACACAGTGATGAGCAAGCAAGGCCCAGATTAAGAAGTCACCACAGCAGTCAGAACAGACCCTGGTCAGACCTGCACACTTCAGTCTCTAGTCCCCAGCCAGAAATGGGAATGCACATACTGCAGGCTCTGAGCACAGCAAGCCCAACATTGCCAGGGCACTTCTACTACAGAACTTGTCCTGTATTTGTGCAGTAAATCCAAAGTGCAAGGAGAAGGTAATGGTGATGTGAACAGAAGCAGGATTTCCTGCAAAGGTGCGAGCGCCTGGGCAGCAGGAACATGGCAAGTGCAGCACTTCCTGCGCATCCTCAGCATGCCAACCCATCCATGCAGAATCCTGTGAGCCCTGAGTGGCTGCTCTGAACAACACACACACTCTGGTCACTTCTGTAAGCTCAGCATGTGGGAGCAGTACCAGGCTTGGCCGGGCTAGAAGACATTGTCATCTTATACCAGTATAAAGTGTCCTCACAATCCACTTGTGCACCATTTCAACTAGAAGATGAGATGCACCCAGGAAAGCCCTGTCAATTGCTATCCTTTGATGAAGGAGTTGACTGATGCCATTTCTTATTTTGTCTCAGCTGATTCCTCTGTTGATGCCAACTGATGTAGTTTCCCCTTCTAAGAACTGATTCTGATGAAGATGCACACCAAAAAAATTAGCAAGGAAAAAAATTACTTTTAGACAAGTAGGAAAGGCTGGTGGGGAAAAAAAATCAGGGAACTGGTAGAAGGAGAAGCCTCTATACAAAAGAAGAATAAATCTGAACATGAGTGGACTGTTTTTATAATGGCAGTTGGATTAAAAATACTTCCTAGAGAGGACAGGTTTTGTGTGATTTATGTTACTTCCTGATGTTCATCTCTACTTGTAATTATTTATGTTATCTCTGCTTGCAGTATGTTGTTTCAAATGCTATCACAAAGCCAGTGAGTTTCATGTGATCATGGGATATCCTTTGGGTTCTCTCACTTCTGTACTGCTCTCAGAAACTCAATTGCTTCCTGGAGTACAACTGTTTCCTTAAAATCAGTTCACAATCAATGTAGCCAAGTCTTTTGTGTTAATTTCGTGCATTGATTTAAGGAAGAAATAAAATTGTTTCTGTCCACTTACACTCTGGAGCTATAAGGCCTCTTTGAGAAGTAGTTCTCTGTCTTCCAAATGCTATTACAGCATGGCAGCTCAAAAAGCAGTACTTGCATAGCAGTACCCATTACATAGAAGTATTTAAAAAAATTCATGCAGAGTAGTTTTTTTAGATTTTGTTGTGAGTTTGTTTTTGGATTTTATTTATACAGAGTAGACAGATACTATTCTCTCTCTGTTTATGTTTCTGATTTATATTGACAAAGGTTATCAGGACACAGAGTTTGCTGTTCACTATGAAATACTGCACTTGCTGACTTCCAATTTCAGCCATATTCATGCCTTACAAGATAGTGGAATACAATCTAATTAAAACTTGCAGTGTTTTCATTTGGGAAGGTGTTAAAGGCAATAAATTTTGAAGTGTAATCAGGAAGTAGCAGAGCTGGTTTTCACCTCACTTATACTGGTAGCTCAGTGAAAATAATAGGGTTATACTAGTGTAATAACAACCCTTGGAAGAAAATCTAATTTTTCAGAAGACTTGGTCTGAGGTCACAATCTTCAAATAGTGCCTTTCTTCTTGACTAAACCTGAGCATTTCACAGGCCTTCCCCGAAAAAAAATTAAAAAAAAAATAAAAAAAATAAATAAATAAATAAATAAAAAACAACACTCATAGTAACATGAGTACAGCTATCATAGTCTTTAAAAGGTACGTTCTGCAGTTAACATGTACCAACATATTGCACTATAAGGCCCACTTTTAACAGATAGCCAGTTCTGGTTTGAAACACAGGCAAATCATTAAAGAAAGCAGTAAAGCAGTAAGTATTTGCTCAATATCTCATCAGTACACGCTGCAGTTGTGGTCACTAATTTAGGATCAAACCTAACAGCATAGGCTCAGGTAAAATTTAGGGCGTTCCTTGCATTGGTAAGGAGCCCTGTTGGCCTGGCTTCATGACCTACTCAGCAATCAGACAGAGCTTGAGATTAACGCATGATTTTAAAGACAGTAGCCAACAGAAGAAATAAATATAGTATGTCTTTTTGCAGCACACTTTCAGAGGGGAAGAAGAACTGTTACCCTGGAACAAATCTATAAATTTCTATTTGTCTACAACAGCACCTAACATTAAATACTTGTGAAAACCCCTTCCCCAGCACACCCAGCTACTTAAGTGCCTGCTAGTGCACAATTCCTGTGAGGGATTGATCTGCTTCTCTGCAGGCTAATGTCTGAGGTTCAGCCTTTCTTAAACACTCCTGACACTGTTTCTTGTCTTTTTTCTTCACCTTGTTTCCTGCTAAATTAAACAGCAATTTGCAAGTACCTCCTACAGTTATTCATTGCTCCTGAATACCTTCCAAAAGGAATTACCTTTGATAAAGAAAGGCAGAAGCACAGGTAGATAGAGGTGTGAGAGAAGCTAAGTAATTTAGGTGCACAACTTTTAAAAACTGTTGACTGTTTTTATTAAACACCAGAAAGATTCAATGTTTCTGCATGGAGAATTCCAGCCACAAAAGATATTATCAACATTGACTAATAACAAAGGCATACAGACCACACAGAGAAATCATGTGCACTTCAGTCTCTTAAGACATCTGATTCTTAAGCCTAACCATTTATTGAGTAAATTACAGCATTACTCTTGCTGGTTCAACCAAGCCCATGACGTTGAGACATTTTGTTCAGTCTGGATTTCCAGTTTTTAAGGGAGAGGTTGAAAAAGGGTTTTAGACTCTGGCAAGACACAAAGGAATGATTCAAAGACTGTAAAATCTTATTTGAAAAGTGAACAGAAGTGGCAGAAGCTTTGAATGTTTCATTTTTTTCTCTGAGAAATGTAGAAGCATGATGAGATCAGAGTCTTGTATGAAGACAGAGTATTTGCATAGAGAGGAGTTTAGAATAGAGCTGTTAAGAAGAGGGCTTGCTTGAATCTTTTACAAAAAGGCATGTCAGAATGCAGACAGAGGTAACAAATTATTACAATAGAGTGTTAACAAAACAACCTATTTTATAGGTCATTTCAATTTTGTATATCAAGGTTCAATGTGTTTCCAAAATATGCTGTTGACAATAGAGATGAAACAACATGCCGTGCTCTGTAGAAGAAGTACATTTTCCCAAAGGTTCCTTCCAACCTTCAAAACTAATAGTAAAGTTAATGATTCAGTGGAAACAAGAAAAGCCTCCTTATAATGAAAAATATTAGAAAGTCTCAATCCAGCACATCAAATAAATATGCACTTATAACAGCAGAGTTTCAATTATCTCAGTCAAAATACTATCAAGATGCTCAGTATCTACATACCAGACAATCATATTGTAAGAAAGCAAGAGTTTAGAATTTAAGGAGAGGGGGAAAAAAACCCAGAAAAAAGCACTGGAGAAATGAAGCATAAGCCTGTGTCACACATCAGGGTGCCCAGAGGGACATGGAAGTCAGAGAAGGACCATGCAGGAAACTAATAATGAGCTGGCGGTGAAATAGAGCTCCTAAGACATTCCTATTCCTACCACAGTCTCTCTTCCCATTGCACACCCTGTAAGTACTAGGGAGAATCCTTAGTGCACACACTGGCAGAGTGGTAATACTCTTGGAGAGAAGAGATTAGTTTAAGCAACATACTTCTCCAAGGATATTTTATATTCTGAACTTCATTAGAGAGAACAAACATTATACAAGAGAGGAAAAAAACCTACTGGAGTCATCACAGGGAGCTCCTGTTTCTTATTCAAAATTAACTGATTGTAGTTTGTGTTGAAGACTAACAGTTAGAAGAGGTTTATTTCACCTAAAAAGAGAAGACAAATCAAAACATAACAATTTGCATGTGGAAGGTGATAGTCACCTTTTCTGAAGAACAGAGTGCACAGTACTCATCCAAATCTTTTAGACAAAACTCTGTATCTAGTGGACTCCAGTACACTCCAGAAGAAGTCCTTTTTTCTGCAAGAGGTTCCTTTACATGTGCACCTGGTACCAGACAAAATACACATCTTTAACTGCACATCACCCAAGCTTCAGCTCACATATGGATCATGCTAAGTTTCATTACAACAGACTGTTTCCTACAATGATGATGATGATGTCTTAAACCACAGTAACAAGATCAATTTTCATCACAGCATGAATCTAAGTCAGTATTGCCTTCTAGCTCTGCATTTATAAATGTGTCATTCTCAAAATGATGTCGAGGTACCTGTTAGACTATACCATTAAGTGGCAGCTGCCGGAAAAGCATATTTAGATTTATTTAGCCCACAGAAATTTTCAACACATCATAAGTTTAGTGCATATAAAATGTACATTAAGACATTAGAGCTCATAGGAAAAAAAAAAAACTAATGGCCAGTTATATGTACACTGGCTCATCTGTAAAGACAGCACAAGTACTTGCAGTTAGTTCAGTCCTTGTTCAGGCACTTCTTACAAGCACATTGACTTGCAGATTCCCTACACACCTTTGCTTCCCAAGGAAAGCATGATGGCTGGTGTCACGCTAAGTACTATATAGTTCAAGTTCTATGAATCTTTCCTATTTACTGGAATCACCAACATAAGCACACAGACACCAAGAGTGTACTGACTATTCATTACAGAACTTTCATTTTATGCAGCTGTAGAGATGTAAATGTCCAAGAATACTCTTTTCTTAAGGATCAATAGACCATCAGTACTCTTCCCAAGTTTATGGATGCTTTCCAAAACTGACAATCATGATGGGAAAACTTATCAATTTCTTAACCAGCCTTAACTGACAGATACTGATTTATCTCTCACTCATATTCTGCCCAAGTTGCACAGAAGACATTGTTCAGGAAGTATCACAACACTTCAGCAGCACTTCCAGTGCCTTAGTTTTAAGATACTTCTTATTCAGGAAGTTTTCATGTTGTGATAAGGAGACACCGTGCAGCTGATTTTCTGTCTGAAGATTTAAGTCACCTCCTTCATTAAGAGCTAGACACTTCTAGTAGACTTTAATGGTAGATCAGATTGCCATTCTAGTAAAGCTGTGGATGAATCCCAGTGCTGAAATAAGTCCTGTAAGGCATCTATCCATTCTTTTTCTCTTAACATTCCTGAAGTATTGTATTTGCAAATATATCAAGATTTTGATAGTTTTTTAATGTAAAAAAATTAAAATTTGCTAGAGACTATCAAAATTAATTTTATACATAAAAATGCATTAGATTTTATAATAATTGATATATATTTAAATATAATTTATTAATTTTTCCCATAACATGTATTAATGTCTTGGTCAAAGAATTTATTCATTGTTGTGCATTTCTGGAATGAGTTTGAGTTTCTGCAGCATCACAGTATAATTTCATCCCCATATTTAAAATCAAAGTTCAGGCAATTTCCCTTTTAGCCTTTCAATGACTTAAGATATCCCATCTGTCTCTGTTGATAATGACATTCCTTTTAAGATATGAAATACAATATGTATGCATTTCATTGTTCTGCATTTAAAATCAAGCACATGAAGGTAATTCTGTCTTATTTCAGCTTTTGATTTTTACAAAGAACTAGATCTTTACAGACTCTTAAATTCATTACAATTTTACCATTAGAAATCCAATACCAAAATCCATTAAAAGAGTTCCTCATTTTATCCTAATACAATTCATCCAGATTTCTGATTTCATTTTAATAACTCCTCTTTTAAAGATTGTAAGAGCTATGTCATACATATCTATTACATTAACATTTTTAATAGCCTGAAATGGAAGATGGTTAGGAGTTTTTCTGTTCTATAAATACATTGGAAGAAAAATACTCTCCTTTTAGTCTACTAAATTATTACATGCTAAACAAGGAATTTTTCTTCCAAACACTTGTTCATCAGTCAGTCTTACATTTAGATGACTAAAAAGAATCAAAATATATTATTTGTATAAATATATACTTTGAACTGTATAATTTGGGAAATTAAAACTTGCTTCTTATCTTTACAGAAAAGAAAAAAAGAAAGAACATTGTTACATATCTTTTTTGTAGGTATTTAGTGAAAAACAAGCTGTGACTTTGGAAACACGACTTCAGTGAACCAACATAGTTATAACTGACTATTTCATATGCTGTGCCCTTTAAACATATGCCAATCAAAAATTAAAGCCAGCACTTTTCTTCACCAAAACAAAAACAAAAAAAAAAAAAAAAAAGCAAATTAATTCACTGTCTTTGTTTTGTGACTGTTGTCATCACATACACACAAAATCTTTGCAGATATAGTTAGAACTACATTATACTGCAACAATTCTATGCCAATCCTGAAATCAAGTGACTCTTCCAAGTGTCTGGGAACACATCTCACTGAACAAGGTCAAGCAGTGCCAGTTGTTAGAGAATTGTTTCTTGAAATGTGCAAATTACACTAAACAGCAAAATACTGCAGTGCTGTGGAAGATGCACCACTTCACATAGCAAAATTTCCTTGCAAAGCACCAGCCCTGAGGGAGAAGCAAAGGACCAGTGAATAAAACTTTAGCTGCACCAGGATCTTGTGATCCTGCTGAATTGTTCAAATGACAAGACAGGCTCAGCTCACAGGCAATTCCACACACACCAAGACATTATTAAATTAAATTCCACACACACACATTATTAAACTGCAGAAACAAATTTTTCCTGTCAGAGATTCAGAATCAGTTTTTTTTGGGATCAGGTTTGTTACAATTGCTGGATTATGATGCATGATATGTTATATAAGTATTGAAGAAATTGTACATGAATAAGGAATAATTTTAAACTGTAATATTAACAGGCCAGCAGCATGCTTCTTGTTTCTATTACAACTTTATGATTATAACACCATAGATTCCTATAAATCATTAATGAAAGCTATGATTATTAGTTTTCATTTTCTAGTAGTACTACCATGTGTGCAATAATATTACACATTGCTAGCTACATATTCCACCTCAGAATTGCTGACTTGGTTTTAGTGGAATATGAAAGAGCAATGCACACAGCTGGTTTGAGTAAGTGTATTTGAAAAGAAAAAGTGACTGGACCTTGTAAGTTAAAAAAGAAAGCTGACTTGATACATTAAAAACACAGAGCTCCATTATTTTTTATTTGCAGACTATTGAAGAAGGGGGTTTTTTGTTCATTTTTTACTGTAGTTTAGCCTTAAGTATTTTTGATTTTATTTTACAAAACAGAGATTTCTAAAATTGATTTTGAAGCATAACATGGCCTTAATATTAGAAGACGTGTTTCAGTACTGCATTGTAAAATCATAGCAAAGAAATGGTAGGATAGCACAGATTCATGTATGAGAATTACATGGTCAGGAATTAAGAAGCTTCAGCACTGTTTAATGGTTTCATTCTGCTCAAGGCCAGAGTAAAATGAAGTAACTGGGGGAATAGATAGATGATATCTATCTATCTTCTAAAAGAAGATGGATAATTATTTAAAAAGACTGTCTGTGACAATACAGCATCTCCCATGAAAACATAAAAACTGGGAAAACATTACAAATTCACAGACTTAAGCTATTCTGCAGCTGATGTTGAGTAACAAATTTAGATGATCCCTCTGAACACCACACACCCTCAGCAAAGACCACTGTCTGTAAAAGCACAAAATAAGCACCAATCACAGGGAGTAACATAACCATTCCAGATTACTTCTATCAATAAATACTCTGCAGATTGCTTGCATCCTTATGTTTAATGGATCCATTGCTACAAAAATATGCTAAGAAAGAGCAAGCCCATAGTGAATGAAGTGTGCTCTGGGGTCTGCAGTCACAAAGGACCAGCACAGAAACTTTGGAGGCAGCAGATCTGAGTGAGAAAGTGCTTGCTGTCATAATACCCCAAATTCAACTCAGAGGAAATTGCTCCTTAGAAAATGTTCCTTATCTCTCTGAGACTTTAACTACTGCCAAGCACATTTTTTATCCCCATTGAATTATTTTTTAAAAATAGCTATCGTAGCTTTCTTTGGTGGTTTTTCCTCAATGGCCTTAATAAACTATATCTAGAGGGGTTTTGTTCAGATTTAAACACTGCTGCAGTTCATTTTTTTAAGTCTTCCATTTTTTTAATATGGCAATATTGTTCTTCAAAGAAATGCAAAAATTCCCTGGAGATAATTTCCATCTGAAGTGGTGAGGAATCCTAATGTGCTAATGAAGTAGTAAAAAATAAATCTAATCAATACTTACCATTTCATCTACTTCTAAACTTTGATCGTTTGCACTCTCTGACCAGAGTATTCTGTCTTACAGGTGAGTCCTTGCATGGCAATATACATGAAAATATCAGAAATGGTTCAAAGGAGAATCACTTGTCAGGTAACTCTAAATGGTCCAAGTTTCATCAGTTCTGTGACAATCAATATCAGTTTCACCATAAGTCTTTTGGATTAGGTACTCAAGTGACATAAGCCAGGGTCAACCCCATCACATTCCTGAGGCACTTTATACAAATTAAATTGTTGCTATTCGAGCAAGGGGTGTTCCTAATTTGGCTATTATGATTTAATTGGTTTCAGTAGAGCGAGCACTGTTATTTTCAAAGATACAAACAAGATCAGAACAAAACCGTATGATTACATTACTTCCATACCTTGCTTTATTAAGGAATTCCAAATTAATTTATTGTTAGTTAATGAGATTCTAAAATAAACTATTAATGGTAATTATTTTCACTTTTCTCAAACACTTTTCCAGATTAACCACATTTAGCATGCTGCTTCTTTTTTACAACCCACTCATGTACTTTTCACAGCTTTTTGGCAAAACTCTGATGTCAATTAACATGAATACTAAGCTTTTCCAGTGTTGACTTGACAAATTAGTGAAAGAGAGAGAGAGAAATTCTGTTTTCAATGAAGTCACTACAAAAAGCTTCATAGATTTCAAGTGGAGTAGGAATAGTTCCTCCAAAGATGAGATCTTCCTGCTTGAAATTGTTGGGTAGGTATTTAGATAGTTAACAAAGGGAGGCTTCAGCTCTTCACTACAAATTCTGCACAGGTCTCAATAAGCAGTTCTGACTGATTTTTTTTCTAGTCCCAGTATTCCAAAGCATTGCATTGCTGTAGGACAAGAGCTTTCTTATTTGATAAGGCTTATTTATGAAAAGGAAACCAATTTCACCAAGGTCAGATACTCATCTGATGTATGAACTGAGAGCATCCAGAGTCTGACAAAGGACTCAGTAACCATTGCTCTGGCATTTTCAGCTGGAAAGCAGCCTGCCCACATTCAGGACACTGTACCTTACTGTTCTGTCTCCAGCCCTTTACATGCTTCTGAACAAGAGTCTTCATGGCAGGAAGGGTTGATTTAATTTGTCTGCTGTATACTACAGGCAGAAAAGTCCAAATGGTAGTCCCCCCCCCCCTTCATTATTATTAGGAGGTTTTCTGCTTGCACTGAAAAATGGATTATGGGCAAGAGGATCCATGAGACAGTTACATCTGACTGAGAATGTATGATCTCAGTCTGTATTACTGGAAAATAGGAACTGCCTTTGTATTAGCTGAGGTAGAAAACATAAAGCCATGATCACCAGATTTATAGGCAGAAAAATTGTGCAGAGTTATGAGACTTTTATTTCTTCTTTACCTGAGGTAAAATTGTAATGGTAACAATGTAACCATGATAAAGCAGTTACTGCAGAAGTGCTAGAAAGAGGAGTCAAAGTTTAATCCACAGAATAGGCTGCCCAATGCAGTATGAAACAAACCACTAGGTATGGTTTATAGGAACATGTAAACATTGAAATGGCATGGTCAGTGGAGCTGCTTTTTAAGTTTTTTCTACGTGCCTTGTCCTATTCAGGTACAAAAAGGAGGTTGAGTTTGTGAAATATAACAAATTGCTGGCAGACTTTTCTTGTTTAAGTTGTTTATTTTGATGTTGGGAACAAGAAGCATACAACAGGGTTTTGTTTGGCCTCTGGTCAGGATCCCCAAACACACAGGCACTGGCACAAGGCTGACCCATCCCTACCTTTCTAGGGTTACAGGTCTTACAGCCAGTTTGGAACTGTCAGGTTTAAACACTGTGGGAAAAATATTTCAGCCAGATCAAAAGTATCATGGTGTGGTGGCTTGACCTGGGCTGGACACCAGGTGCCCACTGTAGTGCCCCTCCTCAGCAGGTCAGGGGAAAGAAAATATAACAAAAACCTTATGAGTTGATAAGGGCAGGGAGAGATCACTCACCAATTTCCCCCACAGGCAAAACATACTTGACTTAAGAAAAATTAGTTGTATTTGTTACCAATCAAAATCAGAGCAGACTAATGAACCATAAAACAGATCTTAAAAACTCATTCTCTACACCCTTTTCTTCTACAGAGTAAAAGCATAAAGAATTGTGATCAATACAGTTCTTCAACCTAGCAGACTTCTTTTCCCTCAGAATAGATTTATAGCATTATTTTTGTCTTCAAATCTTAGTAAATTAACAATGATTATAAGAAGATATGTTCAGGTGAAACATACATAAGAATCTCCCTTGGCATATACTCTGTAAGATGAAGGTATCCTTCATCTTCATGAAATGAAAGGCTGCTCACAAAATTACACAGGACCTATCAATGCATTTGTGAAACATTTTAGATGCAAGTTGACACGTATCTTTGATAAACTAACTTTGGAAGTCTTTTTTCCAAAACTAAAAGCCAATTAATCAAGTAGAAATCATATTAATTTTAATACGAAAATATGTCTTTGCACTGGTTTCTTCTGTCCCCCTCACTCTGATTTCAGAGATCAGTGTAAAATGTTGTCAGTGTGGTTTATTTCCAATAGCAAGCTTTCAGTTTAACTTTGTCTTGAAGCACGGATGAGGAATCTCAGAACAGTACTATTGGTAATTCCAGTTACTATGGGATACTTCAGACCTGGTGAAGCATTAAGTGATAGTGCCCAGATTGAGAAGGGACTCAGAAATGGAGTTTTGTAAACTATCTCTTTGTCTGAGGCTCTGGATTTTGTCTGTCCATCCACTTCTCTGGATCATTTCTGCAAATTCAGAGAACCTGCAATTTCTTTCTTCTCTCAGAGCCGGAATCTTGGAAAGCAATGTAATTGAAATTAATGGCTGTCATCTTTCTGAGGAAGTAAAACATGCTCTAACATGCCTTAAACTCTTGAACTTTTGAAGCCAAAGCTCAGTATATGCTGTGTGTATTTCCTCTTGCTGATGATACGTACACATAACATGCAAGCACATGATAACTCCATGTACAGTTAAGGACATTTCATTTGCAGGGCAAATATTATACCTGGGTACAATGAGTTACATCAGCATAAGGACAAAGTGAGTAAATTAGCAAAACTAGGTTGTTGCATTGCTAACATCACTGTCACATACAAGCTTGAAAGCGTGGAAGATTAAATGCTTCAAAATCTAGCTTCAAATTTAAATTTGTATTGAAAATTGCTTAGTCACAGAAGTCTAAAATCATTGGTGCTCGGATTGAGTCAGTAATAGCAAAAGAGTGATAAGTTATGGGATGTGAGGCATTGCTCAAGCTAGGCAGACAGACAGAAGATGGGGTAAAGAACTCTATGGAAAATTACAACAGTGCAAAAATCAAACTATGGGTTCTGCAAACTGCAACATTGCAAGGAAAATCAGTTTGTTGCTTTAGTCTGCACAACACATTGGATATGATCCTGGAGATAATGAAAAGAAATTTGGATATAAACCTCACAGAAAAATTGAACATTTTGCTAAGTATGCGTGTTGTTTCCTGCAAAAACAGGTAAATAAAGTTACTGCTCCAGGCATGCCTCTTAAGTTTATACATAAACGTTCCAATGTACATTGTGTTGGGTGGGAACTGATAGTTCTACTACATCAGAAGGACAGACACAGTTAATTAATTAATGCCAAACAGCAGTTCTCTGATCTCTGCATTACCTGAATTCACTTACTTGCAATGCTTTTGAGGTTTGTCACTTGCTGACCCTCCACTACATGCAGTGAGTGACCTGGGGAACCAATTTCTATGCTTGGTTGGTACAAGCACATGATTTCTTCCCAGAGAGTACACGTGCTGTATTTCATATTGTGCATAGTTAGGGGAAACATGGAAATACCTACTTGCTGTAATATTCTAGCAGCACTTTATGCTACTGTAACAGACTAATATCAGTAACTGTACTGGAGAAAACATTGCCATGTAAAGGATTTGTTCACAGAAACAAAATGCAGTCTTCTGTGTGATTCATAGAATAGAAATATTTACATTTAAAAAAAAGCAGAAGTCATATTTGCAAATGGTACAAAGACATTATTTAGCCTGGTAGACTGTGTACTGCTACATACTGTTGTACAAGAACAGACAGATCTACACAGCAGTTAGCTCACTTGGTAGATTTCTCCACTTCAAATGGGTATGCTGCAGATTTAATTCTATGCCCAAAGCTTTTTAAAGAATGACAGCTACATTTCCCAATAGTCAGTCTAAAGTCTGACATCAGAATAATGGTGTTTAATTGGGAAAGGTTTCTTATTCCCTGTAGTACAACCTTACCTTTCCCTTTGTGCTGTACTACAGCACCTTCACAAGGTGAGGTGGAAACTGAACTTTGTCAGTTGCCACCTTACATTGGCAGAATTCTCTGGTTTTGTGCTTATTGTCTCCAATAAGAGTAAAATTCAGAATGAACAAATAAAATTACATAAGTTTCATCCCCACCACCATCACGAATATGTTCTGGCATAAATTGTACAACATGGTATATTTTTCCTTAACTGTGCATCTGCTGCACAATTGTTTAGAGCAAAACTTGGTGGAACTGCAAAAGACTCGAGGTCGTGAAATGCTGATTTGCAAACAGCCAGGTATTTCTATTACTGCACACTATTGTGACTGACACTGCCTCCATCTATGAATGTGGGCTCCTGCAAAACTTGCAAAAATCTACAGGACACTGAAAATATCATTGCATTTTAACCCAGACCACTTGAAGAAACTGAGAAGAGCATTCAATTTTAGACAGAGAAAAGGACATACTTTAGGGTTACAGATTCATGGCTTTGTGCTGTATTTATAGAGCCATTAATCATTCCTAGTTTAATAAGGCCAGTCCTACAAAAATGACACAGCATCTTGCCCACAAGATCTGCTAATTCCAAACCCCCTTATTCACCTCTACCTAGCTACTGTTCCAGCTATTCTGTAACCCTTCCCCATCAGAAAGCTATGGTTCAAGTTGGTCAGTGATTTGCTGTTCTAGAGAATTTACAAATACACAGTGATAATTTCTCCATCTGGATTACAATTCATATCAAGGGATTGTCAGAACACAAGAGCAACTATAGGACCCCTATCATCAGTCTCCTGGCAAAGCAGCAGACCCCTGGCATCACCACTGCAGCCTGTCCCTTTATGTGATTCATTGTGGAGAAGGCTGGCTACTGATATCAAAGGCCTATTTGTTCATGCACCATTGACTTCTGCTTTGCCATCATGCTGAGAGATTGCTTCAATAAATGGCCAGAAACAGCATTTACGTCACAAGTAACACTTGCTACTGTAATTACTTTCCTGTCCACCCTTTCCCACAGCATGGAGCCCAGAAGAATTAGTATCCAATAATGGATCACAATTCACACTCACAGAGCCTGAAACTTTTCTGGGGAAGCAAAGCTTCATACACAGAAGATCAAATACTTTAATTAAACTTTGGAAGAAAGGTGTACTGATTGCTGGGCAGAAGACTTCCTACAAACTTACACAGCATCTGCTTTCAAAAGTGTAACACAGAAGATGCTTCCCAAATGACTATGTATGAAAGAGAAGTGAAAAGCTAAGTGCTACTGTATTATAGATAAGCTACTCTGAAACAGAAGCATAACTGGATATAAAATAAAACAGTCCAATAGATGAAGTAAAATCACAAAACAAACTGAAATTTTCCTCATGGTGCTAAGAATCTGCAAGCATCTTTCTTGTGCGAATATAAAATCTTTGACTCTTTTAAGCAGAAGAATGAAAGTCCATGTTGTCTCTCAAGACTATCAGAAAAGGAAAAAGAAAAAAAAAAAAAAAAACCTTACACCTCCAAAATACCCAACAAGACAGGTCAAAATGCCTCCCTGACTAACACAGGAAACACAGCTTATCTGCTGGCAACAGGGAATACATAACAGTTTCCCAGCAAAAAAACACAGAAGGAAATGAAGATTATTTAACATTCTTAACCACCTCCAGGCACTGTAAACCATTAGCTAAATAAGCATAAAAGCTTAGCTTTTAATTTTAATAATTTTGTCACAAATCAGTATGCCTATTTAGTCCCTGATCAGATGACTCCCTAGTAAATGGCTATGCAGCTGCTGAGACAGTAGATAATAAAGGCACTATTTCCTTATTATATGTATGCAACATCTTTCACAACAGGCATACATAGTCTTGCAGTTGATGCTTGGAAGGTGCTGCTTACAAGTTTGGCAGGCTGCCCTCCCTCTGCAGATGCCCAAAACAGGAAACTTTCTGGCTTGCTGCTGCCACTGCTATGACCCATCACAATACATATCCTTTTACTGAGGAAAAAACAAACAAACCCTCAAACAAAGAAATAAAATCTCAGATAAACATTTACATTATTCTCTGTGAAAGAGAAGATACAAAAAAAAACCAGAGAGACGTGGGGTGAGACATTACAAGAATGCAGTCTTATATGTCTGGTTTCTAAGAATTTTAGACATTTGTTAGATTTCTGCCTAGTGTCTTCCCCATTATATTTTTCAAGTATGTTTGACATCAACAAAGACATATCAACTATTCATAAACTCTTGCAAGTCTATGAAAACTGGTAAGTGGATGCACAATGGACTGATAGATGTTCAGATGGAAAAGAAATGAGTAATTAGGTAGCATTTTTAAATTATACTCCAAGAAATCAACACATGAGAAACCTTATATATGGCCCTTCAAACACAGCTTATAATCAATTGAAAGGTTCAAATCTAGAGAAATTCCAGTTTCAGCTTCTTATAACACATTATTAGTGAAAAGAAGAAAAGTACTGCAGAGTTCATTGCACAGTTCTCAGGTACAGCAATCTTCTTTGAAAAGTTCCAGGAGGATTTGAAAACTTGCATTTGTCACTTTAAAAAAAGAACAGGCTATGCCTTGACTGCCTTACCACCATGGAGCTGTGAACAAACAGTGATATTAATGGTCTGAGCACAGCTGTTAATATTGGCATCACAGCTACTCTGTTGGCTGCAATGCATTGCCTTCTGCCATTCCTCATTATCTATCATTGAAAGTGGCATTAAAACATCAGAAAGCAGAGGTGAGTAATGCTATAATATCCTGGCTAGCAGCAATCACTTTTTGTTATGATATTCAGTTTATTTTATCAAACTATGCTAGAAATCACTGATTTGAAATATACATTAGGCTTAGAGGGGACACACATCTACAAAGAGATAAAGATAACAATTTTGTGCCAGGCATTGATAAGCTATTTACTGCACCACAAATCAAAGGAAATATTTTCACTGAAGAACAGATATACCATTACAGCAATCACCAAACATCTGCCTCATCCAGACCAGAGAGGCATGCAGACACTCAAATGACTTGAATGATCAAGTGTCTGAGCACAAAATACAAGTTTAAAAAAAACTTCTGTGTCAACAACTTTGTTCTTCTGGGATAAGAACTTTCAAATCATAGATTACTTCACCATACTTTCAGTGGCTCATCTGAAATTAAACATAAATTGTAGCCTGTTCAGTTCATACACTTCTCCGCTCTCACCTCTTTTGGCTGGAAACCATCTTTACAAATACAGATTGGGGTGGGGGGAGAAAGAGGAGGAGAGGAGTTGTGTTGGAAGTTAGGCTTTGGTCATCGTTTTTTTGACCCAAATCATAGCTTGTCTGACTTTTCATCCTCTTTGGGCTTCAATGCCCATCCATTTTTGAGGGTTGCAGTCCTAAAGCATTAATTCCATTCTTTGCATTGACAGGACATGCCACAGCACTGTGAACAAATACCAAAGTGAACACTTATCAATGTAAACTACACATATTTACAAGGACAAATTTCTTTCACAAGTTTTCATTTTGAGTCTTTACTGGTTTATCCACTTGACCAAAATGACTCTTTACTTGAATCAAGCAAAATACTCAGTAGTAATTCAGTTTCTGTAAATCTGAGATTCCTGCAGAAGGGATGTAATTAGGAAAAAGGCACCCCTGGGAGGAACTGTCTCAGCTAAGGATATCTTCTGATGGTGATGTGGCTCTAAGGAGATTGGTTTTTTTCCCCTCCTCTTCCTACAGAGGCACACCATTGAAGAGAGCCACAAAAAATTTCCATCTATTTAGATTATTGTGTCCTGTCCTTTATTTGAGCATGGTTACTGTTTGCCAAAAATGTCAAATCTCTTCCAGCAATGCACTAAATTCTATCTTGTGAGAATGGATGTTTCTTAGTGTCAAGGAGAAGCTTTCCCCACAGTTTTTAACCCTTCAGCCTGTGCAACAAAAGCTGTGCTAACATTCTGAAAGTTAAGGTTACATACTGTGAGATTCAGACATCTTGTCTTAAAATATATTACAGCAGCTTTAATATCAGCTCTTTCTCTTGCACAGCATGACAAGGACTTTAACTATCAGCTTAATTAACTGTTAATTAAAACTAAAAAGCTAGATTTTGAAGTACAATTCTTCCATGCTTTCAGGTTTTACAACATAAGTTTTGATTTAAGCCTGCCCATTTATTGAATACTGTCAATGTTCCCTTCATTTCAATGTTGGCAGAAACTGCCTTTATCTTAATTATATGGGAAAAGGGGGGGGGGGGGGGAAATGAGCCTTGGCTTTCTTTTCTTTTGTACTGGGCAATTTTGAAAGCTTTCTTTAAAAATAAAATTGCAGTTCTTTAAATGTTGGTTAAGGTACAGCTCTATGTCATTAAAAAAAACAGGTCTGCTTCTTCACTGGGAGATTAGTATTTTACCAACCAGTCAAATGAGTCTGCCTTCCTTTTTTTTTTTTCTTTTTATGTTGTGATATATAGGGCTGTGAAGCACAGAATACAAATTTCCCTGTCCCTGGCCATGCACACTCTGACTTCCCTCCCAATAACCAAATCTTCTGAGAGTGACTCTAATCTGGGTTTTCCTGCAATACATCTGCAATCTAGTTATAAGTTAGAAAGGGAATTAATTGTGGTAGCTCCAAGTTACAGCTTTTCATCTCTGGCAGTGGCAGCTGGTCCTTTTATAGAGTATCTCATAGGTGCCATTGAGGGGGAGGTCCAGAAGTCCCTTATGCTTGTTTCTGGTTTTATTGCAGTAGCAAAGTTCAGACATCTGTCAGGTATTACCAATGAAGAGATGTTCAGTGGTCTGTTCAACACAGTCCTTAAATGCACTAAGCAGTAAACCACATGAAGAACCATTTATCTGGAGTACAGACACAGCCCTCACTCATGTATCAGGGACAGACTCGAGGAGATTTCTTTCCTGCAAGGTCTCTCCCACTCAACAGGGTTCACACTGCTGTAAGGGCCCACCAGCATTGTGGTCTGCTAGGCTACCCACTCCTCAGCTCACTTTGAAAAACAAGCTAGAAAATTTCTGCCCTCCCAGAATAGTTGCACTACATCTCAATTTTTCATCATCCTTGCCAAATTCCCCATCAAAAAGAAAGATCTCAAGCAAGGAAAAAAACAAAAAAAAAAAAAAATGTTCCCTTCATTTTATGTTCATTTTATGCATCATGAGATGAATGAGGAGAAATGCCCTCAACCAATATGCTCAGTCAATATCCCATGCATCTAGTGAGGCTAAAGCACTTTGCAGAGATGTAAGAAGCAGAGGCTCTAACCAGAAATCTTTGTGATTATTATACAAAAATCAGCACTTCTCTCTCTGCCTCTCAGAAGGAGAGGGAAATGGTAATAAGCTAGATCTAAACACACCCTCACTAGGCACTTTTGTTACTGCCTGTTGCCTGTTCAGCTTCAGGCTCTTTATCCCTCCCAGCTGGCCTGACTCTCAGCTGCTCTCTGTTCAAGTTTTCTCTCCTCAGCCAGTTCTCAGTCTTCTACATAAACCCTCACAGGGTTCTCAAACTCTCTCTTTGGTCACTTCTCAAGAGATCCAGGAGCATTGACTATATTTTCCAAAACTACTGCAGTAAGCGTCTTTCTATCATTTAATGTAAGAAGCCATGCAGGTTTAATCATCAAGTTCCTTAAATTATCTATAGCACCTGCATTTTGGTCAATATTTTCTTCAGGGCACTCTGAGATGAACCACCAGAAATTAGAAAATGGTGAAAATTAACGTGACACTAAGACAGGAGCATAAGGGAGACAAAAACATGGTACAAGAACTCAAGAAGAGCAGTGAGCTTAATTGCCATCTAATCAGCCTAATGTGATCCAACAGAAACACTTTAGAGCTAGGAATCTTAATATGTGCTGAAAGACAACTGAGCAAAATTCCCTTTGGCATGACTGGAAATAATTAGGGCTTCAGTCCTAGGAAAGGAAAACTCACTGGTTCCTGAGGAAGGTATATTATTTTTTTTCTGTACCTTATATTTTTTCTTTATTACATCCATAGACAGTAAAAAACCGCCACAAGGCCATTGTTAGCTACAAAATGGGAAGCTCAACCCTGTAAAATCAAAATTACAAATTTATCACCTAAGCATAGAAAAATAGATATTTTAAGCTAACAAGTAAAGAAGAACAGTTCCTAAGGCATTATGTGGCTTTTACAGGCATTTTTTCAGACATTTTGCTATACACCACTAGTAAACTTCAGTATTGTGCCAGTGGGAACTGATTGCCCTACAGGGTGATCACAGTCATTCCCATGGGCCTCCACAAGTACCAATAGCTAGCACATCAGGAAAGGTTCTTGCTCCACATTTATGCAGGAATAAGAGGAGAAAATTTTGCCCTTCTGTTTAATGATATAGCATCATTTTTTCCACTTTCCATCAGGGGAAAAATAATTGTTCCGAATTCAGAAAAACTGTACCATAAATTCAAGAAATCCCATTCTTTCAATACCCCTGAAAGAAAATTAAAAATTAAAATTTAAAAAAAAAAGGGTTCACCCAAGCAGTCGTGTTTACATTTCCATTAAAATTTTATCTTCTGACTTTCCACTCAGGTACCTCCCAATATCATGTCCTTAAACTAGTCCTTATGTAACAAATAATTCCTTGACACTAGTGGCACAGATGGATTATAAACAATTTGTACTTGAAACAGAAGCACTAATACCATCAATGAACACATTTGGGGCTTTTTTCTTTTTGCCTTTCCATTACTTCTGCAAAGCACTTACAATAAAATACCTTGTTGTCAATTCTGACCTCTGAGAAATGCAGTGATGAAGTGCTGGGATCATTTAATTGAAAAAGCAGCATCAATATATCTAAAAATGCAATGACTCTTATGAGGAAGCAAGGTACCGAGTTACTTAGCAGAAAATAACAATGCAAAACAAACCAGCCACTTTCTCAAGAGGATGTTTTAATGGTGTCTGTGTGACTTGGCTTGTTCTAAAAGACCTGTTTTTTTCCAGAGGGATGAAAAATACTGTGGCTTGGAATATCAGCAGACAGTAGTACTAATTTCCCATACTGTTAATACAATTTTGTTTATCTGAGACTGCAAAATCAGGACAGATTGACCTGTAAAATCCAAGTTCTGATCCCAGTATGATCTGTATGAGCTGATTCATCTCTCCTAACCTGTTTATTTAACAAAACAAAGCTCTAACCCTCAGAGGTGTTAAAAATTAGCAATAACTATGAGACTGCCAATAAAATGCAATCTAATTCCTTAATATCTAATATGTAATGAACCCTCGTTGCTTTTCAGTTTGGAATCTGAAATGTAACAGTCTATCCCAAGCACAACTCCAAAGCTCCATATTTCATCAGTACCTTTTACCAGAGGAACACAACTCAGGACCTAAAAGTTGGGATGCCAATGCCTCACCACAATCCCAGGATTGACATCCAAATATTTGTGTACTGCTTGTACCACTGCAGTGATAAAAGGCAGGCTAATACATTTGCACTGCTCAGTTTTTTTACTGTGGATAGCATCAGTTCTGATCAGTGAATTATCTCATTTATTTTCACAGTCAACAAATCCCTCATTCTCTATATCTAAAGAACAATTAATGCCTGTAGTCATTATCTACTTATAAAATATAAAGGAATCACGATTTTGTTTCTAACAGCTTTTTTAAGATTATTAACCAAGTGACTTCTAAGCAGTTTCTCTGTGCCATTCAGTCTCCCTCTCTTTTTTTTTTCACTTCTGCTCCTGTCTGACAGTTTTACAGAACAGCAATTATCAGCAGATCCACAGTAGCAGCATTGTGACTATAAAAAATGCTACAGTTCAGAGCAACATTTTTAATTTCTCACCAGAGTAATTAAACCGGGCGTACAACTCAGGTATTCTTACCAACCTTTCATTTCAAATGTTTAATTGGATCTTCTAGTCACAGTTCTACATATTTTGCATTTTGAAATACAAGGTATTTTCTTCCTACATCCCCTATGTGCTGATTAGTTAGTTTAAATATTCCAAATATTATATTATTATTATTGTTATTGTTATTATTATTATTGTTATTACATTAGTTATTCTAAATCTAAATGGCCCTAATCTGTATTCTTTGTTTATAACACTCTGCAGTTGTTTCTTGCTTTCGTCAGAACACAGTACCTGAAATTCATGTCTTAATGGCTGCTAAAATCTTTCTGGAGGAGTTGCAGCACTGGCTAGTTTGATTCTCTACAAAGTAGCTCATTCCCATACATTCATGACTACAAATCATCTTGGGTTTGGACAAGAAAAAAAATTAAACATTAAACAATAGGATTGTGCTGTCCATTTGGAAATTTTGACTGAACTCCCACTAATCTCCAGCTAAAGCACAGCAATTCAAAAATTTGTAAATAACACTAAATCACTGAGCAGTGTTGGGCATATTTTCAAATCTAAGGTGAATGACTAACATCTAAAACCTGCAAAGCTCATACCTTTTTTTATGTACATTTCTCTGTTTGAAGTGGAAGTCCAGCTCTACTTTGAGACTAAAAAAGTTTGGGCTAGTTAAAAGTAGGAGTACAATACTAACTGGATCTAATAAGAAACTTTTTGTTTTACGTACTCTTAGCAGTGAGCTAAAGATATATAACTTTCCTCATTTTTGTAGCTGTCTCTTTTGCACTTTGACCATGCATTTCAAATGTTCCAGTGGTAGGGTGGATGAACAGGAATGATGGGTGGTCGAGTATCTGATAGATAATGCCGCTCTTTTCCACCTCAAAAACTGAATCCAACATAATTAAAGTTTCTTTTCAATATTCTTTTTTTTCCCTCTCTGATGCTCACTGCCTTCCATTTCCCCCAACTCTCAAGATTTTTCCTAATGTACAATGGGCACTATTTATCAAAAATGACATTCTCAGATAAAAGCAGCTCCAGAAGGTAAGTGCATAGCTTTCAGCCTGTAGAGATCACTTCTACTGCCTTGACTGGGATTTCTATGTAAACAGTGATTCCCAGCCACTTTTTGAGTCTTTTCCACTGCTGTGTTTCTGTTGCTGAAAGTTGATTATCATGAAATATTAAACAAATGCGACCTTGCCCTGAAACTTTGTGAAGCAGTTAATTGAAAGGGAATAGGACAGAAATTTTCAGCTCCACATTTGGTTACTTTTACCCCTTCTTTGTTTTCTTTACTTTATCTTACCCATTTGTCTGTATAAAATATATCACTCAAATGTATGAGGGCTTTTTCCCCAGAATGGTGGGGGGAATAATCTGGCTCTATGGGATTATTATTTCAAAATAGAATAGAATTGACTGAGAAGAAAATAAAACTATCATGAGCAATGCTCCCACTAAATGTTTTCCTTGCAGTCAACTCAGCTTTTTATGTTTCTCACCCTCATTAAGTGTTGAGTATAAGAGAACTGAATACTTGGTGCACTAAGGGGAAGGGGTAAGCATCCTGTGTCTCACGCATACACACATTATACTTATGAAAGATTTAATAGATATTCCCTTAAATTATGTGTGATCCCCTGGCACCACAAATAGCTCTAAATCTAGCAGTTGTCCCCCAGATGCCTTCCCACATTCTCCAAATAAGTTAAAACACTGATATTAAGCATATTAAGGGTAGTTCTGATTAATAAATATGCATAAATCACAACTCTTAGCAGTGATGCCTGTAAATAACTTCAGGATTTTAAAAGCAGACAAATTTTAAAAGTATTTCCAAATTTTACACAGTGGTCTTAATTTTCTGAATGTGATTCTTCAAAATTCCTGAAATCTAGAAATCTTAAAGGGGAACGCAGGTGATTCAATGTCCATTTTATGCATCCAGTATCCAATCCTGTAAAATGTTGATAACACTGAGATGACCTCACAATTTCCAGTTCTCAAAGCCACTTCAAAACCTTGAGAGATTAGGCCTTTGGAAAACAGACATCCTGATAAAATGATGACAGTGTGAAAACCTAAAATAAAATGTTGGCTCTAAAGAAAACCTTTTTGGAGTGTAGGAAGGAAACAGCTTTCTCAAGAGTCACCTTAGAAACTCCTAATGGGTCATTTGTTACCCTCCTTACAGACCTACTTTGCCATCTTGTTCAAACATTAAGACAAACTGCTTTGCATGACTGTTGCTTGTCATTTGAGTTCATCTCACTGTAGGTCAGCTACGAGACAATTGCACATTCACAAAATGGAGAATCCTCGGTTGCTAAGTGTAGGTGGTGAATTATTATCACTGCCTTAGACTGCTCTCTGATTAAATATACAAGATCTGCAGTTTTCTAGCCAGAAGGTGAGCTCTTCCCATAACTCTGCAATTGGGATAAAGCACAAACTTCAACAAGTAGGAGCTGCTATGATCAAATATAACAAGGAGCCATGGGAAAAGTTCAGACACAAGAAAAAGAGGAAACTTTGAGTTAAAAAACAAAACAAAAATACCTAGAATTGTCTCGTCTTTTCCAGTCTAGATGATTCTATGATTCTATAACATGACAGGATTTTTTTAAAACAGCATGGGTTTCCATCAATATATTTGTTTTGGTTAGACAAGTAATAGGCTGAATCTACAAGAATTTGCACCTGATGAGAGCTGGGCTAAAGACCTGTAAGACTGCAGAAAACAGGAACACATGATCATCAGCCAAAGCTCTCACCCTATGAAGGAAATGGAGGCTGAAGTATGTGCTTGATTTCAACAGCCAGAAACTTTGCCCAGAAAATGCTTTTCATCATTGAAATGTCAACAACAAAAAGGGCAGAAACATTATTTCCAGTAAACTCCTCCATGCCGAAGTTCAACTTACTACCAAAAATCAAAACTACTTTTTTTTCCAGCAAAAATTTGCAGAACCTAATCACTTTGCCTCAGGCCACCTGAGAGGGTGAATGAGAAGTAAGTCTCAAAATTAAAACAGTGAGGATTTTGTTATTTCTGATGGAAAGCACTTCAGACAGAGCTATCCTTTAAATGTAAATGAGACCATTCCATATAAACCCAATTTTCTTTTTGTTTTAAGAAGGTATTTTCTTCCTTTATCAGCCAAGCTAGTGCTATAGCAGATGCAAGTGTCATACTGAGGGCAAGAAGATTATTTCCTGCCTTGCTAGTTTTAAAGCAGCCTTTAGATGCACAGCATGAAAGCATCTTCATTAGATTGTTTATCTAGAGGAGAAACAAAAACCTATTCACCTGAGTTTTCTGCAGACATCCCTCTACTTTCAGAAATTTCAGGGCTTTTAAATCCAAACCTACCAATGACACTTATTTGCTTATTCTCTTGTCTAAACTATAAAAATTAATAAATTGTAGAGGGCAGGCCTTTCTGGCATAGCTTCCCATAGTTTTCCCTCTGAGACTATACCGACTCTTGGTGGCAAGAGAAGGAGTAATTCTTAAAATGTTCCTAAACATCTGCTTCCCAAAACAGGCTTCAAACATAAGTCAAGCAGTGACGTTCCAGCAATCAGGAAAGCAGAGCAGACAGCTAAGGGGGTGAAGATCTGCTCCTCAGAACCAGATAACAATTAGATACCATGTAAGAAGCAGCCAGTAGCCACAACACAAAAATAAAATTTAAAAAAAGAAAGCCAATTATGATGCCTTCACATTCAACAATCTCAGTTTATTCACATACAAATGGGGGTAGGAAGGGAAGGGGAAGTGGGGGGGGGGGCGGGGTGTTGCAGTAAAATTTCTTTTTTCCTGTTTTTCTTGTGCAGTGTAGGTTGCTTATTCTAAGGACAGGTATCCTGGCTGAACTACAGCCTCAGTCCCCACACACTTTTCTGTTCCCATAACCTCTTTTTAATCATGTTTTTGTGTGTTTGGAATACTTTCCATTCCTTCTCTACCAGTCCTCGTTTCTCTTTTCCATCCAAGTCCTTACATTTCTGCCCGCTTTGTGTGGAGCCTTCTGCAACTTTTTCTTAACAGTCTGTTTCAGCCATCCATTCTTACACAGTCGATTTCTCTGGGGATTATTGCATGTTCAGACTGAAGAAAACTGAATATGATCATAAGGATTGGCTGCACAAACAGGTTCTGGAAGCTTACATTTTCTACTAGATTCAATAAGAAGTAAGCCTGTTCAATGACACAGGGTTTCAGTTCATCATTACTTTAAAAAATTATCTTTATCAGCAAAATCCTTAATGCAAACCTAGCAGAGTGTAATCTTTCAAAATCTGAGTATTCTCAGATTGGATATAATTCTTAATACGAAAATATAATCAACAAAAAGTAGCTCTTTCTGTACAAGCCAGTAATCTGAGAATGCTGTGTTAAAATTCATCACCTACCCTGGCTTCTTTTTTGTGATTCTTAAGGCATGCACATCTCCAGGTGCTGTTTCTGTTTACTGTGTCTCACTTCATTCATTGTTTATCAACTGCTTACACCTCAGATCCCTCCTGGTGAATTTGTTGTAACCCTGTGCTGTTGACAATCTAAGCTGTGCTCTTTGCTTCCACAGATTTTCCAAGCATTTTGTTCTTCAAATATACAAATGTTGATGATAAAAAATTTTTCTTGGAGTCTCAATAGCATGGTTCTAAGATTAAATGTTTACTTTTATAGCAATTAAGCAAGGTCACACTGGCAGCTCCTTGAAAGAAATGGAAACCACACACTGGACCTTTCTAAATGGGAAGTCCTTCCTACTGCAAAACAGAAATAACCAGTAGAAAACTGGAGGGCAGCTCCCTGAGGGAAAAGCACAGAGCATTTACTTAAGTGTGAGACAGTCCCACAGTTTCTAAATGTCAAAAATTACTGCATTCCTCCACGATTTTTCCTTTATATAGAGAGAGACTGAAAATGTTTTAAGAATAACAGCAGTGGGACCAGTGTCCTGGCCCTGGTAATGGTCTGTTTAAGCCCCCTTGCCCCTGCTTTTTACCTACTCTTTCAAGTTTATCTTGTCATAGTATCCAAGTGTCTTCCACAAAAGGAGAGGTGAAGAATATTTAATTTCACAGGAAAATATCCTGCAGGATCCTGAGGTTTTCAGCTAATTTATCATGCTTACCATTCATCCATCTTCTATGTGCTGTGTTTGTTTGAAAAGTAAAAATCATTAGAGCAGAACCCAGCTGCTTTTTCTGCTCAAAAAAGGAAATTTCACTGTTTGGTAATGAGATCGAAACCCTGATGAGGACAGAAGGGTAGAATGCATATGTACAAAATATATTTTAGTATGTCTGACCAACCTTTAAACTCTTTTTTTTCTATCCTAAAATTATATATTTACACTCTATTTCAATCAGCCCTGGACCTGCAAAATTTTCATATATGTTTATTTTTAAGCACTGTTAGTAGCTTCAGGGTTACTGAAATAAGTCAGTCTGCAGTTTTATAAACAAGAAAAACTTTGCAAGATCAAGGCCTAAACCTTGAATAATAAATGGCTTTCTTCTTTAATGCTTTTATTCTTCCAAATTGTTCTTTAATTGCTCTGTTTTTCATCTCTCATCAGTATCATCAGATGACCAGTACAGGACTGATTAGCACATGAAGAAACATCATTAAAGTCTAGATTTATGTTCCGCATCTAAGAACTGTCTTATAAACCTATATTCAACTTTTCATCAGATCAATTGTTCTCATTTTAGAGTTCAACAGTTTTATCCCTCCAGAACTAATAACAGGAAATATTATCTCTAAAAAGCAAGTAACAGGTGTATACAGGGTCACTATTGTACCTCTTGGCACTTTTGGGGAATTTAGCAGTTCCACTGTGTGTAGATATATACTTTGCACTTAAATTCCTTCTCTGCTGTGAAGTGGGTATTATACATTGCATTCATGTGTGCTACTACTTTGTGCGGGGTAATTGCAGGCTGTTTAACAGCCACAGTGTTTCAGTTTGGAGGTGGCTGCACTTCGGGTATGCCGCAGCGCATGTCTGTACGTTGTGCCTTGCTGTTTCGCAGGAGTAAAGAGATTACAAATGTAATATAGCAATGTATTTGAAGAGAGTTATAAATGCAATCTAACAATTTTTATCTCAAATGGATTTACAAGATTAAAAGCTAGTTAGAGAGATAAGATCATAAGCTAAGATACGATCATAGGCTAAGCCGGGAAGAAAGGAGGTGAGAGAGAAAAGATAATTGAGATGAGGTGGAAACAGATGAGCTGCAGTTATGGAAAGACAGCACCCAGTAGATGAAGCTCCAAATAAGAGACAAATTCTTGTGGCACCACTGAGATCATGTGATAATAACATAGTCAGTGTGTCAAAGTGCAGAGGGATCCAGAGTCATTTGTACTGACAATGTGTGCAACAAAAGGAAAGCAGGCAAATATAACCAACCAACATCTTTGAAGGCGAAATCATGAGCACAGAAAGTACCATCAATAAAAAACCAAATATGTAGAACACCAGATAGGAATCAGAAAAATTACAGGATCTCCAGAACACAAACAAGAGATAACATGAGAGTCAAGCCACTCGGGAATTTAGAAAAAAAAAAATTAAAAGCGAAAATCAGGACTATTGGAAGCGGTTTTTTTAAAGCAACCTAGGGGGAAAATCAAAATCAGAGAAACTGGAAAGGAACCTGAAAGACTTCAGAGGAAAGAGATGTACAGCAGAGGCTCAGAGATGAATGGCACATAGGCAGCAGTTCTGTACACGTAACACTACACTTTATGTGTATGGGAGTATGTAACATATTTCTGGGTAGGTAATGTTGTCTTTCTAAGGCAGTCAGGATGGTTCAGCAGGCAAGCAGATCACGATGCTACAGACAACAAGGAAGACTTCGCAGGTAAAAGAAATTAGTCTGTAGAGAAATTAACTAGATAATTATGACAGTGATAGGAAAAGTCACAGCTAGAGGGCTTTTTTTTGATGCAATAAACCAATACTTATCCAAGGGGAAGATGGGTAACAGAGATTTGAAGATACTGAGAAATTTGGATTTTTATCAAAAGAAGAGGCAAGGCATTCTTCTCTATTCATATTTACATGAATAAAAGGGATCTTGGAAATAAGCATCCTAATAAAAAATTATGCTCATGTCTTACACTCTACAAAGAAGTAAATGAATACTAGAACATGCAGAAAAGAAAAGCAGACAATGAGGCAGAGCTGGGACAGGAAACATGCAGCAACTAAACCCAGCAGTTAAGTGAAAGCACATGAATGCCTCTCTAAATGTCAGTCAGGAAGAATATTCATACAGATAAATTACTCTAATGTGTTGACAGAATCTCATCTGTAATTACAGAAGTTACACCAAGCAGGAATACATGTTGGGAGGAAACTATGCCAGCAAGAAAATTGTTTACAATATAGTTGGTTAAATGTTTCTGTGTCTGAGAAAAGCCAGTCATAATTCTGCTTTAATCAGCATCTACTATATCAGATCAATTTTCTGAGTTTTAGAAGGTATCTATTGCTTTTGAACCTCATAAAAATGATGTATTCTCTTATTCACCCATAATATTTTTTGTCTGGGCACAAGGTAGCTCCATATCTAATCCTTATCAATGGTTTGTGCCCTCCAGTGGCAGGTGGAGCAACCATCTCTGAATCTTAATTCTTTTTCTGTACATTATCTGGAGTTCGGCTGAAAACACATTTCTTCCTGCTACATGTTTCTGATTCCTGTTTATAGAAATTGGGGGAATTTTTCTCTGCAATACTTTATGGTCATGTTCCACATCACTGACCACTTGCTAGGCTCCTTTGTTATTCTCATGAACCATTTTTTCTGGGTTTTAATGAGTTACCACAGTTAGATTGCTGTAATTTTCCATACTACCACCAGAAAGTTAGTGAAGGTAAAACGTCCTAAAAACATAACAGCTTTTCCATACCAACAAGCCTTCAGCTGAGAGGTCAAGCTCAGACACATAATTTATGTGTTTGGAGAGATATTTCTTCTCACTTTCAGGTGCAAGCTTCAAACTGTCCTGTCTTTCAGGGAGAAAAGAGGCAGAGCATCTCAGGCATGCTAGGCAGGTGCATCCTGCCAACAAAGGGCTGATCCAGGGAATGAAACTGTGGTTACACTGACACTTTGTGAGAGTAACCACACAGGCATGTACACCAAAAGGAAAGTACCCCAATCTGCCCAGCCTGGTTTCTCACTCTTCATGATGTGTCATATTCTCTGCAGATTTAGTATAGTGTTGATGTCATCTCCTGTCTCCTCACCCATATCCTCCTCCTCAAAATGGGGCAAAAACCCAGGTGTGGCTTCTCCTTTGTACTTTCCTCTTCCCCTAAACCAATTCCTTCACTTCACACTGTACTTTTCCATTTGTTACTGTAGTGCCATCTCTCTTCCTCCAAGCGCCAAAAGGAGACCGAGTTGCCATTTTTATGGAATCACTGAATAGTTTGGGTTGGAAGGGAGCTTAAAGATCACCTTGTTCCAGCTTTATCCCTGCCCATGGATACCTTTCACTAGATCAGGTTGCACAGAGCCCCATACTGCCTGACCTGAACACTTTCAGGGATGGAGCATCCACAGCTTCTCTGGGCAACCTGCTCTACTGCCTCACAGAGAAGAATTTCCTCCTAAAACTTCTCTTCTCCCTTCACATAAAACAAGCTTTGATTTAAACTTTGTAGAGAACCTCATTATCAGGTTGTGTCTTTTGAAGGCTCATCTCAAACACAAACAAGAACAGGAGTACAACGGCAAGCATGGGAACACCAATACCTTGACAAGAGAAAAGAGAGACCCCTGCCCTTACTCCTCTCAAGAGAAGTGATCAGTGCTGCTGTCCAGGTGTTAAAACTATTACTCTGATTCACAGGTGCAGTTCCTCAGCCTAAAAACTGATGGGGTGGGAGTTACTGCCTAAAGGGGTATGGGATTCCTTACGGGACACAGGGGAATAGTACTGGTGGGACAAACCAGTCCTAGCAAATTACTGAAGAGAAAAAGAGCTCTGGACTCAACACTCATTTGCATGCTAATCCACATAAAAAAAACCTACTATTTTGATATCAAGCATAAAAGATGTTTAAGGTTCTCTCTGATATTGTTTGTTTCTTTTATTTACTGAAGAACTTGTAAGGTCAAAAACCAAATGTGGATTCCAGGTATGTGCTTTCTCGTCATTTTTTCCAGCAGGTTTAAGAGGTGATTTGAAGACTTGTCATGCAAACTGAGTTTCTAGTGAACATGGTTTAGCCACAACTCCATTTCATTTCCTATTTTCCAGCTTCAGCAAAATTCCTTCACTCCAAATCTCTATATGTATCTAAATTTTAGAAACCTTTCTGGCCATTATCCTTTATACTTTGATATGGCCACATTGTGATCTGAACCAGAAAATAAAAGAGAAACTTTTTTCAAAAGAAGGGCCATTGCAGAAGATCTCACAATGGTATGTGATATTGTTTGAAGTTGCCTACTGAATTCACACATTTCCAGTGCTTCAGACACAGGGGTTAGGTAAGCTTTAAAAAAACAAAGAAACACTGCTGTTCAGAAGCTTTTTTTAGCTATGATGACAACTCCTCTGAAATTGCTTATTTTTCAGATCAGTGGAGAGTGATACAGAAGGTCTTGGATCATTACAGAACATGAAGATCCTTACACATCTGAGCATATTGCAAGTGACAGCAGAACATAGAGTGAGCCCCCAACAACACTGTCAGCAGCCAGAGTTAAGAAAATAACATTCACTGAAATTTCCCTTACTTAGAGATGTTTTCTGACTTCTTTATTGACCCGACACTGTTGTATGTTTAAAGCAGTCAGAGATGTGCTACATCAGCCCAAGTGCCTGATGCAGAAACACAGGGAAAAGATCATCCAAGGAACCTCACTGATGATCAGGCCAGCAAATCAAACTGCATACAAATGTATATGCCTCCCATCTTAACAGCAGCAGCTTTCCAATCCCTTCATCCAGGAGAAGGCTTCTGAAGGTATCTGTAGACAAGGAAAAGATGGGAAGCAAAAAGAAGGTGTATGTTGCAGTCCTCCCACAGAAATAGGAATGCTTCAAGCTCAAGGCTGCAAGCAGTACCACGCTGTAAGGAGAAAGCTGGCCACTCTGGAGCCAGCTCAGAGGCACTGCTCCCACGGGTTTGCTGCTCCCATGCTCCACAGGTTAGCTGAGCAGCAGCAGATTCACCTGCTAAAGCTCCACCTCAGCAAGCACAACGAACGTCATGCTATTTATCTCTCCTTTTAAAACCCAGGTTCTGACATCCACAGGCTTACAAGTGAACGATTTTGTCTTCTTTTATTTAAAGAAAGTCTCTGAATATTACCACCAAAAAGTCTGAAATTTAAGCTATCAAAGGGATAAGAATTTTTTTTCTCTTAAAGGCAGTGCTTTAAATATCATCTCTTCATTTTTGTGACATTTAGCACGTGATTCTGACGGCAGAATTCATGTGTCACTGAAGTTTCCATGCTAAGCACTTTTGTAGAGTGCCTGCCCAAAATGCTTTTCTTGTGTGAGAAGCTGGACTGCCTCACTGGCAGTCAGTGACCTCAGGATACCAATTAGCAGAGGAGCTGCTTGGCTGTCACTAACACTGACCCACTTCACACCCAAGAAAATCAAGGCAAGTTGCTGCAATCACATCATCCTCTACAAAGTGCAAGTCCACTTATTGTACCTTCCCAAATCTTTAAGCAGAAGTTTGCTGTTTCACCCTTGAAATGTCAAGTTGACAAGCTCACCATAGGCTACATCTAAAATAAGGCCACCCACAGCACAGCAGCACTGTTTCTCCTCCAGTGTGTCCTCTGAGCAGAACACAGAGCACACAGTCTGCAAAAGGGCAGGTAGGTGTCACTTCCATGGTTCCCTAATTTGTGCAAGCACCTTGAAAGCTCTGACCCTCAGCAGGCAGCTGTGAACTGCGAGGAGAGGGGGACCACATTCCTGAATGATATGAAACTGCAGTAAGGATACTGCAGAAGAGCAGTATAAAACCAGAAGATAAAAAGCTTGGAGTTACACATAACTAAGGAATCCTGAGTATCAACAGAGCTGTTCCTGGAAGTATGAACACACCTGGGTGCTATAAAAGAATTTCATTGCATTATTATTATTATTATTATGATCATCATCTGACCTAACCTCAAGGTGTCATCTTAAATTTTAGTTTAACAGCACCCTCTCATTTTGCTTCTTTCCCTATAATGACTGTTTCAACTTGAGTTAAACTCACAGGTTACAGAATGGGCCATTTACACACCATTATCCTTCCAATTTATTCAAATAACTGGGAAGATTTTAGTAAAGTCTAGACCACACTTTAGCCTCTGGTTTCTTTTTTCCAGAAAAAAAGATGGTTGCAGACCCATTTAATCTGCCTTTAACAAAGGGGAGGGAGATTTGGGTTTGTTCTCTTTATACTTGCAATCTTTCCCTCCTCAAATTGTTTTCTGGGAAGGTGATCAACAGAGAAGAGAGAACTGTGATTGATTACAGCTTTTCTCCAAGTCACTCTCCTCATCTATTTCAAATGACATTTACAAAAGCTAGCATGATGTTATATTCATCAGTTTCTAGAGAAAGAAAATGTCTAACAATAAGAGATCCATTTGTTTTATCACAAATAATTCTATTTCAACTCAGTCTATCTTGGGAAACATAATGAATATTTTAAAACACTTTCCAAGGTATTTCTCAGACATATTTCTTATGTTATATCACTTAAGAAATATTTTGTTCTGCTTAGTTATCAGCTAGTACTGTTTCTGAGCTTTTATAAGTCTGTTTTTTCCAAAATCTCTTTTTAACTGACTCCACAGACACCTGCATAGCGCACATACACATTTCCATTTACTGCACAAAGCCACAGAAAAGCTGACCAAAACAACAGTTTATATTTAGGGCTGTGTTGCGTCCTTAACAAAAGGGAGTGCAGTTCTGAGCTGCTCCAGAGGCACCACGGGAGGGAATTGCGCCGCAGGCTGCTGGTTATTTACTGTAAGCATAGAGGTAAGCTAGCAGTAAATAACTACTCTGCTGCTCAAGTCCAGTAAGCATCAATTGTTCTGGCTCACACTCCAGCAGAAAACACAAAGCTAAAGAATTATGCTGTAGCTGTCTTTTCCCGTCCCTGCCTTGCACCCCTGCAGGGGAAGAAAGAGTAAGCACATGCTCATTTAACTTCTCCACTGTTCTGGGAAAGCATGGAAGGAAACATGTAGCAGGAAGCCCCTGCCTTGGCATGAAGCCTTCCTTCATGTCCAGGTCCTGGAGGATACCAGGGCTTCAATGAACCAGGCATGGGCAGTGCCTGTACTGAAGCCAGGCACAAAAATCTGCCCAAAAGTCCCACCTACCCCCTAATAATACACAATCTCAGGACCACTGTAGAGAGACAGACAACATTAGCAGTAAGATATCCTCTCTGCTCTTGCACTGCTCTGTGGTTGTGTTTGAGGGTCTCAGGAAGAGGTGAGAAATGAGAATCGTGACTCCATGTTTCAGAAGGTTGATTTATTATATTATGATGTTATATTAAAATGCTACACTAAAACTACACTAAAAAGAACAGAGAGAAAGGATCCATCAGAAAGTTAAAAAGGAAAGGAATGAATAACAAAGTCTTGTGACAGCTTCGACACAGGTGGCTGTCATTGGTCATCAAGTAAAAATAATTCCACATGCTGAGTAAACAATTCTCCAAATCACATTCCAAAGCAGCAAAACATGGAGAAGCTGAAGCTTCCCAGCTTCTCAAGAGAAAAGATCCTGGCAAAAGGATTTTTCCTAAAACATGTCTGTGACACTGATCTGTGAATGAGAAAGAGCAATAAAGCATTAATATGAATTGCAAGCATGCATTTGAGTGTCCTTCAGTGCATAGAGAGACATCAGCTTTTTGTCTGTAAAATACTGTCCTAGTTACCATAAAAACAGTCTCTACATTCTACAGCCTAGATCATGAATCTGGTCTCATGTCCCTCCCGAAGATTACATAAAAATATGATGCAGGAATGGCCACTGGGCCTAGTGCAGAGCCCCTTTAACTCACCAGGAAAGGTCCTTATTAATTTAATTCTCCTTATTGCTAGCACAAAGACTTAGAAACTGCTCATTAACAGAGAAACCTGTTCATTAACAGAGTAATATTTAGTTTCTATTAAACATTTCAACAAAATGGGGTCTGTTGTGTCAAAGCAGGCTATTTCAGCTCAGTGTCTGAAAGGAATTCTCACTCTTAAGAACATGAACTGGCCAGCACAAGGCAGGGCCATATTTGGCAGCAGGATGCACCACTAAAAAGCAAACTGGCTAATATCAAGAGCTTGAGAGGCAGATGTGTTTTGCTTGCTTTCCATTGCAAAGTGCTATCTAATTAACATTTCAGTCCTCTCTGAAAAAATGAACAGAGGGCTGTACATCGTCCCCTCCTTAGCCAGAGCCTCCCACAAGGGCAGGAAAACCCTACAGATTCCAGACAGAGCACTCCAGAAGTGAAGGTATGCTGGATGGCAGATTAAAAATATCCACTCTTCAGCTAAAACCATAGAAAATATACAGCCATAAGAGAAGTCTGAAGAAGAGATGAAGTCCAAAGAGAAGACTTTCAAAAATTTATGCCTGCTCCCAGGCTTTATTATCCATCTTGCAAGTAGCTCCATACACACATCTGATTTTCCAGCCAAACCTTATTACTATCCCTCTTCCTGCTATAACTGTTTTATTTGCCAATTTACCCACTTTGGGGGTCCCCTAAGTTGTGCCCTCTATTTCCATGTTGGTAACATGGAATGCTTTCCAAGGGTGGTTTTTTTTTTTTTGTTTTCATTGGCAAGCATCCTTTTTTCCACTAGGTAGCTTCCTCTCAGTTTCCCTGCAGTCAGTCACACCTGCAGCTCTGCTCAAGAGTAGGAATACAGACATAGCTTTGTTATGAGGGCTGCCAGCATCTGCTTCTGAATGAATGATACACAGGCAAGCTCCCAGCAACTGCACCTCACGGATCCAGCCACGGTTTCCAGGATGAAGAACTGATTATCAGGCTGGTAAGAGAAGATTCAAGTACAAACACAGCTCTGAGGAGGCTCTCACAGTAGCTGGGCTCCAGCAGCCTCTTAGAGGAAGTGCAGACAACAGCCATGACCAAGCAGACTAACTGCAGCAGTTCTGCTGGGTGTCAGAGCACCAATATTCAAGGGACAGCATCAGTCAAGCATATTTTGGGGGGAAAAAAATCCAACTAAAAGATAGAAAAGTATGTGTGTGCTCCTGGCAGCTCACAAAAATCACTCCATGTCACCCACACCACAGTTCTAGCCCAGTGCTGCAAGCTTAGAAAAAGATGTGATTCTGGCAGATCCATGCCATCCACAAAGACTAGGCAGTCAGGCATCCCTGCTGAGCATCTAAACAGCCCCCCAGCCATGCTGTAGCACCTGCTGGACAAGAGTGGGTCAGCATGAAATAGAGCAAACACAGTAAAACAGACTGGCCACAGGCTTCAGCCACATGAACACAACGGTTCACATGTGCCCAGCAGCAGCCTGGCCTCAGCAAGTGATGATGTGCAGTTATCAGATGTTACCCAAGTGGATCTGAATGATGCTAAAACATGGGACCTCGCCTTCATGTCCTCTTTCAGGATGCCATTTTTGCCCAAGATTTTAGAAGCTAAATACAAAATTCTGACACTCACAGTCTGTGACAACTCAGCACAGATTCAAATCCGGGTTGAGCATTTCACATAAACTTCTGCATCTCACTTTAATAGCAAGTGGTTAAAAGGAACATGCTGCTATTTAGTTTCCAATAGGCACAAGCTCTGTATTTGTTTTTCTCTGTGCACAAGGGGAAAAGAATAGATGAACATACACTTTGCTCTGTTCTTTTCCTGGATCCATGCCCAGAAATCAGAAATGGAAATATGCACCAGTTTGAATGATTTGCAGGAAAAATATAAATTCACATTTTATGACTGCACAACTTCCTGTGTCTCCAACGCATTCAGCTATCAAGCCTTTCAGGTGCAGGCTGTGGTAAATTGGTGCTCCCAGACTGCATCCCTGGAGTTAACAGAAAGCAGAGTACAGCACACTGCTGGACTAACTCCAAAGCTGGGGAGGTCCAGGAAAAGATTCTCCCTGACTTTGGTGAGATTCAAAGAGGCTCTGGAAGGCTGTGTGTGAAAATAAATGGCAACACAAAAAAGGAGTTAAGCCTCAGCAAAAGAGAAAGAAAAAGAAACCTTGCAAAAGCATTATGCAGCACACTGAACACTCTTACTCTGTTTGGAGACTAGAGAGCAAGTTGCAGGGCAACACCCAGATTACAATATATTCAGCAGAGAGCACCAATCTCAAAACCCCCCAGTCAAATCCATATAAGCTGGTTTTCTAGTAGCTGGCCTACGTGTCACCCTGAACATCTGGGAGAAGCACTTCCAAAACACTAGAAAACTCTCTGCTAACAATTGGTATCCATCCTGCACTGGAGTGAAAGGCCAGCAAAGTGTCTGGCCACTACAAAACCTGCTCATCTTTTGCACTTTGTACAGCGGTCACCAGAGCTGCTGCAGCTCCCTGCTCTTGTGACCAGGTCATGGTGCTGCTGGGAGCAGAGCCCCTGATCTGCTGTGTCCCAGAAGAGTGGCTGTACTACACCCGACTATGAGGTCAGCACTGCCTGGCATAACTTGTATTCGGCAAGAGCCAGAGCTACAGAAGATCAGGGACCAAATAAGCATGGCATTCTTAACTTTGTTCCAATCTCCTGTCGGTTTAGCTCAGGAACATGAGCTGCTGTATTTTCTGTGTAGTTAGTAGACTCCAACACCAACTTTCTGTCATTCAATTTCCATAAAACTAACATAAAGTGTTCAAAGCACTGTTTAACAAAAATTCCATGTCCAATACCCTCTGCATGAAGATGCAACTTTTTTTTAAAGCATTTCTCCTATGAACTTCATTTGATGCTCAGCAGTTCTTGAATTGGAACACACAGAGAATATTCAACTCTTCATGTGCCTCTTTATCAGAGACTACTCAGCTGTCTCTTTCCAAACTGGGACTTTCCAAGTCCCGGTTCAGTCACAGCCTCCTACAAAAGACTTTTTGTGCCTTTGATCACCCTCGCTGTCCTTCTCAAACCTTTCCACTTATATTACATTATTTTTAAATACAGAGATCAAACTTTCACACATTATTCAGAGGCATGAAAACCACATATTTACACACAATGTCATGTTTTGTTCTGTATTCCTTTCCTTATAAATGCCAACATTTGATTTGCATTTTTTAACCACAAGTGAATAAATTGACATTTTCACAGGCTTATCCACAGGTTCTCATTCCAGATGCCCCAATTCTCAGTGTGAGCACAGCTCACTACTCATCTTTAATGCAAACCAAATTGTTTATTCCCCACATGGATCAATTTATCACTATCTAAACTGAGTTTCATCTGACATTTTCTTAGCCAGTCAGTCTTATGAGGTCCTTCTGCAATCCTCCAGATAGACTTCACATTTGCTAGCCTTACTGTGATGGCATGGTATCTCCAGAAGCTTCTCATGAGGCCATATGTGAGCAGAGCCAAGAGCACACACATTCCTGTGTGATCTCCTTCCACTCCAAGGACTGACCATTGACCTTGTTTTCCAAATTTTGGCCAAATTATCTATCCGCACCAGAACTGTTCTTCTGATCTCATAACTGCTTAGCTTTCCTAAAATCCTCTAACAAGGAAGCTGGTTTTCACCAAGGTCTCTGACAAAGGAGACTAAAAGGACAATCTCAAAGGAGATTGTTCATTTTGTTGC
This sequence comes from Onychostruthus taczanowskii, assembly GCF_017590055.1. Taxonomy (NCBI): domain Eukaryota; kingdom Metazoa; phylum Chordata; class Aves; order Passeriformes; family Passeridae; genus Onychostruthus; species Onychostruthus taczanowskii. The sequence goes on from NW_024499351.1 coordinate 8,511,109, forward strand.
AATTTCTATGCTGTATCAAGTACTTCTGGCAAACTTGCTCATCAAATTTATCACCTCCTGGTGCAAAGACATCTCCAAGGCAGCAGTCACACAGTGCTGTAAGCTGCAGTTGCTCTGAAGCTTTTGGATGAGCACAGCCTAGTTGTGGTGATTGGTTACTGTTAATTTTGGCTATTTCTTCTATAACCTTTTACAGTTACTGCAGTTTCTGAAAGACTTTCTCAATGGTACCCCACAGAAGGGTTTGTGGCATGGGAAATTTCCCCAGGTTATTCCATAGAGAACAATTTACAGAATTAATGGCATTTCCTTTCATTTACCTTAACAATTTGGAGTATCCCTGTTACACCTTAATCTCCTATTACTCCTACAAATATCCAAGCAGGTTACATGCTGCTGATGCATTTGAAGAAACATGTGATAGTTACTATAAAAGTTTGGATCCCTTTTGGTAGTTGATAGGTAAAACTGAAAAATTTTGAGTACATTTCTGGGCTTTATATATAACCTACAAGAGTAGGACATTTTTTTTTCTCTTTCTTTCTTCAAACATAATATTAGCTTCTTGGCAAATTCTTCTTACTTCTGATAATCTGTGTTTTAGGCAAAAGAAATCATCATGACTTCCTGCAAATTCTTCCAATAGGTGCAGTGTCCTTAAATAGTCTTCATGTCAGCTTATTAATAACACTTCCTCAATTTTACACAATTTCCCTTCTCTCCATTGGGGACAGCAGTGATGAATTTTTTGGCTTCCCATGCTCTAACAAGAATACTGAACCAAAGTATAGTATAGTCCTGTAACAGAGTTTGTAGGATTCAGGGCCTACACATCCTGGCACAAAGGCACCACCCCCTTGCAGCCCTGCTGATCAACTGCTCCATGAACCAGACATCAGCCAGTTCATCAACACTTGGTACCTTCATCACACCTTACCTCCTTGAACAAGAAGGAAATCAGAGATTCCCATTACTCTTGGTTTCCTCATCCCTCACAGGCTTTGTCATCTCCAAATGCACTGTGCTGGCTGCTACATCCTTCACTAAAGTTTCCACCCCAGATAAAACGCTTTTTCCTTGGAAGCATTAGCAGCCACAGCACATTTCTTCTTAGAAGCTGACTAGTTCCCTAGACAATTTATTGTGTTACTGATGCATGCCATGATGGACAATGTAGTGATGGACATCTATTCACACTGTAAACAGAAACAAAGGCAACGGGACTCTATGGTAACAGTGAAAAGGCTGTTAACCAAAATTGAGGCTTTAAAGTGGGAGACATGACTATAATACCAGCCAAAGTGGATAAAATTAGTAAAGAGGACATAGAAAAAGAATAAAGTGGGTGAAACTAATCTAGGACTAGATTTGTCCTATTATGCTATTGCTTCATATAGTCTGCCTGTGCTCACAACTCCAGACAGTGGAGGGATGATAATAGCATTAGGCAGAAAAACCCAGGAATTCATATGCATAGTTCTGAACAAAGGTCAGAGAGAAACCACTCCCTACAGTCTATTTTGCTGTACAGAACAACAACAAAAAACCCCACAGAGGCTTATTGATAGGAAAAAGACCACACACCACGAAGATCTGATGCAATGGGACACCAGCAAGTTTCAGCTCAGCAGGGTTGCTCTCTCTCTCTTAAGACCATCCTAGCTTTTTCTTTTGAAGGACCAGAGCTATAGAGAAGGCTCCATTAGGACATTACCATACCATGAAAAATAGACCTGCCTGGAATATATAAAGAAGATACTGTAAGGTTGTTTCATGTGCTGCCTAGTCTGCATATCATTTCTGGTTTGTGTGGTTCCAGGCTGTTTGAACCTGCTGCTTGTTCTTCCACAGATGTCACAGTGCAACGTCACTTCTCAAATGGAACAAAATTCAGCTTCAAGTCAGTGGGAGTAGGACTGTCTCTAATACTCATACTTTTTAGCAACACCACTGAAAAATACTATGTTGTTACAAAGCAATACAAAGCAACGCAATTCCTATTCCTTTTCCTGATACACTGGAAAGTGCTGTATAAAAGTACTTCTTTTTTGTGCCTTGAAATCAAGAACTACTTTCAAGTAGACCATCTGCATTTAGGATGAATTATAGGAATAAACACATCTGATGACTCCACTGGTTCAACCATGCTGTACACATTCTTCCAGGGAAATGTATAAGCTTCATAGCAGGCTTAAACATCCTTATGGGATAAGGAATCCCTTGCACTTTTGATGTCTTAAAAGCAAACTACGTCACCCAGTTCTTTATGATATGCTTCAAAATTTTGTCTCATTAGAGAGGTTCAGTTTCCATGAACAGGTTGTGACTTAATACAGCTGTGCATGCATTCACTTACTTTGTAAATATTTTTTTTAATTATTTTTTACTTATTTCTTCATGTGGTTCTTGATAGTTCTTCATCTACAGTCTATCGTAAGACAGCTGCAAAAAAAGTGAATTTACTTTTATGTAAGTCCTTATTGAAGACAAGTTTTGATGTATTTTCTTTGTTTTACTGCTTTTTGAGCCCTATTGAGCAGCTCACCCTCCATGTACCCAAGAAGTCTAACATCCCTAACAGACATGCTACAATATCTTCAGACAGCCATATGGTCAGAGAACAGAAGGAAAGGAAAACTATCTCTGCAGGTAATCTTCAGATAATATTCCTTAGATGCCCTATCACTTGATAATGCAAAACTTCCTCTAGAAGAGGAAAAAAACACCTGACTGCCAAGTGACAAAGATTAAGGCATGCTGCATTTCCCACCATCTTCACAAGAATCCATGGCAGTTTTTCCAGCTCAGTATAAAACAGCCTTCATTGTATTCCATCAACATTCTCACTAGAACAGACATGAATAAAAGACTCGATATTACCCTATAAAATGCCTGTCCCCAAGTCAAAGCACATACACTGTTTCAGAACATGTTTCCTTTATTACCCAAAAGAACTGTTAGTACCCAACAGGTCTTGAGTTATGCCAGCTTGGCTGACCAGGTTTAAGTAATTTTACAGCAGAAAATGCAGTATAAACAAAAACATATCCTCCAACAATTACAATACCAAATTCAGAGGCATTTTGCAGAGTTTCCACTTATCCCTTTTAGACTGCACTGTCCAATTTTACTTACAAATAAAATTAGATCAGACTTAGAGAGATCAAAGAGAACCTTGTTTCTGGACAGATGTAGGCTAATTGGCAATGCCTTGACCCTCACAGGGGTCTGCAGTCAGTGCAGTACATAAAGAGCTATTACAGTTAATGGGTTAGTTCTAATTGCACCTTCTTTCCCTGCACACCACACTAAAAACATACCCCACGGAGACAGAATGTGCTGCTTGGTCATCCAGACAAGACTCAGGCACTCAGGAAAACTTACAGAGTGCTTAAAGTAGGGACTAAAGCACACAACTGTGACATGATTTGTTGAAACTGAAAGACAGAAAATATAGGGAAGGCAGTACACCACAAAGGAGCTGACTTAGCTTCTTCTTATAAAGTTTAGACTACACAGATGCTACAGATTTCTGGATGAAATGTGCCTCCATAGAGACAGTCACTCTCCTGTCCTCTCTTTACTATGTTTATTAATGTTCCTATAGAATATTAATTTCTAGAAACACTGTATTAACATAATCACCTATTCATGCTAAGATCTGAAATCCCAGCATCTGTAATTCCTGAAGTCAATCAAAACTCAGAGGATGAATTAACCACTAACCACATGGGACATAAAAAACAGTGTCCTCCCCATCACAACAGTCATCACTCTAACTAGCTCGAAACTTTCTCTGGATCATAAAATACTGATCAGCAGCAGGAACTGGATTTCATGGGATGAACCACTAGATTTCTCTTAAGGATAACTTCTTTAGTCCTTATAAATGGAGCTGAAGCACCTCAAGAGTGGAATGGAGAGTCCAGATTCCACACTAATGTAGTGTGAAAGTAATAAGGCCACATCTCATACAGTTTTCAGCCTGATCAGAGTACCAGTCTCCTTGCAGACTGCAGAAAAGACTTATTTCTGCTATGACTTTTTCTTGTGCAATTTTATTTTAAACTAGCAATAGCACTGACCACATTTCTGCCATTTCTAAACTTACATTCAGAAACCAGAGGGTAGAATGCTGTCAAACACTAGGGAGTGATCAATTTGGAGTTAGGAACAAGATTTAACCTTAAAAATGAAAATTTTCAGGTTATTGGTGAGATAGGAAAGCACTTTGCAGAGATTGCAGGTGCTGTAGGTATTTTCTCTGGCAATAAAGCAAGATAAGCACATTTTTTAAAAAATGAAAATATCTAGAAACACAAAAAAAATTTCCCTCCACCAAGTGTATGTTTTCACCTTTAAAGGATGCATACAAACTACTCAGTTAGCAGAGCTCAGAGGGATGTATTCAGATTCAAATAAATTAGCTTCTTCAGTTTGCACTAAAATATCCAGGATAGAGTAGCAAGGCTTTGAGCTGACTTCTAATCTGCTGAAGATAAAATACCACAGAACAGAGCTTTCCCTAAAAATTTGTTGGCTTTCAGACTGTACGGAAAGTCCTGATTTTGGATACCCAGCAACCGGATTTTCCACTGACTTGCTTAAGAAATGAAAAGAGCACATCTACTTCATACACCTCCTTATACACTTTCAGGAGCAAAAATGCCATATTTCCCTACAACCACAATTTGAACTTCAAACTAAAACCTGTTGTAAACAGCTCAAACCCAGAGGCAAAAATTCTACTAAACTTGGAATCTGGTAGCTATGCTCTTGCCATGGGCCCATCCATCTTTGATGATCAAGAGACACTTTCTATCAATTTCTCTGTGGATGTCTCTGAGACAGTATAAGATAGGGACAAAACACACTATTTTTTTTTCCTCAGGCTTATTTCTGTTATGATTTCAAAAGTGGAAAACAATCAACCTGCAGAACTCTCCATTAGAGGAAAGCTGACATTTATGTCACATTGCAAATGTTACAGGGCTTTCCCCACCCCTTACAACACAAATAAGAACAATCCCCTGAAATCTAAATATGACTTTATAAGTTTTTCCCCCCATAGCAATTTTAAATTACTAGATTGTCTTTAATGAAAGAAAATAATGATATATGCACACGTTCCTCTGCAGTTTAACAGGCACACTGTATACCATGGGAAGGCCAGGTTCAAAAGTCAGGGCTGTTGAGTGTCTGGGAACAAAAGTGACAACAAACTGATGCTTAAAGAGGCTACCTGGAACAGAGGCTAGACAGTGTCAGAGGGATAAAGTAGGTATTTACTAAAAAGGTCTTCAAAGGATACATCTTGGGCAGTACAAGAGCCCAGCTGTGGCTCTACCCAAGATGGTCACGAGTTTTCACACTTTTGTAAGTTTTGGTCCATTTACATATTGGGGTTAATTGTCCAATTACAGCTTCAGGTTATGAAGTCCCATCCTCCCAGACTGTTCTCCTCAATTTGCCATTGTTTAATGGCAAATACCTTTTGGGCCTGAAGCTGCAACGGTGTCCTTGGTTCTCAGGCTGGAAAAGTATTGTTTTGTCTAACTAAACTGTGAAAAGAACTTGCTAACACCTTATATGAAGTCCAGAGTTATATATCAATGCAGTACAGAATCTGGAAAATAAGAAAGCTAAAACATAAGGCACCAAAACCATTCAGGGAAGTCCCTGTGAATTTAGGTGCCATTTGCTCTCTAAGAAACATCCCTCTTTACAGTGATACCACACCCCCAGGACTCTCAGAAAACCCAGTTACTGCCCTAAACAGTGACAACCCCCATGGTGTTTCTCCAGCAGTTCTGAGAGAGCCAGCGCTAATTCTAAAAACCAAGCACCACACTTGTGTACAGCACGTACAAATGTTTCATTAGCAGCAGGCTGAATTTGGAGGAAGATGTCCTAAAAAGCACTCTTCCCTGGCAACACTTTACCTAACACTGCTTAAGTTCCTGTGTAAACCAGACATCTGTTCAAACACCTCCACAGGAAGGTTGCTTTTTCCCCTGCAGTGCCCAGGTATCCCAGCAGGGTCTGGGCTTTGCTTGCAGCCAACACACAGCTCTGTGCCCCCCACCACCACAGTCTGCTGCTCCAGACACCCAACCAGCTCCTGCTCAAGTCTGTGACACTCCACAGATGGGGAAAGCCAGGTCACTTCATTCAACAGCTTTATTAGGAGAATAGGAGCCTAACCTGGCCAAACTGTCTGGCATGGTACCTTCAGGAGCAAAAACAACTATTTGTACATGTTAACTTTAACCATCAAGCTGATTCCAGGCTTAGGCTCAGCATTTCAATAAATTAAGGTTTAAAAATTAGCAGTCCTCTGTCATTTTGTAACTCCAGAACCAGCTAAACAGATAGGAAGCATTTTATATTAAAAAAGGTCATGCATTTAGCCTGAGAATCTGGATATTAAGCTTCACCACTGTGGGATTTCAAATGACTGAATATAAATCTTCCTAATCAGACAACATAGAAGCTGATGGGCCCCATTACTGACAAGCATTTAGTAGCTCCAATCCTTGCTGGAGTATAAGGGCACTGAAAGATGGCATGTTTATTGAACAATCTATTTTCTTACTCAGCATGCAAGGTTTTTCTTAACAGGTAAAAAATGAAACAGAATGAACTTAATCAGCACAGCATCTTGTTCTTCTAAAATATGTGAAATCACAATAGCAGTTGAAAACCAGAGTGTGGCAAATCTTTATGCAAAATCCTTAACTGAACTTTGGTCCTAAGGCAGCCTTGCCTACTGATCTGTTTTATACAAACTGTAGTTCTTGTCAAGAATGTTCTATTTTGTTTACATTATATTTAATTTTATTTATATTTAAATCATGACTCAGACAAAGAGTGACTGAGGTGATGGTATCTCAGTAGAAAACATTTTGGCATCTTGCTCTAGCTTGTCTCCCATCTCCCTCCTTAGTATAAAAGAACTCCTAAAAGTAGCATGTGTTTTTCTTACATATCAACTGTAATTAGTTAAGAGGATGTCCAGGGAGCTTGACACAAGACAGCTGAAAAAGTTACCTCCTTTTTATTTATTTCCTGCTTGTGGTTCCCGGGTAAGAGCCATGCATAACAAACATATGAACTGCTGACCTCCTGGATTCATTTTACCAACATGAAAGATCCAGGGTTTTAAATTATTTTCTGTTGCCAAACCATCCTGACAGCTGAGTTGGTGTAAACATTTAGTGAATGTGTATCTCCTATTTAGATAAGACTACATGCAAAAAAAAAACATACAAAGATAATACAGATATACATAAGATCATCCCAACTGGAAACAATATTCCAGAATAGTTACATCAAGGCTCAATTTAGCCTCAGAGCCTCCACATGCAGTGCGGAATCTTTCTTTCGCTAGTAGTTCATTCAAACATTCCAAATCTTTCTCTTACTGCTGGTATTCAGGGTTCTAAAATCAGTCCTGATTAAGTCTTGCAAGTGGGGAGAAGTGATCAATACAAGCAAAATGTTGATCTTGTCTTCAGTGCTACTTGTAGAGGGAATAGGTTGTTGCTGGCCATGCAGGTATTTCACTGAGCTGAAGAAATCTTCTGTGAGTGTCTGACTTAACAACCTTTCTCACGTTGCAGTTTCAAAGGAACTAATTTGGCACACCATAAAATGTTAATTTTCCAGGTGTTTCCTTAGAGGAAAGACATGACTTCTCTTCATTAAAAAAAAAAAAAAAAAAAAAAAAAGCAAAAAAAACTCAGACTCCAAATTGTAACCTTTCTCTTTTTTTAATTTAAAAGCAAGCTGAGGAAAAGGGGTGTCACTTATAATTAGGTAGCAAAGCCAAAGTCACTGATGGGTGACCTTCACTACACCAAAACCCTAACACTCACACCAAGCAGTAAATGATAGAGGCCTTATGAAATCGGGACAGGGTAATCAACCTGAGAAACAAAACCACTTTTATCTCATAGCACCAAGGGTTACAGCACTTTCTTCCAAGCACATGGCAGCTGCAGGTTGGCAGGGATGAACTGGACAGCCTGACTCTAGCCCTCTGTCCCATCTCCCTTCCCAAATGAAAAAAAAAGCACATCTTCAAAAACTCCTTTGAAATAAACACAGAGATTTCAAAAAAACCTCTCCCAAGTGTACTTCAGTTGCCAGAATCTCACATCCCACTAACATGCTTCATGTCAAATACCCTCCAAGGCAGAAGTAGCCTCTACTCTCAAAAACTGGAGCTGGGACTTTGAGCAGTATGTCCTTGGCGTGTGTAATTCAGTAAGGTTCTTTTGGGTCTGTGCCATTTGCCTCAGTAAACAATAAGTTATGTTCAATTTCTACTGTCAGTCCTTCTCTCGAAAGAAATAATCCCCCCTGGAAAAGCTGGTCTTTAGACTTCAAGGCTGACAGGGCAGGAAGATGCATGCAAAAAATTAAGTTGGATAAAAGACAGAGAAATATGCAAGAGGGAGGGAAGACAAGTGAAAAAAACATAAGAATCACTGCTTGATTATGCCTCTAGAGAAACTGCCCTAGTAAGCACAACAACTCAATGCTACCTATTTGTATCTTATCACATCCATGTCAGCATTGCCTAATTTATTGTATACTTTAATAGCCATATTTGTATTAGTTTCTGCTCCACACTGTCAACGTTGCTTGCAAAATGCAGACAACAGCATTTCCCCGTACATCAGCACCACCAATAGCCAGAAAACAGAAAACAAATTCTGGGTTTGGAGCAGAGAGTAGGGCTAGCAATTTATATACACCAGAACAAAGGCACCTGGAGTTAATTTTTATTGCTTCTCAAGACAAAACTGCAGATCTGGCTTTGTTATTCATGTGGACAAGATGGCAGGGATGTCGCTAAGGAAACATGACAAGAACACTACAAGGTGCTATCTTAGCCTGTTGGGTTTTTCCAGAGGGAAACAAAATGAATTCTACTTGCAAAGAGCACAAGCACTTGAAATTGCTCTAAAGTCTCAGATCCAGAGGAGTCGGTCCCCTGCTCTCTGCTCATGGCTGACAGGTGCTACACATGCTATGGCAAAGCAGAATCAAGCCTTGAAAGTAATCTCAGCATGGGTGAAAGTGAGAGACCAGGGGAAGGGACAGTGAAGAGGGAAGCTAAATTCACATTAGGCATCCAGGTGGCATTTACACTGCCACATTAGGCATGCAAGCATTAATGCACAGCACAAATACTATGCCATCATCACTGCTCAGCTGGCTGTGCACCACAGAAGAGGATGGGGGGATCCTTGCTTTCACAAGGTAACAGTGCCCCAGCAAAAACTGACACCAGTGAAAAACTCCACAACAGAAGTCCTTTATTCACCCTTAAAAGAGCTAGAGTAGTCTCTGGATAATTTCTGTTTCATTTAGTTACTAAACAGGGATCTCTGAATCACTAATTCAACATTTAGTCTTAGTGGTTCATTTTAAATGCTTCAATTATTGATGTCAACCATTCCCTCAGTTTCTGCACAGGGACGGTCTCTGGTTTTACACAGCACTGCCAAAATAAGGATACAAGATGCACTTAACAAATACCAGCATGGCTTTTGTGACAGGACAGGTTGCAAGTGGAGACCTGTTTCAGCAGGTTTTGATCAACTTGAGAGAGAATTGTATTTTATAACCTTTAGCAAGGCTGTGCTAAGAGGAAACAGGAATGTCCTTTTCCCTAAATTTGAGAAACACAAAGTAGGCTACTTCCTCATGCAGAGAAATCCCAGGCCAGCCGTTTCTGTAAACTTTTGATGCAAAAATCAGTCACCTTCCTTCCTCTCAAAGCCTTACAGATGTGCCTGCACTCTGTTCTTGGGCTTCCAAGCACTGTTCTCTTCTGGGTGGGCAAAGGTGGAGAGCCTTCCAACCCAGATCTGCATTTATTAGACACTCAAAAGTCTCCATAACCCTGACGCTATCAGCTCCCAAGTCCCATCTCTCTTGAAGAACAGAAAGGGATGTGGTTTTTTCTTACAAAACTGAAAAATCAGTTTAGAATAATCCCTCTCCAGAGGCTCACTTGCTGGTGGTCATTATCAGCTTTTAACACTGAGCCTCCTGAAGTCCCCAGGCAGCTGCAGAGGCACATTAGCTTAATTCTGTGGATACAGAGCAGAGGCAAAGATGCTTAGCCTAACATGAGCAGGGAGTCCAGCTGAAACAGCCAAGACACAACACAAATCTCTTGACACGTAGCCTCACACTGCTCCTTTCCATGACCACAACCTAATCCCTCTTCATCACAGAGCCACAGAAGAAACAAAATGTCACAATATATTTAAGCCTCCATAGAGGTAAAGGACGAAGACCCCTGTGGCTCACACTGCAATATCAATCAGTGCCACTTTCCACAGTCCACTTGCAAGAAACCACTTCTGCAACTAATGTAATGACTCAAATTTGCCTCTGCATTTAATCAATCACTGAAGCCCCAGATCATGCTGGGGCCATCAGATGATGTTATCAATTTCACTGCTAATGAGCACGGAAAAGCAGAACAGTTTTCAGTGAGTACAAAGGAAAGTGTTAGGTGCTGTTTGCACACACTTAACAGAGAACAGTTGCATCAGTTGCAGAGAACTTCCCTCAGAGGCAGATACCTGTGCCCAGAAATGACAACAGGAATCAGCAGGTCTTCTGAATGTTATGATTTCCCGGAGCTAGTTCAGCTGTTCCTCTAAACTAGGAGAAGTACCACTGTTAGTAGGGTAGGCACACTGGTGGAAAAACTACATAGGCAAGATCCTATGTACAAATGTGGGTACTGCAGCTGCCCCAGAATAAAAATTCTGTGAGGTGAGATGAAAATTTGGTTTATAAGCAAAGTCAACTACCTTAGGGCATTTGATTCAGCAATGTGCAACAGCAAGATAAAAGTAAGAATTTAAGAACATGTTGGTATCCTGCTTTTGAAGTGTATTTGTGCATTCAGCTAGCAAAGGTATCGGTAGGTGATTTTAGAAGGTTGCACTTAAATTCCTACTCACGTTTCAAAGGCAGTTCATTATAAAAAAAAAAATTAACAGGCTCTAAATGCTTGCTCCTAGTCCTGTTGAAGTCTGGGAAATCTTGCTAACTGTGTCCCAAGAACAGATGAACTGGAGAGGAGAAGGCACAAAGTTAGATGTCTGTAATCCTGCCACTTTCCCATGCATTACTGCCCAAGGAAGCATACACGGCACAAGGCAACAGTGCCACAATACTCCCCTCACTAGGAAGGGAGCTGAATCCATCACTAGCAGAGAGCCCCAAAGCCACCACTTCACTAGTAGTTTTGTGGCTATAATCTAAACATAATCACTTCCCAACTAGAAAATTGAAAAATTCTCTTAGCCCCAAAGTAACCATACCCTCTCATGTGAGACAGTATCTGAGACCTTACCAGAGAAACGAATCATAAACAGAAAGCAAGGAGAACTGTGCTCCTTCTAGAGACACCTTGACAGGCTTGAGAAGTGGACCTGTGAAAACCACATGAAGTTCAACAAGAGCAAGTGCAAGGTTCTGCACCTGGGTCAAGGTAATCCGAGCACAAATACAGGCCGGGTGGAGAATGGATTGAGTGCAGCTCTGAGGAGAAGGACTCAGGACAAGAAGCTTGACATGAGCCATGGCAGCCCAGAAAGCCAATGGAATCCTGGGCTGCAGCCAAAGCAGTGTGGCCAGCAGGTCCAGGGGAGTGATTCTGCCCTTCTACTCCACTCTGGTGACACCCTACATGGAATGCCCCATCCAGTTCTGGGGCTCCCAACACAGGAAGGACTGGACCTGCTGGAGGGAGTCCAAAGGCCATGAAGATGATCAGAGGGCTGGAACACCTCTCCTGAAGACAAGCTGAGAGAGTTGAGGCTGTTAACCTTGGAGAAGGCTCTGGGAAGAGCTTACAGCATCTTCCAGATCCCAAAAGGACCCTACAAGAATATGTGATAGAAATTTTAAAAGGGCATGTAGTGATAGAATAAGGGAGAATTGCTTTAAAGTGAAAGAGGGCAGGTTTAGATTAGATATTAGGAAAAATGTCTTTACTGTGAGTGTGGTGAGGGACTGGAACAGGATGCCCAGAGGAGTGGACACCCAGTCCCTGGAAGTGTTCATGGCAAGGCTGGATGGGGCTTTAAGCATCCTGGTCTAGTGGAAGGTGTTGCTGCCCATGGCAGGAAAGTTAGAACTAGGTGATATTTAAGGTCCCTTCCAACCCAAACCATTCTGTGATTCTCCCAAAAGAAAACAAAGATACAGAGATGAAAAAATTCATCCAGTCACACAGCAAGTCTGTGGAAGACTGCAACATATTTCTGAAAACATATTTCTTTTGTCCCTCCTAATATCTTAAACTTAAAAGAAGCTGAGTGGCAATTTTCAGGAAGGAAGGGATAAAGAGAAAAAAAATCTGACCTGATGTCCCTGTCAATTAATGCCCATTACTCTGGTTTCTGAAGCTACCAGAAGGAAAATCTCGCTTGTAAGAATCTATACTGTCCACATCCTTCCCAGTGTAAAAGGCTATGTGCTTTCTTGCTCTAAATATGAAAATTTTCTCTATCCTTGTATGATCCCACAGACCGAAGGGAAATGCACCATTTGATGTAAATCATCAGAAGGAAACACAAATGGTCCCTGTGGAGAGATAACCCCTTCTTCTATCTGCATCTGTCAAGTTTGGCTCATGACAGAATTATGACCCCAAAATAACATTTTAATAAGTGTTTACATGCTACCACTCCCTAAAGACTACGTTGATAAAATCCTGCCTCAGAACTAATTATGCTTCAAGACAACGCTACCCTCAGTGGATGTGGCAATAAAAAAAAGGGACAGGAACGGGTCCGTCCTTGGCAAGCTCCGGGCTCCTCCTTGTGGATGTCTTTGAAAACTGCGTGCTTTGCACACATTCCTGAGAAAGGAAGGAAGAAAGCAGCTCAGTTCATGCTTCAACATTTCCAGTGCCTATGTTAGTTATATTAAACATATGTGAATATATATTAGCATGTGTCCCATTCTCCTTCCACCCTTCATCCCGATGGGACAAGGAGGGACGGATCCAAGGCTGTTCACCTTGGAATCTCTCCTTGACGTTGTGTTTAGGATCAGAGCATTGGAAAGGTAACATCACAGCAGCCATTTGACAGACCCCTTCCAACCCTACCAATTCTGTGATTATCATGTTGTGTTATACATACTGTGACGTGGACAAGATCAGACATTATCACTGCAGGTGTACAGGTGAGAAAACACACAGCAACACACACCTGAAGGCCTGAGGGACATATAACATCTTGGTGTTCCACAATGTATGTTCCCATACATTTCAAATCAGTTTCTATCTCCCCTAGACCATGGGAGCAGCAAGGAAACAGAACAAAACTGAATGAAGATTTAAAATCTTCCCTTTTTCATCTTAATGTCAAAAAAAAAAAAAAAAAAAAAAAAAAAAAAAAAAAAAGTAAAAGGAGGCTGCTGCTGCTAACAAAAGATCTTCAGTTCGGCAGAGATAAGAGGACAAATCAAATCCATTCCAATACCAGGAGAGGAGCAGTTCAGATTTTGAAATCCCTATATCAAGACTCAGACTACTGGTACAAGTAAATATTCCCGCAATAGCCCTGAAAACAGGCAGGGCTCAGAGGCACAGTATAGTCCACTGTTGCATGATTATTCACTGGGGCATCAAACATTTCAGTTTTATGTGTGTGTGTGTGTGTTCAAGGAATGAGAAGAGCTGAGAAGATGAGTCCTCCTACAGTCAACCAAGCCACATAATTCATTCAAGAAAAGCATCAGTTGGGTTTATCTTACCCACATTAGACATCCCTGTTCTGATGGCAAGGCATATTTTCCATCTAGAATGGATACCTAATGTACATCCACTTGCTCTTTTGCTACCGTGGTTCTTTAGCTTTTTCCTCCCCTTCTTCCCTTGTACTGTCACCCTCAAACAGCTTCACAACCTTCATTTTGCTGGTCAAATAAGAAAAGTTGTTGAAGTCTCTTCTTGTACTTTATGGCTGAATAGACCTGGGGCTGTGCAAACACCTATCCTACTCCAAGTTTATTTTCCTTGAACATAGTGTGGCCAGAACTCTCACATAGATAGATAGATAGATAGATAGATAGATTAGATAGATTAGATAGAGAAGATATAGAGATATCTCAGAATCAGAAATTAACCTCTCCAGAGCAGTAATTCTCCCCCTGGCTTCAGTGGGAATACTTTAACAGAAATATCCTATGCTTACTTTTGATACTAGGATCCTATCGCTACACACAAGCTGACATATACATGTAGTCTTTCCCCAGACTGAAATCTACAATAGGCAAAAGAAATTCTTGTGTGAAATGGTGAATCTGGAGTCTCTGTCCTCAAGAAAATGGTTTTAGAATATTCATCTGCTACTGTATCAGAAAATTGTTTCTCTTCTGCCATAAGTGAAGTTTGTTATTCTGGTTAATCTTCAGTGTTCATATTGTGTTTAAAGAAATACATTTCCTTAACCCACAAGTGATGAATATCATTTTTATTTGTTTTAATTCAAAAATAGTATTTCCTGACTTCAATAATGATTTCTTAACTCCATCTCTCTAAAGGCATTCTACATCTGCATCTCTGGAAACTGCTTTGGTAGCAGATGAAGAAATTTTAGGTACAGACTTTTGGCCCTATTCATACAACCTATGATGTGCACCAGTACCTCTGACCAAAAGCACCCAGAACTTCACAACAAAGATGCCAGTGCATACCTGGCCTCTCAGCTCTCAGGAAACCCTTTGCCTTGCCTGCTGCCAGCACAAGACCTGTGCTGTAAGACATTTACTCATTCTGGCACACCACTGTATCACGTTATCAGGTCAGAGTTTGAGTATCAGCCTGAGGTGCATGCTGCTCATGTTTTTTGTTTTGTTTTGGTTTTTTACCTGTACAGAACCTAGACCACACTTGGCTCTAAAACAGTCATGTGAAAAACCACCCATCAACCACAGAACGGAAAAACTGCAGCAGTGCAAAAGGTCAAATCCTTCAGTTTAGGCTTTTATTCTTTAAAGATCTTTATCCAAAATTCAAGCCACTACACTAAGGAACGGCAAGTATAGACATGGATTAACAAGAGCTCTAAAAATAGTTATTTATTTTCTGAGATGGCCATGTAATCTGCAATGATAACCTATTTCTTCATCCTACAGGCTCATGAGACCCTCTACCTTGGCTATACAATCTGAACGAAAAAGACCATTTCAGACGTTTCACCCGTGATTATAAGGAATAAATGAAAAGCTTGCCACTGGAAGACGAGACGGCCCTTTGGCTGTGTAACGTTGCCATCTAGTGATCGTATCCAGATGTCACGCACGAGACATCCCGCCCAGCTGTGCTTAAATCGCCTGGCCTTACCCTGAATCACCAGGGAATCAGACACTCCATCCTGGCCGGATAAAGTCAGTTAAAACTGATTTGTAACAGTGTTCTAGAGCCATCTTTTCTATATATATCATAAAATAATAGAATAGTTTAGATTGGAAAGACCATTAAAGGCCATTAGGTCCAACGCCCCACAATGAGCAAGAGTATCTTCAACTAGATCACATTGCTCAGAACCCCGTGTAACTTGACCTTGAATGTTTCCAAGCATGGATAAGGCATTTACCATCTCTCTGGGCAACCTGTCCCAGTCTTTCACCACCCTACTCATCATAAAAAATTTCTTTAAATCAACCTTCTTTTAGTTCAAAACCATTACCCCTTCTCCTATTGCAACAGACCCTGCAAAAACTTTGTCCCCATATATATTCACTGCATACATACATATATGTGTGTGTGTGTATATATATATCTTCAGGGTAAATAGATACAAACCAAATGTTGCCTCCTAATCCACTGACCAAAACAGATTTTGTTTACCCTACTTAAGGCTCTAAGTTAATGGTGATCTATAAAGAGAGGGGTAATCTATAAAGAGAGGGGTAATGGAAGAAATTGCCTGGAAGTCAACAATGAGGCTAACTACTGGAAAAGAGCAAACTTGCATCAATGCTTATTCCATACTCAGATTTGAAAATTCACTATGATTAACCTTGGCTAGGGAGCAGTTTTCCCACAACAGGAATAATACAGATACCCAAGACATTAAAAAGAAGGACAGGGGAGAGCAGTGGGCATCAATAAAAACAAATACCCAGGGAAGAAATACAACCCAGGAAAAACCTTTAAGGATGACCGCACACCCAAATCCATGCAACACGGAGAGCTTTGAAATATCTGGCAGTGTCTGCAGCAGGCAGTCTGAGAGGCAATATTTGCGTGTACTGGTTGTGTACCAGCATCACAGGACATTTTAAAAGGTAGATTCTCACAATGATTTTTACCCTCAGGTTTTCCTACATCTGGCTCAGGTGGTGGTCAGTGTGGAAGATCAATGGAGTTTAAGAGACTCAACACAGGCAACTCAAAAAATTTCCTGTTAAGCTAAAACTCTGCTGTGCCTGTGCAAACAGCAGATATAAATAGCTTCACAGGGAGAAAACAAAAGGAATCGCCGATTTATCACCCACAGGCACTGCCCAATGCCAAACCCTGAGTTGCTGGCACCACTGCACTTTCTTTCAATGAAAATAATAATGATAAAAACCAGGAAAAAATAATTAAAGCAATTCAAAAACTGAAGTGAAATAAAGCAGCAAGGTTTTACTTTTTTTCTTAAGACATGGTTCAAAATATGCTGGAAGGAGTCAGAATTGGAAAGGTCAAATTCTCAAAAAAAACCCAACAAAAATAAAAATTACTCAAGACAGAAAGTCATTAAGTGTACACAATAGTACAATGATACAGATAAAACAATGAAAAGCTGTTCACCTGATGTCTCGTTCTTCTCAACTATTTCACACGGCAATTACTGTCACTTTTTTAGCACTTTTCTGTGTATTTCAGGAGACAAGGTCTAATTTTTCATCCTTTTGAGGAAGTCTCACACCAAAATGTCATGAATGACTAATGAGCTTTTTGTAAACACTCAGAAGAAAATCCATTTATAGGATCAGTTGCGTGTGCATACAGGTCCTTCTATGAGGCTCCTACTTCGCCATCCTCCCCCTCCCATAATTTGA
Source organism: Onychostruthus taczanowskii (assembly GCF_017590055.1). NCBI lineage: Eukaryota > Metazoa > Chordata > Aves > Passeriformes > Passeridae > Onychostruthus > Onychostruthus taczanowskii. Next base: position 8,528,212 of record NW_024499351.1, read on the forward strand.
GCACTTACAGTGAGAGCACAAGTATTCTTAAGAAATAAATCAATACAAATCAAGAGTAAAATAACCTGTGCCAAAAAAAACTCATTGTCTACCTGCCTTTTTAACAAAGATGTACTGAAGAGATCTGTAATTATCACCTGACAAAATGCACACTGCCCACAAAAGCCAAGTACTCTGAAGAAGACAGCACAGCAATAGCTGCAGATATTTACGTGTTTTTCTCTCCATTTTAAGCATACACTTGCCAGGAAAAATTTTATCCAAACATGGGTCATGAGCTGATGAGCTGATGATTGTCCACTTCCTTGAGCTGGGAAAAGATGTTTGTTTAGTACAGACTTAACGAATTAGCCTCCCTTCACACATTTTTATGTTTCTCTGATTGAATACTATTCTGTTGATAGCATTTTTAGTTCAACTTTGATGTAGTAAGAGAAAGATTCAGAAAACTAGTAAGTGCCATTGGCTGAGGGACTAATTCAAATATACACACGAGATTGACTACAATGTTTCTTACGCCTTTCTGCTCCTGAGCACAGAACTTAGTAAAACTGTTTTTCAATTGTTGTTTTTCAACTGCATTTTAATCATTATTTACTCCCATTTTTATTCTTACAGCTGAGTGGGTTCTTTCTTTCAAGCTGATTTTTCAGACAAACCAAGTCCATATTTTTGGATTCAACACTCACTAAAACACAACCAGAATATACAGACCGGAACTGAAGCCTGCCTCCTTCCAGCTACATATCTTAACCACTAAACCACAAACACAGACACTCCAGACAGAATGCTAAAGCTTACATACCACATTAAGCAGCAAAATTACCCCTTTTCTAAGTGTAATTAAAAAGAAATCAGTCACACAAAACTCTGTTTTGTAGAGTATCTCCTACAATAGACCAATTCCATGAGCAATTGCAGAATCAAGCAGCCCACAAGCCAGAGGCAGAAGAGAACTTTCATTCCTGTGCCTGCAGAGTTCAGACATCATTTAATACATGAGGTGCTTCACTTGCCAAGAAAATTATAATTCCTAACGTTCAAAGTGAAGACATTCCGGGAACTTCAGTCAAGCAAAGATGGCCCTGCAAAACTTAGAAAACTCTAGGGTCTAAACACTATCTAAACAAAACTCTTTGGGTCATAATTTAAGAATCAAGGCCCTGAATTTATACTATATCAAATGTCAAGCATATAAATTCCAACTTGCAGTTGGTCTTGTTCCTACCATCTTTCCATGCAATGAGCCTTGAGCTGCAATGGAGTTTCCTAAACTCTGTGGGACCACTAACACAGTAACCACAGTCAGAAGTTTCAGAAGGAACACAGAGAGAGAGATGAAACTGGGACAACTAATACAGTAACAGAAAAAGAAAACCATTCACATGCAAAAGGTCTTAATCTACAGCCACATCTGCAAAGATGCATGCCTCAAAATTGCTTCTCTTGCACTAACAAGCCTGCTATGGAGAAAGACTGACAGAAAACTTGTGAGCCATCTTATTCTGTGTCTGTTGCTGTGCTTTGCAGGTTTTATGGCCATCCAACAATACCCTTTCCTTTCTGTAATTGGCTCTGCTCAATACTTCGCAGCCATTTTTATTCTCTGTCTCTCTGGAAAGTTAAAAGGATTAAGACTTTCACTCAGGAGAGAAATTAAACCTCTAATTAGACCAGGTGTGCCTAGAACTGCATTCCCTAGGAAACCTAAATAATTCTGCTCTCATTTCACAAATTCATAAATTCAAATTAGAATGCAAAACCTGTAAATAGGAATTAGTCAGGAGCTTAAAACTGTACTGAAACACCAGGAATAAGGGTATGCTTCCCACGCTGAAAACAGCCCATGAAGCATTAAATTCCTGCTCCAAAGCTTACTGGAATTAGTGAAAAGAGACCCATAGGGGTTTGGTTCAAACCCCTGAACTCTGCAGGCATACAGTGTTCAACCAGATGGAGCTGCCCTTTCTTGACAGAAACAGCTCAGGAGCTGCAGGTTAGCTCACCCAATGAGTTATATGAGCATCCCAAGGCCCATGCAGAGGCTGTGCATAAAGGATGAAAGCACTAGTAAAGCTGGACCTGTGGTGCTAAGTGCCTCTGAACAAGAAACAATCTGCCTGTGGCTCCAAGAAAATTAAAGTGCAAAAGAAGAAACAATTTGCTTAAGGCCACATAGGAGAATCAGAATTTCATACACGTCATCTGAATCCCATTCTTGTGCCTCATCCCCTCACTCTGAGCTCTGCCTACTGCATTGGAAGGCTGCTCTTTAACCAGCCTCCCTGGAAACCACTATTTGTGCTGGGAAAAGCAGGTCTTCCTGAGTTAAACAGACATCAAACTCACTCTCTGCAAGGAAGAAAAGGTTATGCTCATAGTTCTGAGCAGACAGATCTGTGGAAGAAAAGGTTATCCTGATAGCTCTGCTGAGCAAATGGATCTGTGGAGAAAGGTTACCCACATGTGTATCAAAAAGTGCTCAAAGGCCAGGGCCACTCATATCTCAACAGGCATTTCCTTGCTATTTATTGGATTGCTTGACTGTCCAAGAAAAACTGTGAAAACCAAATAAATGGCATCCATGCCAATCTAACAGGATGAACTCAGATTGGTCAGTTAAGCATCCACTGATTTTCTCAATTATGGAACAAGTGCTGGCACATCAATAATTAAAAAAAAACAACAAAGAAAAAAAAAAAAAAACAAAGAAAATCACCAAAAAAAACCACCTAAATTTCTCTTCCAAAAGGAAACTAACTTTTCTAGCATTGGTTCTGTGCATATACTATTTTCCCTAAGACCTCTCTCTCCTCAACTTATTCATAAATCTTCCCCTTGGAAAATTAGGCATAACAGCTACCAGGCATTGCAAAATACCAAAGGAAAAAAATAAAAAATAAAAAAAACCAACCACCAAAAAAAAAACCACACCAAAAAAAACTAAAAAAAGGGACTTAAAGAATCACATGATGGCTAAGGTCAAAGCAAGTATGACTTACAACAACCAAGGAAATACAGTTGATTAAAACGACACTTGGATCCTAGTATTTTGGACAGACTTTGACATGCACAAGGAAGGAAATACTGTTAAAAAACAGTTTTCAGAGTCATCCATATTTTACTATAATTCAAACAAACAGGAAAACAAATCTCTCATTGAAGACAATTCCCACATTTCAAGTCTGCAGCAGCCCTTAGCTCTTCTTCTTGCAGTAACTTTAACTAATGATATCACATTTTCTCAGTTTACCTAGTTTTTATTAAATGGCACTCAGCACAGAGTCCAAGGCTGCAGCCATGACGGAACTCTAAAATTTCTTTCTTAGAAAAGTGTAATGACTGGAAATAGAAGAAGGGTTGTTTATCTGCTTCAATTTTAAAAACAACTCAAAGCAGATATTTTCATTACTATCCATCATCTTCTGTATTAGTCACTGAGATTAGTGCAGATAAAGTATAGCCTCTAGCCCATCTTCCTAGCTTATTACTCACAGGAGTGATCCTATTTATGTGGAAAATAATGAATTTGTGAACTTTCCATAAGATAAGAGACTGGTCTAGTTCTATCTAATGATTTTTCACTCTCCAAATTACAAGATAAGATTCTGCAATTCAATTCTATCAAGCAGAAGGTGAGGGAGTATTCTATAACACCATACAAGTCTGTATGATCCTGATTTTCATGTGTAAAAGATTCCACAGAGAGGGGCTCTCAAGATACTTTGAAAAAAAAATATAGATACGTGCATGTATGTATGAAGATTTTGTTTTCTAGCAATAATATGGTTATAATATTCCACTGCAATTACCAATACACACATTTGGCAAGTTAAGATAAGTCGTGGACTGCTTGTTCCCTGAGCCAGAGGACCATGAGTGTGGGAATAGTGACTTTCAGTTTGTGGACACTGAAACTGTAAGGGACCAGCTGTATCAGCTGAATGCTCTCATGTCCATGGGGCCTGATGGAATTCACCCAGAGTACTGAGGAGCTAGTGAAGTTATGGCAGGACCTCTCTTGATCAGCTACCAAAGGTCTTGGGAGTCTCGGGAGGTCCCTGCTGACTGAAGCAGGCCAGTGTTATTCCATATCCTCTTACAAAGAACAATGGGAGGGAAGACCCAGTGAACTACAGACTTGTTTGTCTAACCTCAGTACCTGCAACCATTAGGGAGTACCAGAGCCTACTGGGTACTGTTGAAAGGCATTTGAAGAATAATGCACTCATTGGGCACAGTTAACATGGGTTCACAAGGAAAGTCTCGTTTAACCCATCTGATACCCTGCTATGATAAGGTCACCTGCCCAGTGGATGAAGGGAAAATGGTGGATACAATTTTTCTGGATTCTAGGAAGGCTTTTGATACTGTCCCTCACAGCATCCTTCTGGAAAAGCTGTCCAGCTGTGGGATGAGCAGGTTCAGGGTGCCCTGGGTGAAGAACTGGCTGAAGGGCAGGGCTCAGAGGGCTGTACTGATTTGGGCTACACCTGGCTGGCACTGGTCACCTGGGGCTGCTGGCTGGCAGCAGCTCAGTCTGAGTCAGCAGGGTGAGCCCTGGCAGCCAGGAGGGCAAACTGCACCCTGGGGTGCCTCAAATATCATCAGCAGCTGGTCAAGGAAGCTGATTGTCCACTGAATTCAGCATTGCCTCACCTTAAACACTTGGGCAGTTCTGGGCCCTACAGTTTAAGAAGGATTGCATCCAGAAGACAGCAACCAAACCAGTGAAAGGACCACAAGGAATGTCCCATGAGGAGCAGCTGAGGGCTTTGGGCTTGTCTGGTTTGGAGCAAAGGAGGCTGAGGGGTGACATCACTGCTCTCCACAGCTTCCTGAGGAGGGGAAGGGGAGAGGGAAGTGCTGAGCTCTTCTCCCTGGTATCCACTAGGATAGGATGTGTGCAACTGTTTCAAAGCTGAGCCAGGGAGGTTCGGACTGGATATTAGAAAGCATTTCTTTACAAAGAGGGTAGTCAAACTCTGTAACAGGCTTCCCAGAGAGATGGTCAATGCCCCAAGCCTGTCAGTGTTTACAAGGCATTTGGAAAATGCTCTTTATAATATGCTTTAGCTTGGCCAACTCTGAATTGCTCTGGCAGCTGGACTAGATGATCACAGTAGGTACCTTCCAACTAAAATAGATGGCTGCAACACAGGCATACGATTTTTATTTACAAAATATATTGATTAGGATCTCTGTGCAAGCCTGATGTTGTCTGAGGTTATGTGGTGTAGGGCTATGGAACTGGCCCTCTACCTACCAAGCTGCATCCCAGCAGCCTCCTGAAGTTCCAGTGCTGGAAATTACCACCAAAAACTTGGTGTGATCTCAACTGAAAGTGTTTTCAATACTAGTGTTACTAAAGGTTTCTAAATAAAATCATGTAACTACAAAAAGAAATAGACAAGGAAAAAGAAGGTCTGTACTGCTTTTTCTGTTGAAGGCATCTTACAACGTTGTTGAAGCTCAGACCCATTGGAAGGTTTCCATAAACATTTAAGGTAGCAATCACATTCCATAACAGGCAACTTCAAAGACACAATAAAACTGTGCTTGCACAAAGAAAACTCCTTCAAGAACTGCCTGGGCATAACTTACAGCTACTCATGCAGTACATGTGCTGTTATTGCACACCACACAAAGCCTTTGAATGCTGCAAACACAACACAGCAGGGAAATGCCCAGAGGCTGCCTGGGTGTGCAACTCTTCAGTGCTACACAAGAATATTTTGTTTCAGCATGAAAACACACTGCCTGTTTCCTCTGCTGTGGACCAATAAACTGTGACCCATTTTTGCTTGGAGAAGTCACATGGCACAGATGTAAGCACAACTGAGAAGGGCAGCCACTGGTTTTAAGACCTCTGGCAGCATGCAGTAAGGTGGCTTGTCCACAGAAGGCTGCCAGAAAGTAAACTTCAAGATATGTTCAAGAAAGCATACAGGAAAAAGTGCTGCCAATTACTTGGATCAGGAACATAGGTTAACAAAGTCACAGAGCCTACAACTTTACAAGGGCCCACTGTGGGTTCTGTGGCTCTTCATCTCAGGGCAACTTTAAAAACCTAAAAAACTGTCATTGTGAACTACCTAGAAATATTGGACTTTAATATGAGTCCTAAACCTTGACTATCATTTAAGAAAAATAGTCCAAATTTAACCTCCTGCACCTTTTCACTGTACCATAAATAGAGGTGTTACTCATTTTCTTTGAGTCAGACATCTCCAAGAGCTCAGTCACACAACGCACTGATATAGAAGATACACCACCTACTGCAGCTTGCTCAGCATTGTACACACAAGGACACAACTCAGAATTTGAGAGCCTCCTACAGGAAGCCCTTCATTGTCTTCAAATTACAGTCCACACTAGAGATAAACAGAGAGGAGGAAGGCAAGGACTGACCCTGCAATCAAAATTAAGTTTGCAGCCTGGCATTAGCACTCTGAGAGTTCATCATAAGGCACAGAATCGATTTAAATGCATATTCATACGTTTCCCATTTTTAAATGCATAATCAAAACACTTTCTAGTACTCAATACTTCACCTCATGTTAGAAGGCAGGAGTATTTCACAAAGCAATTTGTGGCTTTTTGGAGAGGTTTTTTGTGCAGATCAATAAACCCTGGAGCTCAGTTACACATAATTTCAAAAGGTCAGCAAGCCTTTTACATTTTTTCAGAAAATCACCTGTTCTTAGGATCTTTATCTTGTTCAAAAAAATGTACCTCACTCCATGCCTGTGACAAAACAAGTTTTTAGCAATCCTTGACATTTGGCAGTACACGTGAAAACTATATCAAAACTACTTTTGAACCCCAAGAAACAGCTGAGCCTTTAAGCCACAGGAACAGCAAATACTTTTACAAACTTAAAAAGCAATTGCATAAGCAATCTGAAGTAAAGAACCACCTATACTTGACTCCAGGAAGAATAATTAGAATTATATTACCTACAGAAAGAAATATAACTAAATCAGGATTTTTTCAGTTCCATATATCTGATTTTTAGCTCAATAAACTGTTAGGGTAAGACTGAAACTTTTATCAGGATGAATGCTTTCCCACGAGTCTTGTAAATTCCCCAAATTTAGAGTGACCTGATGCCAGGTGTAACCATGTAGGGGTAATTCCTATAGTTCCAAAAGACAGTAAAAAATATCTTCTGAAGATAAACCATGGAAACAGAAGTTTCTGTCACCATAAGCATTAAGTCCCATACATTATTAGATTACAAGGAACAAAAAGAAATTTTAAGTACTTTTAAAAAGCTATGGAAGGTCTTCAGTAAAAATATCACTATAAGTCAAATTTATTTTATGAGTAGCTAATGCAGGAATGACTGAACATAGGCATACATTTTTGCTTTTTACTGTGGTTATGAATGTATGAAAAACCTCACAGAGTGTGAGACATTTTGTACAGCAGACTGGAGGAAAATGTTTTAGAATAATCCATTTGAGGAAGAAGGAGAGAATGAACTCTTTCTTCTTTTTAGTAACATTTCAGTTTCACCTAAAGGTCTGAGAAGAAGCCCATAGCTGCTGTGCCAAGCACTCTGCCATTGTGGATGTGCCTCACCCTGTGGAACTGGGTTCTTTACCCTCCATTCACCCTCATTAACATTCTGCAATGCTTCACATGAAGGATGCCTGCACTAAAATATATGTTATTTTACTAAATGTCTCCATGTTTACCAGGTAAGAGAAGTTCTCAGCACTGGCAGAGTGGCTCTCAATCAACTGGTGCCTGAACCTGTATCCTAACTACAAATGTGCTTTTTTAAAGTGAGCATGGTTTAAACTCTACATCTGCATTTCTCAGCCGGTCACATAATTGAAAACAGGACAAACCAATCCCAGATATAAGGGTATATAAAGCACTGAGCATTTGGACTTTTCCTAATTAAGGATCTGGGGGATTATATTTCAGGTAACATGTAGTGATCACTTCCATCCTGAACCTGTCAGAACCTGCCAGAACCTGCAGCCCAAAAGGACAAAAGAGCCCAGAGCAAAGGTGAGAAGGAGAAAAGGCAGTCTCAAGCTTCCAAGAGGCAGTCTGTGCAGCAGTCTCCTGAAGGACTTTGGGGCTCACCCACCTCAGAACAGTCATTTGTCTGGAGGGAATATTTTACCACCATTTGAGATCAAGGAGGTTGGTGGATGAAGGGTGAGGGGGACCACAATTAACAGACCTAACCCAAACATTCTTGTGGTGCAGGGAGAACACCCATCAGGCCTACAGAGGACCTGCAACTAAGCCTGTTCTCACATGTTTTTCAAAATAGGGATTGATTTAAACAAGTGTTTTCCTTAAAGCAGGAGCTTAAGCAGTAGAAAAATCAATAGAAGCATTTATCAGGAAAAGGCAAAAATCAGTTACTTTTGATTCAAAATGAATACCGTGGAGAAAACTAGCTTAAGAGTGCATCCTTCTGTTCAAGCAGAACTAGAATTTGTAGTGGAAAGTTGTGTAACATAATTGGCTAACTCTTAGCACGTCTTTCAACATCAATCTAAAATCTCCCTACAAGTAAAATGTTATCAAATTTTATTAGCAGCTACACACACACAAGAAATCAGTGAACTCTGTGCTGAAGATAAATGTTATTTAGCTGGTCAATAAATAGTAACTACAGCAGTTTCAGCTAGTTTAGAGATTAATACCATTAATAATGACAAGTTTACAAGACTGCAAAAATTGGTTTTTAACATATGTTTTTGTAAAAACAATAGTAATTACATTACTACATTATTAGCCTTGAATACACGTGCAACCTTGGAACAACATGCAACTTACAGTGAAAAGAAGTCTTCTATAGTGTGAACAGACTGGTGAAAAAATGCTGGCAACCCCAACTTTTTTACTACATTTTTAACTCACTGATAACCTCTTTTTTTCTTCTTTCCTTAATCTTGCCTACTGTCTCTTTTTCCTCAGCTCCATCTTGCTAATGCCTTCAGTTATCCCTCCTGAAGTAACTGGCCTGAGGTGATTAACAAATCTTCAACACCTGCAGGTTACAGGTGTTGGGCTCACCTCTTCAGCAAGCACACGGGTGAGCTGTTGAATAGATTCTCTGGGAAAAAAAAATAGTGGGGAAAAATGACACTTCAGAAGCTTAGAAATGACAGATGTTCCCAGACTTCTATGTAATGCTGGCAAATCTTGGAGTACGTTTATCTCTTCTGTCCTGAAGAGTTGCAGAGACAGCACAGGCTAGAGATGACACTGCGAATTAAAGATTAACCCACCCATTCTCTGTCTGGGCACCAGTGGCAAAGTGCCATCAAAAGCAAACAAACCATTTCTTACCCACGACACAGGAAGGACACTGACCTGTTAGATGAGTCCAGAGGAGAGCCACCAAGTTCAGATCAGAGGATAGAGCACTTTCCCTATGAGGAAAGGCTGAGAGAATTGGGATTGTTCAGGCTGGAGCAGAGAAGGCTTCAGAATAACCTAGCTGCAGCTTTCCAGTCCCTGAAGGGAACTTACAGGAAAGATGGGGCATGACTACGTAAGATAGCATGAACTGAGAGGACAAGGGGGAATGGGTTCAAATTGAAAGAGAGTAGGTTTAGATTAGATATTAATGGAAAAATTGTTTACTGTGATGGTGATGAGGCACTGGAAGAGGTTGCCCAGTGAAGTTGTGGATGCACCATCCCTGGCACCCATTCAAGGTCAGATTGGATGGGGCTATGAACAACCTGGTCTTGATGGAAGCATCCCCTGTCCATAGCAGGGTGTTTGGAACTAGATGATCTTCAAAGTCCTTTCCAACCCAAACATTCCACAATTCTATGATTTTCCTATATTCTCTGTGCTGCTTTGGGTGTGTCCACACTGTGCTTTCTTGCACATACCAGAATAGATATTGTCAGACATGAATTAGGATACAACAGAGGCTAAAAGCTACAGGACAAAGGGGTCCTACCAGAACTGTACTACTGGGTTGTACAGATTTTTTTTAGCAATCCTCAGAAACCTTTTACCACCATTCATCTGTCAGAAATTGGTTTTTTTTCCAAATTTCTCCAGCCTCCTTTCTTTACATTTATTTCCCAGCAGTCCTGTTCCTTTTACTGAGATACATGGAAATTATGGAGATGGGGCACTGCTCGCATATCCAGCAAGTGAAAGACAGACAGGCAAAGGGGTCTTCCCCAATAAATGTTACTCTGTGAGCAGAAATTTCCACTTGACCTGAGAATCATATTGTTTTCATGCCTATATGCCCATATATTTTCATTTTCCCATGCCAGAATAAGCAGAAGGACATTTCCCAGTCTCCCTGAGGACCTCTGACCTCTCGAGCCTGCCTGATACGCACCCATAGGATTGCTGTCCACACCAGGCACAGCAGCAGCCAGTTCAACTCGAGAAATACAGCACAATGCAGAGTTCAGTGATTAACGAATGTACTACTGCAGAGTGCAAGGGACCAGCAAGTTCCTTCCCTCCTCCTTAGGTGCAGTCCCTCAGCTCCCATCTCCCAATGGCACGTATGTTGGCCCAGTCAGCCACAGTTGCTCTGTCTTGCCCAACTAATTCTGATTGTGCAATAGTTTGAACAGGAGAGTAGCCTTTTAATAGCACAGGAGTCCACAATTTCTATCTTATTCTGTCTTGAGAGACACAGGTTTGATTCCTCCATCTGCAGAAGGAATTAAAGTTAGGAGTAACATCTCACTATAAGGTCATTCCATAAACACAAGAAGGGGACACTGGCCTCTTCACTTTGGTTAAACACGGAGAGAGGACCAGTCCCTGCTGCTTTTTTGTTTTGTGGGATGGGGAAGAGCAAAAAAGGGGATGCATCAATGTCTGATCTCAGGGCACTGACATGCTGAAATGCCCTGGGGATCTACCTGAAGGAACCTGAGACTGTATTTTAAGGAAAGCAGTGTAAAAAACAAAATGAAATTTCCAGTATGTTCCTCATATCCTGTAACCATTACCAGTACCTAGATGTTGTGGTTTATTCTCAGGACCATTGCCTTGAGAGTAGAAGTGATGAAATTATGTACTAGAGAGACTTTACTGTCCCTCAGGATTTTCCCCATAATTCAACATCTCTCTCCTGTAATGCTGCAAAAATACAATGTTTTTTATCTGCACAGAGAAATGGACTGTCACAATACAAATAGTAATCTGACATTTGCAGGGCAGGATCATGCCACGTTTTGCTGAATGGTATTTTCATGGGTCTTTTCATGTACTGCTCTTGACTCAACCTGGTAATCAGAGGGAACAAAACGAGCACTTACTGACTAAACCAGTGCTGGCCCTCAGCAACCCAACTGTGTTTGCGTGGCACAAAAAGCCAGCACAACATTAATTCCCTCCTGTTCCCCTCAATAGAAAGAGACTTGGAGCATTTTCCAGTTTACAGGGGAGAGCACTTAATAGATCAAACTCATCCCTGACAGACTGATGCCAGTGCCACAGCAGCAGCTGAATCTAAGGAGAGTATTTACCTGAGAACAGAATGTGACACTGTTCTCTTCTTCTATTTAATTTCAGGTAATATTTATGGTCCACAGAGAGAAAAAAAAAGTGGTTTTTTGCTGTAACAATCCCCAACATCCAGCTATGCTTTCCAAAGATAAATATAGGGTCCAAACTTCCTCCCCCACTTCACATCAATTCCTAAATAGAGCATTAATTATATGCCACTCTTATGCAAAAATTAGGAAAAGATAGGCCCAAAAACACCAAGCACACACCCCCGTAAGATGGTTCACTCATATTTAAGGGGCCAAAAACAAAAATCAATTTTACTGAATACATGGACAATTATTCACAGCATCAGAATTAGCATAATTAATATTATAATGGATTTTTTTCAAAAGGGAACTTAGTATAATAATTACAGAAGGCATTCTATGTGGGAAACAAAGCAAACTACAAATTTCATAGGCTTTTTTATGCAAATACTGTAGCTGTAACATTCTGAGAATTCCATTGTAAGCTGAATTGTACACTTCTGATACTATGAGTAATTGCCTACCCCTTTATTTCTAATAACCTATTATTTATGTGCAATTTCTTTTATCCTTCTAAATACTATGAACCCATTTAGAGAAACCACCAAAGTGACAACTTACCAATTATCCTTACAAAATGTTGCATTGCTTTGGATTAGCTATACATATAATTAAATGCCAACTAACTGTTGTGTTCATATAAGTTAGCAGAAGTCTGTGAACCCCAGAAATATAAGATTGCATTTAATTCTAAACAATATTTCTAAAAGAAGATGATTTATATATAATCACCCCAGAACACAATAAAATTGCACTCAGTTTGGCATTAAAAAGATTAGTGAGTGCAGATATCAATATTTAACATGCAAATAACAAGTGCCATTTTCCAGACCATCCCCAAACAAACTCCTTCATGGCTTCACTCTTCCAATGCATCAATATTGCAGTCACTCTCCCATGCACACCCATGAGCAGCTCCATGATGCCATGCATTTACTCACCCTGTTCACCTCAGCTGCAGTGACATTTCACAAATTGGCTTAGAGTTGGCAAGCTGGATTACACACATCTATTGCATCCATGCTGTGGGACTCTGCCTTCCTCTGGGTCACACTGCTGAGCACCAGTGTCACTCAGAGGGGCTGGCCCTTGCTGATGTGGGCCCTCAGAACCGCTGTAATCATGCAATCCCAGAATGCAGCTGACTCCTGCCTGGCTACCTTGCTCATGTCCATGTGCAAACCACCGAGCAAACATTCAGTGTGTTTCTTTTCAAGCTCCTTTTGTCTCTTTGAGCTCACCATGAAACTGCTGTAGCATCTCAGTACCTCCTGTGCCCAAGACACTATGCCTGGCACTGCCTCAGGGGACAGCAGGGTAGCTGTGGGGTGCAGTGGCACCTGCCAGAGAAGTGATATGCTGCCACAAGTGGGTTACATAGGGAGCAAGCAGGATTCAGTCCTGGAAGCCTCCACACCTTCTGAAAGACCTTCTGAAAGCTGTACCTCAGCTGTGGATTGTCTTTTCCTCGAATCCTCAATGATTTAATGCTGCACTTTGAACACTTTTCCTTCTGAAGCAAACTCAAGGCTAATTCTTCTATCATTATTTTGGAGGGTCTGCCATGCCAGCAAACAGCTTTATATTTACAGCATTTAATAACAATACTAATGATATTCTACTCATTACATAGTCATCTTTCTATATTCATGCATTTTTCTTCTCTCTCGGTGCCCTTGGGTTTCAGGCAAACAATTATTTGTGGACAAAGTACTTGTATGGCCCTCAAATCATAAACTATTAAAAATATGGACAGTGAAAAAGCCAACACAAGACAGACCTGGGGGGCCTGACCAGAAACTGTCCAGAAACTATGAAATCACCCATGTATAAAATACACTGTCTGCCTCTAGTGCTTCATATTGCTGTTAAAAAGGCAAGTCAGGACACAGGGACTGGAGAGGCATAAAATGGCCTGCAAAGGCAATTAAGTGCCACAGAGACATTTGGACTTGATAAGAACAGAAGATTGTTTACAGCCCTGTTTACTCTTGAACATGAATACTGTGCTTTGTGTACAACAAGGACCTGAGCAAACCCCAGCACTCTGACACATTTGCTGCTCTGCTGAGACTCCAGAGGGCACAGACACTTCCCACTGGCACCATTGTGCAGGTGCTTTCCTGAGGCTTTCTGCTCCAAATGATGATCTCCAGCCATATGGGGAACAGACTCATCAAACAAATACAGCCTTCAAAGCTGATCTTCCTCTGTACCCTCTTGTTTTTTATGTGGTCCTGTTCCCCTACATGCCCCCACACCATGGTTTTTTTTCTCTCTGGCAAGAACACAGGCTTTACTGCTAGAAAATCCCTTAGGAGTTTGGGAATCAGACAGAACAGGGATCCTACTGTGCTTTTCACCACCAAGAGACCATTGCTCACCCCAGGCAGGCTGGCACCCTCGGTCACTAGGAGGGGAACTGACTCCCTGTTGTGTTAGTCCCAGATCCAAGACCCAAGCTGCATTTTTCCAACACGGAGAACAACTTCTCTCACCTTTAAAAGCCAGACATGCAGCACCAGACAGATCAAGAGACAAAGCTCCTGCAGGAGGAAAGCCCCAAGGCAGTGGGCTGTGGCAGCCATGGAGTTTTCCCACTGCTCCCAAGGCAAGGGGAGAGGGGGTTTCCCACTGCAGCCTCCTCTCAGCGTGGCAAGGGCCCTGTGAACACACCTGGTGCTGCAGGGATGGAGGTGCATGGAAGCCCAGCCCCCACGAGGTCTCATCACCTCTGCAGAAGTTGTTCCAAGAGCTGTCTGTGAGAAATAAATGAGAACGAAGATTATAAGTGTTCTATTTTTGGTTGTTTGCTGGTTTGGGGTTTTTTTTAACATTTATTGGGATGTATGTCTAATGCCTAGGATCAGTATTTCATTTTTTCCTCTGAATATAAATACATTGCCTATGGATATATCAGAAATACACAATAATGCAACTATGAGTTATTTACCTGCTGGGGCAATGCTAATGAATATTCTAGCAATGAAAATGGCTTCACTGGCTTGTAAAATATAAAACAGCAGGGAGCTCACTAGAGACCCCACAAGCATATGTCAATAAACTTAAATTATTCACAAGTACACAAGCCTCCCAAGATACCAGCTTCCCAGCCCCCTTTCATTTCCAGATGGTTCCTGACTGCCTCACATTTTGAGCAAAGTCAATGACTAATTTTCTGTCTTCCTCAAGCCCATCAAGTTTTTGCAGAAGCCAAATATTCATATGAAAAACATTTAGTTCAGATACAAACTAAATATTTTATTGCCTAATACTTCATATATCAAATTGACATGTATTGCAAAGTGCAATAGCAATACAGGACAATCGTATGTAAGACCATAACTACCTGGACATAAATGCCATTTTACAGAGCGCTCTAGCAATGAGCTCAGACACAGCACTGATGCAGTGTGCTCTCACTCAGAATGCTGCTGTTCTTTGTTTCTCTCCTCCACATCAACCCTGACAATATTAACATCTGTAATCACTAACCACTCTCATCTTGACACTTCCAGTGTCAAAGTGCCAAGCCAAGCTCTGCAGGGTGTTACAAGCAAAACAGAAGGTCCTAATCCCCACCAAAGGTCCTTTAGACAAAATTCAGATCAATGTTTGGATTTTAACCAAAAAAACATAACAAAACAAACAAACACCACATTAGAACACAAGTCCAGTCCAGGCATCTGTTGTCATAAAAAGATTGTGATTGTTGTCTTTTGTTTCTATTTTTGCATTTGTGTCCCTCTTCATTATAAATCCATTTGGCACCCTTTATAACAGCCTATCAAAATTATTTGATGTTACTGTAGATGCCATATGCACCCTGTGCTTTTACAACTTTTCTATTGTAATTCAACATTAATTATCTTTCCAATTAATGTACTGCATAAAGCTGCAATATGAAATGCTCACATTTTACAAATGAGAAAACTGAGCTCAGCTCTGTCTGCTTTAATCCCATTTTACTTTTATTATAATTCAATACCAGAATTCTTCTCCTTCTTGGCTGAGTTATTGACACCCTGAAAACACACAAGGGAACTATCTTCTGCATAGAGAAGATACATTTATTATCTTCTTTTCCAAGAGAAGACCTCCAATTTCTTTTTCAATACCATTTAGATATACTTTCCTGCCTTATGATCATTACTGAATAGCTCATAAGGAAAACTGAGGTAACAGATCTACTAATACAAGAGCATTTAGCAGTTACCATAAATGTAGACATCATAAATATCTACAACTGCTAGAAAATTGTAAGTGTGAAGCAGATCACAAATACAGAAAGGTGATAAAAAACTGTGGTCAAAGAATTGAAAACACCCTCTTATTTAGAAGCTGAATGATCCAACATATTCTTTAAATTTTGTGTGTCAAAAATACCATTCAAAGTTTTACTGCTGAGTACCATAATAAATATAAAAAAAAACATAAAAGCTAAAATATATAGAGAGCATAACATATAGAAATGAAAAATACATATACAAAATTGCTTCCTGTATTTATGATGGAAAGAATATATGGTGAGTTTCCACAATGAGGAACTTGATTTTACTGCATGTTTGGTTTAGCTGCTGTCAGTCGATGCAATCTTTGAGCTACTGGATTTGACCTGGTGGATAATACCACCATCTCAAAACACCTCACAGTTCTTTTTCATCCTGAATGTGTTCAAGTGCTTGAGGAAGGTACAAATTCTCCCTTTCTCCAGTGCCATTAGGTCCAGCTTTCTTCCTTGTTATCCCACCACGTCATTTTTAACAGAACCGAACCTGTAACACACAGAAAGCTGCAGAAAAAAATTTGTGAGTGTGAGCTGACCCTCATACTCACAAATCTTATATTCATTCTTTAATGCCCACCACTAGCTGGCAAATACTGAATATGTGAACATGCCCTGGGAAGAATATGCAGATCAGACAGATGGAACTTTAGAACATCACTTGTGAAATATTCTCCAGATAGCTAAACAGCCTCATTCTAAATAACATTGCTGGTCAAAAGGTCTATTTTTCAGAATATGTTTAAGACCAGCCTATTTAGCATCTTGAGACAGGAGTTCCTCTTGACCTGTTTTGGAATACTTCACTGAACTTAAAGTGCACAGGCTAGCTGTTACTGATCTATCAGTAATTCAGACAACCTATTTTAACAAGAAGTAGTGCTCCTCCTTCAACACCATCCTTGACCAAAGCCTTTTGAACTGACTTTTACTAATTGCTTAGGAATGATCTTGAGCAGGTACAGCTGAGGCAGATAGCCATGGAATGCTGCTGCTTTTTCCAGTGCCTATGTAAAGGTTATGGGGAATTTCAGATTTATTTAAGATAGCTTTAGTGACCAGAAACATTCATTTGTTTGGTATTAACCCGCTTCATTTTGATACAGCTCAATTTTGCCATTTCTATTTAGCTCTTCCATCCTTGCTGGTACCTCACTTTTGGTTAACTTATTTTAAATGACCATTATTACAGCTGTTAATTTTGAAAGAAAATTCACAGCTGCATTGATCCTCTCTTCCCACCATGTGAATGCCAGTCTTCAGGACACTGGCATCCTTTAGGCTTGTCAGTCTAAAGGACCAACAGCTGGAGTGTTTTGCACCATCAATGAGCTGTACACAGTGACAATGCTGCAAACATGGCTAGAACAGGAGAAGGAAAGAAAAAGGCAAAATGTTAGGAAAGACAGGCAAACAAGATTTTGTGGAGAACTGAACACAAAATGACAAGATGTTCCTAACTATGCACTGAAGTTAAGCTGTCTTAATCACTCCCTTGTCACTGGCAGAGTTTTAGAAGGGGATTCTCATTAGCAATGAATGGCTGGGAGTTCACCGCGTTTACCATCAGCTAACAAAGTATGCAGCAGGTGCTCTCACAGAGTTCATTTGTATCAACACCTCAAGTATCCTGAGTTTTCTCTCAGGCCAAGGCACATCTACCATAAGTAATTATTTATCAGACAGAAACTGAAAAACTATGAGAAAGAAAACTGCAACCTTCCCTGCTGGCTAAATTAGCAACTGCGTGCCCATACTCTTTCTCTGAGCACTTTTTTCCTGGGATTCCTTTTCTTCAGAGATAAAGAAATGTCTCTGGTGAGAAAAACAACCAGCTGCCAAAGACTGGTGCTAAACCAGCCTCTCAAGTAAAAAACTGCATCCTAAAAAGACACCCTTTTGTGAGGCTGTTCAGTGTTATACCATCTTGTGCACATTGGTCTTCTAGCTCCACCAAAGCACAGTCATTCTGTTCTGGACAGCAACAGCTCAAAGCTCTCAAACAGATACCCAGGAAAAATCCACATCCTGACTCTGAGGTCATATGTACTACTCTTAAGCATAAAGTAACCCAAGCAAAATCAGGTAAACACAGATAAGCCAGGTAAAGGCTCCATTTTCAGGGATCTCAAACTATCAAAGGAAAGGAAAACTATTGCTGAAAGAGAGAGAAAATTTTCACTACTGTGATCCTTTACTTTTTTCTTCCATTGATCAGCACACAGAAAGGAGCAAAATGCAACTACAAGACTTTCTGCAACTTCATTTTACACTATGAACCTAGAAATTAAAATTATATATGAATCTCGTTAACTTAGAAATTAAGAATCAAAATGACACTTCAGATTGTTTTAAAACACCTCTTGGAAAACCAGTTCCAACCTACTGAATATATTTCCAATGATTTCAGCAGGCTTAATTACTGCATACGTATTCCACACAGGATTCTACCAGAAACAAGAGATCAAAGCTAAAAATCAGTGTTAAACACATGGGAGGCCAAAACTCTACAGGTTGTTTAAGAGAGCCCAATAGCCTTCAACGATACTAAGTGCTCAAGCAAGAACTGCTTGTGTAAATTAAGCAAGCAAAAACATGTTCACAAAGTGCATGGATATTCAAAATTTTTAAACTGGATGTTGTCCTGGTTTCTGTTTTATTTCATCAAAGTGAATGAAAAACAGCCTGAACATTATTGAGTTTTTTGTCTGTAAAGGAGGTTCAGGCCTCACAACACACATCATATTTAAACTCCTCTCCCAGCTTAGCTACTTCTAAGCTTGCTGTGAATTTGGCAGCCAATTTCTGGCTCTGAGCTTCAGCAAAAACATTTTTCCAGTGTCCAAAAACACCTTGAATATAAAAAATAGGAAATTATTACCCTTGACTCTAACAACCAAAGAGTATAATTTAAAACAAAAGACTAACTTTTCTCTCTTATCATATTTCAGATTTTTTTTTCCTGTAAGAAAAAATATCTGGCAGAAGAATACATTTGCTTTATGTTTGGTGTCTTCAACAGAACACGAACATAAAGCAGCCATGGGAAGTTACTGGTCTGCCTTCATAGCTCTGGAATATACCTTGTACAGCTGCAGAAGACTGGAAAAGGTGACCCTCAGCTGTGACACAAACCCAGAAAGCTCAAAAGTGTGGCTTTTAACAGCAATAGCTTTGTTTGTTGCAACCAGACTCAAGGTTGCAGTCTACCTTTAATCTAGATTTTGGAGAGCTCACAATTAGGGGTTTTCTGAGGTTCTAGTTGATCCATGGCTAAAAACCACAGATCAATCTGTGGAGCATCTGGATTCTGTGAATTGACTGTGGTCTCTAGGTAATCCTGAGGGTTATTTAGTAAACCCAAGAAGAAAGATCTGTAGAGGCACTCAGTCTACTGGCTATCCCCAATACTCACAGAAGCCAAGATAAAACTCTGCTTTGTTTTAGTTGGTGCTTAGTGCATACCACAATGGAGGTATGGCACTGGCCCTCGGGGTGAAATCAATCGAGATTCCTGAAGTACAATCAGTGTCTCTTAAATAACACCCAGCCTTGAAAATTACACATAAATATTAACCATCTATTAATCCAAATTCCTGTCTGCCCAAGACAATTCACTGCTCTGGCAAAATACAAACAGATTTACCTTTATGGAAAAGAATCAAGCCAGCAGCACCATCAGTCTCCTGAGCTTTAACACTCACATGGCTGGAAAGTGTGTCTTCCTGCAGTGGCCTGGATCTGCTCAGCTGTTGGTGAGAATCCAAACAATGCAGCTATCTGCTTTACACTGGCAGTCAGGTTCTCAAAGCAGTACAGTGAAAGCGAGATGTGCAATACGCTTCCTCTAAAAAAGGGAGTCACCCACTTGGGATGCGCATTGCCATCATCTACTAATTTCATTCACTGTTTTCTGTGTTGCATTTCTGTTTTCTGGAGCTCTGCTTCTGTACAGCCAGACTCAACTTGTCACCAAAATCAACTGGATTTTGCTTTTTCAGAAACCTGTACCATTTCCTCTTAATTTCAGCAGATTTCAAGAAATGGGCTCAGATGTGTTTTGGCTGTCAGTAAACAGCATCTGCTGCACCCCTTTCAGGTCTTCATATATTCTGACCATAGTATTCTTTTCTTCAATGTGTTTGTTCCAGGTTACTGCAGGATCAAAACAGGATTCCCAGCTGACTGTAAAGAAGAGAAAAAAAGCATTGGTGTGATCTTCCTTTCTAACTGGGTACTTTTTTTCTGTTCAACTGAAAAATTGCCTTCTGTTGCCTGTTAGTTACATCAATACAGACAAAAAGAACAGCCTGTCCTTTCCGTGGTACTGTCTGTACAGGAGAATGACAGAGGCTTCCTGAACTTCAGTAGGTAAACAGTTTGCACACATAAACACTAATCTCACTATGTGCTTCCCTTCTGTGACTATACTGTCCTGTAAACAGCTTTTAACAGACAAAGCATGACATCTAAAATATGGGTTGCTAATGAGGTATTTGGCCTAATAGGGAGAAACACTAAAGAAACAAACTGCTATTTCAATAACACTTTGAACCTGCAGCATTTTCTCCAACACTAAGCAGCAGAATGTTGACCCAATGCCATTGTCCAGCTGCCATGCAATTCCTTCACCCTTTGCTGTAAGAACAAATACCCAGAAGCAAAGCATCTTTTGGACATTCTCCCCTTCTGGCATTCAGCTGCCTCCTTTACTGTGACATATGGCCATCAGGAAATTAATTATGGCACAGCTGTTTTCCCACTGGCCCCATTCAGTTGTTTTTAAAATGTTTTTTTCTGTTGCTTTTTCAGCTACAATTATTATCTGTAAAAACACAGATCTGTCATTAATCCCGAGAAGAACTCATCCCTGGAGCTGTAACTGGGGACACTTTGCATTCCATTTGTATGGAAATGGAAAAATGAAACAGCTGTATCTTTAGGGTTTTGAAACAACAGTACTATGTGAAGTGGGAGAAAGAGGTCACAATTTTAGATCACTCCTCTGCCATGGCAAACAAAGTGAGAGTATAACCAAACATTTTGCAACCAATAACATACTGGGAGCTATAAAATACTTTATTAACAAAGGCATGTAGAACAAAACTGTAACACAATCACAATAAAGACCTTATCACCACTTCTAAGGTTCGTTTATGTCATGAAGCAACTGTAGAGAGATGTAACTGGAAAGACTGTAATATTGTCATTGAATACTGTCCCATGACTACTTGGGAAATATTAAGGAACCATTTGCCAACCTCCTGTCAGGAAAAGCTCCTTTAGAAAACCACCGCTGTTACAATCATCTCCCATTTTTCAATAATTTTCTTGAAATCCTTAAGAGACTGTAATTCCCAGAGAAGCACAAACACTTCTGAAAACACATTATACAAATTAAATATTTTTGCCAGATACATTTTATTTTTTTTCCTGCCCCATGCAGGAAAAAATAACAATAATACATGGAAAAAATCTCTATCCCTTAACTAATTATTCATTTCCTCTGTGGTGCATCTTGGAAGTGCTAAGTATCTGCCACTGCCCAGTGACCAAGTACCAGAAACATTCAAGTTTTAACCTCAATGAGTCTTTGCAAGGAGACAGCCAATGTCCCAGAGACTGCTGCCACATTAATTCCCATTACGACTGTGCACAGAAAAGAGTTGCACAAAAAAAGGAAATTGTGACACTCCAGCAATTTCAGAGCACTGCAACAACTCTACCTATGTCCCTGCTTATGTCAACTGAAATACCCTGAGGCTACTGTGAATTGTAGGGAGTGCTAAGAGAGCCCAAGTATCATGAGACTCCCACTGTCTCCAAGTTCTTTTCCCTCAGTGCCACCTGCCTGGGTGCAAAAAAAGGATATGGCCCCAGAATTAGTCTTGCACACTGATACTGTAAGAGAGATGAGGCTTGTTCTTGGGAAAATAAAAAAACCTACTGTACCTTTTTCCTTAAAACAGACTTGGGTAGGTGATTATAATTCAGATGTTATCAAAATTCTTAGAAACTGAATCTATTTTATCCTCTTCAGAATAAAACAGGAACAGAAGAGAAAACATGTTTTTTACACAGGTGCAGCAATGATTTGTGAGAGCTTCCTGTGTGAAAGAGCCCCTAATCAGAAGGCATTAGTCATCCAAAATTATCTTCTTTCCTATCTCAGGAGAAATAACCTTACTTGCTGCATGACTTCATTTTAATAACTTTTGTGCAGGAGAGAGAAAAAACAGTTTTAAATGGTTTGACAATTTCTTTTCACTAAAATGATATTTACCTGGATCTCCACATTTAATAAAATGAATTCTGCTTACATATATACTCTAAACAGTTGTAAATATCAAATCATTTAAAATCTAGACAAGCCATTTCATACCTGCACCAGGAAAACCAGAGAACAAAATAAAATGTCTGAAGGTTAAATAAGATGTCAGAGTCTTCTCATTACAAAGGTTAATTCAGTATAATCAAATGACAACACCAAAGCACTCAAATGATTATAAACAAAGTAATGTTTTCCATTAATG
The DNA here is from genome assembly GCF_017590055.1 of Onychostruthus taczanowskii. NCBI lineage: Eukaryota > Metazoa > Chordata > Aves > Passeriformes > Passeridae > Onychostruthus > Onychostruthus taczanowskii. The sequence continues at coordinate 8,550,591 of NW_024499351.1, forward strand.
AGATCCTCAACAGCTTTGTAACTGTGACCTTCCTGAATCACTGCTGGAGGCAAAACTGATTCAACAATCCACTTACTATTTTTAATATATTCATAACATAGTCAGTGGCAGAAAATGAGCTTTCCTGTCTTTTACAGAGAGACACATAGAAAGATTCTGGGAAGTAGAAGGAAGGAATTAGCAAGAAACTCCACTCATTCTGCTGAGGGAAGTGTCTGCCTCTCTCTGCTGCCCTGGGTCAAGGGCAAAGCAGAGTCACCTATTCAGTGTCACTGCCAGTGGATGTCCTCAGCTGTGCCTGTAGCTGTGTCCACAAAGCACATGCCAGAACAAGTGCTAGAAGAGTTGTTCCCCCAGACACCCGCATTCCTCCCCACCCCTGACCCTTTGGAAGGCATCTTGCAGTAAAGCCTCCCCCATGCTACATCCTGTTCCAGCACGAGCCTGTGACCAGTTCCTGGAGCTGCGCCTCCAAGCCAGCTTCCCCAAGACTTCCATGGCTCCCATTTGCCCCACTGCTGCTCTGCCAACTGCCAGCAGGACACAGCAAGGGAACAGGGTGGTCACCTTGACCCACAGCACCCTCCCTGTGTCCTCGTTGGGAAGTGCTTGGAAGGCTTCCCACGGGGCCCCCTACAATGGAGCTGTGGAGCTGATATTTTAATTTTTGCCTGGTGGTACTATGTCTCGGTGGGTCCAAGTGCCACATAAAGGGGCAAGAGAGAGCCCAGAACTTTCTAGTTTCAGACTGGGGCAGGTAATCTTTCCTTTTCCTTCTTTTTCCTCTAGTCTTGCCTTTTCTCACCTTGCAGACAGGCTTTTCCACCAGAGTGCCTACCAGGTAACAAGATGCTGCATTCCTCAGCAAACCACGGGGAGCTGTGTACCTCCTCTCCTACTGAACAATCGGCAGTGGTATTTAGTAAAATATTCTCCTGCTGAGCTACCACAAATGGTCCAACATTAACAGTGTGAGATCCTTTTTTTCCTTTATCTACTCATCCTTTGGCCTGAGCAGGAGAGGTTTACTGAGTCAGTAAATGTCAGAGACAACCCATATCAAGTCTCCACACCTGAACTCTTCCAAACTCTGTGAGAAGTAAAAGCCAGTGTCAAGATATGACAAACAACCTCTGTGTAGGGTCCATCAGGAGTCTGGACCCAAATGCAAAGGGATTATGGGCTCCTTAAGACAAAGATGCATATTTCACATTTCGTGCCTGCTCCTTTTAATTATTTGGCCTCTTTCAGTTCACTGCTCTGTCTCACAGCTGCTATAAATTCACCCTAAACATTACAGGCGTACTTTTTAAGCCCCTAAATACACTACATTTTCTTTCCAGATCAGAACTTGCCAAACAATGCAAATTCTATATGCTAAATGAGACCCTGACCCAGGACCCTCTCTGGTTCGAGCCGCAACTGCTACAATGATAACACAATTAATTCCTTTCTTGGATCCATGTTTTCTCCAACAACCCTAAGCTTCTGCTGCTTGGGTTGATCCTGTTCACTTAAAATCCCCAGAGCAGGAATTACTTTACTGAGAAATCCCACTGAGTACAAGCAATACTTGCAAACTCAGCCACCAGGGAAAAGAGAATTGGAAAATTAATCACCCTGTAAGAATGAGCAGCAAAAATATTATATCTAATCTTACAAAACACTAGCAGATGAGGGGGAAAGCATCTTACAAAGAAAATTAAGTCCCTATTAAGGAAAATCTGAAGAGCTTTTATTTTGGCAATAAAGTCAGTCCCATAATATGAGTTAATAGCAATATGAATAATAGAAGACAATGAAAATGCAAGGAATAAGATGACTGTGTCTTTACAAACAGACCATGTGAATCTGCTTGTAGATAGGGCTAAGAACTAAGAGATAGGGAAGCAACAGAAGAAACTCTTAGTTCTAGAAAATGTTACTATCAACACAGACTGTTGCTCAGCCAAGGCTGTGATAAATTCCTGATCCTAGAGAAAAAGAACAAAGAATTAATAGAATTATGAATAGGCTTTTCTTTCTTTTATATAATGAAAGGGGAGTGCATAGAGCAGGCAAGTCGGGAAGTCTGTGCCTTCCAGGTACCTCAGCCAATGGGGAAAAGGAAGGGGGAGATGCAGTCAGGAACTTAGGATAAAAAAGGGGACTGTATCCCCCAAAAATCTGAGAGACCCCCATGGGAAATGCCCATGGCCTTTATTGAAATAAAGTTACAGGACTCCTCTGTCTCCTTTTTGGACATAAACCTCTGGCATCATGGACTAATTTTCCTGACACTTCGGAGACACACTGATTATTTATTTCAGAGTTGCACAAACCTGAGTGCTCCAAGGTATTCCACAAATCAAGCACGCCAAGAAGTTTTTACTGTTTATACAATTTAGCAAACTAAAGAATTAGCGTTTTTTGGCTGCAAGTGACATAGTTCCCTTATTAATTAGTCTTCCATCTTCTATTAGTTAATGATTGCCTTGCTTCTCATGCTAATCAGTCAACATGCTCAGTCTTTCTCTTCTTGTGGGTTGGAGTTTTCTTGGGTCCGTGGCCACCAGTTGGTGGTCACAATCTGCCCCGGCCATAAATTATCTTTTACCCAGTCCAGCTGAGTTTGCTTTATCAGTTTCTTCCTTTTCTTGGGGGTTCTGCTGGACGTCTTTGTGTCCACTACCAGTAGTTCGTTCTTCTCGCCTGGCATTATTAGCCTCTCCCTAGGTCTGAGATTATTGAAGCAAATGGAGCCCAAGACCTTAACAAGGCAATTCTACCGATATAAATCATTTGTATTTCTAACACCTGGCCATCACTTAGCGCTCGCCTGTTACCCGCTACCTGCCTCAGGATTAATGTCTTTTCTCGTTGATTAGGCCGGATATACAACAAAGCCCGCCCTTTCCTGACCGGATTTTTACACAGCTCATATTTCGCACCGCTCGCCACGGAGTGACCTGAGCGGCCGGGCCGCGGCCATGACGGGCCCGTGAGGCCCAGCAGCGGCGGCGCCTGCGCAGCGCGGCGGAAGGCGCCGAGCCGCGGCCATGGCGCGGCGCGTCCTGAAGGGGCTGCTGCTGCTGGAGGCGGCGGGGCTGCTCGGCGCCCTCCTGCTCTACCGCGCCATGGACCGCAGCCAAGGTGCGGCGGGGCGGGCGGGGGCCGCGGGGAGGGCAGAGGAGGCTCCTTCGCGCGGGGGCCGCCGGCGGTGCCCGCGGAGCACCGCGCACCGCCCGGGTTGTGTTAGGAAATCCTGCCGTGTACAGGAGTCGGGCTCGGGTGAGTGCGGGCGCACAGGGCTGGCTCGCTGGCCCTAGGGTTTACCTCTGGAGAACGAGCTGCTGTTGCAGTTTTACAACCCCAAGCCCGCGAGCAGTCCTTCGGGGGGCAGCACGCCACCACGCCAGGAACAGGGAGGAATCCTGCCCGGCTTTATGGTAGCAGCACCGGGCCAGATAAGGATTTGAAAGGGAGAGAGGCTGGCCGCAAAATGAGGCAGGAATTCATCGGTCCTATTTCAGGTATCTGGTGTTGAGCCCTGAAGGGATGTCCGGGCTGTGTCTGGGTCTCGCAGCCTTTGCGATTTGACGTTTCCCAGGCTGAGGACAGACCCGGCTGGCAGGAGGCACCAGCGCTGTCTCCTGGATTATTTATCTTCAGCCCCTCAGGTATCTTATACTTAGGACTCGGTGCCCAGGTAACACAGAAAGAATAAGCAAAGCACCAGTTTGGTTACTACAGGGATGTTTGCTCTGCACAGCAGCAGCCTTTGCTTGCAGGGCTCTGGAGGGTGCAGCACTGGTTACAGACCTGTGTCCCTTCGGGAAGAGCCTGTCCTGCTACCTGCAGGGTCAGGGCAAGCCAAAAGGCAGCTGCTGCGTTGGTGGGAGGGCAAGAATCCACCCATTTCAGCAGTGGTCTTCATGCCAAGTACAAGCTGAGCTTCACCTTCACATCAGTTTGCATTTGTTTTCCAGGATCCAGATGATGTCAGGCCGTTAAATTTCAGCCATCTTTGCATTTTTATTAGAAAATACATGTAACAAAAATATGGAGAACAGATGTTTTCTGCCTATTGTAACTTGATGTTTGGCGTCCATCTTTGGGATTTTTTCTCCTCTTTTGTAATTCTTATATGCATTTGCATATCCTATGTAACTGCAGTTCCATAAGGTACAGTGGGCTAATCTAACAGCTCAGTGAACTCAGAGTCTGAGGCTTTTACTGGTTTCTTTGTGTTAGTACTAGAACGGTTAACATCCTTTTACAAGATGCTGTAAATAATTAACAGCATAAACCTGTTGTGATTTTCTACTGGGTTGTCAGAGTGGCCCACAGAATGATTCAATGAATATCTACATCTGTACAAAGAAACAAAATTTCCCTGGCTTTATCTGCATGTCAGTCTATGAGAAGCATGCAGCTTCCTGTGAATCGTAGGACTTGGTTATCACAATTGTGAGGAAGCTCAGAAATCACTGTGATGATGGGGCTACACATATGAGTAACCTGAACAGTCTCTGAAATTATTTTTAAAAAACAAATTCTTATCACATTATTTAATGGTGGTTGTAACTAAAGAGCCCAAAGAAATTTTGATAAAACAATTCTAGTTAGAAAAATTGTGCATTTAATTATTCATCTTAATATATGCTGGGAAAGTAACTGTGATCTATCTTTCTTGTCAGATTTCAGATACACAATGCAGAGGAGGTTTCCATCAATTCTGGAAGGTGGGTTTGTAGCTGTTGGCTTCAGAAGGATGGCTGAAGCTTCTGTTGCATCTTAATATATACAACCGATCTTAGGATGGCTTAAACCTTCCCCAGGAGACAGCTGCAGAAGTTTTTATTGTTAAGGCATGGCTGGAGTGTCAGACTGTTGGATAGAGATCTCAGAGCTGGAGGGTTATACACTGAATAAAACCAGCCACAAAGAGGCTGCTCGTCAGGTATGTCCAACTTAGAGCTGACATGGATTTTCCTATTTTTCAGTTTATTACAAATCCAATGAGCGGTCTGGAATTCGTGGCATAAGGGAGAATGACCAGATGACATGGTTAAGCAGCAAGAACTGAAGTAAGAAAGATGTGTGATTAAATAAAAAAATATTTAAGAATAATTATTTTTTAAATGTCCACATCAAGACGTCCCGTCCCGTTCATCGTCTTGATTTCTTGCCTTTGTACTTGTTTTTCAGCCCTCTGTGCCTGAACTGTTTCTTCTTTTTGATTATGCTTTTCACATCCCTGTTGTGAAGCCACTTGTCACGCTCTATTTCCCACTGGATCTGTTTGACATCTGTAGGAGGAAAGATGAGAATTTAGGAGCCAATGGATACCTCTGACCATGATGTGGCCTACAGAGCAATCATATAAAAGTTAAAACTTGACTACTGTATTTATAGAAGTCAATAAAGTGCAAACTGCCTTTTTTTTTGAGAAAGCTGTGGTTTTTTTCATTTCATATAACAAACCCTACCATCTCAAGAGTTTTAGACATTGCTTTGTATTTTACTAATGCTAGACACACTTGCGTTAGCAGCAGTGTTTATTTAACCTGCATATAACCATACACACGTGGTTCCTTAGAATTACTTTGGGAAAACTACTTTCTGCTTCACTGATACTGCAAGGACACAGCCCAATAGGTGGGTAAACACAGCAATACCTTAATGCCTTCCCTTTCCAAGGAATCAAGGACACTTTACCTGAGCAGAATTCACACAAATTCGTGACAAAGAGCATCCTGCCTTTCCCTGTTCACAGTGTGAGAGGGCCAACGACAGCTTCTCCCTCTTTTCTGAAGCCTTATGCACTCCACTACTCCCACTTAATATTTAGCACTGGGCATCTCTTGTCACATCTTACTGATGCTGAGCTACTGTCCCTGCTATGTGTGGTTTTGTGAGCCTGTGTTCCAGTTAAAGGTGGTTCATCCTTTCACATACAGAACCTGAAGGAAAATAAGTGAATTTCAGCATTCCAACTGCCTGCTACTTGCAGCATGTACTTACTCGCATTATCCCTGTTGGCCATGGCGTTCATTCCGATATTGTCAAACTTAGAGCCAGCATTTTCATCCAGCAGATAGCCAAACTTTAAAGAGAGAAATTTTAGTATTCTGTCACAAAACAACAAGTGAAATGCTTGATCACTTTTTGTTAAGCACTGATCAAACTCACCTCTTCTGCAGATGCCAGGATACCAGCATCTTGGAGTTTTCTCTTCTTTCCTCGGCTGGATCCTTCAAACAAAGAGTATTACTCTTATGAGACACAACTTCAAGTTCCCAAAGACAGTAAAACAAAGTTTTACCATGTTTTAAATGTTTAGAATTTTTTCTTTATGAGATTATCTGAATTAGCTATGTTGGAAATCTTTGTTCCCCACCTCCCCTAAAAGAAGAGGAAAATAAGAGTTTCCAACCAAGAATTAAATTACACAAATCAGGTGTAACAGATGCACAAAGCACCAGTACAACTTCATCCTTCAAAATTTCTTCTGCAATCTCCTCAAATCTCTTCAGATTGTTACTCTGAATTATGCTGGCTGGGGACAACCTCCTTTTAATTTATGGTTTATTCAAATCTGACCCTAGATCCAAAATGTGATAATCTACTGTAGTAAATCCCTCTACAAAGGTTTTTGGACTATTTTATTTCTATTAAGCTTTCATGTCAGTGTTTTCTTACCTTCAAGTGATCCCGCAAAATTCATATCTTTCTTTTTCTTGCCCTTTTTACTGACGGATTTCAGTTGCTTGTCATTGTTTGAGTCTGACAGGAAAAAACCCAAATACATCAGTCTCCAGTTTGCACACCATGTACAAGTATTTAAAGTACAGCAGAGACTAAAATTCCTTTCTAGGCATATTTGCCATAATGGTCCAAGTCTTTAAAAGGCAGTGCACACACACAAATCTAGCATTTCCTCAAGCTGGACCATTAAAAATTGGTCTTTAGTGTGCTGTTCTTTGTGTATGTTGTTTCCACAGCACCAGAAGGGAATGATACTATGATATATAAAATACAAAAGCTAAAAGCAAGCATTAGGTAAACCTCGAATGTCTACATGGTAAGTTTGGTGAAATAATAATCTCATTAAAGATTGTGTTAACAACTATGAACAGTTTACCTCCTCTACCCTCAGTCATCTTCCTGTGACCTTTAGTTATTCATTGAAATACTCCATTAATCTCTGCTTTTCCAACCACATGCACTGTAGTCTATGTAAACTGTGCTTTTCAAGTGAAAAAATAAAACCATGCAGGTACAAGAACCAGTTACTACTCCAGTGGAAATAAAAACTTGAGTGCACAGCTGTATTACAAAAGTAAGCTGTTACCTGTGATACAGCCATTTCAGTAACAGTTACTTCATCTAAAAAAAATCAGCATTAACTATTGTCTAAAGAAATAGAAAAATTATCAATGTTTATTATCAGATGTTTTTTTCTCCTTGAGCTCTTTTACTATTTCTGCCTACTGAAGCCAGTTATTTGTGTATAAATTTTCAGAATGAAAAAAACATTTGGAAGTTTTTGATGCCTAATTCCCACTCTCACCTAGGAGATTGTGCCTGGAAACACTTAAGACTTCATTGTACAGAGAAAGACTTGTCATTTCTTTGCCTAAAAGCCAAAATTCCCACCTAGATAACTAAACTGGAATTTGCATATGTAGATATTAGATAACCGATATTTAAAGTATTGTTCTTCTTGTTTTTCAGTAACAAATGGCACTTTACCTAGGTCATCATCATCTTCAGACACATCCATAAATACACCTCCCTCTTCATCCATATCCTCTTCAAAGTCTTCCTCCATACTTCCTAAGGAGACTTCCTCATCATCCAGATCACTGAAGTCATCTTCATCATCAGAATCCTCCCAGTCAGCACCAGATCCATCACCACCTTGGCCTTTCTTGCCGCCTTTGGGATTTTTTTTTATATTACTAAAAGAAGATGTAACAAGCTTAGCACTCCATCTGGAAAAATACTGTTTGCATCTAGATGACATCTGTCTACTGGCAAACACTATGTTAGGAAAGTTCAACATCATTGCAAACTACTGCAAATGTAAGCTGCAACCTAAAATATACATATTATACACTCAGGTACGTTTTCAACATTAGTGTAGGCAGTTGTGTTATAAAAGTCAACCATTTTAAGATGTTCTGGAGAGAATCCTATTCTGAAATTAGCAAAAATGACAGCTTGAGTATTTTATCTCCTCTGTGTGTTTGCTCCTTTTCAGAAAGTCTTTTCTGTAAAACACACACTGCTCTATTAAACACTAGTCAAGATCACAAAAATGTTTCAGGTTTCACTAGGAGTTTAGATTTTAATTCTGGTGTTGCCTCAAGGGAAAAAGTCTCTGTGCAAATTCAGATGCTGCATTATAGATACTTTGAGTAAAATAGAATCTGCTTAATCATTTACAATTGGACTCGATGAACCTAAAGGCCCCTTCCCACCTAAATGATGCTATGATTAATGGAAGTGCTGACTGCAGGAGAACTGAAAGCTCTGAGCTCTGTGACTCTGGATCTCACAAAGCTGATTAACTCTGTTAGGTCCAGTTACAACCAGTACTTATGGCAGCAGTGCCATTATGCCTCATTCTGCTTCCTTTTGTACTTAGTAATTCTCAAATAGAAACCTGAGGCAATGAAAAACGAGATTTTACACTGCTTACTGGGCCACTCCATTGTATAAAATAAACAATTAATTAATTAATTAAGACAATCCAATACTACAGATGTTATTTAAGGACTATAAGCATCCCAAAGTCATCCTTATGTGACTATTAAAGGACATGCAGAAAACCTGCATTACTCAGTGTAAATCTGATATTGCTGATTTTGCTAATATTGTGGATTTTTTGCAAGGTGATATTCTAAATTGTTCTGAAAAAGGTCTATCTAGTTTCACAGAGTAAAACTCTATACATATATATTAAGACAAGATGAGTAAGAACTAATCTGAAGTCTTACCCAGCAAAATCAAGGTCATCCTGGCCAACAACAGCATTATCAGCAGCTTCAAAAGTATCTAGGGAGAAAAAAAAATGCTGTTACTACAAAAAAAATATGCAAGTCGTTGCATCCAGCAAATACATGGACTTGTTGGAGCAAGTCCAGAGGAGGGCCACAAAGACAACCAGAGAGCCGGAGCACCTCTCCTAGTATTGAAGTTGTTCAGCCTGGAGAAGAGGAGGCTTTGGGGTGACCTTATTGTGGCCTTCCAGCACCTAAAAGATGCTACAAGAGAGCTGCTACAAGCCCTTCTTCCCAAGGGCACGTAGTGACAGGACAAGGAGGAATGGCTTCAGACTGAAAGAGTTTAGATTAGGTATTAGGAAAAAATTCTTCACTGTGAGGGTAGTAAGGCACTAGAACAGGCTGCCCAGGGAAGCTGTGGATGCCCCATCCCTGAAAGTGTTCAAGGCCAGGTAGGATGGAGCTCTGAGCAACCTGTCTTGTGGAAGGTGTCCCTGCCCGTGGCAGGAGAGGTGGAATGAGATGATGTTTAAGGTCCCTTCCAACCCAAGATATTCTATGATTCTAGCATTGCAAAACATCTAATTTTCAGATCATTATTTTAAGCTTCTGAATTTATGAAGCAAATTCTCATCAGAGATACTAATAATAAAAAACAAATGCAATTAGTAACAGATTTTTGTCATAACTAAGACCACATTAATTGAGTCACTAATAACCCTGATTAAAGAATATAGAATTATCTCAAAACACTGTATAAAACAGTTATGGAGAGTTAACTGGATTTTTTTTAATACATATAAGTAAAATTTGAAATGGACATTAAAACTGACATTTTCTTGTACACTAACAAATTTAAATTCTGGAACAAATCACACACTAATTCCAAAGCAAAGTACATGCTACAGGAAGAGGTAAGGCTACTGCAGGAGTTTGCCAGTGACGTTCCTAAACTCACAACCTCATGAAAGACGTTAGACACTATGAGAGAAACCATAAGCAAGACTGAAAAAGGCCCAGCAGTAAAGAAAAAGTAGAGCCAAATGTTACATGCTGTTAGAAAAGGTCACTCAGGCTATGTTAGGAAAAGAACAAAGGGGCATGAACAGGCACTCATCAGTGTAAGCTCAAAATCAGACAATTTCCAGCCGCTCAAACAAGCTGAGCACTGCAGTGGTGGGAGCAAGGCCTCTTTTCCAAACAGCACCCAGGTGGCTCACACAGCACACAGCAGGAACTGCTGTCAGCAGTAGCACAAGCAACACCTGGAAACCAAGTTTTCTCCCACTCCGCTATTCCTGTATCTGGTTCTTTTACACAATATGAACTATAAAAAGGATAAATTAGTAATTTGAAGAATCTGGGAATACTGGGATAGTTACTGCAAGGAAGAACACAGCCTTACCCAAGACTCTTTCAAATTCATCATCATCCACATCTTCCACACTTTCTTCATCATCCAGACGCTTTTGTTTCTCTCTCTTCTTATCGAACTTCGAATAAAATCTGAAATAATATATTGCTCTCAGACACAAAATTACAGGGGATTATCTTTATGACTTTTTAATTACAAAATCTGCAAATTGTTTCCCATGTATGTTGCCAGCTGAAAACTGTAAGTGATGGTTTCAAACACATCTAAAATCAAAAGACTTGTACTGCCTTTGTTTTTTAAAAAATCAGTCATTACTGCAATATTTAAAACAATGGAATTTCACTGGCCAAAAGTGGCAGAAGTTATTTTTAACATAATGAATTTATCAAAGAGCACAACAAAGATGTAAAAATCTGCCTTAGACTAAGAAGGAAGAAAGGATCAAATTCAACTTGAATGTAATTGGGAAAAAATAAAGAAGACATTCACCAATTAAATTTTATCAAATTTTCTCACATATCCCTCTTCTGTTGGGTCTTAGTTTTACCTTCTGTCAGCCATTTTCACCTTAATTTCATGTTAAAGAACCACCAAACACGGAAGGCAATTTTGACCACATACAAAAGAGTACTTTACAGAAGACTTCAAATGTGTAATCTCATTTTCAGCCATCTCCCATGTAACAATACTGTTAACTTTTCAGATGGGCATGTTTTTAAGATGCTTTTCTTCAATCTCGAAACCAACACGACTATTTTATTTATTTAGTAGTAGTATATTCCTCAATATTATAGCATCAGTTAATTTATAATAAATGAAGTTAATTCAAATAATAATTTCCTAAGGAGACATATGTAATCAAAATAAAAACAAATCTAATAAAAACAAATCTTTGCCAAATGCATATCACTTCAATTTTAGTATTACAACTGCATTTTTATGTCATACTCTCAAAGGAAATTCAAAGAAACAGAAAGAACTGTAAGTAATAGAAATATAAATACTCTAAAAAGTAGCTCCTCTTTCTTTTGCTTTTTTCCATTCTACTAAGCTTTGATGCTTAGTAGAATAACACAAACAAGCTATATTTCAGCTTTTATTATGTATATCTCTAATGTGTAAGAATTACAACCTACAAGACATTCATCATTACCCATTACTTAGGGTTTCTCTATTGTAATATCAGTTTACTTAATTTACTTAAACTACAAGCCCCAGCTGCCTTTGTTCATAGGTGATATTCTTTCCTAACCACTTTTGGCAAATGTTAAAATTATACCCAAGAGAAGCACTCTCATCTTAAATAGCTCAAATTAATCAAAATTTGCAAATACTTGAAATACTAGAGAGTACTTTAAAAATGCAGTGAGTTTTAATGGTAGTGCATTAAAAAAAAAAACAAACAACACTTAAAATGAATGTTCACAAGTATTCCATTACCTGTGAAAGAACACTTCATCCACTGGGATTTTGCTTTCATCTTTGGCCCGGAATTCCTTACTGTTGACTGCAAAAACAAAAAAAGAACTGATTTTTACCCCAAGTTGAAATGCTGGTTATTCTTTCCAGAGGCTAAGCAGCACACACAGACAGAAGCAGAGACACATGGTGTCATCCATTCAATAATGTGGAGCTTATCTGAAAAGCTCTTCAAACACAGAAAGCAGTTTTGACCATATACAAGAGTACTTTGTACAGAAGACTTCAAACGTGTAACCTCAGTTTCAGCCATCTCCAATGTAACAATACTGTAAACTTTTCAGACACAGGCAGGTTTTTAAGATGCTTTTCTTTAATCTTGAGACTTACACCAGTATTTTATTTATTTATTAATAGTATATTCCTCAGGACAGAAGTGCTCCTAAATTGCTCCTTCAACTCAGATAAACTAAAAAATGTGACGAAGTGAATAGGCTAAAATTTCTATTTTCAGCTTTAACAGCTGTAAAACCAGCCATAAAAGTACATCAGTAGTTACTAGTCTGCATAACTAAAACTTCTTTGCAACACAAAAGACCCAAAGCTGGTGGAAAAGCACATCCCTGGGAATGCTACAGAGATACTGCCACTGAAGATGGTACCTCTTCTGTCCTCAAGCATGTTTTACTGATAGTTTGCTCTGGTTTTTTAACTGCTGGTTCTTAAACTAAATCCTACTCTTGATTGTTGGAAACAGTGGGACTGGACAAAAGGCAGCTTATTTCTGGAGGCAGGAAGACTCTTAGCAAAATAACAGTGCTAAAGATACCTTACACTCATCCTAACAACAGCTGCAACTGTGGCATTGTATGGAGCAATCCGTATCATTTAATGAAAGAACTTAATGTGATTTAAATAATTACATAAATCCATTTTTCTGGTATTTAAGTCATTTTTCAATCATAATAAACAGAATAAAAATGGCTATATAATAACTGACTTTCTCCACACAATTTTTTCTTCAAATGATTCAACAGATCCAAAGTTCCATCTGTCAAGATTCCATACATCCTTACAAGATGAGGTCTGATCCTGAACATCAGGCATGACCACTGCACTCCTGATGGATGGCACTTTCTTTTATTGCTAAGACAAACGGTATAGACAGTACAGATGACACATCTACACCAACCAACCAAGGATTTTTTAGTCACCATAATCTTAACTGATTTAAGGGGCAGACTTACCTGCAAGATTCTGCATATCCTTCATAAACTGCTTCTTCTTCGGCTGCATTACCACACTGCTGGTGTTTTCTGTACCAGAATACAAATCAGGGAGAATTTTGATTTTATGACTATTGATACAGAACTGTTAGGAGCAGCTGACAGACCAGTGGGTTGTGCTGCCATCCATAATGACCTCAAGAGGCTGGAGAAATAGGATGACAGAAACCTCCTGCAGTTTAACAAGGGGAAGGGCAGTCCTGCACTGAAGGAGGAGCAACCCCAAGTACCAGTATACGCTGGGAGCTGCGCAGCTGGAAAGCTGCTTGGCTAAGAACACCCTGGTAGTCCTGGTGGACACCCAGGTGACTGTGAGCCAACACTGTGTCCCTGCAGCAAAGAAGGCGATGGTTTTCCTGGCATTTGTTAGACCACACTTGGAGCCCTGTGCCCAACTCTGGGCTCTCCAGTATAAGGCAGACATGGGTATACTAGAGAGAGTCAAGTGATGGGTCACTAACTTGATGAAGGAGACTCCACCTGAACACCTGGAAACACCTTTTCACTGTGAGCACAACTGTGCATTGGCACAGGTTGCACAGCAGTAGAGTCTTCTCTCTTGGAGACATTCAAAAGCCATCTGGAAAGTCTGCTCTAAGTGTCTCTGCTTGAGCCCATGACTTCACAGTCCCTTCTAGCATTCTGTAGTGTTTACATCTCCCCATGCCTTGCTTATTCCTGCAAAGTGAGCAGTTCCGCACTGTGGGTGTGAGGGGCAGCAGGATGTGACTGTCACCTGCTTCCAGGTTGCAGACACCTCTCCTGCAGCCCTGAAGACAGATCCCACTCCTCTGTTCCACCACATGCACCCCAAATATTTGACAAGGCCAATCTGAGAGAATGACAATTCAGACAGCAGCTATAATCAAGATCACGTGGTACAGAGAAGTGCCTACCTTTGCCTTTGCTGAGCTTGGGGTTTCTGTACACAAAACGATCCAAGAATCTCATTAACGTGAAATCCTGCAAAGGGTCACCGGAGTACTGAATGTGATTTCCCTGAAAGAGGGAAAAAGCCAAAAACCATTAAGGTCTTTATTTTAAAGACACCATCTAAACATAGAGGACCCAATCAGTTCAAAAACATTAAAACATACTTTAAAAAGATAAAGACTTGGGGATGCTATACCACATAACCCTGATCAGGTTCTCCTTTTTGCAATTTCACTATTTGCTTAACTAAACCACAATTCCTTTGCTTTGTTTCAGTGACAAACTGCCTTGCAATGTACTGTGCTAACAGCAGTTAATACTCAGCATCATTTCAATACCAATTTCAATATCTGAATATTTCAATATTCAAATGAAAAATAAACATTTTAAATACGTATTTGTGAAAGTTGGAGTGGTTTTGGCATACAATAGTATTTAAAAAAGAATTTGTTCCTGTAGTAGTTTCCCATATTTAAAAAAAAATAAATAAAAAGATACAAAAAACTCTAATAAAGCTTTGAGAATCATGTAATATCTACATTTCCGCAAAATTAAAACTTTAGTAAGCAGTTTGCTTTACACACAACATTGTAATTCCATTAAAAGCTTGGCATTTGAGAGTATGATAGAGTTCTGCAGAGCTGCTAGTTCCCACAAAGTGCAAGGAAACTTCATAAAGTATTTTTTCAAATGGCAAAAGACATCTGACATAAAATATCAAACTTTAAAGCAACAAGCTAGCAAAAGCACTTACTTCTAGAATAGTTTTTGCAAACAGGGCCACAGATGGATGAAAATGTTCAGAAAGCTGAAAAACATGAGTCATTCATTTATTTCTAATTAAAAAATATGTTGTAAGACCACTCTGTGACTTACCAAATAACACATACACATAGTAATGCAAGGTTGATGAAGCACCTTAACAACTGAAGAACGTCAAGTTCTAGTCTTCTTTTTGCATTAAACACATTTTCACTTACAATTTTATTTAAGTCAACACTGAAAAGCTTTAATGATCAAAGCTAAGATCCAATAGTCAAAAAATATAATTATTTTCCAAATCTCCACTCTAAAAATTTCTATTCCCTACTCAAGAATATTAGTATTGTATGGAACATATACAAGTTTAAAAATGAACAAAGTGTCAGCTTTAACCTTTCTGTTGTTACTCAAGCAGCTACTTCAAGAATAACCAAGTTATTTTCTCTTTCTTCGTATAAGGGCCACACTTTTCAACTCAACAACAACAATTCAAGAATGTCCCACCTTCTTCAGTTCCCAAAGGCTTGTACTTTCAGCACCACAATATAAAGGACTTCGGTGCATAGGATCATAGGAAGCTTCACTCTTCCTGCCTGTGGGGTGGAGGGGAGAAAAACAAATTTTCACAGGCAGCTTTAGAGGAGTATTATCCTCATTTCCCCATAACAGTAACGCTGCCCATCACTCCCAGCTGGACAGCCCAGGGGTTCATCTGGCACCAGGAAAAGGCTGTGTTCAGCTGCCCTTCACAGTGAAATACAGCAGCCAAGTCTTTTCATTACTGCTGAGGTAACAGATAAATTGCTCTGACTGGTTGCTTTCAACCAAACTTCAATTTAAAAAGTAAAATAATGTTTTAATCATTTAATCTTACAACAACTCTTGACCAACTTGTCCCTGTTATGGACTCTTAGCTGTTGAAGTATGTATTTTCTTGCTGTTTTACCTCCCATATTCAGATGATGCACCCACGAGGCTGATGAGTTTGAATTGTTTGTTTTAGCAGAACTTTCCACTGTACTTCTCTTTTCATCTTCTACTTCTTTGTCAGCATCCACAAATTTTTCCTCATCCTCTCCAGCCTCCTCATGATCCTTAAAGCACTCTTCATCATCTGACCCCTAAAAATTAAAAAACATTAGCAAACAACTTTTTCTTTCCATATTTACCCTGATTTTTTAGAAAAACGCACATAAAATTCTTGAGCTACTTAAAAAAATTAAACAAATGATGGTTGATGTTTAAGAAATACAGATTTTTGTCTTTGATATAGCACTTAAAATTGAACTTTACTGCTTAGAACACACAACTATAATGGTCCCTCCCCATCTTAGAAATATCTTAGCAAATGGTTACTAAAAAACAGGTTAGGAAAAGGTGCTTATGAAAACAGCTCTTATTGAAAAGGCAATGAGATAAAAAAACCATCTTATACCATGTGATCCTGTAACTGGACCCTTAACTCTGGTTTTACTTTCAGAAGCTCAGACAGAAGGTACAGGGTTCCACAAATGAAGGGTGGCATTTGTCCACAAGTGACTTGAAGCAGCCTCTTCACAAAGGCCTTCACACGCCGCAACACAACATCCGCCTTCAGAGACTTATAGACAAGATTTAGAAACATGGATGGCTTTGAGCACGTTGCTAAAGCAGGATCTAGAAGCTTCCTGTAGGGAACACAGGAGAAATTTTGCTGATTGTCACAATGCACACAGGAGAACAACAGCTATTAACAATTACCTACATTTTTCAGAGTGCCATCTAAAAAACTAGTGACAGCTTGCCCCTCAGTACTCAAAACCATTAAGATCAATCCTGAACTGTCAAGAGCTGTGTAATATTTCTATATATATATATGAGACACTAAAGATTAAAAAAAAAACCCAACAAACTGCCTTGGTAAAAAAAATATTGCAAGAAAATAAAAAGAAACTGAGTTCAACTGAAAACAGTTTCAAAATTTGAGATACTCAGTGCTAAGAAACAAATCAGATTTGTTTATTTGTTTAAAAAAGAAAGCAAATGGTTAAAAATCAGTGCACTTCACAATCAGATCAGACACTTGTACTGGCATTTTTGGCTCCAATTTTCTTCCAGGCTGCCAAGAGCAGTAAGGCCCTTAAATACATTGCACATTCTCAGGGAACCTGAATTCCCTTTTTAAAAAAATCAGTAACTTCCCCTTGGTCAGCTAACAGAAGCCTGTAAGGATCCTATAAAGAGTCTAAACAATCAGCTGGGACAAGAAAAAAAGCAATATTTTTATAACACAAGGCTTTCCAGCTACAGAAATTAAATCATCTATAAAATTTAAGATCATATTCCTCCTCCTCAAAATAAGGATAAAAAAAAATAAGATTTTAGGCTATTTACAGGCCTAATTACTTTACAGGCTAGTACCTGTAAAAGTGATTTCAGAAGGAATAATTATCAATTAGTTTCAAATAACATCTGGAAGTAAAGCAAGCCACTAGAAGAGTGGCAAAGTATGAAATGCAGATGTGTTCTCAGGACCTATCCCTATCTTTTGTTTTTATCCTCATGTTAAATCAAACACATCACATGCATTTTCTTCCAGCTCCTACAAAACATCAGGAATTTTAGCCAACAGAACACAAAACTAACATGACCTTAAAAGCAAAGTGTTTCTACAACTTTAAATTAATGGTGACTACTTCTTAAAATGATTTTTTTAATATAAAAATGCAAACCTGCCACTTACTTGTACAGTGCTGCATAGTACCTGTCCGATACAGTCTGCTGAGAGTCCATCACTTGGAACAGCAGCATCAGGGCCTGGACACTGGTACTGAAGTTCACAAGATGCAGAACTTTGAACAAGGTGTTCATTTGCTCTTTCACTTTCTCATCACCAGTCTCAGCGTAAGGGTAAGCTCTGTTTACCCCACAAAGTAGAGCACTGAGCATTTTGGATTCAACATCTTTTTTCTTTATACAGTTCCGGAAAAAGCAGAAGTACAAAGTTATCAGCTTGTTAGCCAGTGCACTTTCGTCATGACTGAGGACTATCTGATTTAGAAAGCAGATAGCATAGTATTGAGTTTTCACATTGATGTTTGAGCGGTACAGAAGCCTCTCCACCTCACTGCACACTACTCCCTTCATATTTGGATGCTTGTGAAGTAAGGTCTCTAAAAGATAAGAGGCTTTGGTGGCGATCTTGTTCTGAGGGTCACCCAGTTTATTCACCAGCAGAACCAGCAGAGCTTTCTCCTGCTCGGGCTTGTTACAGAGCAGCTCGTGGGAAACTGCCAGCGCTCGGGATTTCGTGGCTGTCAGACAATCGTGGCTCAGTGTTTCCAAGGCCTGCACGAACTCTGCTATCTGCAGCTTCAGGTGATGCTCAAAGTACCAGAGTATCAGCCGCCTGTCTCTCGAATCCTTGTTGCCACTCGACATCTGCACTATGTTGTTAAGCGGTCGCTGCGAGAAAGACCGCAGTTTTCGATTGTCTGGTAAGATGTCTGTAATGAGAAGCTCCTTGAAAGTGTCCAAAGCCATAAGACTCTGCTGCCTGCTGCCCTTCTTCTTTACAAGACTTATCAAGTTCTCAACAAACTGGAGACTGTGGACAGCACTGTCCTGGATGAGAAGGGTCATTGCTGCCATCCTGTCAGCCAAGGTACCCGAGGACACAACAGTTTTAATCCATGCAGAAGAGGCCCCCTTCTGATAGTCTGTCTTATTCTTAAACAGGTCTCTCTCGTGTTCATACAGCTTTTGGGCCAGGGCCTTATACTTGGACAAAAGTGTTTGATTCTGTGGCTCTGTAGAGAATTCATTGGTGTATTCCAGATCATACCACTTGCCCCCTGGTTTGATCAGGATTGCTTGCCTAGCGTGAAATTCAAAATCTTCTTCCAGCCTTTCCTTCTTTGCGGAAGGCTGCTGGCCCTGATCACCGCCAGCCTGCTTCTTCTTGCTGTCTTTCACACTACTTGCCTTTTCCTTTCCTTTTTTTTCTTTTTTCCCCTCTACTGAAGGACTATTTGTTTCCTTCTTGCTTTTCTCTTTCTTTGGAGGTTTCTCTTTCTCCCTGCTGCCACCATCATCCTCATCCCCCTCCACCACCAGGCAACTCTTTGCGTATTTGTTGATCCCCAGGGAGCTGACGAATGCCTCCAGCTCCCCTTCCTTCAGGTCATCGATCGTGTCCTTCTTGCCTCCGTCCACCATCTCGCTCTCCTCGTCCACGGCACACAGCATGAGGTAATCTTGCTGCAGAGACAGGGCACAGCTGTCACGGGGAGATCTGGTACAAGGCTTTCCAAGACTCCCAAGGCTTCCCCACAGAATCCCTGAATGATTTGGGTTGGGACGGACCTTAAAGACCATCTAGTTCCAAACCCGCCTGCCATGGGCTTTCCCCTACACCAGGCTCCTCAGAGCGCCATGCAGCCTGGCCTTGGGCACCTCCAGGGATGGGGCATCCACAAGTTCTCTGGGCAACCTGTCCCAGTGTCTCACCAGCCCCTGAGCAAGGAACTTGTTCCCAGCTCCTGCATGGGCCGCCCCCGCACACCTCGCGTCCCGCAAGGGCCTGTCCCGGGATGGGGGTCCCGGCCGCCACGTGCTCCCTCCCCCCGCTCCCTCACCTTGGTGCCGCCGAGGCGCAGCACCTCTTCCAGCGTGAACTCTCCCGCATCTCCGCCTTCTGCTTCTTCATCACCATCGTCGTCGCCCTCTTCCTCGCCGCTGTCGCCACCCGCCTTCCTCCGCTCCCCCACGCCGAAGTCCCAGAGCGCGGCCGCCATCGCCGCCGCCGGAAGCGCTGCCGCGCAGCCCCGTGACGCGCGTCCGGCCCGTGCCGCGGCCTCACGGGGGCGGCGGGGACCGGGCGGGGAGGAGGAGGAGGAAGAAGCAGAAGAAGAGGAAGACCGAGGAGGAGGGGCGGGAAGCCGCTGCCATGGTGCTGCCGCTCGCGCGCCGCGCGCTCCTGGCGGGCCGCCGGCGGCTCCTCCGTCCCGGCGCCGCTCCCCGCGGTGAGCGCCGCCTCTCCCCGCTCTCCTCCCCGCTCTCCTCCCCTCCGCTCCCCGCAGCTCCGGCGGCGCGGCTCTGCTCGGGCGGCGAGGCGGAGGCGGCCGGCGGGGACGGGGCGATGCTGCGGCACCTGGCGCGCAAGCTGCGGGCCTGCGGGCCGGTCACGGTGGCCGAGTACATGCGGGAGGCGCTCACCAACCCCGGGCAGGTGCGGCGGGGCCGGGCCGGGCCGGGGGGGCTGTGCCTCGGCCCCCGCTCACCGCCGCCCCGGCCCCTGTGCCGCTTGCCCCCCGCAGGGTTACTACACGCGGCGCGGAGGCGTCGGCGAGAGCGGGGACTTCATCACCTCGCCTGAAATAAGCCAGGTGTTCGGAGAGGTAACGCAGTTCTTAAGTTACTTGTTGTACTTCAGTCACGCGGGCCTGGCTGGAATCCTGGTGGACAACAAGCCATCCATGAGCCAGCAGTGTGTCCTTGTGCCCAAGAAGGCCAATGGAATCCTGGGTGCATTAGGAAGGGCATTGCCAGCAGGTCAAGGGAGGCGATCCTGCCCCTCTGCCCAGCCCTGGTGAGGCACATCTGGAGTGCTGAGTCCAGCCCTGGCTCCTCAGGACAAGAGAGACATGGAGCCCCTGGAGTGACTCCAGTGGAGGGTAACAAAGGTGACTGAGGCTCTGGAGCATCTCTCTGATGAGGAAAGGCTGGGGGAGCTGGGCCTGTTCAGCCTGGAGAAGAGGCACTGAGAGGGGACCTCATCAATGCCTGGAGTATCCGAAGGGAGGTGCCAGGAGGATGGAGCCAGGCTCTGCTCGCTTTTGACAAGCAATAGGACAGGAGGCAATGGGCAGAAACTGATGCACAGGAACTTCCACCTGAACATGAGAAAGATCTTTACTGTGCACTGGCACTCAGATTGCCCAGAAAGGTTGTGGAGTTCCCCTCACTGGAGACATTCAGGAACCATTTGCACACAATCCTGTGCCAGGTACTCTAGGATGACCTAGTTGAACAGGGAGGGTGGTCCAGATGGCCCAATGTGATCCCTTCCAGTTTCCACCCCAACTGATTTCCAAGCCAGTGTTCAGTGTCAAAATACTGGAGTAGCAATAATAAGGTTCAAGTTTTTTCCCAAGAGAAAAATTGGTTTTGGGGGAGGAAAGGGGGTTTTGTTTTTGTAAAAGTCCTTTGTCTGAAACACCATCTGTTTATTTTCATATAGAACTTGCTTATAAATAAAAAGAGTTATGGTGATTCTCCAGTGTGAAAATGCTCCTCAAAAATAATCTCCAGAGTTTGGTCTGGCTCACTCTGGTTTGTATATCATTTCCGGAAGTGAAGATTGGCTAAATCCTCTTCTCAGGGATGCTTTGGTAAATGCATTGTCAGGAACATTTCCAAAGGCACCTGGACAGTGACTTGCATTTAGGTGAAAGTTCTTGCTCCAGCCAGAACAGACTCCTCAGTTTTACTGATAGAGAGTTGCTTCTGCTGGGCTGACAGAAATCAATGACCAACGTTAATATTTAAAGCCAATAATGTGATGTTATGTATCATAATTCTTCTTAACTTTAAAATATCAAGAGAGAATGTTGCCATGTTATCTCAGTTATTATCAGACTAAAGACAGGCGTGATTTTGCCCGAGTGCTGAAGTTACTGCTGTAACCTGTGTGTTGTTTCTCACTGCCAGTTAATAGGAATATGGTACATTAGTGAATGGATGGCCATGGGCAAACCGACCACCTTCCAGCTGGTGGAGCTGGGCCCAGGGAGGGGCACCCTCACCGAGGACATCCTGCGGGTAGGTGAAACCATCCGTGTGCTGTGTTTCTGGCTGTGTTCCACAGCTACAGTGAAATCTGAAGGGAAGATGATTTGCTGTCAGGGTTTACCCTTCCCAGGTAGCCAGATCTCTTCAGTCAGGCTGGCAGCTCAGACTCTGATTAGAATGGATGAGTTTCTGGGACCAGGGCTCTCAGGTGGAAGCAGACCAGGAGCCAGCACGCTGCACGGACACGCCTGTGACCTTCCAAACACCACTGGATAGAAGGGGAGGGCAGGAATACTCCATTGTAAATTATTTCTGTGCAGGGAAATGTTATCCAAACTGAAAACCATCTAGGAAGGTGTTGCTGTGTGTAATTGAGATGGAGGCCTTAGTGCAAGGAACAGAACGGGGGAGCACAATAACACAGAACGAAATTGTGTTAATTCCTTTGGGCATTTCAAGGCCTTATTTCTTTTGAGTTAATGTTTTGTGTTCAGTCATGCCTGCATGGCTGTCTTTATTAAAATGCTGCTGATTCATAAACAAATAGCTAATGGGACTTAGCACCACATAAGAACTTTTATTCTATTTACATATGTTAATAAAAATGGTGAAATGTGGAATATCAAACACTTCTTCAAGGTGGCAGGGAAAACTGAACCATTTCTCTTCTAATGCTAGACCTTCTACAGGTCTTAGAGGAGCTGCTACTGCTCTTCCAAATTAGCATTTCATGTTGTTGTCCGTACAGCCCCGTAATGTACAGCCAACTTTTTTGAAGTGTAGCAGCTTTTATTAAGATTTATGAAGAAACTCACACTTCCTACTGGAGGAGCAAAATGCAGTGTCTCTCACTGAGATTGTTTTGTTAGTGAAAGCCAACTAAAATCTTTTATCTTGAATAGTTAATAGTGAATAGTAAATAGTGAGAAGAACGGTTAATACTTAAACATTTAATGTACAGAGCACAAGACTGCACCTAATAGAATTCATCTGCCTTTACAGGTCTTCAAGCAGCTCCACTCTGTTCTTAGTAAATGTGATGTCTCTGTTCATCTGGTAGAAGTGAGCCCCAAACTCAGCGAGATCCAAGCAGTGATGCTGACAGGAGGGAAGGTACAGCCAAGCCCTGAGGACGAGTCTGCTTACATGAAAGGCATTAGCAAGACTGGAATTCCCATTTTTTGGTACAGAGACATTCAAGATGTGCCACCAGGTAAGGAGCTTGAATGCCTCATTAAAGGGAGGGTGCCCTTCCTTCACTGACAGCTTTTGACAGCAGAGGGCATCTCTGCTAGCCTTCACACTGGACAGAAAAGTAGTTATATACATATTTGTTCTTACTTTCACGAGTCTGAGGCAGGATCTTGGTTCATTTTCATCACTGCTACCTACTCTGTCTACCTTCATTTGGGGATAGCTACCCAATTTCCTATATTCTGACTTCTTATTTTCTTGGTGAGGGAAAAAAAAACCCTTTACTGGCTTTGCCTGAATCTCCTTTCACAAGATAGTGATCCAAAATTCATTGCCTGGAAGCTAGAGCTAGCTGTAGAAATGGCATCTTAATTGTATGCAAGCTGGAAGTAATTATGTTTTTTTCACAACTGCATTAACTAGCTTAATTCATTAAAAATCATTAAAATATTTTAAACTGGGAACTGCTCTGGAAATGTTAATAATTTAATGGAGTTTTTTTTTAACCTCCCCACAGGTTACAGCTTTTACCTAGCACATGAGTTCTTTGATGCCCTGCCAATACATAAGTTTCAGGTATAGCAAGATCATTATTTTAATTGTGACCATCTGCTTAAACACTTTTTCTCTTTGAGGAAGAGCAGAATTAAGGTGCCAAACTAGTCACATGACCTGTCTCTGGTGATTAAATAATTCTATCTGCATTGGACAAATAAGGCTTAATTTAGCTCAAAACTGTAAAATTAGTAATTATTTTTGAATGGAAAAACTTGAGGAAAGCTAAGGATTTCTTTCTGCTAAAATAACTCTCAAGGTTATTTTTTTTATTCCTTATACTACATTAACACAACTTTAATTTCCACATGATTTTGTGTAATACTGCTAACAAAAGACTGAAGGGCTTTCACTTGAATAGTAATGAGAGCAGCAAAATAGAGGCTAGTTATGATTCAGAAGTAGCTAATTTATGAAAATCACCAGTGGAATGAAATCTTTCATTTTGATAAGTTAAGTGTTGCACTGTCAATAGAACAATAGAAGAGGCAGCATGTTTCTTCAGAGCATTATTCATTCCCTTTAAGTATAATTAAACCTGTATTTGTTGGCTCTGCAGATGAGAGTCCACCACAAGCTTTTTCTAAAGAATGAGTAGTAGATGTTAACAATGTATTGTTCCTAAAACCTTTGTGAAAAGGCTTGACATATTAGTTCAATCAAATGAACAAGATGCTGTGGTGCCTGTTGAGTGTAACATGAGTCCCTTGGGCTCGTTGAACAGCGAACCGAGAAAGGCTGGCGTGAGGTGTTGGTTGACATTGATCCAGAAGTTCCTGACCAGCTGCGGTTTGTCCTGTCGCCATCCAGGACCCCTGCGACACAAAACTTTATTCAGGTGAGGTTATGCCTACCAGAGCTCATCCTTACACCTTTATTGACTCTTTCAAGTGCATTTAGTGCTTCTCAGTTACTCTGACAGCAAGAAGAGAGCTCTCAGTCTGTAAATGAATAGAGCTTAAAATTTCTGCAAACATTTAGCTTTGTATGCTGTGAAACTACAGCACAAAAATGATCACGTGTATCAAACTTTGCAAAACAGGAGCTTGAACACACAAAATGTCTCAGCAAACCGAGGCAGCAAGTGACGGGCAGAGTTCTCCACTGTGTGTGTGGCATCACCATCTCAAGAGTGCCCTGCCCCAGCCAGGCTCTCAGCCTGCTGCAGGGTACTCAGGGCAGCTGCCTGCTCAGTGCCACTTAAGGCTGACCTTTAATGGAAAGTGGCTGTGGTTTCTTCCTGAAGTGCACTGGATACTCAAAGCTACAGAATTAAGTACTGGAGATTAAACAGAGCTACAAAGTCTCACAGAGCAAGGCCTCTCAGAAGGGTGTGCACAGCTGAAGCACTATTTTCCTTAAGTAAGGAAGTTTCCCCTGATACAGATATTCTTGGTAGAAAAATTTGCATTTGACTAC
Source organism: Onychostruthus taczanowskii (assembly GCF_017590055.1). NCBI lineage: Eukaryota > Metazoa > Chordata > Aves > Passeriformes > Passeridae > Onychostruthus > Onychostruthus taczanowskii. The sequence goes on from NW_024499351.1 coordinate 8,575,298, forward strand.
AGGTTGTTGAAGAGAGGATTGAAATCCAGCACTCAGAAAATACTAATTGAGAATGAGTGATAGTAAAAACTAGCTCAAGGCAGTATAGGTAGCCTAGAATGCACCTCCTGTACCTGCGTGTCCCAGCAGAGCAACAGCCCCAAGACACCAAATGTCAGGGATACTTGCCTTGTGCTCTGCTAATACAGGTGTTGTGGTCTTTGGACTCTGCACTAGCCAGAAGAAACAAGAGACCACGTGGAAGTGTGTCCTGAGGCCGGTGTCATTGTGCAGCGGCTGGCCTCTCGGATAGAGAAGGATGGTGGGGCTGCTCTGGTTGCAGATTACGGCCACGACGGAACCAAAACTGACACTTTCCGGGTAAGGCATTTGCCCTGTAGCAATAAGCCAAAAGACTCTGTTATCTTTATCCTTAGGTTCTTGTGAGAAAGTTCATAGGTGGGCATAATAGCAAAAACTGCATAAAACTGAGTAATTCTTGTTTAGTCAGTACCCAGAAGGGTTTCCGTCAGATGGAGCGGGTAATCTGAGCTCTTGCTACATTTATCTCAAATTTTCCTTGTATAATTTGCTGTGGTCACCACTCAAAGGCACAGCTTAATTTTTGCTGGCCCCAGCTATCATAGTTGGACTACAGCTGAATGTAATCTTCCAATTTCATTTTCAGGGTTTCCGGAATCACAAACTTCACGATGTGCTGAGTGCTCCGGGTACAGCAGACCTGACAGCAGATGTTGATTTCAGCTACCTTCGAAAGATGGCACAGGGAAAAACAGCTACATTAGGCCCTATAAAACAGAGGGAGTTTTTAAAGAACATGGGCATTGACCTCCGACTGCAGGTACAAAATGTTCACAGCTGTAGAGCTCTCCCAATCCACAGGCAATACTCTTAAGCAGCACAAGAGCTTTAGTAAAAATCTTTGGGTTTAAAATGAAGTTATTCAACATAGAATGTAGGTGTGAGATCAGAGAGTTGCTTCTGCTAGATGTAAGTTGCTCCAGATCCCTGAAAATAAATTGATCATATTATATTTATGAGCATTTAATGCAAAACTTGCATTGGTGTATTGGGCTGTGGACCACCATCAGTGAGTGATCTCACCAGTTCTACCAACCATCACAGCACCGTTAAGTGAAAAGGATGCAAGAAGGGATTGCAGGTATGCAGGAATTTATAGGAATGCAGGAGGGGCTCTAACCTGCTTTTTTTTTTTTTTTTCAGGTGCTCTTGCAGAATTCAGGTGACACAGCAACTCGTGAGCAGTTACTTCACAGCTATGATATGCTGATGAATCCCAAGAAGATGGGGGACTGTTTTAATTTTTTTGCCCTGCTGCCTCACCACAGACTTGTACATCCTGACAAGAAGGATAAGCCAGAATCAAAGTCTCCCCTACCGCCTGTTGCTGGATTTAATGAACTGTTACTAAAGTAATTTCAAATACTGTCACAAAATGTGTGATGGCTGTTTCCAAATAAGCCTGGTGCAGCACGCCAAACCTCTGGACTGACCTACTCAAAGCAGTATGAGTGGAAATAAAACACTGCAAATACAGAAACCAGCACACAGAGCAGAGAATGAACAATGGTTTGGGGGTCTTATGAGAGAACAGAGTGAAATATTTACTAGTGGAATCAAAACTTGTCAGTAACAAACATGCACTAAGGATACTTCAAATGTATTCAAGCTTTGGTACTTGAATAAAATCAAGATGCCTTGACATCTCTGAAGATATTTTTATAAAGAGAACAGTGACAGGATGCACGTAAAAGGAGTTCCTGCTGGCTGAATTTCCACAGCAGGACATATTTAATAAATCCACAAACAAGAAAGTATAAACCATTTACTCCTAATGACATTTGATAGGAGAGAATTCATGTAAATAAAAAGAACGAGTCTGATAGGGAAATAAATTTTATTTTCAAGCTTACCAGAGGATATTTACAAACAATAGGGTGTATAAAAATATAAAAGTACTTGACAGTGTCATTTCGAGGCTATAAATTTTACATGAGCTTTTTTCTAGCATCACCATAGCACTATTGCTTGAATGAATGCAACTTAATTCATCTAGGGGTAAGGGTATTAAACACTGTAACCTACTGCTGTAAAAGTCTGCAGTAAAGGTAGAAAAAAGGGAATAAAAAACTCAGCTATTTTTACTACTCTAGGAATTTTACTCATAATGTAAGCCTGATTTTTTTGGTTTCTTGACCACTAGCTGCTTGTGGCTTCTCTTGTCTGGCTCCATAAGTCTGCATATGATCAGGCAATCTCCTCCAAAGGCCAACAGCATTATTTTTATTTTAATACAACTTGAAGAATAAATAGCTCATATAATATTTTGAAGCAGAGCAGACTTCATGGGGAGAGACAAAAGCCAGGCCTTCTACTTCATTATTGTCCCCTCCTTCCTCTATTCCTGTTGTGCTTTTTCAAGTGACTGAGCTGCTTTATTTCCTCCCTTACAACAACACAAACAACAAACCCACAGGTAAACCTGAAGTAACAGCTCAAGTAAAAAATCTGAAGTTTAAAACCAAACTGTATCTACATATTACAATTAGGATGGAATATAGCAATGGCTTCACTGAAATTTGGTCACTTGAGCACTGGAAGTTGAAAAACAGCACTGCTTTCCTTGCCAAGAGCGGGCAAATAGCAAACTACCAATGCCAGAGGTGATTGGTTGCAGAGATGAAAAGCAGTGCCTCTTGGAACAATCAGTCCTGAAACCCTCTCTAAACAGGGTTAAGAATCCAGAGCTCAGCCTTGCCAACACAGACACCTACGAAATGCAGTGGCAGATAGATAAAGGGCAGTGGGAAAAGAAAGAGTGAGTTAAAGACCCAGACCTACCTGTGGGCACATCCTTCTGCAGCTGCCACTGACCACTGCCAGGTCACTGCTACTGCAAGCAGCTGCCAGCTCTGAACTAACCATGTAACATTTTAGGTTTATCTAACAACTTATAAATCTGCTCACCTGTCTCCTTACCTGAATAAAAACAGTAGAAAAAAATACTTATCTACACACAAACTAAAAAAGAAAAATCTTTGTAGGAGAGAGGAGATAACCCAAAGCCTCTCACTGCCTTTTTAGTTCAAGCCTGTATCAGTACTTTAGAAATATTTCCAACTAAGCTCCAGTTAAGTAGCTTGGCACATCAGGGATGCATACAGCCATCCAGCACCCTCCAGGAGCACAACACTGTTACCCCACAAAAAAAGGATTTCACCCTTTTCATTTTTTTAATAAGACCAAAAAATCTTCCATTTGCACTTAGCATTATGGCCTCAAACTTGTTTGAAATGCCATTTACTTGAACTGTCCAAGGGAATCATTTCCAAAGAACACTGCTGTTTCCCCTCTACTGTGCCACAAGTCAAATTAGTGGTTGGGAATCCTTCAGTTGAGGCATGTGCACAGTAAAAACTGAGTTAGGAATTGCTTTTGAACTCTTCATTCAGCTTAAACAGTTCTGAGCTGAGTAAAAAAGAGGATGGGAGGGGCTGCAGGTTAAGGTGGAAGGCAAAGTCCTTTCTCCTACAATCCAGCTGCCCTGGCAGAAGCAACAGCTGATGTGGTATCCACTGTTACTTCTAGGTTTTGAGCAGAGTTAACATAACAAGCTAGCAGGCTACAAACTACTCCTGATGTAAGTCCAGGGAACCTTAAAAAATTAGAAAAATATTAGAAAAATTTTTAAATCTTATTACTCAAAACGACAGAAGAAAGCTGCATGTATTTTTCCCTATTTTTCCACATCCTTCTGCTAGAAGCTGGTCTTCCAGAGTGAAAGGATATGCTACATCAAGTCTTGTGTGCTCTCTGCATTATTTGTGTAGTTTTAAGGCAAAATGCCTTTGGTGTGTATCAATGGCGTGCCAGCCTTGCACAGCAGCGCACTGTTGTGGCTTATTGCTTTGTTCAACAGACAAAATAAAAGCCTAGCACAGCTTTGACTGTCATCTCCTTAGACTGTCAGCCAGCATTTCAAGAGGAATGTAAGAAGTTATGGGGTTTTCCTTTTTTTTGGTTGCTATCTGTTAAAAGTTCAATTAGGGCCAAGACACACATATTTAACTGTCTAAACAGCAGCAAATTATTCCTTCATCTATGAAGCTGTATTCAACTAAACCACCACGTTTTGCTTTAGCCAAGGTATACAGTCTCTTCACCATCCACAGTTTGAGAAACAGGAGATGTATCTAAGTAACAGAAAACAGTCCTCTATGGCCTAGTAAATAGGGATTAGAAAACCATTACAAAACTCTTACTGCGTAGGCTATGAAAAAACAAAAACCTTTGAAAAACACAAACCATTCAGTCTGTACACACTACACCTCAGCAATGGCTTTGTAGCCACCCAGCTCGGTGAAATGTTACCCAACAGGGCTGTGTATCCCACTGCCTAGTAACTTCTCAGAGTTAAAGTCAGGGATGGGGAAAAGTTTGCAGACAACAGTCTATTCCCATGGCAATGCAGGATCCTCTGGGGCTTTACACACCAAACTATGTGTACAGCATTTGGAAACAGCAATAGCTGTTCCACTTTCTTCAGTTTCTGCCTGGAGTATCCTTCTTTGCTGCAATTTAGCATAATGAACAAATCAAGGGTCTTCTTCCATGTCATCTGGGTTGGGAGCCATAATGAAGTGCTGGGGGTACTCGAGGTTGTGTTCGTAAGCGTGTTCTTTCCAGCGTGCATCGTCGCTCTCATGGGTAATGTAACGCTCTCCAATGCGTGTTTCAAATTCTCTGAGGTCAAGCCAAGTCTGATAATCCTAAGGAGTAAAAGAGATTTAAAGAAGCAGTTTTAAGAAACAGTGATAGTACATTCCCACAGATAAATTCTGCACTTTGTGTCCATTTTTAGTGTAAATAGCCACAAGATACAACCAACAAGATCTGTTAAAAAAAAAAGCTCCAACACTGTCCACAAAGAATAGTTCAAAATTAAATAGACTAGTATCTAAGGTTGTGAAAGCAGCAGATAAACTCCATTCCAAACAAATCTTTTCTAAGGGGGACTACAAGTTACCGCACACACCAGGCTTCAGCACTCAACAAACAATGTTTGTCCCCATGCTGATTTCACAGGGCTCCATGCACTCATCACTGCCCACAATCAGGGGGGAAGCCAGGAGAGTAAACCCATGTTCTTGTCAGACAGAAAGGGAAAGGTGGGAGAGGCAGTAAGACACATTTCCCTTGAGGAAAGAAGGCACTCATAGATGGTCTGAACCCTGGAGCACATCAAATGTAAAGCTAAAACCAGAAATGCTCAAGCCTTCACAAATGCTTGCTAACAGAATGTGACACTTGCAGTTTTCATAAGCCTCTGAAGGATTTCAGCCAAATAAATTATTCACCCATTATAAACATAGTGGAAAAGGCAGATGGGCTTACCTGTAACCATGGGTGACTAAGGGATTTGTCAACACTGAAACGTTTTCTCATCTTCACTTGAAGCAAATTGTTTATTAAATCAATGGCTGGCAAAGAACAACAAAAATTATTTGTTTAAATACTAACTACCTCTATCATCATTCACATGCTGCAGTAGAATTTTTTTTTTTATGTGTGAGTGTATCCTACACTGAATTCCTTTAAATTTAACCAAGCTCTTGAATTTTATATTTAGCTTTGCTTATGTTAAATGTGGCTACAATATAGGTATATGGTAAGTTCCCCCTACTTTTGATGGAAACACTAAAAGCTTTACTGTGTTATTCATTAATCTTTTTCCCTACTGATTTTAGTGATTTTCAGATATGCCTAAAAAGCTTAAGCATAATCCTGTGTTCCACAATGATATAGTACTTCCACTATTGTATACTTTTGTATACATCCTTCCACATCTACCTGTGTATTAATAATGTATTAACCAAACATGATAACAACATATAACCAAAGCTGGCACTGAAGAGCTCTAGAAACCAGCTTTGTAAACTTCTAGGTTGTTCAGACCTGACACTTAAATCCACACTTCCTAGTGTACACACTACAATTCCAGATGCAACTTTGAGCCGTTTCTGTGATTATAGCTCAGATAAAATATATACCAGCATTCAGCAAATACCCACACATGAATTAACTACTTTGGGACTTTTGGGAAGTGTCAGATTACTCATCCCATTCATCATACATAAAATTCACATTTCTTGCTAAATCTCCTGACTCCCCTGCCCTGAAAATTATCTAAAGCATTATATTCCACAATTTATCTTGCACAAATATATTTAACTCATATTTATCTACTTTGGCATAGTCTACTAAAAAACTATCAATAATTTTCACACTCCTTCCTTAAATGAACCTTGACGTTTAAGCATTTGCAAGTGTTACCTACATACACAAACATTCTAATAGCGAAAATTAATTTCTTTACCTTCACTAGAAATTTCCTTCCAAGGGTTTGGTGGGTACATAAATGCTGCATTTTGAATCTGATCATTGATATCCTCATCTTCATTAAATGGGAATGTGCCACTGAGGCTCACATAGACAATAACTCCTACTGACCACATGTCTAGGGAGCGGTTGTAGCCCTTGCTCCTGAGCACTTCAGGGGCGAGGTACGCAGGGGTGCCCACCACAGAGCGCCGGAAAGACTTCTCACCAATGATGCGTGCAAAGCCAAAATCACACAGCTTCACCTGCAAAAGCAGCACATTCTAAACTGAGAAACCTCTGCTTGACCTCACACCCTTTCTGCCATCACATAAACATTGTAGGCAAACAGAACAAACCCCATGTAAACCAGTCCATTAAGGTTTTAGGTTGCTGGGTTTGCAGCATACAGATCAGCCACGCTTCAGATCAAGATCTGAACTGGGCCTGCACAGACTCAGGTCTGAGGCAGTTTGTGTATTACATGGCCACAAGTGTGCAAATAAGGAAGAAATATCTTTATTCCAAACCCAGCTCATTTTCAGAAGTGAATCCTCTCTCTCAAAAGGCACAGAACCAAAGTTAAAAACACACATGAATCCCAGCCAAATCACATTCCTCTTAATCATATTCTTAAAGCTGGAGGCTTCGGCTACACGGAAATCCAACAATGAGTTTTAGCTTGAGCTCAGAGCCAGCCAGCTCTTGACGGAACATCCCAGTGAAACGCATTAATAGCTGGCACATGCACCAGTGTTCAAATCTTTATGATCCTGTGGTCCTTAACTTGAACACAGCAGGCACTTGTGGAGATAAAAGGATCCAGATCAAGTTCAACACGTAACCCCAAGTCAATAAGCCCTCCTCAGAGTATAAGAAAGAGCAATGCACTAAAGGCACTTAGTGAGACAAGGAGAAAAAAGAGACGACTACAATACATGCAGTTCAAGTAATTCTAGAAGTCAATTGAAAATCCCACAAGAGATTACTTTTTAATCAGCAGTGTCAATATTACTTTTAAAAAACCTGATGAATAGTAATGAAAAGTATTGTTTAATCTTCACTCACTTGAGGGAATGGTTCTGCTGATGCTAGTAGTACATTTTCTGGTTTTAAATCACAGTGCACAATATTCTTGAAGTGTAAATTCCTCAAAGCAACAAGTATCTACAAAATGAAAGAACACTTTCAGAATACATTCAAGCAGATCAGAAGTGTCAAAAGACACACCAACTAACCAATACAGCAATTTCTATCAACATAGTCCTCAAGAAGTAACCCACATATACTGTGCAAATACTGTTTTTTTCCAGCCTACTAAGACTTGAAAACAAGCAGGTTTATTTTCCCCAACCTTCTTCCCCCCCACATCCTCCTCTGTTTTTTGAATGCTTACTGTTTTTACATTCATCTTTAGATGTCCATAACATTAAGTCTTGGGAAACAAGGGCCAAAAAAATTAACGTAATTAACATTCAAAGTTATTTTCTTGTTTATTCAACTTCCCTTAGATGTGTAGCTCTCTCTGCTGTCTCTTTTAAATAACAGTACAGAACACTCCTCCTCCAAATTCTCATCTTATAATTACAAAACCCAAATCTAGCCTTTCCTCTCAAAGCAGAGGAACTGACTGCTCACCTGAGTGACCATGAACTTAGTTATTCGTTCTGGAAGTCGACTTTTCTCACTGGAAAGAATCATCTCTAGCATATCCCCATGCAGCTTTTCCATCACAACAAAGACTCGTTCTGGGGTTTCAAACATACATTCGAGGTTCACAATCCCAGGATGGTGCAAATTCTAAAACAAAGTAGCACAGGTACATTACTAAAATAAAACGGTACGAAATAGCCTGAATTACACAGAAATGCTGACCCCAAATCAAAAAAAACCCAGTTAAATAAAGCTGAAAAAAAAAATCTGAGGAAAGAAAATAGCTCAAAACAAGTGTCAACCCATGGAACACAATAACTACTAAGGATAACTTGTTTAATACAACTTAGCTCAAATGATTAATTTTACAGTTGATGCATGTTCTGTACTCAAATTATTGAGTATAAGAATAATACTCAAAGATTGAGGAGCTAGTAGTGGAAAACAGCAGAAAATAATACTGAGGGAGTCAACATGGAGCCAAAATACATGGCTTCAGTGGGGTAGGTATCATCCCCAAGTTATCAACTCTATTAAATACTCTGGAGTTCCTGCTTTTATAAGATTCCCTCTTCCAAAAGTACTCAGAAATCACAGATGTAGATTTAAAAATCAATTCAGAACACTTACGCACAATACAAAATCTCATTAATGGTCTATTTAAGACAAAACTCCAACATGATTCCAAAACACTTTTATACCTGGAGAATGGCTACTTCATTACGAAGCTGACTTTCCTGTTTAGTTGGAAACCTCATCTTGTCAATGACTTTGATAGCCACATCTCTTCCAGTCTTCCTGTGTTTTCCTGAACAGAAAGTCAGTGTCAGCCATCGAGAGATAGAAGTAATTCATAGCTATTAAACATTACGGCAGAAATTCCTTTTTGGGGAAACCAGTATATTCTGTCAAGTGTACAATATTACCATATTTATATTTAGAATTGCAAATGGTATATGAGTAAAAGAAGTGATCAACCTCGACAGGAATTCTGTAGTTTAAACTTAAACCAGTTACCACTCTGCTGTCAGGTACACACACACTGACATTCCATGTATTGGGTGAAGGTTTGCTTGTGCAAGGGACGTCCATATAAGCAAGTAATAACTACTCCACAAAATATTGCCTCTCCTGTAAAATCAACAACAATTCAAGGCCAAAGTGAAGACAGATCTACACACCCACTGTAGTGGCATAATACTTTTATGGGCTCCATGTGCACAGGAAATTACACACCAAATACTCTTTGGGAACATGAGAGCAAGTAGCCCAAAGAACAGCAACACATCTAACACCCAAGGCAGTCTGCTGCGATCAAAAAGCTCTAAAAGGTTGTGGTAACAAGAGGCAGTGGTAAGAAAAACACCATGCTGACAGCACCACATAGTATTCCTTACTGCAACCTGCATCAGCTCCATGAGAAGCGTTCTGCAATACACAGGGAGGCTGTGTCCAGGGCGAAGTGAGGAGCTCTTAATGCTTCCCCAGCTTCTTCACAGCTGGCTTCTTTCAGTCACATCAGAGAGGTTAATGGGATCACACACTGCAAGACCTTGGAAATCTGAGACATTTAATACTAAACTACGACAGAACAGTAAGCCTGCACCAAAGAAAAGTATCTTCATCTGCTCAGTGAAGGGCTTGGAAGCCATTTTAGGTGAAGGGACGATACACACAGCTACAGTGAAAGTGTCACAGAAGGTTCTACCAGCACTGCTGTGGGGAGCCCAGCTACACCTCAGCAGCCAGCCAGCCTCCCCTGCTGCTCCCTGGTCAGCACTGGTGGCCAGGGCTTATGCAGGGCACAGGAACTGCTCCACAGCTGCTCTGCCAAGCAACTACTACATCTGCCTTCAACATCATCATGAATAAAGGGCTTATCTCCACCAGATAAAGGAAATTATATTGAAATGAAGCACAAATACAATGAATTACAAACTAGATGCAAAACACAGAAGGCAAATGCTAGATTGCTAAAGAATATAAAGCAAACCAACCTATCTAACAAAACATCTAACTACATAAGCTAGACTATAGCTAAAACTTGCCCATGAAGAGTAACAGAAAAGCAGCTTGAAAATTCCTTTTGTGAAACAAAACACAGCCAGCCAGTTTTCAGTGCAAGTTTTACATCAGTAAGAAAATGTCATGAGTAGTTTTTTTCTGTCTCCCTTTTTTCAGATCTTTCAAACTAATCAAAGTTTGAAAGGAAAAGCTGAGGGAAACTGTTCTCACTGATGCAGGAGTTGGATATCTATATCCTACAACTTTTGATTTGCAATTTTGAAAACGTTTGTCAAGAATGGGGGACACAAAAAATGCAACAAAAAATAAAAATGCAATCCAAACCCCACAACAATGAAAGCAACTTAATTTTTCCATTAACTGTTACCATTATTTCAGTATGACTACACAGGTGCAGATAAGCCAATATCAGAAGTTATCAGATCTAGTCTCTCCAAATACCAGCAACAATTAAGCAGTGTGTAGAGCCAGCAAAATCATAGTCTTTTATATTGTCTTTTCATACTCTTTCAGCTTGTGATTTTATATTAAGAAGTAAGCATATGCTATATATTTTAAGCCCTTATCCAGTAAAAAAAAAAAAAAAATCAATGAAAGCTTTTTGTAAGTGTTTATTACACTTACAAGCATTTGTAAGCATTGAATCTTGCAAAACACCAAACTGAAATTTACCTACAAGGCAATTTAGGAAAAATAAAATCCAGTCATTAAAATAAGTGTCTGCATTTGTTAATTTCTATTCATAAGAGAGGGAGGACATTTTGATGCACACTATGCTTTAAGAAATACAGAGGGGGCAGAAAACCTGACCTCTTTCAAGAGTGATGTAAAACCAGACCAAACTGCATTTCCACCAAGCAGTTTAGAAGTAATAAAGTATCTAACTACACAATTGACACAGAGAAAAATCAAAGCCACACTACTTCCTGATTAGAAAGAAAATGTGACAGAAGCAGAAAGATTACCACTTGTAAATCATTACTTATGACTTTTTCTTTCTTTCCAGATTTATGGTCTGTGGTTTTCTCAACACTTGAGATATAACACGAGATTAAAAAAAAAGAGAGAGAGAGAGATAGAAACAGAGTTCATATGCATTTCTAGTATTTTTCTTTTTTTTTGTGATGACATACTAAAAACAAGTTATATGCTGCAACAGAAGGTTTTAAAACCTAGGTGGTAATACTAGACTTGAAATCTAGGGCTAACACTCCTGGCAAATAATACCTCTTTCTATTTCATCCTGCTGACAGAAATTTCTGTCACATCAAGTATTTCATACACATCAAGTATGTCAATAATATGTTTGCATGCATACTGTCAAAAAATTATGTGTTTTTCTAATTGCTTTTGGCCACATCTCTCAGGTGTAATTCAAAACAGGTATAACTGACAGCAAATACATGACTTCTAATGCTGTAAAACACAGTGTTAGAATTTGCAATTTTAAAAAATCATAAAACATGGCCAAATTGGATGGCTTTGTATTAAATGCAACACATATTCTAAACTGATTAGGATGCCAACACATAACTGTAAATGGAAGAATTTAATTGTAAGAAATACTGTACATAGAACTGCAGAGACATGCAGCAAAGTAATCCAAACACAACTTTTAACAAGATTGACTTCACCTAGACATTCTAGATACAGCTAAGTTAAGTGTGAAAAGGATAATTTTATCAAGCAGATATTCTACCTTAATAAATGCATAATGGAACACAATGCAATTTACCTCCATATACAATACCAAACTGACCAGAACCCAGCACTTCATCAGCAAATATTTGGTACACAGAGCTGATATCCTAATGCATGAAAAAAAAACCACAAATATCAGGAGTCATTAAAACAATGTTCAGACATTAAAATGTTCACATTAGTTATTACTGGCTAGGCTGTAATTATATTTGACATTAATCAAAATCTGTAAAAGGTACCATCATTACACTGAGGAGTGGGAAAACACAACAAACTTTTCCTGAAAAGGATCCACTGAGCTGCACCAAAAGCAGGGACACACATTCATAAAAACTAACAGCCATAGCAGATAAGTAGGTTACTTCCTGCATATAACATGGACTTCTTTACCTACAGTGCTCTGGTGCTGCTTTCTCATCCAGACACTGCTACTACCAATTACTTTGTAATACTCAGATAAATAAACATCACTGTAATACAATGCACATGACTCACCACATTCTCTTGGACCTGGCAATTTGAAACAGAGATGCTTAGAGACAACTCTTCTGCAATAAAGAAGATAAAGCCAAGTAAGTAAATAAAAAGGGCAAACTTTTTCTAAAAAGAGTGGAAAAATAGTAATCAACAAGAACCCTTTACTGACTTCTAACCCAGTATCAGTGAAATGATTTTTAGTGTTGTTTTGCAGAAACTTCATACTCTGGAACTCATTAGATAAATAACCCTAAATGTTTTGCTTTTTTTGTCCTATTCTGATACAAAAACAGTAGAACAACACAAGTGTGTATGCAATAGACAGCTGGAGAACCAAAAGCACTAGTAATTGTATCATAGTTCATTAAATGAACAATGGTTTCTGGTAGCAATAAAGAAAAATACAGGCAAGAGGAGCAGGTAGATCTCTCATAGTCAAATGAACGTGGCTTCTTATCTTCTGTGGCACCAAGAAATACATAATTAATGTATAAGAAAAGAAAACAGATCAAAGAAACCAAGTAACAGAATAACTGATAAGTAAAAAGGCAATAAAGCCCATAAGATTAAAAAAAAAAAAAAAAACCAAAAAAAAACCACCAAAACCTTTGTTTCACGGATAAACTACAGAAGCAAATCAATCCTTGGAACATAAGGGCACATTCAGGAAGTGTAATTTCCAAGTAAATGTATCAGCTAAAGAATCCTTCAGTCTGCAGCAGACATTGACATGAACTTTTCATTACAGGAATAACATTGATGCACAGGCAAGAAGAGATATACCAAGGCAGGCAGGACCCTGACTTGTCAGTGGGGTTGGACTGGATGATCTCCAGAGGTCCCTTCCAACCCTAACAATTCTGTGATATTATGTTAACTTAAAGAACAAAAAGAGCTTATTCATCTACAAGGTAGCTAGAAAACACACTATAAACTAGCAGTTTGAAAAGAGCCTTTATAATCCTAAAGAGAATTCAGAGAAAAAAAGATGCCTGATTTTTGCCACCTGTGCTTTACCTCAAAGAAGAAATTTACAGAGACAAAACAGGAACAATTACTAATTCTCAAAGACACCCTGAAGTCTGCATCTGAAATATGAACTCTGAGTCTTGCAGATGCCTACTGATTATTGACTACAGTCAAGTCAGTACTGAAGTAACCGTACAGAACATATGGGAAAACAATAAAGAAGTCGGACAAAAAAATTCCTAAGGTCAACAAAAACTGCTTCAAGGTAACTAGAAAATAAAGATGCAGTTTTCAAAGTGTTTAACAGAACACACGGAACTCTTGTCCACAGATGGCTACAGAATACTAAATAACTCAGAGGTAAAGAATGATTCCTTCCAAATAAATCCATTTTTCTAGGGTCTGAAATGTGCAAGAGTAAGGGCTAAGAAGCAGTCACTTCTAATGAAATTAGTAATGCCAAAATTCCACACAACTTCTGCAGCAGGTAAATTCCCTCCACAGCAGACAGGTCTCTTTGTTATTTTAGCTCAGAATCACCCCACAAAGAAACACCCCACCCCAAACACTAAACTAGGTACATGGTTACAAAGGATTCTTTGCCATGGGTCAGACTGGGAGAACATCCTCATTTCTAACTACCTCTGGCCACAATGGGGTATACAATAACTAGATAGTGCCTTGTGGACCCTTTGATGCTACAAATTCTCTGTTCCTGCAAGTATTTAAAGCACTAGCAATGTCTTCCTCCTCCTTTGGTCTTTTCATTTAAAAGCGTGTATTTGAGACTTTTTTAAAATTAAAATCTAATTATCTTAAGGGCTCTTGAGATACATTTCATGATTCACAAAGTGCAGGAAGAAGAGGGATGAACAGACATTTTTTGGCCTTCTGACAGTTTAAAAACCAACCTGAGTTGTCTAAAATTATGTAAATACCACTCCCCAACTCACAGTAGTTTCTTATACTCCTAGAATCCTAAACATACTAAAATACTTCCTCTCAGCATCTACCACTGCAGTTCTCTTCCCTACCAATGTCAATGGAATGTTATTATATATATCTGAAAAACCATTTGTTTTGGAAAAATCAAGTGTCTTTGCAAGTCTGTCAGCAACAGTAAGCCCTAGATGCTAGAAAGCAAAGAGAATTTTGGTGTATCTATATAGAGATATATACATACATACATACATATATATATGTATATGAAACTAAAATTTCCATATCAAAAGTGGCATTTTATGTATGTATAAAGGCAGGTATGAGGTACCATCTCACAGGTATGTTTCTTCACTGTAATTAAGTACCAATGCCAGTACTGGCATTTCATAGTTTACTATTTTAGACCATTGCTGCATTCAAAGGAAGTGCCTTTACCTCAGACTAGCATTTACATGTTCTTAACTGTTGCTGATGCAGAGTAGCCAGACATCAGAGACAGAGAAACTGATCTCAGAATCTACAAAAGAAAATTTTCTGCAAGGAGATTAAAGAGTAGCTGGAATTTTAAAGGAAACTAAAAAGTGAAAGCATAAATCTCAGTACCAAATGAGAATAAATGTTGTTGCAAGGAACAAGGAGATGTCTTAAAAGAAAGAAAACAATATATAAGTTTAGGGTAGCCTTGATAATGAACATAATCCCATGCCAGATGATAAAAGGGAGGGAAGGTGCATAAAAAGAAGAACAGGGTACTTTTTGTAACTACCCACAGCTTAGTAAAAGTTTTTTACATACTGATGGTATTTACATAGCAACAATAATCCTTTTCTTCTCCTTAGCTACTGACATCTCAGAGAATTTTTAAAATATAATCATATATAGGTACTAACATTAAAAAAATCCAAGTTTGGTTCTTTCAAAGTGTATGCATATAATCTAAATATATTTAGTTATGTATATTAGAAATATCTAATCTATACTCCATTTTTACATTTGCATGTGTTCTTAGTGGTCCCACAACAAAACTCTGCATTCATATTGTAAATCTGATTCTTTACTACTTTCTGCTACAAAGGATTAAAGGATTTGCCCACCCTCCACAAACCTGAGGGTCACTTTTTAGAGACTCATGGAAAATTATGAACCCAACTCAGCAGATAACCAACAGACAATACTTCACTCTAAATAAGCACTGTTCCCAAAGGAATCACTACCATCAGCAGCTTCAGCATATGAACAAGAGCCTTGTCTGCCTGCTTACTGTGATCTTTTCCTTGTCCTGCAGCAGTGCAAACGCTAGGCTGAGGAGTGACTGGCATCAAGGCCTGGCGGATGGCTTTCTCCCAGCCCTGAGCTACGTCAAGTCCAACTCCGGAGGCAGCAAGAACTGGACTGTGATGAGCGCTGCCATTGTTCTCGCCCACAAAGTACACCATCGTGTCAGTGATGATCTCAAAACAGTAGGGATTGCTGCCCTGCACCACGTGTGAAAAATCTCGAGGCTGAGTCACCTGGAGAATTTCTGAAAGTGGAATCTCCTGAAGAAAGATATTAAAAATTAAAAAATGAAAATGCACATAATATTTTAATATACTAACACCCATAACTGCAAGCGTTGCAAAGAAACCAAATCAAATATATCAAAAAAACAAAACCAAAACACCAAGCTTCATAAACAAATTTGGACAGCACATGACCATTGAACACCAGGTGTTCTGAATTCCTATATACAAGCCTAGACAGATTTTCAGGCCCACCACAGTTCTCTCTATACAACTACTATTTTCTGCTCAAACTAAATTTATGTTCATCATGAGACACACCCCCACTACATGGGTAAGTGATGCACAAATAGAGAATGACCATTTTCCCCTTGCAGTTTATACAGCTTAGGCAGAAAAGAGCATGAGGGAGAGAAAATGAAGCAGTAACATTAAGGAGAGGATGCAGCTATACACACTAATCAGTAAGCACTGCTTTGTGCATCAGAATCATTATGGGTAAAGATTCTCTTTCATACAGATATTAGCAGATATTATCTGCATTCAGATATTATCCTCTACCTGGTCAGTTTAAGACCATGGTACAAGAGTATTAGAGAACAGATCTCAAGGAAGAAATGGTTTCACATTCACACTAGGTGGAGGAGGACATTCCACATCCATGGGAAGGTGGAGGTGCAGGTCACTTGCAAGAGTAGTGAACAAGCAGATAAACACTGGGCAGGCATTAGGAGGATTAAGAGACAGCAGCTGATTGAGATGAAAAGCAAATAAATGTAAAGGCAAAAACTGTGAATTACTTTAACAGCCAAGACAAACAATCAGATCTAAGCAGTTAAAACAAGGGATGCAAAGGGGCAAATGAAAGGACTAAAAGCAGTGACGTAGTGGAGCAACAAGCAAGGAACATATTTTACCAGCTGTGTTTTGAATGCACAGGGCAATACAAGTATCAGAGAGGTCTGAGAAGAGACTGCATTGGTCAAGATAGGGATGAAAAGGATCTGGGCAAGTTTAGCTGGGTGTACAGAGAAAAGGCTTGATCTTAGAGTTGTTATAAAGGAAGAAGTTGCAAGATTTGGACCCCCACCTAAAGGCATAAGACAAGAAAGGGAAAAGTCCTGTTTACACATTCAAATGCATTTTCTGAACATTCCACCACCAAACACAATCCTACATTGACAAAACACTAAGCTTCATTTATATAAACATAAGGCTACACAGTAAATTTTCCTGTAAATCTTACTTGAAACCTTCAGTTGTACAGTAGGGAGTAATTGAATTTGAGGAATGTTGAAATAAAACAGATAAGCATGCAAACTATTCAGAGAACACAAAAATCCAAGCCTTCATTCAACTGGCCAAAGAAATTCTCAAAGAAATTGTGAGGAAAGCTTAATATACCAGGTAATTCAGGAGAACAGTACATGCAAAAATGTAAGGAGAGACATACTCAAGGGAATTAGAGCAGGAGCTGCAAGCAACTTCTCAGAGTTAGTCTTGGTCCTTCTCACTTACAGGCTTTGGGCAACAATTAACCTGGTCACAGTTTTGATTCAAAAAGAGATGGGAAAATGGAGATAATACATAAACTGCTCACAGTAGACTTCATATCTATAAAGCACTGAATAAATAAAGTGAAACATAATTATTACTCATCATTAATTACCTTATAATATTTTGTTCCAGATTCATTTTGAAATAGTGTGAGGCATTTGCTGTCCAGTCTCCAGTAATGTCTTTTTCTCTACAAAATGCACAGTACAATTACATAAGGAATAAACCTCTCATATGGCTTTTGCTACCTCAGTATTTAAATTAAAAAATGCTTTAAATTACTGTGATAATAATTCAAAATTAATCTACCGTAATCTTAGACTGCAGAAATGAAAAAATAAACTTTGGGAATAAAGACTTTGTCTTAATTAATGGAAATAAATAAATTATTTCCAAAAACTAGCAAAAATATCACTTACCTTACAGCAAAAGCAGTGACAACAGGAGTTACCTCATATAGGAAAAAACAGTTACTAGACAGGTTTTACTCCAGGTGCGTATTCTCACAAAATCTGAATTATTTAAATTTAGTAACAACTGTGGGAGTCACGCTTTCTCCCTTTATGCTCTCATACCTACATTGCAAGGGTTCAAGCACTGAACAAGCCTAAGTCCTTAATTCTTCCATCAATATAGAGGCAAAACAGACACATTATGAGATTCAAATGAAAAAAATACTTTGTGGGGAAAAAAAAAACAAAACCACAAGACACACTATATAGCCATTTGCTGAAAGTTCCCACCAAAAAGAAATCTCCCCCACCAAAAAACAACACAGATTAACTGTTGTATATAACTGTCTTGTAATTTAAGCAGAAGAATATTCCTCAAAACAAAGAAGCTTTTAGAAAGCTAATAGGGTTGTATGAATCAAAGTATCTGTAAGATACTTTGCTTGCACCATGCTCATATAGTTAGAAAACCACTTCTATTTTTCTGGGACAAAAACCCAAGACCCCTAACCCTAACTTAGGATGACAAAGTTTTAAATATTATTCTATTATATTTCTATTTTATAAATTTTGTCATGTTAAAAGCAAAGCCTTTTTTTTTTTGCCATATTTAAGCAGAGCTTAAATCACTTCACTCCAGGAGAATTAAATGCAAAGCCTTTTTTTTTGCCATATTTAAGCAGAGCTTAAATCACTTCACTCCAGGAGAAGCTAAGTCAACCTACAGGAGTTAGATATAGAAAACTAGATCAATAATGGATTTAACTAAAAGAAGTTCCCAGACAGCACCGGGACAATGGGTGAAACCGAAGGTGTAAACCCCTCCTTTCAAC
This sequence comes from Onychostruthus taczanowskii, assembly GCF_017590055.1. NCBI lineage: Eukaryota > Metazoa > Chordata > Aves > Passeriformes > Passeridae > Onychostruthus > Onychostruthus taczanowskii. Next base: position 8,593,808 of record NW_024499351.1, read on the forward strand.
ATATATGCCCTTTATTAAATTGTGAATCAGGAAAGACTTTGGAGGAGAGAAATTAAGGAAAAGGCTGGTACTCAGGGGTTCAAAATCTGCCCCATACCCTACTCTGAGAAAGGATGGGACCAGGGTCAGAAAAAGAGTAAAGATGATGACACAGAAACTTCTCATTTTAAAGAGTGAAATATCTTGTTATCAGGGAGCACAAGAAGCACACAGATTCTGCTGTTAAAATGAACCTGTCTGGAACTGATAGGAAGCTCAGTTGTTTCAGGAATAGGAAACAGTCTGACATTGCTGAGAACGGAACGGTCAAGGGAAATAGCCGATGTTGTAATGCCCAATACGGAAGTCTCCTCCCATTAGGAAGCTCTGTGAGATCTTGTTTGGCTGACTGTCCTTTGGGTCAGGACACTCCATTTGACTGGCCTTTTTCAGTTGATGTCATCAACATAGCAGCCAGACTGACAGATGAAGAAAATCAAACTAAGCAAGGTGTTTCATCAGATCACTGTCCTAAGGGGAGGTTAAAAAAAAAAGTCCATGGGAAAACATACAGGTTGTACTGAAAGTTTAAATCAGAGCTGAATATAAGGTCTGCTCTGAACAGTTCTGCTACAACTACTCACCTCTGTCTGCTACCTGGCCTTAGTTTTTCCAGAGCTAGCTGATGATAATTGTGACTTTTATGTAGTCTTGGCTGTAACCACACCTAAAATACACTAGATGCTTATTTTGGATTGAGATAAATACATCTAGGTACTAGAAAACTGTACCTTAAAGAAATGGCTTTTAAGGTAGCTCCACAAAGACCATTTACAGCAGTCAGTTTAGCTGACAATCACAAAAAGTGAAAACATTACAGTAACCTGAGCTATCTATTATCAACCTTCAAATTGATTCCATCAGAACTTAATTAACTTTGCTCCTCTAAATTCTGTGTCCTTCAATCAGATGCCACAGAGACAAAGAATGAAAAAGTATTTCTGCTGCCTTTCATGAACAGTGTCAATATGCCATAAAGCATTATGAACTCCATGAGTTCTGGGAACTTCTTAAATTCATCCTTTTCATTCATCTACCAAAAAACAAGAGGATTCCCTTCCTCCCATCAGACAATACTATGGAACCCAATTATTTTGCCTTGTCTTCCTCCTCAATATACAAAAATCAAGCAGATTGCCTACTCAATTAAGGTAGCATTATTGGTAGCACTGGCCACAAACACACAGTCTTTTTGAGGATGCTTGCATACCCAAGGACACAGTCAAGCCACAACTCTTAGACTGAATTGCTAGAGGAATTAGGACCTTCCATATCTACACATAACTATTTACAAACACCTAAATCATTAGAATAATACTCTCAGCCATTTCAGTACACATAATATTCTTATGATTTCCACATTTTCACAGGGTAAAATAGAAAAAGAGACAAGTATTTAATTCAACTACTAAAGAGAAAGAAGACACAAACAAATTATTGTGAGTTACTTTCTCAGGAAAGCTGAAATACTACATATGCAATTAATTTGAGACAATGTAGAGATGCTTTTCCTTCCCAAAGAGGAGCAGGAAAAGTACTGTTCAATCACCACATGAAGAATTTTGAATAAATTACAGTTTCTCTCTGGAACCAGATTTCTTTATAATGAACATCACAGCTAAATTCTATCAAATGATACTCTAAATCAGAAATAAAATATACTAGTTTAGAGAAATAACTTGATTTAGGAAGAAACTAAAGTAACTGACCAGGTTGTCTCTACTAGTGTAGTGGACCATCCATCCTTCTTTCACCATTGTACTGCTCTTCCTCTTTGTGTGTTTGATTGACTGTACAACTCGCATGAGAGGAATATTATTGCTTGTTGAAGGACTAAAAAGAAGATACAACAATTTAATATGTAACAAGTTAAAATACAACAGTTCTGCAATTATACTCATTTCACACATTTAATCCACAATTTTCAGGAGCAGACACCTTTTTTCCCATACAGATTTAGTTAATGGATGAATTTGATAAGGCATCTGAGCTCCTACCAGGTCTCCTAGGGCAAGTATTGCAGTACTTAATGAACAGAGAAGAAACACACTGGACTGAGGACACCTACAGAAATTATCCTCTTTCAAAACAATCCGCTGAGACTGCTGGTCTTTTATGCCATTTTACACCACAGAAATATAATTAACATCAGCATAATTAGCATTTCTTCTTGTCTATGTAAGTTAATTACGCTGCTTCATAATATTGTTGTTAATGAAGGCCCCTACCAAAGCAAACTTTCAGCTTACAAAAACATAAACCGGGGTGTGTTAAATCATAATTGCACTAGAAAATTCTATCAATACTAAGGTATATTAACTGCCCTGCAGACAAACGTTTGATAATCTCTAATATTCTGAGAGAGCCATAAATTAAACATACAGATTTTAATAGCACTGAAAATGAAGCTAATCACCGAACTGCCTGCCTAATACCAGAGCTCTACATGTGGCACTAATAGAAACATCTGTAAACACATATCATGAGGTAGTTTCAAAACAAAAAATGTAAGGATGCTTTAACATGGCCTGTTGTTACACTACAGAATTGGCTACAGGATGCTGTCATGCCAAAAACTTGAATTGGTTCAATCTGATTAGAAATAAATGGAAAAATCCTACTTAGAGGTAGATGTTGCTTCCCACTCAGGAGATCCTTGAGCTATAAATCACTGAAAGTTGGGAGGTATCATTATATGCTCTCCCTCACAAATTTGCTATTAAGCCCTGAGCTACAGCGACGTTTAGTTTGACCAAATACAACTGCGCTTATCTTATTAAGAATGACTAAGAAAATCAAGATGACACTACTCAGAATAATAGAGAAATAAAAATAGGAAATTTGATTTAAAGAACTATGTTAACAGTTATTGGATAAAAGACTTCAGAAAAATCACTTTCAAGATAAATAAAGCAAACTATTGCCTAACATGCATAGACTATGATGCCAATATTAAAATATGCTAACCAATGCTGTTTAAATCCACACATATATAACAGTAACTAAATTAGGCTCATATCACAGAGGCCTTAACTACACATTAGCTTTGTTAAAGCTGTAAGTTTTATCCTGCTTTAATAATCTGGTTGTATTTCTTCAATAACTGTCATAGCATAACAATTTTTCTAATTAGAAGAGGTTGTATTCTTTTAGTTTATTTATGCTTCAGATTTTCTTGAGATAGGAGAATTTTACAAAGTATTTTCAAGCTACAAAAAAAAAAAAAAAAAAAAAAAAAAACCAAAACTCCACACAAAGGGAAAATACACTTTCAGCAACAAAACTGAGCTAATTGGAAACATTTTACTCACAATACTGAGCAACACATATCCTGAGCAAAGAAATCCATCCTGTAACTTACCTGATTGTTTTGACAGCTTCCTCATCTTTGTCTGCATCGAGGTCAGACGGATCCATAAAAAAGATTTTGTCCTCTGGAGGAGAGGGCTCTTCGGCATCATCTAGAACTCGACTACCGTCACTGTTCATTTCACTGCTATCAACTTCCATTGGCATATCCAAGTCCTGGCCTGGGCTAGCAGGTTCTGGAAACAACACAAGTCAGACATTATTTCAAACACACAACCAAAAAAAATAAATAAAATCCTCCAAAACACACCTTTTTTTTTCAGGTCACTCTTACGGAAATAAACATAAAACTACAATCACAATATACAAAGTCTTGACACTTCTGCTGTAAGTAGAGCATGCTAATGAACATTATCAATTTCATTTTGCTAAATTCCATGGTAAGAGAGACCCAACTAAAACACAAACCATACCGAAACAGAGTGAAAAGCCTAAAGTCTATACCTAAATTTCATTAAGTAATTCTGTTCCATAAGTAATCAGGACAAAGTAACCTTTCGATGGCTAGAGATAACCCAGAGAATTATTTCTGTGCAAATGAAATTCTCCATTAACAGCAACCCACTCTGCTCCCCCTGCTCATGTAGTCCATAATAAGAAAAGTAAGAAAGAAAAGGGGAGCTGTGGAATTGCAGGAAAAGAGAAAAGCGGAACGGATCTTATTCACCTTTGATTTTCTGTAGGCAGAAATTTAGTGTTTTCAAAAGCTGTACAACTGGACTGTGGAAAACTAAGAATTAAGACATAAAAATATCTTCATCTGTAGCCTTATTATGGTTTTTTTTTGTTTGTTTGTTGGTTTGTGGGGGGTTGTTTTTGTGTTTGTTTTTTACTTGTGGCGAGTTCGATTAAGAATGGGAGAAAGAACAAAAAATAAATTGCTCTTTACATCCTCAGAAGAATTACGTGAAATCATAGTTCCCAAACTATGTGGCCTTCACCACTTCAGCATCACACGGGCAGAAAAACCAGGCTGCAGCAACATGATGTTCCTAGCACATCCTAGCACAGCTGTTGCCCAAGCCTCTGAATCAAGCTGTACAGTTTGATGCGATCTGCTCCACGTCACCAATTTTGTTTCACTAAAAAATGTGTGACAAGGCAACATAGCCACAGAACGGCTGAAGTTGGAGGAAATTTTGAAAGGTCACCTGATCCAACAACCCCCCAAGTTCATTTCTCCAGTCTGTTGAAGTCCCTCAGGATAGCAGCACAAACCCTCTGTCATATCAGTCAGTCCTCCCAGTCACCTGCAAACCTGCTGCAGGTACACTCTGCCCCATCAAGACCATTAATGAAGATGCTGAACAGGACAGGACCCTTTGTTGGCCCCTGGGATACACCATGAGTTATTTGCCATTGATAATCACCCTCTAGGCCCCCCCATTCAATCAGTTTTTAACCCCTATCTGCTCATCTACCCATACTTCATCAGTTTAACACAAAAATACTCTAAACATTCTTCCACAAAGTGTTCCGCACGTTCCTCTTTCAATTCTGCAAGGTCTATTCAAAAAGCAGTCCTTCTTCATTGAGGTTTCCAGAAATCCTCTTTCAATTCTTCAAGGTCTATTCAAAAAGCAGTCCTTCTTCATTGAGGTTTCCAGAAATTAGAGTACAAGTTCTTCTTTTGGTTTGGCTTGGGGTTTTTCTCCTTTCTCTTTTATCTCAAACACCTCAGCTAACTCTGGCCAGTAAGATAAGTGAAAGTTGTAAAAAATGGTACGTGTCTTCAGATATTAACATTTTAAAGTATATATTTCATGGTGAACAATGAGTAGACCAATCACAACAGATCTTCAAATTTTGTAGATTGGGGTGGCTTCTAGATTTTTCATTTCCATTAAGCAATCCCAAGCAAAAGCTCAGTGAACTTGTCAAGACTGATTAAGTAAAATTTAAGTCACCAGAGTGTAAGTTTTACAGTGAATCTTTTTCATTTTAACTGAAAAAACTGGCAAGATAAATAAAAATGTCAAATATTCAGAGATGAGGAAACTAAATACTAATGTAACTCACTCAGCCTCAAAAGATCTCTCACTATTTGAAAGCATGTTTCTCATCTTACCTCCATTGAAAATAACCTCTCCAAGACAGTCTCGAGGTACTTTAGGTGCACAGCGTTTGTGACAGTTGAATCTGCAATCTAAAACAGCAGATAAATGAGCCCATGACATCAGAACCTCACTCCCACCCAGGCACTAACATTTATCATTCACTTCTTCCAACACTAACTCAGTTCATATTCATACATTTGCATGTAACTGAAGACAGCACCAATGAGGTCACCTCCAGGAGGAAATTAGCAATCTTGTCCTTATGTCACATGTTGATTTGTCCCACCACTATTTAATATGTCAGTACTTCCCCTTCCAGTACAAAATTATTTGCTACTTCTGTAGCTTCTTCTGCAGCTATTTTTTCCCTCATTATGTAATTTCTCCCATTCTTTCACTTGTTCCACATCCTTTTTTCCATTGCTATATGATTTAACTGTCTCATCTCTAACATTTTTCCCCACCAGCCAACTAAGACTTGCAGACATCAGAGGTCTGATCACACAAAATCTGTGATCACACAACTACATCAGAACAAATATGTACTTCAGTAAATCCCGAAGTCCAGTTCCCCTCTCATTCGGTTACAGATTTGCTCCATTTCTTGCTGACACAGGGCAGACAGAATAGCATTATGTCCAGATTTGGCCTGAGATGGAGATGGAATCTCACCTGGATGCGTGCCATTTCTGCACCCGAGGTATCAGATGCAGCCTACTGAACAAAGTCCAGCATACAACATTACTGGTATGAACAGGAATTTCCTTTGTTAGTTGCATCCCTGTGATTTTCAACTCCATCAATGCCATGAATTTCAAAACTCCCTACTGCCCCCACAATTGTTTTCATATTGATAGTTTAACCTCTTTTTGCTATCCAAAACAAGTTCAATGTGTTTTTCTTTTAAGCCCAGACACGAGAAAAACCATTATCTCTCCATTTTTAGTAGCAGAGGAGACAAATTTTGGAACAGAATACAATATTGCTCAGCTTCTGAGTGCCTAAAAAGATGCATCCTAGGAGACCCATTAAAGGTATTTTACAGTCATGACTTCAGTCCATATTATGAAATACAATTACTTCACTACTTTAAAGAAGGTTGGAAGAAACAGAGACATTTTCAAATCCTGTCACGAAACTAAAAGACTGAATCTATCCTAAAAAATTGAACTATATTCAGAAACATTCCTGGATACAGCAATGCAATTCTCTAGTCTAGTAAATAGCTACAAACATCCCCTGGCATGCTTTTGGCCCACAGCATTAACATAATCTCAAACAGTTCCAAGGTCTAGCTCATAAACCAGAGCATCCTATGAAATTGCTCTAGGCAGTCTGATAGAGCCACCCAGGCTGGGATGCTAAGAGAATTTGCTCATGAACACGGGTCATTGTGTCCCAGCTGACCTCAGTGTCCGGGAATTTGTTTCTGGGCACATTTAATTCATTACCACAAATACAGCCTTAGCATCTCAAACATCATCCTCAGAGCCTAAAGAGCAACCTGAATTAAATCAAGAAATCCAGGGCTCCTACGGGTAGTCAGAAACATAAAACTACTAAAAGACCCCAAGCTTTGTTAATGTGCACAAGAAAGTTGGTGGGAAACCTTAAGAATCTGTATGAAAAGTCAGTGAAAATATTTTAACTGCTTGATATCGATTCCTGATATATTAAAAATAAGTATAGGATCTTACTGCATTAATGGAGGCCCATTAAGACACTTACTTCTGTCCTGCACATATACATGGCATTTCTCTAGGCTTGTTTTCCATGCAGAAATGCTTACAACATGCATACAAATGATATTTTTAGCCAGTGCCATTCAATTCCCTGAAACTGATGTGGTAGCCCCATTTGTTCAGCTGGATACAGCCATAGCAATTGTATATGGCCAGCAGCATCTGTATGTTAAAACCACAAGGCATCTTTTTCAGGCTTCATTATTTTTGTATCATGTGTATCCAAGAGACACACTGACTGGAAAAATATCAAAACCAGTTCAGGATGCAGATTTCAAACAGACTACAGAGACTGCAAATAACAACAAAAATTAAAGACAAAACTACTTCCTTACTCACATGAGGCAGCAGTATTACTAGTCAAAAAAAAAGGTTAACATAGCTGCAAGCTTACAATTTTTTCTCTCCTCTAATAAAGCAAACTGAAAATATATTAAGTGCCCTCTCTCCAAAAGCTGACCTTCAGTACTCCTGTTTGACAAACTCACATGAGAGACATGGAAGCTGCTTTCCATATTAATGTTTATGATTCATGACTAGACTTTTGTTTCCTGCAAAAACACCAACAGATCTGCACTAACTAGTAATAAAAATCCAGAAGGAGATCATGTTAGTTATGCCCTTGGAACCACATGGAAGAGCCTGAGAACTGAAGCCATGCATGTTAACATATGCTACACAAAAACCATGCAAGTTCAGCACAGGCACCTACCTCCAAAAGGTCATAATCAGTATCCTATACTAGATTAATACAATGAAAACTCACAGATTCCTTACTGGTCGGTCTAGAATACAGATATTGAAAAAAAGGAAGCATTTCCCATTTTTATTAATTCATAATTATCCTTTTAGAATTACAGTGTTTTCAATCTACATAATTAAATTTTATTTTCCAGAAAAATGTACAATGCAGAGCCTACTACAATGAAAATGAGGGCTGCTGTGATCTTCTGAAAATTATGCAATTTTTCAAAACTTACATGTCGCTGTTTTGCAGTATACAGCCACCTAAGTTCCAATCAGTTTTAAATATGAGACCTTTACTGAAATTGACTGCTACAGCAGAAAATTAAACATGTACCTTTACACTGCATTCCTTGGCGAAAAAGGCCCTTAAGCAGCCGTTTGCAATACTGGCAGATGGTGGGACGAGTGTAAGAGTGAACAGCAAAGGTGTGTGGGACCTTCACTCTGCAAAGCACCATCTTATCCATCCAGATGGGGCGGCCACTCCAAGAGGGAATCCTCTTACTAGGTTCTGGGCAGAAACGCTGGAATAAAGGAATACATAATTTGCACCAGAACAATTCTACTGCCATGACTGCTTTGAAAAGTCACAGTAGTCAAGTGAACTGGAAAAAGGTAAAAACTGCACCCATTTTTAAAAAGGACAGAATGGACAACCCTGGGAACCACTGACCTTTCAGCCACCTCTCTATATCTGGGAAGATCACAGAGCTCCTACTAGAAGCGATGCTAAAGCACATGAAGGACAGGGAAGTGATTTGGGACAGCCAGCAGCCTTTCATGATGGAGTGACTCCATCAGTGGACAAGAAAAGGGCTACAGGTGTCATTTATCTGGAATTCTGTAAAGCCTTTGACATGGTCACCATAACATCCTTCACTCTAAAGTGGAGAGATGGATTCAAAGGACAGACTTTTAGGAGAATAAGGAATTGGCTGGATAGTCACATACAGAGGGTAGTGGTCAATGGCTCAGTGTCCTGATAGACATCAGTGACAAGTGGTGTCCCTCAGGGCTGACACTGGGATCAGAGCTATTAAATGCCTTTACCAATGACAGAAGTGGAATCGAGTGCACCCTCAGCAAGTTTGTGGATGTCACCTTGAGTGGCACAGCTGGCATACTGGAGGGACATGATGCCATCCAGCAGGACCTGGATAAGCTTGAGAAGTGGGTCCATGTGAAACTTATGAAGCTCAACAAGGTCAAGTGCTGGTGCTGCACCTGGGTTGGGGCACCTCCCTGTATCAACACAGGGGATGGGAATTGGTGTCAACCCTGCTGGGAAGGACTTGGGGGTCCTGGAGGATGAAAACAAATGTCAGTGGGGCTGTAAGGGAGGTGCTGGCTCCAAAAGTGACCAGACAAGAAAGCAACCTGGCCAAAAAGCTTCAAGAGGACATTCTGGTATTGTAAAACAAAGACATGAAAACATCAGATGGAAAAGCCTTACAGAAAGCGGAAGAACCTTTATTTCCACAGAAGATAAAATGCTAGAAATTCACTCATGACATTCATTTTTTGAGCAACCTGACAAGAGTTACATCCATCTATATGAATGTTTGTATGTGCAGACTCACATACAAACATTCATACGGAAGGTAAAACGGAAATCACTGGAGGCAGTCAAACCAAATTCCAATCACCACCTCAAACTATCAGTTTTTAGAAGCAAGGTATAGCATGCTGGATAGCTTACTAAATTAGGCAAAGCTATTTAGAAAACTCAACCCCCTCAAAACAATTATTTGAAGTTAAAACAAAAACTTTAGTAATTATAACAGAAGAGGTATTGAGTAAATGAAGAGGCATCAAAAAAGTACCAAACATGCACATAGAAATAATGAAGTAAAATTCTGTGATAAATGCTTACAATTCTATGTTCACTGAATAAATCTTACCAGTAGTCATAAACATCAAAATAAATATTTTTCAATACCGAAGACTAAGCTTTTATAGTCCCTAGCTACAAAAATCACGTTCTTGAACTAGACTATAAGAACAGTTATAGTGTAAAGTAACAGATTACTATAAAAGCCTAAGGCACAAACAAATGGATCTAATCCCTGCCTGTCCTGTCTTATGATCCCAATATAGGTGGGATATAGTTGATACTTGGTATTTGTTATGTAATTGAGAACCTCTCAGCAATCATCACAACAAGGAACTACTACGGATGTCTGTTTTTACTCTAAGCCCTTCATCCCCTGCACCCTCATTGATGGGGTTTGGGGCTTTTTGGATTAACTCTGTGAAAAGCTTAACAGCAGATCGGGAACACTCTTCTCCAGTATTAAAGCTTACAATTTGTACTGCTTTGGCCAAGTACCTAATCTATGCTGATACAATAATTACAGAACTAATCTGTATTACTAAGAAGGCAAGATGTTTTATCATTCTGAAGCCAAAGTTCCCAGGATTTGATATAACCATGAGTGAAAGGTTAATAACAAAATTATATATTAAACTTATGATTTATTTCCTCTTGCATCTCTCACAGTAATAATAAGCAGTAAGTGTCCAAGTCTCAGAATCATCATATTTTAAAATTCACTAAAACTGATCATAATGGTTAAGCTTGACTCCCACATACTCATGATGAGCCACTTAAAACACTATCTAGTTCTCCAGAGGTTAAAGAACTGAAAACAGAAATTGTTTCTCCTTTCCCATTACATACCTCTTCAGAGGCAGAGGATGTGTGTTCAGCTTGTGCTGGTCTTGGAACTGAAAGCCCTGCTCCTGGTAAAGACACGTTAGACAGGCGCCTCTTCCTCACTCCACTGCAGTTGTTTGGAATCTTGAAGGCACATCGCTTATGGTAGTTTAACCCACAACCTGGAAGAGGAGTTTGTTTATTCAAAAAACCTCCCAATATTCAAAGTAACAAAAGCAGTTTTTAAAAGCTGACCCAGGAAAACGGTAAAGGGAGAAACAGACTGTTGTGTCAAATTCTCTGATTTTAATGTTCTTGATGCGATTCACAAAAACAGCTTTTTCTCCAGTAAGCCCAGTTCTAGTAACAAGGTTTAACACTTGGAAGCAGTTGATCTCCCACCACCAGGAGGCTTTCATCACTCCCTCACTTTGGAGCACAAGAACCAAGAAGGATTCAGTGAGAAGGCAGCGTTAGTACCTGACAGCAGGCTGCAGAGTGCTCCACAGCCAGCTGGATGAAAGCCATAAGGAAAGGGATTCCCCTTTGGGAGTCTCTCCAAACTATGTGTTCCTTGTGCGAAGAACACAAGGCTGTAAGCTAGCTATTTTTTCCAAAGTGGGAAACAACACCAATTCTTAAGTCATTAGCCCAAGGTCACGCATTAGCCCAAGTGTGCATTAACGCCAAGATCAGAACTTTGGTTTTCCAAGGCACAAATCCTTCCAGCTAGGAAATACTGCATTTATCACTTGCTAATATACCAAACACGATACAAGTTCTCCCTCCTCATCTTATATAGATATACACACACACAAATACACTAAATATCATAGACTTACTTACCCTCACATTTTAATCCTTGTCGTACCAAACCCCAAAGCATCTCTCCGCAGTAGTCACAAAAAGTAGGAGCCTTGTAGGAATGCACATAAAGTGCATGAGGACGAATCTGGAAATCTTCAACTGTAGCCAAAGCTTTTAAAAAATTGCAGTAAGTTATAACTCTTGCCACAGGATCAACAAGGATTTATGGAAAGAACATGTTTTAAAAAAGGCTAACTTAAAGAATGCTGACAAGATATTTAGAAATCAGCATTTTACTGTATATGTCATTTAAATATGCATTTAGGAGACTACATAGTTCTTCTCAATAAACATTTTTATTGAGGAAGTGTATCTATTGAACTCTGTAGGCTAATGGTCCCAGCTAATCAACAGTATGAATCACTCTGTTGAAAACCTCACTAAGCTGAAGGCAGGTACAACAAGCTTTGCTAAAAGCAACAGTAAATGTTTTAAAGAGCAACTTAATTTTCAAGTTGTTCTGTAACCTACAAAATTTTCAAAAAAAGACAGTTCTAAAAAATAGATTTTTATCTTCTAAAGGACTGTTGCAGTAAAAGTTTATTAGATTATACTCAGTGTATCCAAACAGAACTGTGGATAAAGTTTCACAGAACACTGAAATATTCTTTTCCTTAAATAAGCGTAGATATATTTCAATTTTTTTGTCCTGTTTCTTTGAGGGAAAGAAAAAAAAAACCAAAACGTATTTTACATCAAGATTGCCTTGCCCTGATGGCTATTGTTTTTGATCAGATACATACTAACACTCCCTATCCAGATTCTTATTTTTAAAATCCTACTGAAAGAGATTTACATGTCTTCAAAATGCTTCTGTTTTGGGTGGTCTGTCTGTCTATAAGGAAACTGTCAGAGACTGCCAAGAGTCACACAACAAATTTTCCAAATATGTTATTCACCAGAAGCAATGAAAAGCTTAAAATAAGATGATCAATTACTGAACATCTTAGACATGCCCTGAAATGTGGCCAAGGACTCAGCCTTACAGCTATCAAATTCATATTTATTGACCAAGTTCACAAATCTAAGCTCATGACAGTCAAGAGGTCTCTCCTCCTAATATATAGTCTCAGTTTGTCACTTTATCCTCAAGGACTTAAAATCTGCTCAACACTAGTCCAGCTTTTATTTGTAGTTTAACTACAGCTGACTTTTGATTGAATTTGATGAAGTATTGATCAAACACATACAATGGCAATCAGGGCTGGGGTTATTCTGTCCTCGTTATTGGTTAATAACCACCACTCTAAGGACTACATTGCTTAAAGAAACCATTACAATAACCCATAGGAGTCTGTTTTTATAGGTATGATTCAGCAACATTTATATAAAGTCTTATGACAGCATAAGCCATCAATAGTAAAAGCTACAGAATAAAAAGACAGATATATGCAAAAGAAAACCCACAACAGTTGGAAGAACAAATTCTGAATCCTACCTACATTTTGCCTTAAACAATTATAAAAATTAAAAACTGGTATCATTATACTTATAAATTCTCATTTGTATAGTTCAGATTTATTTTTAATAAGAAACCTGAAGAAGATTAATACAGAACAATGAAAAAATAACAAAACTGAATACTGAAGCATCAGTGACACTTGGACTTTCTTAGAAACCTCTACCCCAAAGTATATTGCCCAAAGTGAAAAAGCTCAAGGCAGGCATGAAAATAATGCTCCATGAAGTC